>NC_044581.1:19732407-20332407 GCF_901933205.1 Camarhynchus parvulus | reverse complement strand
GATCCTCTGAAACCACCTGCATTTTTTCCCAGGCATCCTGGATACCAGTTAGAACAAAGTGTATATCTCTGCAGTGGTGTTGGCAGCACTGGGCTCACTTTTCATGAAGAACCTCACATTTGTGAGCAAGAGACCGTACAGTGCAGAGGGGTGACATGGTAGTGATGAACAATACTCAGGCTTAGGTTCAGGGAATACTTAACATTTTCTAGCTAAGCCCACTGCTTCAGGCAGCACATCCTGGTACCCCAGTTTTTCCACTGCTGTAAGGGGAAGAATTAAATCATCACCTGGTTCTTAGAGAAAGAGTGCGGTGAATCAGTGTTGCTAAAGGCTCCTGCACAACATGGGGAAATAGCACACAACCCACACAACCCAGGGAAAGGAGCAGAAAAAGCTGTCACCTTGGGTGATACTGCTGCAGCAAATGTGTATCTCATGTGTAAGGTGAATTTTCATTCAATTCTGCAAAGTCTGCCATCTAGTAACATTTACTGCTCTCCCTGCCATGGCATGTGATGTACAGCATGGCCACATGCTCCTCCAGAGCAGCATGGAGGCACAGGATCTGGACTTTTTGTTGCCATCCTTGCTTAAGCTACAAGATATTTGCCAAAATCCCCAGCTCAGCCAGACTTCATAAAAGTGAGCATCAATTTCACTTAACTCCCTGTTTCTGACACCAGGTTTTCTGGGATGAGCATCCTGCACACACAGGTCAGTTCCAGGATCTGTGAGCTGTTCTGCTTCCCAGCACCCACCTGAATCCCATCCTGCAGGCACAGACACAGGGCAGCACCAAGGATTCCTGCTCCCCCAGGACACTGTGTGTGCTCCCCTCCCCTCCTTCCCATCCTACTGTCAAGAACACACAACACAGTAAGGCAAACATGAGGGCTCTGGGGCACCCAAAATGTCTCTTTCCTGGCAGCAAGGAGCCACTGGTGCTGCCTCCTGATGTGTGTGAGCACTCAGTTGCACAAATCTTCTTTTCCTCCCACTACAAAGACCCCACAACATATCCCACATATGTTCTTCCATGTATACTCTGTTCCTTCACATCAGAATCTGCTGCTCAGCCTCACTGTCTTCTGCTTGGTGCAGCTGTACAAAGGTACAAAGCTGTTCCTTCCTCTCCTGCCAGTGTGGCCAAGCCTTGGATGGAGGCAGGCCCTGCTCCCTCCATGACTACAGAGCTCAAGAGATTCTGATAAAAGTCTGGCTCTTGGAAGATGCTCTGACTTCCCAGCCAAACAGGGCCTGCTCTGCAGAGCCACCTCTCCTCACCCACCTCTGTCGCTCCCCCAGGGTTAACAGGCACTGGGGACTGCAGGAGCAGGGGCTGTTGATCTGTTAAGGGATCATTGCCTTTCCAAACTGCATTTCAGGGAGACAGGAATTGTAACCTGCAGTCTGCAGGATTTCTGTGTCCAGAGGTGCTCCTGTGTGTGTGCCTGTGTGTGTGCCACCCTGCCCTGAGAACTGACCCTGCCAGGGGCAGAGCACCCTCAGGCAGTGGCACTGTGGGGCCACACCAGCCGTGCTGGGCTGGCTGCACCTTGGTGATGGCTGACACAGCCCTGTGTGCATCACATCCCTGTTCTGAGCACTGGTTTGTGCCTCAGGCAGGGCCACCTGAAGGACAGAGCACTGAGCTGAGAGCTGTGGTTAGCTGGCAGCTGGCACAAGTATTGCTTTAATGATCAGTGCCTCCAATGGCAAAACCTTTTCTAGGGAGTCCTACCTACAGCCAGTAGATGAACCACAAAGGACAGACTCCATCTATTTCCAGAATACTGGAACATAGATACCAGAATATAGATTTCAGAATACTGGAATAACAGATACTGTTTGGTGTCTAAAGAGAAGCCTTTCCTAGAAAATGACTGTTTGGGGGTTTTTTGCAAAAGACCATGATAGAACACGGGTCACAATGCATAAAGTGCACTTATGCTCAGTCACTTGGAAGAAGGATGTGCTGGAGCACCCGTGTTTGAATTTTAACTGTTGACTGTGAGCCAGCTCCTGAGGTGACGTAGGTGTATTTTAAATTACATTAGTAACTTAGTGGGGTGTCTGTAAGCAGCTGCACCATAGCTCTGGACTGGCACAATTCCATAGTGAGGATGCACAGGTCTGAGCCTAAAGGAGAATTTCCCAGGAGATAAATAATGCCCTATCTGATATTTCAGCCTTGATTGCCTACAGTGTCCTGAGACAAACATTGGAAGATACATGGAAAAGATTTTGTTGTTATTGTTGCTGTTGTCCCCGGTTACAAACCCTCTCAATAGATTTGGAGATGTTGAAAATCATCTATGAGAATGTGGATCATTTTTAACTGGTATTTTAGTCCAGAACTGGAAATAATGGTGATGGAAGAAAAGCTAAGCCAGGCTGATTTGTTACAGTAAAGCTGTGCTGTACTTTAGATTACTTATTAACAAACAGCAAATGGGCCTCTGCCTTGACCTTTTTCATTTGAGCAAATACACTCTTCCTACCCCTTGTAAACAGAAGTTACTGGTAACTGAGTCACGTACCCCCTCACATCCCTGGAGTTAGTTTTTTTCATCTGTGGCAAGGATTTTAGTCAAACTGAATTTTGCCAGGCTCACCAGGGTTATTAGCAGTATTATTAGTCTTAATAATACAAGAGTAATAATACTTATTGGGATCACCATAAACCTGAAAACATCTAAGTACCTCACAAATATTAATTAAAAAAACTCCACAGGAGATCTGAGAAACCAGCAGAAATTGTCAGCTTTGCTTCAGAGCTGCAGAGCTGAAAACAGCCACCAGCAAGCAGAAGTGGCAGTTTGCTTGATGAATTTCAATTAATGGCTGTTCCCTTGGTGTCATGAAATGCCAGGTACACAGTGCCTCTGGCAGCATTGCCAGGTTAAAGCAGCAGCCCACAGCACAAATCTGGAGCAGCACAAGTCAGCAGTAGGTTTGGGAGCTGGAATCAAAAGGACAGGTTGTTCCACTGAGAGCTGGGTGTTCAGTAGATGTGTGCTTTCAGTGGGACTGCTGGACATGGCCCAGGTATCTCGTGCCTTTGGATCCATGGTGAATGGCTCCTTTGGAATATCCCACTCTGCAGATTTCAGTGAAGCTGAAGATCAAGAGCATGCCTAGAAATCTGCAAATGTCCCAACAAGCTATGGCAATCCACTCCTTTGGCAGCTTTTATGTTAAACTTTTTGAAAGAAGGAGGCAAACTCTGACAACCACAAGGAACTCCTCTGCAAAGCTGATGACTCCTTTTCCTACCTCATTATTTCCCTGACTTGTCTCTACTGGTATGAAACCTCCTGTGGTGGCCGAAACATGACAATAGCACCAAGTAGTTTGTAGAATCCATCTTGATTTTAAGTTAATTTATCCTGCAGATATCACCCAAATCCATTTTGTAAAGGAAAACATCAGGTACTTGGTTAACAAGTAGGTTTCATCTAGATTCTTAACTGGTGATGTCTAACAGATTCTGCAGCATGGGGTAATTATTTGTACTAACTGCAGACTCCTCTAAAGTACATTATGCCACAGCATTTGGGTGATTGGATGTACAGTTTGGAGGAGTGACTTTTTTGTTTTGTTGATTTGTTCAAAAAACTTACCATTTGTAGGCATAGAAAGGACACAGACAAAGTCAATCTGGACACAGACAAAGTCAATCTTCACTTGAAGTCAGAAGGACAAAGTCCTGAGAACAACAGCCTCACAAGTGAGAGATCCAGGTGCAGCTTCTTACTCTGACACAGACTGCTCAGGTGATCTTGAGCATGGCACATAAGTCATCTGTCCCAAATCATAAAATTAGGATAATAGTAGTTAGTTCACATCAAAACAGTACAAAAAAAAAAGTTCTGTTTTTGAAGAACTTTCAAAGAACAGGTGTGCCTACACTGAGTCTTCACCTATCAATGTCTTCTAAGAAAAAGAGCATTGTGACCAGACTGATTCAATGTTCTTGACTGTGATACATCACTCATCTTTGACAGGTGGGCAGTTTCTTACTCTGTGACTGTGCTCACTCCCTGTGCTCCACACCCTGTGAAGATATTCTCTGAGCACCTCTTCTCTTCTCTGGAAAGGTGGATGCTCTACTTCATCCAATGTACTCCATTTAATTTCCCCAAGTTCTTTAGAAAGCTCTCCACCTTTACAATGGATTTGAAGACAATAAATCCTTATGATTTGTTGACAATAAATCCTCATGTTTCACATGTTCCTTTACATCCCCTGTGATACCTATTCCAGTTGCTCCTTGCAAACAGACACTGGTCCTGTGGCTGAGATCCTGTGAGGTCTTGCTTTTGCAGGCATGGCAGAGTTCATTTCCCTCCACTTCCCTGTGTCTCAGCTGCCCCAGCCTCAGCAGTTCCACTGGTGCCACAGAAGGTTTGCCATGTGATGCCTGGTAACTTAAATGAGAACCCCACAGCTCCCATGCCTCACAGGGCTTTGAAGATCTGGGTTTCATCCCAGACAGACAGTCTGTAAAAGGATGGCAAACAATTCAGGCACAGTGTCTGGCTGGACCAGCTTTCTGCACCCTCATGTTAATCTAGAGCAGAAGCAGCTTCTGGGCCTACACTCAGGCAGGAATGGAAGTGCTGCTGCATCTCTCTGGGAGCCCTGCCAGCCAGCAGATCCTGGAATACACAACCCAAGCAAAGGTGGGGGTTCTCTGCACACCCCACTGGTCTTGCACTCTCCAGGCACAACATCTGTCAGACATCAAAGAGGGGCAGGAAAAATCCCACCCTCACCCCCACCCCATCTCCCCAAGCTTGGCAGGAGTTTTGGGAGTTTCTGCAGGGTGAGGCACTGTCCAGTCACACACCCCTGGCTGCACTCATTCACAGAACCATGGAACTACACAGAGCTTTCTGAAGAGCTTTTGTGACTGGGATAGGAAAAAAAATTAGCAAAGGCAGGATGAAGGGAAGGATGCTGGAGTCTGCTGACAGCCTGAGAGAGCACCTTTGCATGGGAGAACTTCCTGTTCACAGCCTGGGGACAGCTGTGTATAACCTCCACTTGCTGAGGGCAGAGGCTCTCTGGATTTGTGCAGACCCCACACAAGCTCTCCTAGCTCTGCCTCACCCAGCTGTGGGCTGGCCTTCACTGCTGGCCCTATTTCCCTCCCAAAAGGGAAGGCCAGACAATCCTACAAGCAGACAACAGGACCCTAGTGTGGGACCACAGTAAGGAAATGGGCCAGAGGTCCCAGACTGATGGGCAGGAGTCCAATGCAGGCCTCAAAGAGAAGGATCATGTTGGCACAGCTTTCTGCATCATTCCTCCTCACTTCCAGGATTCCATCAGCTGCCAAGAGCAGCTGCCTAGTGGGACAGGCCTGCTCCACATCACCCAAATACTCAGTAGCTGCTCTGCACCTGCAGCAGGGCAACAGTGCAACACAGCATGACCTTCCCTTCCCTTCCCTTCCCTTCCCTTCCCTTCCCTTCCCTTCCCTTCCCTTCCCTTCCCTTCCCTTCCCTTCCCTTCCCTTCCCTTCCCTTCCCTTCCCTTCCCCTCCCTTCCTTCCCTTCCTTCCCTTCCCTTCCTTCCCTTCCCTTCCCTTCCCTTCCCTTCCCTTCCCTTCCCTCCCTTCCCCTCCCTCCCTCCCCTCCCCTCCCCTTCCCCCAAACACTGTATTTTTGGTATCTGTGTCCCTCACTGAGGAGCACACTGGGGGTGATGCCAGGTGAACAGGGATCAGTGTCTCACCATCACCCTGTTCCTTGGCTCTCACACAGCTGCAGCAGAGGCTGTGGGATGACCATCCCTAGGCCCAGGACTTTAGCCCTCTCCTTCTCTGTGGAGGTCCCCCTCAGCAGTAAAAAAGAAACAGAAAGGATCTGCAAAGCTCTGTGACCCAGTGCTGTTTCTTCTCTTTACACACATTACTCTCTGAATGAGCAGAGGTCTGTAAAATTGCTGACTTGTTACCATCTTTGCCATCTTGGCTGCTTCAAATGAGAGTTCACTCTGACCCAAGAATGATTTACTTCTCTTGGCTGTTCATCGCAAACTGATACTGTCTCCAGTCCCTCAGACTTTGAGGGATTTGTGTAAAAATAAATTTTATTGAAAAACTTGTGAAGTGGCTACTTTTGAGCAGTGAAACACTCAAGTGTCTGACAGAGAAGGGAATGATATCTAGGGTTAGTGTTGGGAGAATACTCACCAACTTGACACCCAGCCAACTTCCTCAAACCTATCAGTATCAGCATATTTTCCAGGCCACATCTTGGGGACCATGGAAGGACGGATGAGAACTTCTGACACTCAAGGGCCCTGAACTGGTCTGTGCATGGATTGGAAATAGGTTTCCAAGCTGCCAAATACTGCACTTGTCCATCCCATACAGGCTACAGCCACCTTCTGTCACATCACCAGAAAAGCTTCATTTCCTCCTTCTCACCTCAGCTGTTACCAGCAGCTGTTTTTGCAGGTGATTTCAGCTTTAGTCCTATTGCCTTTGCCTCCTCTGTTTTCTCATTGTGCTCTAAGAATCTGTCACTGCCCATCTACTTTCCCATGAACGATCACAGTCTCACTGAGCAGGGCAAAGCTGTGGTCAGTCAGATTTCCTGCCAGTGCATGTTATATGACACTACTGTGGCCAAGAAACTGCCCCCTTCCTCCCCCCCAGCTACATCTTCCTACTTGTGAAACCATCCCCTAAGAACCAGAAGAACTCACCCCAGGGAAAGATGCCTGAATAGGGCTAGCAGGATTTGGCCCTGAAACTTTGTTATTAGAGCTGACACCAGAATCCAGAGGTGCTGCTCAGCTGCACCTCCCATTAAGCTCACCTGCATGGAAGGTGGTTTGCATACCTCAGTATTAGCCCCAGCGTTATCACAGGACAAATCAAAACCATCATAATAAAATTTTGCAATAACCTCAGTTTAATTAATAGTAAGAAGAAAAAAAGTCTTGCCAGGCCAGATGGCAAACTCTTGGTTTCTCACATGATGACTGTCAAATTACCATCTCCACAAAAGAACATCACAGAATATATTTAATAAACCTTGGAAATGTTTATCAAAGTGGCAGTAAAGTCCCTGACTGATCCACCTGGATCTGTCCACATGAAACAGCCAAATCTAGGCTAGGTTTAAGGAGCTACCACCAATAAAGGGCTCAAGTGCATTAAGCTAGACCTAACAGTACTCAGGCACTGCAGTGCAGAGTCACAGAGGTCCTGCTCCCATGTGCCTGTACTCTGTGCTCTCTCCTTGGCTCACATTCAAGTTTTATGCTTCCGCACCTGGCCACTACAGCATCCCTGAGGAGATGCACTTTGCCCTATCCTCCATGGGCATGCAGAGATGAGGTGCCTCTTCTCTGAATGCCCTGAGGGATGGGGTCAGCTCCAAGAACACCAAATGCAGCCTGAGGCTCCTCAGAGAGGAGACCTCCAATCCCTTCACTCTCAACAGGAGCTGCCCACCAACAGTGGGACAGGGAGAGCAACCATCCCATTAGTGCAGGGCATGGTTTCCCTCTGAGGAGCTTCACTCAGAATAGCTGATCCAGTTAGACAGTCTCATGGGAAGTGAGACAAACACTCTCAGATTGAGGAAGGCATTGAACTCAGGTCTTGCACTTCCTCAGTGAATACTCTGAAACAAAAGACAGTGACTTAGACATCAACCACAAGGAAGAAACACTAATCTCTTATCTCCAAGAGCACTGTCCTCTGGGACATGCATGCCATCAGAGTGTTTACAGGACTCAAGCACTAAGTCCTGAGTGAGGTTTCTGTGCTCTGATGGAATGGCAGGGATGGGGGAGTAGAAGATTTCAGAAACACTGTATTTTCAGTCTGCCCTCAGACACCAAGCAAGGTGTCTGTTTGGGAGGGAGATGTCCCAAAGATCTAGGTTAGGTCTGAAAGTAGCCCTTACTTGAACAGGGACGACAAGAGAGGGAGAAAGTGCCATGTCACTGTACAGCACTGCAGCTCCATTTCCTGGCAGCACACCCCATCTGTACTGCCATCCCAGCCCATGCCAGCAGCCTGCCTGCTGTCCCCTCCCTGGCCATGGGCTAGGAAGCCTTGGCACAGCAGTGCTGCTTTTGGCACCAGGCTCTGCCTCCTGAGACAGGGACAGTGGCAGCTCCTCTGTGGGCCCTGAGCCTTCCACCCCTGACTTGCAGTAAGTCAGCAGCACTCTCACAGCTGGGGCGCCTGGGGGGCACTATCAGCACCAGGGGCTTGTCTTTCATCCATGCTCTTTGCATGAAAGGATGTGCTTCACTGAAGCTTTAGAGGTTTTTGGCTAGTGCATGGACATGTTCTATGGGAATTTGTTTTGGTTCTTCTATATTTTTGTCTTTTGGAGGGACAGTACACTTTGAAAATTTATTTCCCTCCCCCTTATGGTATATAGGAGAAAAAATGACTTGACTTTCATACTGCAGCAGAACAATCTTTACACTGTACTAGCTTCTGCCTCATCTCTGCACAGTGTACTTTCATGGCCTTATCTGTTATCTTGCAATAATACAACAACAATAAGAAAACAGAATTTTCCATGTAAAAAAAGCAATAAAATTGCATCAGCTGCAAGTGCTGGTTATTAATCCCATGAAAAAGGCAATATGATGCAATTTTTGCAAGCTGTTTCCCTTGGCAGATGTTATTTCCATTTCCAGTGTAAAGGCTGAAGTGACTTACACCACTCTTAACTTTAGTTAAACCCTGCTGTAGCTGCTGAAGCCACTGCAGAGTTCTGCTTTCATGTTGCTGCTAGCACAGGGAGTTTCAGAATAATTTTGGATTGGCTTGGATACAAGTCTAGCAGGGTGCTACAAATAGAAATAGCAGAAGAAGGTAGTAGAGTAAAAATATGCAGTGTTAGATCACGGGTGGAGAAGTAGCACAGACAGGAAGCCAACGAAAGGAACAGGCATGCTGCTGCTCTCTGCCATTTGCTAGATTTTGAATGCACTCTATTTCCAAATTTCTGAAAAAACTGCCACTTGCATTGACCTTGCCTCCTGCCCACACATAGCATTGGTAGTCATTCTGGATAAAAAAGCAGCAATGACAGGAAGGAGAACATCTGCTTTAAAAGCTGCCCTTTGAAAGCCACCCTGTGCATTGCATCACAGCTCACACAGTCACCACGCTATGAAGTTTCACCTCACAAACAGGTCCACTGGGGCACAACCCTGCACCTGAACCTCTCTGACCTTTGGGGATCCCTGCTTGCAGCCTGGGCTCAGGCCATTCCCATGATGGCCACATCTGACAGCGTGCATGCCTGCAGCCAGAACTGGTTGGTGCACCTAATGGCCTGGCCTGCTGTCCAACACCACGGCCAATTCCCACTGTCTCGTGTGGGATTTGTCAGTCACACTGAGGAATCTGATTCTGGATTTAGGAACCTGACTTACAGCACTTGGAGTGGAAAACTTTAGCCAGTAAGACTGCACAGTCCCATTACCACGACAGCCCAGGAATGTCAGAACTCAGCAATCTGCAATAAGGTGCCACTTTAAATGCAGATTAAACTGAAAACAGCCCTTATGGCCTAGAGCGCCTGGGACAAGTGTCTGCCAGCTGAAATGCCTTCAAGTAACTATTGCTAGTGAATCAGGTGCTGGCTTAAGGTGCCTACAGTTGCCTCAAGACACAGACAGATTTTTTTTTTCCAGAGACACTGTTTTGTTTTGTTTTTTT
Source organism: Camarhynchus parvulus (assembly GCF_901933205.1). Classification (NCBI taxonomy): domain Eukaryota; kingdom Metazoa; phylum Chordata; class Aves; order Passeriformes; family Thraupidae; genus Camarhynchus; species Camarhynchus parvulus. The sequence continues at coordinate 20,322,692 of NC_044581.1, read as the reverse complement.
TTTTTTAGTACCATATGAAACTTGGCACCTCCAACCCTATGGAGATCCATGCAAACCTCCTGCAAACCTCCTGCTTGCTGTGGTTCCTGTGGCACATCCACTGAGTTTCACTCATTTCAGCATCACAAATCTCCAAACTCGGCCTAGAGAGATGAACTATGCCAAGCCTGGGCTCCAGCTGTGGAGCAGGACTGTTCCCCTTCCTCTGAACACTTCTGTATGAAACCAAGTTGCCCTCCTGTGACACAGGAAAGAGATGATCAGCATCCAGTGCAAGGTGTTGGGAGGATGTATTTTCTCGTCTGTTTGCAACCTCAGGGTGAAACAAAGGGTGAGTTTTTTTCCCTGGCTGGTGTCTTCCTGCTAGCCAGGGACAAAGTCACTTGTCCTTTTGGTTCTCTTAGATCTGTCCAGCAATGATCTCAGAGATTTGTTGACATGCCAGTGGGCACTTCTGACATTGGATGGGGTGCCAGTGGTTCTGCGCTTTCTTTTCTGACAACTCCCAGAGGACAGTGATGCTTTTATGCTTAATATATGCTGTCATTTTGTATTATAGCTTTTCTTTGGAAGTAACTTCATAAAGGACCAAAAGAAAACACAATCCCAAACCCCAAAATCCAAACAGCATAGAAAACTGAGGAGTTCTGCAGACATCACACATGAATTACTGCTCCTTCAACTGACACAGAGCCAAAAGAAGCCATAGCCCTGCCTGCTTTACAACATGATCTGCCACTGACTGGTGGTTACTGGTCACCAGCATGACTTCCCTAGATTTCTGCTCTTTTTCTTCTCCAGTCCCATGATGTGGTGAGGCCCTTGATAGAGGCTTTTGCTGCTGTATCAGCATTTCTGGCATGAAAAAACAATTGTGACAATAGAGCAAAACTTTGGATTCCACAGCTATGTTGCTTGAAGACAGAAATGACCAAGCACAACCCCAGCCCCTGACTGTCCTCCTCCTCAATCTGTCCTCCCAAGCCTGACTCACGCAGCAGTCACAGAGTGACAGCAAGGGTTACAGTCTTGCATCAAGAACTGACAAATTACTTGCTCAAAGCAGACTGCATGGATTTGCATGTAATGGTTCAATGTGCTGGAATAATATTACAAGCACACTCCATCCAATTTCACCTTCAGCTGAGTAATTCACTCAATATTGCAATACACTTGACAGATTAAGAAACCTATTTTATTTTATTAGGCTTAATTCCCTTTTTTCACTCTTGTTTTCCCTGCAGGACTGTTTGGGAATGCCATACAATTACAGGACCAAAAATAGACTAGTATATACCAAGTATGTGAAAGACTATACCCCATGATAAAAACAATGCCATAACTTTGGGGTGACTTTTCAGTAACTCTATTTCTGCTGATGCAGGTTGTCTGAAAACACAACTGACTAGGTTCTGGTGAATTAAAAAAAACACATAAATGATAGATGGGAATATATCTCCTGCACATCCTGGGGTTTTCAAAGGCATGCCTACTCCCTACACTCTACACACAATCTATACATTTTAAGATCCAGAAGGCACCTTTTTTTCACACTTAACTTTATAATTTTACACTAGGCTTCGTAATCCTAAAATACCTCTGTGGCACAGAGCCACATATACAATACGTGGGTGGAAAAGCTGTTAGCATAGTGGGAAAATATTCTGCTGAAACTCAAAACTTGGAAGAAACAGCTGAGTCACTCTTTCACAGTTAAGGTAGTCCGGGCTTGTTCCTCTCTCCTGTGCCCCTGGATGGTGTCTGGCACACTCCCCTCATGCTCTGACTCCCAGTGACTCCTGGACACTGCTAAACAAGAACTGCCTTGGAAAAACTGGGTTTTCCTCACACAGGTGAACGTTTCCATCCAGGCACATGGACTGAATGAACACTGATTCTCCTGGGGACGCCCTGGGCACGTGCAGCAATGCAGGTACATCTGCACTGCCTGACTCACACATCAGCTCTGCCTCGCTATTCAAGGTGATACTCAGCAACATCACCAACTTAACAATGGGATCACAGTTCTCAAGGCAAACCATGTTTTCCTGGCCTTAGAAAAAATCCTTTTTCATTAAAAATCATGAACATAGGCAAGATTTCAAAACATAGCTCAAGTGCACTAAGCTAAAGGAATGAGACAAAAACTTTGGAAAAAAATCTCATCATTCTCTTATTTTCTCTTTCTTTTCCTCTCTTTTTTCTCCTCTCCCTCTCCTTTCTCCTTCTCCTTTTCTCTCCTCCCCTCTCTCCTCTCCTCTCCTCTCCTCTCCTCTCCTCTCCTCTCCCTCCCTCTCCTCTCCTCTCCTCTCCTCCTCTCCTCTCCTCTCCTCTCCTCTCCTCTCCTGACAGCATTATTACTTTGGCAAAGAAGAGGGAGCTGCCTATGAGACATTTATTACCACATAAAATTACTGAAATTACAAAGGTCTATAAGTAATAACTGCCAACAGATTATAGGCTCTACTAATGCAGTTACCCATGAAATTTATAAGGCTTATTTTAGAAAGAACTCTAATAGAGCCTATACATTTTGATCCCCAGAAAATAAAACTTGGCTTGAAAATATTTTGATCTTTTGACCTGCATTTTAATCATAATGCAAGATTTTCCTGAAAACTTGTTTTTGTGTGTACAAATCAGAACAGCTTACACAGATGTAAACAACAGCTCGACTTGTATGTGTAACAATATGCCAGCTTTTAGGCCTGTAAGAATAATTTTCATGTGAACTGCAACAGCAGCTGCAGTTACAATTATATGCAAGATGCCCATTATGGAACAGAGGTATCTTTGATTTTGCTGGGCATTCCTGGCTGGCTTGGAGGAGCTTCCTGGAAGCACATGGAGTTGTGCCTGCCTTTTCTTTTGGGGAATGCTGTTAACAGAGAGAAAGTTTCCATATTGCTGTGCGGCTCTTGCTGTGCCAGTGCTGCAGCTGACAATGACAGAGGCTCTGCTGGTGCCCTGCCTGTGCTTGCTCACACTGCAGCAGGGGCTGGGCTCAGGACTGACTGAGGAAACAGGGCTGAGCAAACCAGCATGGGAACAGCTTCCCATGAGCCTGGCAGGGCTGTCTGCAGGGCTGCTTGTCCTGTAAAACATAGGAGGGTGAGGGAGTCACAGCACAGGTCAATACAGGCACTGACAGGCACTCACCAGCCAGCAAAAATGTCATTGGAGACAAGGAAGGATGCATTTGGAGGAAAATGTGATACTGAGGGGAGGTTGGAGAAGAGAGAAGAAAAAAGGAACTTAGGATGTGAGGCTATTTAGAGTTTAATTCTGCCAGTGGTAAAATTAGCATTGAGTTTACCTGGACTGGGAGCAAATGTTCAAGGATAAAAATCCAGGAAAAGGAGAAAAAGGGCCTGAGAGAGAGAAAACAGCCATCTGCTCTTGGAGGGCCTAGCACTTGAAATGTTATCCAGCCGAAGCCTGGGCATGTCTGAGTGCTTGGTGATGGCAGGCAGGGTGTAGGCGTGCTAAGCCTACTTTATTTTTTTAGTTTTCATGCTACATAACATAATCTGTTTATTTAGAAAAGCATATTTGTGCCCCAGACAGAGTCATTTCCAGTATTGTGAAATGTGAGCAAAATAAGAAAAGTCGTAGAAAATTTTTGAAAACATATGGGAATCTTTCACTCCATTTCTTTCATCAGCAAGAGTCCCACCCATAATTCCAATGTGGTGGTAGAGCACAGTAAGGTTATTCAAGTTTGGAGTATGTTCACATCCTGAGCACTGCTTTATGATGTACAATATGGATTATATCCTCCTTTTTCCTCCACACATTAAACATATCAGACTGACTAGAAGCTATCACATTGGCACTTAACTCAAAACTGGGAAATAGGCTTTTATGGAAGATTTATCAGTAAAAGTGGGCTTGTTGTTAAAATTCAAAAGTTTACCTGTGATATTGCCATTTTGGCAAACCTGTCCCACAAGCCACTGTGAATGCCAATGATGGCATTTCCATGGCTGTGTGTGTATGGTGCAGCTAATTAGTATATGTAGTATGTAAGCCTCTAAAATTCATTGCTCAGTTATGGGCACAGAATACAAATACCAAAATACACAGTGTCCAGCTGAGCCCCAAAATGTTTTCGTTACTTAAAATCTTCTATTGGCTACTGAAAGGGAAAGAGCAAATTTCACTCTACTAAATGAATACATGAAAACTCTCTCAGCTGGCTGCTGATGAGCTCTCACAGGGACAATTCAGGTCACTGAGGAATACACCCAGCTACTGAACAAAAGTCATGATGAACATCAGTCACACCAAGAAATATCTGCCACTGTTTAAAATGCTAAGGAAATCACCCATATACAAATTAATTAATAAAAGTTAGTTATATTACTGACAGCTAAAAAATCAGATTTCCTAAAACACTTAGTAATCCCATTACATAATATATTACATGAGATAAATTAAAAGACATGAATGACATTCTTCACATATTATATAATGACCTATATATTGCTATGGGTCTCATGAAATATCCACTTGGAATCTGCCTTAGCAAAGGCTGCCTTTAGACTGTTTTTATCAACTCAGAATTCTTGATGTGATATCTGTAAATGTTATTACTCCCAATGCAAACAGAAAGCAGTATACCTAGAGCTTTATTTATTTACATAGCTTACATGTTCACTTAAAATCAGAACTTGATGCTGTCCTGTGGAAATCATAGACTGACTTTTTCAAATAAATGTTGCCAATGGAGTTGTTATATACATTCCTCACTTAGCAAACCAAATACACAGTGTTACTCTTAGAACTGCAGCCTAGGGAATTAAATCCCAGTTTTATCTCAGTCAACAGGATCTCCCCTCATCTCCAGAAACAATTTGAATAAGCCAATTCTGTAACAAATAATAAGTTTTGTCAAGAAATTTTTGGTATGAAAACTCTGGCAATCCCATTCCTTTGATATTTAACATGAGTTCCAGTAAACACAGGAGGGTTGCTGACTGGAATGAAGCAAACAGCAGTGGCACATAGCCTTTCAAATTTTATATTAGATTACGAGAAGTCTAAATGCTAATTTGCACCATTATGAATCAACATTCATTTCAGCCTGACTCTGTCATCAGCATTTTCTCTGAACTGACATACCAATAAAAATGTGAACAGAACTTTTAAAAAGTTAGGGAAAATATATTCCCAGTCCACCAAATTGAACATGGTTCCACCACAGCAAATTAAACCCTAATGTATAAACACAATATAAGAAAGGAAAATTTATATGACAGAAATGATTATAAGCTTCTATATAAGAGCTAGAATATGTGACACTCAGTGACCACAGCAGATCTAGCATTCAGCCCTGATCTCAGAGCTGCTGGTTTGTGTGCACTTACTGCTATTCACAGTCTCCCCTCCCTGAGGGATGTGAATACAAATCGTATGGGGGATCCAATATGTAGTAGCAGCTCAAGATTCATGTGGTTCTGGAGGTAAGTCTGCAGCCAGATGCATTAGGAGCTGCAGAGCGAATACCCAGAGAGAGAAAACTGAGACACAAAATTTCCACAGTATTCAAGAAAGTTCTGAAACCTTTTGAGGCATCTATTCAGGCAAGATTTTCCCTGACTTCAAAATGATTTTGCTAGAGGAAGTGGTTTGAATGTCTAAAGTGGGATTAATTCCTAAATGTTGTTCTTTATTTTAAATGTAAACTAAAAATCACAAAACCTTTATTTTAAATGTAAACTAAAAACCACAAAACCCCTCTTAGAAAAGGTTCTGTGCTAATTCCTCTACACTTGTCAGTGAAGCTGCACTCAGAAAAGCATTCATTGCTGCCTTCTACTGAGCATTCTCACTTTTTGTAGAAGTCAAGTCATCATACTAATAAAGAGTCATGCCTTAAACTAGGGGAGGTCTTGAATCTCTCTGTTGACTGAGAACTGTTGTTAAACGGTAAGTTGCCCTGCCACACATAAAATACAGTCAGGGCAGGTAAGCAGAGCCAGCTTCTAGCACATGGGCCCAATCCTGTTCCTGCTGAAGCCAATGGCACCACTCCAACCCGACTAATGGGAACAGCAACAAGCCTTCTATCTACTTAATACAAATGAAGATACTCATCTCCTCTTTGACACATTTTGGGCTCAAAGCCATTGGCTGACACTTGTTTGGTTCTCTGCATGTATGTGACTCATGGGATAATATAATGCCTAACTTCCATTCTGCCAGACCTGTCTTTCTCTGTGGTTGACTATTAATTTCAGAGGCAAGATGCAATACTGCAGTAAAATAGGATGGTGTTAAACTAAGAAAATTGCACTTACTGAGAACAAATGAATCAGATTCCCTTTGTGAGGATTCCCTTCCAATTAAAGAGGTATACCCACATAGTCCTGAAGGCACCAGCCCATTCCTCCTGCATAGACAGGGAGTTTGTGGAAGTCTCTAGCAAAGTACTTGGCAGTAAAGGCAGTGTAAACATTCTGCCTTCACCCCACCAGGGGTAACCTAAGCAGAACCTAATAATGGAAAGGACACAAAAAAATCTCTATTCCAAACAGTTGATTTTTATTTCAGGCTACATACACAGACTGAGTTAATCAGGATATACACGTGTCCAACCAGCTAAGCATATGCTGATTTTCCACCAAAGGTGTAAACTCTTTGAGATATGGGCTGATTTTCTCTCTTTGGATCCACAGACTAAGTAGTAGTATCATAAAATAATAATAATAATATAATAGGAACTGGAAGGAATATCTGAACAGATTGTTTGTTTCTTCTGAAGTTTCTTGTGATACGCTTATTATTACTAAGTCTTGGCTTTAAAATGCAGTATGCATTTTATGTATGATACAGCAAATCACATTGTAACATTGATATTTGTGTGGTATTTGTATGCAATTTCATGTGTATAAACATGGATTTCACTACAGGGGAAGAAAGAGACACCCAAAACCAGAGTTGTCAATGTATAAAACATAATTTTTTATTTCATTATACCAAGAGAGGGCAGTGGGCCTATTTTTCCACTCTTTACTCAGACATTTGCCATTCTTTTCACCCCTGAATTGATTCAAAGCCAATTCAACCAACAAATCCAAATCAATAAGCAAAAAACACCTGCTTTCTCTTACCAGCAGAGCATCTCTCAATGGCCCACTTCAGTGCAGAAATTTGTTCCTCTCCTCCAAACTCCTGAAGCAGGTAGATGAGGAAAGCTCCTCAGGGGCAATTCTCTTGTCACAGCAATAAAAAGACTGAGAAATCATGACATTCCTCCACCACCCCCAACCTGCTACAGGACTTTGCCATGGTCATGAGCAATCTCTCAACTCTGTACACAGCGCTAGCAGACAACTACTCCCTTCATCCTCAACATGTGATTACTTGCTCAGCCTCCCAGTCAGTGCCCAACCTCAACCTCACCCCCTCCGTGTCCCCAACCCCGTGTCTGGGACTGGTGAGGGGCAGGGGTGGAGAAGGAAGGACTGCACAGCCCCAGGAGCACGGCAGGACGGGCAGAGGCTTGGCAGCATCACAGCAGTGCTGTGTATAAAAGGAACAAGCTCAGTGGGAAAACCAAAAGCCACCCAGCAGTCATGAAGACAAATGTTGCTGAGTACATACACCCACAGCACCCTCCCAGAGCTGGAGCTGATCAAGGCTTTGCCCATGCCAGGGTGCCTGTGCGCAGGGCATGAGTGCAAGTGCCACTGTGAGAACATGTGAGTGGAAGTGCCACATGTGAGAACAGTCCCTGCCCACGGTCCTGTCACACTTACCTGTGTGTCACAGCACAGAGCAGAGCAGCACAGCTGTGCCTGCCATCCTCTGCAGCAGCACAGACTGGCAGCTGTGCTCACAGCAGTGCGCTGCTCCAGACAATCCCCAGAGGTCCCTTCCAGCTCCATGTCCTGTGATATTTGGAGTGGACAGTGCATAAAATCCTGTCCACCATCCAGCTGGTGTAGTACATGCCTAAATATTGCTGAAACAGGCAATGCATGGGGTCATATGTGAGAGTGGAGCACTGCAGGACTGCAGGCTTTGACCCTGGTGCTAAGGCAAACGTTCTTGGACCTGTTGCACTCAGAACTTTTGTCATCTGGGCAATGACTTAGGGACTTTTTGAAGGCTCAACTGTGTGCCAGGGTAAGGGTTTGGTTTGAAAGGAAGAGAAAATGCAGATTCTGCAGCTGGGAAGGGCTGGGAGCGGGCTCCCAAAGCAAAAGGCAGTCCACAAAGAGCATGTAAAGACTGCAGAAAACTCTGTGCTGTGAGAACTGTTTTGTCTAAGCCATGAGTGAGGGCCTTGTCGAGGGCTCAGCCTACAGTTAGGGTAGGATTAGAGAACACTGCTCACTTTGGCACTGTGTTTAAGGCAAGTGTCTCTAAACACTTTTATGCTATCAATAATTTATCCTTCGTACTATTCCAGGGCATTCTGTGTTTATATAACTATTGAAACACCTATGTGGTAGACAGGTGATCTTACTTTTGAATCACAGAATGGCTGATTCTTGTGCCACTGAAGAGTAGTTTAATCTACAGTTCATTTAAATTAATGGAAAAATCTGCTTTGTGAGGCCATAAATGATTTGCTGAAACCACACACACACACACGGTGAGTCACAGTTCAGAACATAACTCAAACAACCAGGACTGTATTCCCATGCTCTAACCACTAGATTAGAGTCCCTCCCACATATACCCTGCAATAATCTTTGCTCAAATGATAACAGCATTTCCCCACTTTACACGTTGGACAGCATTACTCAGTTAGGCACATCCTACCCGACGGGTGTACAGCTCTGCAGGGCTGGGGAAGGAAGGAAGCACAAGTAAAAGTCATTATTTTTGCCCAACACCGCTAGAACTTAACTCTCTCCTTGGAAAATTACTAACTCTGGACCCCACAACTTATATTTAACAGAAAAGTGAAATCCTTGTTCCCGATTTGCACTCATCTTTCACCACCCCAAGCAGCGAGCGCTTGCAGAATCACCATCACGCTGCATGTCGGAAGAGCAGCCTTGCCTTCCCTCCCCGTGATGGCCCAGCACGAACCCCTCCGGAGGAGGCAAAGCCCCTCGGGACTGCCCCATCCAGCCCAGGGCCCAGCAGGGCTCGGGGGCGGCACCTGCCCCAGCTGAGGCGCTTCGGGAGCCAATCTCCCCCCACAGCTCGAGCATCCCGGGTCACACACTTGTGCATCCAATTCTCTTCCTCTGCGGTGTTTAATTTCTGCTGTGATGTGCCGCGCTGGACACGCACAGCATGAGGGCAATGGGCACACTATGAAGCAGCGAGCTGTGGGGAGCAGTGACCTGTGGGGAGCGGCGAGCTGTGGGGAGCAGCGAGCTGGTTGTGGGGAGCACTGAGACGTGGGCAGCAGTGAGCTATGGGGGGCAGCGAGCTGTGGGGGACAACGAGCTGTGGGGAGCAGAGCGCTGGCTGTGGGGAGCACTGAGATGTGGGGAGCAGCGAGCTGGCTGTGGGGAGTGCGGCTCCCCGGGTGGGCTCCCCTCCATGGAAAGGTCCACACAGGCGCTGCCGAAGGCCCGGGGTCTGGGGCCGCTTCCCTCACACGCCTGAGGCGCAGTCCCAGCCCGGCCGCGGGCCGCCCGCCCGGGCACCAAGTGCCGCCGGAGAGAAGAGCGGGCGGCCCCCCGAGACCCCGCTGTCCCCTCACAGGGCACCCGGGCACTGCGCCACACGTCGGCGGCTCTTTCCCCTCAGGGCCGGCCGCCCCCACGGCGGAGCGACGCGACGGGACGGGACGGGACGGGACGGGACGGCCGAGGCGCAGCCACCGCCCCCCTCACGGCTGCCCCTTCCCGCCCCCGTCACCGCCCGGTCTCGCGTGGCCCGCGGCCGGACCCCGCCTGCCCCCTGCCTTGCCCCGCGTCCCGCCGGCACCGAGGGGCCGGGGCGGCGCCTCCAGGCCCGACCCGCGGGAGCGAAGAGCGCCGGGGGACGGGAGGCTGCGCCTGGCCGGGAAGGGACGGGCAGGGCAGCGCTGCTGCGCGAGCGGGGCCTGGCCCTGCCCGCCCCTCTTTGCGCCGGGCCCCGCCGCGCCCCGGCTCTGCCCCCCCGCGCCCCGCTGAGACCCGCGGCGTCCCGGCGGAGCGCGGGCTGCCCGGCCGGCCGGGCCCGGGGAGCGGGCGGGCTGCGCGTCCTCGGCAGCCGGCGCCTCCCCGGTCCCTGGGGCCGCCCGTCCCCGCAGCCCGGCCGCAGGCCCCCGGCCCGGCCGCGGCGGGGTGAAGGGTGAAGTGAGGCGTGACTCACGGGCTCACATCTGCCACCGCAAGCGTTTAGGAAATTGCCGTTCTCTTAAAGGCAACCGTGTATTTATTTCTCTGGGGTGAAAACCGAGGAGTTGCACTCCATTAACGCGTTTCAGTCACCAGCCCTGGCAGGGGATGTAGAAGTCGGTGGAGAGCTGGATGCTGGTCTGGAGGAAGAGGAGAGCTTTGGCACTCCTGCTACAGGAAGAGGACTGGAAACAAGCAGAGAGGCGGATGGTTATGGTAGAATATATGCTGTTTATTTATGAAGGTAACCAGGACTTCTGACAAATTTTATATGCAGTTCCCTCCCCCCCCCAATTAAAAAAAAAAACCCCACCAATGTGTGTGCATATACATACACGTATACATACCATACACACACTGCACACACACACACACACACACACACGCTGCCAGCACTGTGCTCTCACTGTCATGCTTTCAAACAGCTCCATCCACCTTGTTCTCCTCTCTTGTCAAGACTTACTTCAGTTGGACAAATTGTTATGCAGCTACGACACAAGGAAGAAATGTTCTGCATGGCTACCAGAATGCCCAGGGGGCCTGTTTGTTTGTTTATTTTTCCCTCACTCTGGCAGAAGCTCCAGAGTCCAAAGGTGCAGCAGCACCAGGGACAAGCCTCCTTGCCCCACCACAGGCATCGAGCAGCCCCACAACCCCTGCCCCATTCCAGGCACTCCTGCCTTGGGGTCGGGAGGCAGCAACCAGTATAGGACAATGTGAAGAAGGCAACACACACTCACACTCACCCACCCATACAAATAATAAAATAACGTTGCAGCACAAGGGCATAGTCTCTGTCACCAGATAAGAAAGTTGTGTGATGAAAAAGATCTAAGTAAGGCAATAAAGTATAGCTAGTGTACATGGAATGGCTTTCACATTACATGAGGCACAGTTTGGGTGGACAGAGACTTGGAGAAGAGCAAAATGTCCTGGATTAAAGCAAAATACACTGAAAGTTCATAGTAAATACCCGCATCAATAGGTATTTATTCATTTGTGCTTCGTCACGTCATGACATACAGTACAAGACACTGCTGCTCTTTCTGTCGATGGAGAGAGCTCACCATACTCTTGCAAGCTGCTGCTCCATCAGTCCCGGGCTGTCCATCGGTCCTGCAGCGGCGCTGGCCCCTTGTCCCCCTCCAGCCAAGGCAGGGGACAGGGCTCGGCAGAGGCAGCCCGGCCAGGCTGCGACAGTCCTGGCAGCAGTCTGGGGGCTGCCCCACACCTCAGTGCTCCTCACGGCGTCCAGTGCTGCACATCTCTCAGCCTCAAATCCTCTTCTCATCGCTGGCTTCCCCAAAGCTGCTCCTGCCTGCTGCACTGCAGGCCAGCTGGAAGGGGTCTGGCAGGACACCCCAGACACCGCAGCCCCCAAGCCTGCACGTCCCTCGTTCCTTCTCCTCGCACCCTGCAAGGCTGGAGGGCACAGTAAGCCCCAGGGCTCCTGCAGCCAGCTTTTAAGGCACATCTGGGTTGCTATGTGTGCTTTATGACTGTTTTTGTTGTTATTATTATTATTATTATTATTACTGTTATTTACCCTGTGTAGACACGTGGTCTTTTAATTCTTTCTTCCCCTTGCCTTTCTCCTTAGAAAACCCACCATCGTGTGTCATCTCTAAGGCACAAACCTTTTAATACTAGAGCTGCCTGGCTTCTTGTATAGGTCGTGAATTGATAAAAAACAAACGAAACAAAACAAAACAAAACCAAAACAACCCCCCGTTCCCCTCCCGCCGGCACACGGCGCTTGCCGCACGCCGGTCCCTATAGTATCTGTGCGCGGGAAGGGCAGGGCAGGGCAGCCCGGCCGGTCCCGGCGCGGCGCTAGGCGCAGCTGCCCATGGCCTTCACCAGCGAGCTCTCGGGCAGCTGCCTGAAGATGCCCCGCAGAGTCTCCAGCTCCCGGGTGAGCTGCTCCACCCGCTTGCGCAGCCGCTCGTTGTCGGTGGTGAGCTCCAGCACCTTCTGCTGCGTCTCCACGTTGCGCTGCTTGGCCTTGTCCCGGCTCTTGCGCACCGCGATGTTGTTGCGCTCCCGGCGCACCCGGTACTCGTTACTGTTCTTGTCCACTGTCTTTTTCGATTTGCTCCGGTGGTCCGAGGGCATCATCTTGAGGGTGCCTGCGGCGGACAGGCCGCCGGGAGGGTGCGGGTGGTGCGGATGGTGCGGGCTGGGCACGGGCGTGGGGGGCGGCGTGGGCTGCCCGGGCTGGAGGTGCATGGTGGTCTGGGCGCAGTGGGCGATCTGGTACTGGAGGTGGGACGGGTGCTGCTGCGGGGCGTGATGGGGATAGAGGGCCGACAGGGCCGCCGACTTCACCTCCTCCTCCTCGCGGGGCTCCTGCTTGATCACCAGCGGCCGCAAGCCCGGCGCGGCGATGCGCTCGTAGAGGGGGTCGAGCTTGCCGTCCATGTAGCCGGGCACGCAGCCGAAGAGCGGCTGCTGGTGGTGCTGCGGCTGGTGCCCCGGCGCCGAGGCGGCGGCGCCGGCCCCATGCATGGTGTGGAAGTCGAAATCCCCGGCCAGGATGGCCTTGGCTTTCTCCTGCTGCTTGCTGTGCTGGAAGAGGTCGGCCAGGAACTCGTCGTTGAAGGCGGCGGGGTCGATGTAGGCGCTGATGTCGATGGAGTTCTCGTTCTCGCAGATATCGCCGAGCTCCGCGCCGCCCGCAGCAGGTGCCGCCGCCGAGGGAGCCTCTCTGTAGCTGTAGGTGCTGCCGGGCAGGGGAGTCTGGAGCTGGTGGTGCTGGCCGCTGCTCATCGGGGGCCGGGAATCGACCTCGTAGAAATTGGCTTGCTCCATGAAGCAACTACAGTCTGCCGGGCATGATGAAGGGCTCCTGCAATCCAGGTTTCGAACGGGACGGCGGCGGCAGCGGCGGCGACTCCAGCGATCTCGCGGCACGGCACGGCACGGCACTGCACGGCACGGCTCGGTGCTCGCGGAGCCCGTCCCCCGGCCCAGCCCCGCTCCGCTCGCTGCCTGCCCTGTTGCTAGTGGGCTGCCGCGGTGCTGCGTGCCGTATATATAGAGCCCGCAGCAGGGCCGCGGATCGCCCTCTAGTGTCCAACCTCCCGCTGGGAACCTTTGACCGCCGCGCAGCCGGCTCCCAGCGCCCCGGCCGGGCGCAGCCGACCTCCCGCCCGCCCCCGGGAGCCGCCGCGCCGCGGGGAGAGCGCCCCGCGCTCCTCGGCCCCCCCTTCCCCCCCTCCCGCTGCCGCCCCGAGCTCGGCGGGCGCTGAGCGCTGGATGGCTCCCGCCAAGGGAACCCCGCGCTGATAAGAGGCCCGGGGGAACGGCGCGGGGACTTTGCGCCCGCGCTGCCGGGGCGGCTGGCGGGGCAGAGCGGCCAAACGCGGCCGGTACATTTCCACCGCCTGCTCCCGCCTCTGCGCCCAGAGCTTCGGCCCAGCGCTCCCCAGGCAGTCTCAAAGTTCACCATCCGCGCATACTTGCAAATATTTGGCCGGTCGGGAACATTCGCCCCGTCGGGTTTGGGAGCCAAGGCGCTGCCTCACCCGCGGTGGTTACCTGCCGGCTGAGGCCCGGCTGCACCGGCGGGACCCGCGGGGCTCGCCCGGTCACAGCGGGACCCGCGAAGCGCCGCCAGGACGTGTACGGGAAGGCGGACAGGGGCGGGGAGCTCGGTGGCCGCGGAGGCTGCCCGGCTCCGCTGCTCGGGGGCGATCGGCCGGGCCGCCCTGCCCGCGGTTACCGCCGGTCCCGAGCCCGGAGGAGCTGCCCCGCCTGCACGGAACAGCCCGGGTCGGGTCACCTGCGGGCCGCTTCATTCCCCGCACCGATCGAGCAGGTAAATTTAATGACGGATTTCCCCAAACGCACACTCAGCCATCTCCACCAGTGCTGGGCACGGGCCGCCTCCCGGCCCTGACCCGGGATAACCGCGGGCGCAGCGGGGCCCGGCCCTCCAGCGCAGCTCTGCAGTGGCCAGGTGTCCAGCTCTGCAGTGGCCAACTGTCCAACTCTGCAGCGGCCAGGTGTCCCTGTGCACTGCAGCGGCCAGGTGTCCAGCTCTGCAGCGGCCAGGTGTCCAGCTCTGCAGTGGCCAACTGTCCAACTCTGCAGCGGCCAGGTGTCCAACTCTGCACTGGCCAGCTGTCCAACTCTGCAGCGGCCAGGTGTCCCTGTGCACTGCGGCCGTGTGCCCGGCCCCGGGAGCAGCCTGGCTGCCTTCCCAGCCTCTTTTCTGCGGATTTTGAAGTCGATCAATGCTCCCGCAAGTGCGGGACTACAGAGGAGCTGTGTGTCCCAGACACCGCTTCCCTGTGGCTCCTGTGTACAGCCCACAGCCTCCCCAGGAGCTCCGTCTCAAGCTTCGGTTCGGGCGGGGTGAGGATGCACAGAATTCCTCTTGCTGCCATCACTCGCAGCACGCAGAATTGATGTGTCTGTGGCTGCTTGCACAGCGGCCAGCTGCACCTTGGGCAGTCCCACGGGCATTTAGCTCTGCTGGTCCTGAAGGTCCCTTTGGAAGGACAAGCCAAGCCCACTGGAGCAGGTGCAGGCTTAAAATTGCTACAGAAAGATCTGCAGGGAAAATTAATCAAACATAGTGATGGCTGGAGAAAAAAAGATGCAATTCTTGGTTCTGAGTGTTTTAGTAAAACGGAAACTTGTGATTGTAAATTTACTCAGAAAGGGTTTGACAGATTTCTTGCAATTAAAAGTTCAAAGGATTCAACAGGAAACAAAAATGACAATGCACCAAACACTCGTGTTTTTGTTTCACGCAATACAGGTGTGAACTTTTGTTTCATGAGCAAATGCAAGGCCAGCAGAGTCAGCTGGCATATTCCAGTGTCCTCTCAGGAGAATGGATTCTGTAATTACAGCAGGGAAACATTAATTTACAGATTACAGAGTATACTTTTCACTATCAGTAGAAAAAAAATCCTAAATTGTTTTATATGCAGTCAGTATTTTCTAAAGTTATTTGTCTTGGTTTCTATGCAGTAGCAGTGCCTCACAGGGCTGCTTCCACAGGGAGCTGCAGCACTGTCTAAGCACTGAAAACACTCATAAGAACTCTGAACAAAGTCCTGGTTCAGAGGAAAAGCCTTAGGTCTGGGACAGGAGTGAGTTTTAGGTGTTTCAGAGTGGAGAGTAAAATGTCCCTGATTGCACCCAACTGTCCAGATTCAGAATTCAGCTTGTTCTACTCAAGTGAACCCATTTCCAGAAATGGGACAAACACAGAGCTGGACTTTTTGCCTGCTGGGAGAAATATCATCTGGAATAAAAGCAGTTTATGCTCAGAGTTTTCAAGAGGCCTTGTCTGACTCTGAAGTCAGGAGAAACAGGAATAGGGCCATGATCATTAAAAATAAAAAGTCACTGCTGCACAAAACAGCAGAAGGATAACTAAGAAAGTATAAGCAGAATTGTATCACCAAGTTTGTAATTTAATAACAATACCTATGCCTCTCCAGTCTTTAAAACACTCTCATATTTTATAATCATTCTGAAATTAAGGCCTAACTACATGTTAAAAAAATTAAAGTAAATCAGAACATTTAGGATCAGATTCCATTCCTAATTACTGTAATTAACGAACAAGTCCCCACAATTTAAGGACTGGTTTGCTCAGTTTTGGGTTTGTTTTTTTTTTACATAGACCCCTTTTATCTAAGTTAAGAACTTTAAAGTCTTCTATTTTTACACAGAAACCTAAATTCCTGTTTAAATTATTTTAATATAGTATAAAATGAAGTTCCCAGACTCATCAAAAAGACATATCTTTGTCTTTTTATTTTCCCTCCCTGTTTGAAGACAAAATATTTAGAACCAGCTCATCCCCAAAAAAGCACAAATGCTTATTTCCCCATTCATATCAACAGTGATTGATACCAAATATTTCAAATATTAAAGAGAAAACTTGTTGCTTAAGTTACATGAACAGGGAGCTGATTTAACAGAGAGGAAGGATGCATGTTGCATACTATGGCTCCCTGAAGCAGCACTGTCAACTCTTGAGGGTGCTATTCTTCCATCCCAAAGCAGATTTTGCTGTCCAGAAGCTCAGGGAGGGCGAGCAAAGTGCTCCACAATTCCAAACAGCAGCGAGAGTCTGTACTGAGCCAGCTGCACGCCCTTCTGCTGAGGGAAGGAAGCTGATCAGAAAAACGTAACTGTGAAGGAACATGACTAAGTGCATTTGTGACTATTAATTAGTTTTTAATTGCACTGGAACACTGAAGTCTCTTTATTTCACCTGAACTCTGCTCCTGTGTTGTTCTCAGGCTTTCACTCCCGTGGGCTCCAGAATGAGTTTCTGGCTGCAGGATGCAGGCTGGCTCTGCAGGCTGTGGGCAGGATGGTGCTCTGCCTGCTGATCCAACAGCCTGGCAGTCTGTACACAGCATAGCATGTGGCAGCCCTGTTAGGAACTCCAGTGCAGCTGCACATTTATTTTACTACCTTGTTAAACCAGAATATTTCATTGCTACTGACAAAGCTCCAGGCAGGAGTTTGCACGCAACACTTCTTGGGGTGAGTGGCAGCAACAGACCAGCCTCTCCTCTCTCCCACCTGAGAACTGGTGGGGGAAAGAAGACCAGGGTGGGCACTGTGGAGCAGAAGGGATGGCACAGCTGTGCTGGGAGTGACAAGAGGATATTGTCCTCACTGCTTCCTGAGAGCACCTGGGGAGTAGGCAGGGATGGAGCAGCAGTGGTTTCCCATGCAAATACAGAGCTGGCAATCTACCATCTTACTTGTTGTGGTACACTGAAACACAAACTTCTCCCCTCTCCTGTTGTGTTTTCTGCCCCAGGGAGGAGACACATGATACTGCACATAAAAGCTGCCACACATGACAATTTTCAAAGGAAAAGACTTGATATGCCAAAGCCTTGGAGGCCTGTAGATCAGTATGCAGCAGTGTCTGACAAGTCAACCAGAACCTTCCCTTCAGCTGGGAAAGGCAGCTGGGGACTGCTTATCATTTTTAATGTGCATTTTGCTCCAACAACAGATGATTTAATGACTTATCATTGCAGCTTTACTCCTTTGGAGAAGCACAACTCCAAGGTGAACCAACTCAAATCCATGCTATTTTCCTTTTTCGTACCATTCCCCTTGTCTTCAGGGTGTTTTCAGGTGTTTGCTATGACCATGCCTCAATTCTTGCTATGCTTGTGCTCCACTGACTTCTGGCTCTTCTACTGAGAGCTCAGCCCTTTGCAATTTCCAGGCTAGGTGACTGAGGGCATTTTTCACTTCCATTTACCTGGTAACTGCTCACTTCCATTCAAATGACCCTCACAGCCCAATCTGTTTCCAGCTTGTCACCTGTAATCTTGCACCAATCAGTCTGTGAAGGTTTTTTATCCATTCACAATCTTTGCATGCTTAATGAGCCATTGCATACACAATTCCTCTCTCATAATTAGGACCGTATTTCACTGACCACATCCACGGTGCCCAAAACACTGCAGATGTTTTTCAGATACAGGATTAAGTCCTGTACAGTTGAAATACAACCCAACAAGTGACACTGTTGCTCCTCACCTCTCAGTGTACTGTTTCCTTCTGCTGTACTGGGCCATCACCTTTGCCTTAAGACTTCCACAAATGATGTTATGATGTTTAACAGTAGTTCTAATGGTATGCATCAGTCATCCTTTGCTCTGTATCTGGCCTACCCACAATCCCCTATTCTCTCTCTCTCTTATTTCACCTCTGATTAAATGATAACCTCCTTTCTTTCACACCTGAATCTCCAATTGTTTGTCTTTACCTTACAAACTTCAGTGGTTTCTCTCACCATGAATGGCTCAGCATCTTTAATTTGCTCATGCTACATCTCCCTGGATGATGGAGCAGTTTATAACTCTCTATTTCACAGCTAGAGAGCTGTGAGATGAATGACTTGCCAAGGCCATACAAGAAATACATAACAAAGCTGAGCATTTAATCTCTCCTATGCCCTAATATCAGCCTCCTAATATCACCACCAATGAGCATGCAAAAGTTTGACTACTGCACTCCTACAAAGGAAATCCTTCATACAGTGCCTTCTTGTTTGTTGGGTTTTTAAATGGAAATAGATCAATTTTTATCTGAAATAAATTTATCTCTGAGGTGAACTGCCAAGAAATATGGAAAGTACAGCTTATTTTCTTCTAGACCCTAGCCGTAGTCTGCTGGATTGAAGGCTCTCATTGATCTCAGTAGGAACCTGTGCAGACCCTTACCTGGCATACAAATTATGCAGCAGAACAGTAAAAGGATATCCTACCCCAAACTCAATTCCCAGCTGTGCTTTTAGGGAGGTCTTCTCAAAATATTCTCTGCACATTATGGCTCTTAGACTTTGGCTAGCTGCTTTTCATGGAGTCATACAAGAGGTAATCCAAACCCAGAGATTTAAAATCCTTGTAAACCCAGAAAAAATATACTTTTTTCTCCCCCACTCGGGTGACACCAACTTCTAGCATTCAATTAAGATGCTCTCAAAGTGCCTACATGGGCTGTGCATGGAACTCAGATTCACAAATCTCAGTGTCCTGAACTGCACCTGAAACTAGATGCTGAAATAACAGTGATTTAATAGTCTTGTCAGCAGAACTGCACACCTGGGTTAGCATCAGTATTTACCAAAATCCTGCCAGTTAGAGCAGTAGCATCTCCTCACTTGTGTGAGTAATTCACTCTGATACCCAATGTACATTATGATAATGAGCTTCTCCATAAAACAGCAATTTGCAATATTACCTGAAGTGGCATCTAAGGCTCAACAACTGCACTGGTTTCAAAGCACACCTACATGAACACTGGGAGGTAACACTGAATTACAAAGGGAATACCCTTGTTTGTCTCTTATATATGACTGTGCATTAATCCTTTGAAAATATTCATGTTGTCATCCTGCAACATTATTTATACCTTTTAATGTAAAAGGTTGTTTTTGAGCATAACTTTGGCAGTCCATAGTCAATCCAAAACCATCTGGTTTCAAGAAGGTACATCAACAAAGCTGAGCTAGTACTTGAGAAGACTGCTGAAGTAATGAGGAATCTTGCCACTGACTTAGATGTTACATTTTGCTCTTCTCAAAAGAAGATGAGACAGCATGTCTCAGGCTTCATCACTCTTTCCAGGTAGTTTGCACTGTAGACATTTTTTGAGTTTCTGAAAAAAAACCAAAAGAATATATATATATGACAAAAATACCAAAAAATGTTAAGCATTTTCCAGAAGTATAGAAAGAGATGCTTTGATACACAAAGAATGTACAATCAGAAGAAGATATGAAAAATGAGAGCAGTGGGACTGTAAATGAAGAGAAAGATCAGCTTATAAAAATAGCCATGGTATTTCTTAATGATGTATTTTAGTACATGACACATCCTGTCATAAAACTTAGTCCTTGACATGGACAAAATTCTATGTTCTCATCCAACTTACTCCCCTTTAGGAGAGATTGTTACGAGGATCAGGATTAGGCTAAAGAGTAAAACTGTGGTAAAAGTTTACCTTCTGTAGTACAAAATGGATCTGGAAGCCTCATGCTGTTGTCTCACAGATGAAGTCATTGCTAAATCTATGTCAGATTCCAGCATGAGAGCCCTCAGAGAACTCAAGGATCTGGTGGGCTTTTCCCACTCCTCTTGCAGGGAAGCTGTTGTGAGATTCACTGGTTGGACACTGGGATCCCCCATGACCTCACAGTTTTTGATTACCAGCCTGCAAATATTTGATGCTCAAAGTACCTATGGAATTAAGGACTAAGATTACAAAATATGAAGATAATATACTTTTGGTGCAAACCTTCTTTTATTAATGCCATAAAGCATTCAACTTCAGTGGCAGAAAGCTTTGGGAACATACTTGCCTCATATTAAATGTGAGGCTCTGTAAGTATTGACTCTAAACTGAGAGGAAGCAATTTTACTGCTCAGAGCAGATGCCATCTTGGATCTTAAAATCTGACCCCCCTGTTGAGATAAATTCAGTTTTCTTTAATTATCCCATTATTAGCCCAGGGATTACTGGCATGAGTAATCCAAGCAAGAGCTGACCTACTAAATAAAAATGTCAAAGGCAGCAAGAGGAATGGGAGCTGAGGAAGGAAGGAGGCTCAGCAAAGTTCTGAGAGTCACTCAGTGACATCACCAGTGAATCCAAGCTGTGATCAAACCAACCACCAGCATGGGGGAACAACAGGTGCACAGAGGAAGGAACCAAGTCAGAGGCAATCTTGGCTTGAAAAGGATCACAGTTTTCTTATCAGTTTCAAGCTAATCATAGTGGCACTTGTGGCATCAGAATTTCCTTGACTGTCCTAGAGCTCTGCACAGAGGAGGAGCTCATCCTTTGGAGCTGGCAGTGCTGAGTTCCCCCAGTGGCACACTGACCTGCAACAGCAGCTCTCCTGTAGCTCTCCACTGGCAGGTGACATGAGGTATAATCCTGCAGGCATTTCCACTTGAACACACCCAGAGAACCTGGCACTGCTGGGATAACACCCATTCTGACTTCCCAGAAACTTCACACTTCACTTCTTCCTCACAGGAGCAGAAGCTGTCCACAGTGACACTCAGCATGCCAGCCCTGTTAATTGAAATAAGGAATCTTTACTCATCACCACATGAGCTCCTCAAGACTTCAGATTTACATTTTTTTGTTCAAACTGGAATCTTATGCTTTAGGTAAAACAAATCTTAAGTGAAGTAAGACTTAATCACAAAGCAAGTGAGTCTAATGATCAGTAGGGTTTTCCTGAAAAGATCACAGACAGATAAAAATCTAGAATCCAAAGCTTCAAAATTTGGAGGAAAACAGGATTTATGGTGCCTGGAACAAACCATTCCTTCTGCTTAGTGTTTAAAGGCAGCTGACATCTGAGCTACAGAATACTTGAAATAAATATTATCAGAATTCATACAAATACAGTCAGAAGATTTATTTTCATGGAAGCCATTATATTTTTTACTCATTTTATGGAGTCATAACAGTATTTTGTTTGCAGTAATATTTCAGAAAGTAAAAGCCAGTGACAGTATGAGGTTTTTTGCAAGGTTTGGGTATCTAAAAGCTCACAAACAATGCTGAAAAGACACTGCCCTTCAGATAGGAGGGAGCAACAATGGCATGTGACTTACCCGGCCATAGTTAGTAGAAGAGCTAAGTATAATCAAGGCTAATCATTCAGCAAGAGCCCAGGGCTAAGAGGTTTCTAATTCCAAACAAAAAGTCCTTGCAAAATACATGTGTTTTCAAGAAAAAATGAACAAACTATGAAATGAGCTCCCATACAGCAAAAAAGTCTATTTTTTTTTCTTCTGCTGTAATTAAAGATAGGAAATGGGAATAAGGTTTTGGACTCTAAATTATTCACTTTGAATAATTCTTTCAAGCTGAAACAATTATGCTAGATGCTAATTTTAATCAAATTACATGTAATATGTTAATATGAGCATAAATCCTACATTCCTTGACAAACACCAAGATTATATTAATGTTACATAATTATATTAATGGGGAATATGAACTGTACAAGCTGCTCACGTTTATGACAGGAGTGTGGTAAATATAAAGTGAAATTCACTTTGGCAAACTAAAATTTAATTTCAGAAAAATAACTCCTGTCTTCTTTGAAGCAGGCAAAAATTCCAGATTTTTAATTACATGAGTTGCATGATTCTAAAAAGAATTCATGCAACATGTTTTAGTGTTGGGTGCTACAGTTCTTGCTTTTATTTTACTAAAATATATGACTTTAAAAGGAAAATGATGACTTAAAAACCTGTGTGGCACAGAACCTGTAGCATGGGAAGGCTGAATCCATGCTGGTTGTCTGCAATCTGACACTCAGCTGTAAAAGACAAGGACAGGAAAGTGTATTTTGGCACAAAAACCTGTTGCTCCCTGTCAGAGAAACAACTGCTGACAGTCACCACAGCCAACAGAGCTGGCATTGATGTTGGGTAAGATAGTACAGCTGATAGTGGGTCAGTATTTTCCATTTAGAAAGGGGCTATTCCCCACCAGCATGAATGTTCTGGGATGCATTAGAAAGGCTCAGTAGATGGAAGCATTTATGTGACTAAGTGCAGGGCTTGTGGACCATTTACATTTAATTTAAGTCATCAACAGATCATTTGCATCTATGGTAGGGTCCAGACCACATGGGAATTACTTTTCTCCTTTATTAATAAACTGAAATAAGCACCACTTACCCAGTTCAGGATGTCACTGATAAAGTCTGAGGCTCCCATTTCCTTCTCTTTTATGGAAGATGAAGACACTGTGGGACTCCTGACTGCAGTTTTCCCTTGTACATATCTGTGCAGGTTCACCTGCTGTTTCCACGGGATATGCAAAAAGTGGTGCCAATGGAAGACAACCCACATAAATGTATGTGTTCCTATTAAGAAGAAAAGCTATATGTTCAAACTGTGGAAAACGTGCAGGCAGAACTCAGATCTTGTGACATATCAACTGCAAACTCAGCCTTCAGGAAGGTGCTTTGCCCCAGTGCCTCTTACTGCTTATTTCAGTGGGCTCAGAGAGACACAGCCAAAGCTCCCTTGCAGCACTGAAATACCTCTGTGTCCTTGGATCTACATATTTTGATCACATCCATCTGGTGGGGGAGTATCTGAATGTGTGACTTACCAAATTTTAAGTGGACTGAAAACTTTTCCAGAAATCTATTAAAAAACAGTCAGAAAGAAAGTTAAAGCATGCAGTTCTTCAGTTTCCATAGCTCAGCTACCAGTGCTGCTAGAGCCTGAGGTGAGCTGGAATGAGAGCTTCAGCCTTCATGTGAGGGAAGCCAAAGACACATGGGCTGTTTCAGACTGCTGCAGTGCACTGATGCCATACACTGGTGTTGAACAAATGCCCCTACATTAAATCAGTGTTCACACAAGTATTTTGTTATAAACTTTTTGTGTTTAAGGCATTGGCATTTGTTTTGAAAAACTGAGTTTTTTCACTTATGGCACCAGTAAAGCACAACATCCCACGTCACCTTGGGAGCAGTGCAGAAGTTTCTCAAAGCTGGAGTTCTCCTGAAGTGGCTGCCAATGTGAGTGTTCCTGCCAGGAGTACACATACACCTGAGTGCACTCATCCTGTCTTCAATTTGTTCAGGAAGGAAGAAGACCATCATGTGCATTAGACCCTTTGTCCCACTTCCTGAGTGCCCTAATGTCAAAGGGCTTTACACAAGAAGAGGACATGATACAAAAGTACACATAAACAAACATATCTGGAAGAATCTCTTTTCCTGGTAAGCAAAGTCCTTTTCTCTGACTGCCAAACCCCATTTACAACTGTACTGCAGGTGACTTGAAAGCAAAGCTTATACTCCCTGGAGGAGAGCCTCAAAAACCTGCCCAAATGACTGTGACTTTTACCATATTCCTTATGCACTTTCTGCAATTTCTGTGCACCTTGGTGGAGTCCTCTTTAGAATGTGCATGCTCAGCAAATGTTGAGTCTGCAGTAAAAGGCTTGAGGGACAGCAGTGCTGTTGTAGAGTAGCTCAGTCTGTGCCAGCTGGTGCAGGTGCTTGGTTGCCAGTGCACATGGCAGTCTGTGAGAGCAGGTTCAGTGTTTTGAAGTGTTCTGTGCTGTCATCACCTTTTCCTTTGCATGTTCCTCTCTTTTGCCCCATATTTTTGCAAACGGGTTGTTCCACTGTAAGTCACTGCCATCAACATTGTTGTAATATTGTTGAGCCTGAATTCTCTTCTTGGGAAGGATTCCTGATAACTTCAAAAGGTGTCTTAATTGTGGGAGAACTTCTGAAATAAATCACACCTGATGCCTAAAACCCCCACATGATGGCTAAACAACTCAGAATGAGGAGACTCCTCTGTGCAGAGATTTGCCCAGTCGAATTTTACAGCCATTGAGGTGCACAAACATGAATGCAGAGGATATGAAGCAATGGAGGCAGCACAAACTTCTCCTATCAGAGGGAAGTCTGATCTAGCTACTGCTGAGAGGAGAGAAAACCAGACATTGTTGTTCCTGGAACATGCTACAAAGTGGTTCTTTTTCTACAAATTTGTCTGCAATGTTTATATTCAATACAAACCCAGGTTGTGTCTTGTAAGTTCACAGTGACAGAGACATTCAGATGCCTGCATTGTAAGTGCAATTGCCTTGCTCTTCTGGGAGCCTGCATTAAGTTTGAAGGTTGGCAGAGCCAAAGCAGAAAGCTGTGCCCCACTGTTTCTCTGGAAATTACTTCTGTTTCAGGAGGCAAGAGAACTGATGCCTTGGAGTGACTACCTAAAACAGAGGCTAGACAAAATTCAGAGAATAAAAGTGGGTATTCATTGAAGGCCTTCCATACGTACACCTTGGGCACTCAAAGCCTCCGAGGGGCTACACCCCAGATGGACAATGGTCACAAGTTTTTCATACAGTTATAAATTTGGTCCTTTTACATATCAGGGGTTAATCCTCCAATTACAGTTTCAGATAATGAGGTAATTTACTCCAAATTTTCTCCCCTCAATTCACTGTTGTTTGCATCTCCTGGGGCCTGAGACAGTAAGGTGTCCTTGAGTTTCAGGCCTGGAGAGGAATTGCTTTGTCTGAATAAAATGGGAGAACAGTAGCTGACAGGTTATGGAGTTTTAGAGTTATACACTAAAGCAGTACAGGATCTGAAAAATATAAAAGCTAAATCCTAAGGCATCAGAACTAGAAACAGTTAACTCACTAAATGTAAAGAACCAATGTTCTGGATTAAGATGGCCCTGCTGAGGTCAGTACTTCTTTTTCTGTTGGGGACAAAAGATAAGAGTCTGCTTGCCTGACCAAAGTATCAGTCACTGATTATCTCATCCAAAATTCTCCTTAATTTTAGCAGCAGGAGGTCAATGACAGACATGTTGCAATTGCCAATACATTTTCTCAAACTGTCCTCCCACATATTTTGTATAATTATAAATAATTCATTTTCTATTCATGTTCATGAACAGAATTGAGGTGGAGTAAACAATCAGGTGGACTGTCCTCTGCCAGGTGCCAGACTCTCAGTTTTGTGTTTCAAATGGCCATTCCTTAAGCTTTTCATGGTGTTTCAGAGGTCATCTTGGTTGCAGAGAATAATAAAGCCATTTATAAGAATGCAGTTTGTGTCCTCATCTTTCCAAAACCATGAGACCATAAACAAAGCTACATCTCTCCAATTTCATTGCCTTTCTGCAAGAGTATTTATTTTAGGCTTCTGTTCTGAACCATTTTGAAGTTTGCATAAAATTAATAACTTAAACTATTCACTCTTCTTGATATCATAGGAATTAGGTAAAGTTTTTCACTAGAGTATGCCCTGTGATAAATAATGCCCTGGTAATTATGGGTGGGGATTTTCACGCGGTGACTGATGATGCCTTGGAAAAGAGCCATAGCACTGTGCATTCAGAAGCTAAGCTATCTAAATCCTTGCAGGCCTCATTTATGCTTTTGGGAATATAGGACAGGTGTGGCAATTACTAAACCTGGATACTTGAGAATTCACCTCTTATTCCCAGGTGTGGGCCATTAATTCTCGCTCAGACTTGTTCAGTTCTAACAAGTCTCTTTTGAACCAGATTTTATATATGCACATATACTCACACAATAAATAGCATTTTCCTTTCAATCAATTTATCTATTCTGGTTTTGCTCATCTTTAGCTATGCAGCCCTCATCTTACCTAACATTTTACACACACATAGCAGCAAACCCCCAAAACGATCAGTGGCAGTCTACAGATCCCTGCCATGTTCTGTAGATATCAGAAGATTTGCAGTTTGCATTGTTTAGTACAATCACTAGAGAAGCTCGGGTAAAACTCAAGCCAAGCCCCAGTGAAATTCACAACAAAGGCTACACTAATTTTTATTGGATCACTAGACATCAGAGCAAAGCCAGAGAACACTCAAACACATTTGTAAAATCCTTAAAAAATGTAAAGGAGTGTAGTGTTCATTCTTTTTTTAGATGATCTTCTTTGGGTTGACACACCTAGAAGCCTCCTCACAGACCAGGCATTCTTCAGGGACATATTTGATATTATTAAACTCAAATGCTGAAAACTTCTAATTCCATATTCTGATATTTCCATAGAAGGTCACAAATAGTAACCTCAGCTGCTTCGTTCACTCCAAAGGGACTTGTGGCTACTGAACATTATATCTGGTCATCTTTATATACCTAAAATATGTTGGCCATCTCCTAAGCAGTCCTCTGGAATACAGTGAAGAGATGGGATGATATATGCTAAATTTTAAAATAGCACACATTTTTGTGAGAGTATTTTTATGTGCAAAGAATTGTCACAAAGGCAACAAGACATTTCTCTACCTTCAATCCCCCAAGAAGCCATGGCTGAAATGGCACACTGCTCAGGTCCAAGTACCATCTGGTGAAATGGAATATTGGTATTGGAGAACCTGAGCTGCCTTGGATTGAAGAACAGATCCCTGACAGCATGACAGCACAGACTGAGTAAGGGTTCCATTTAAATAAAAATTACAATCAACAGTATTTTGTAGCTGTGAAAGAGAAAACACTGATATGTGACTGCTGAAGAACCCAGAGAATACCACACAAAAAAGTGAAACTTGCCGAAGTGGGCACACCTTTATCTGTGCAGTTGGCTGATTATGAAGGTGCTTGCTAACAGTTCCTGATAATAGCATGAAATACAAATACAGCAATTAGGAAATCAAATCTCAGGGCACCACTGTGGCAGACCCTACCTAGATGAAAGCAGTTCATTAAGCTCGAAGCACCAAACCTCTCAGTCCCCTCAAAGCTGTAGAGGGAAACGTGAACATCAGTAGCTGGAGAAGCTCGGCAAGTAAAGCCTGTAGAAGTGACAGCTTGGGTTTGTTCTAACAGCATCCAAATCATCAATGCATTCGTTTTCTACTATATGATGTATATATCTCATTGATCTACTAGGTTTTTCAGACTCTAAGATTTCTGTGTTAGCCTGATTCCTTTTGCTACCACCCAGCAGCCTGCTGAAGTTGTGGGGAACAGCTGTCTATTATGGGGTTTTTGTCCTCGTCCATTTGAGAACCATTGCATTTAGTTGGCACATGTAATTGAGTTAATTGATTTTCAGAAACCAGTATAAGTAATTGTAGATATCTAGATAACCCGGATATTTTGAAAACTGCAAATAAAAGGGAGTAGTTCTGGAAGATGCAGAACTAGAAACTGGAAATACTTTGTTACAAGACTTACTAGCTGCATAGAGAGAGAGAGAACAAAGGCACTCAATTTTTCCTGCAAATGAACTCCAGGCAATGTGACAATAAAATGGATGTTTGCTATTAGAACAGATTGGTTCCTTTCTTTACTTACTATTTGCTAGAACAAAAGCACTGTGACTTTCCAAGGCTGCAGTGAGACAGTGCTAGAATTAGCAGTGATACTGAAATAGGGAAGATTCCATAGTGGTGGTCACTTTCTCCACACCTAGTCAAAAGGCTACATCTGACAAATCAGCTATTAAAAAAGTTGCTGTCATTTAAATTATTAAATCATAGTGAAAAACCCAACTCTGTGCTTAGGAAGTATAAGCTTTTTCAAACCAATAGGCAGAGCTATTCATATTGTTTTTTCTCTTGGTGTTTATTTTTCTTTTTAATATAGCCAGAGTCCCAAGAAAAGAAACTCAGCGATCCTTCTGCTTTCTGAAGCCTTAATAGCCTCAGCTGTGCAAAATTCAGTTTTCTAATAACAGGATTTTGGTCTTGGTGCAGGTCAGTCCTGAACACAAAAAGTAATTATTGTAATACCAAAATGCAGGGCTGGTAAGAGAAGGGAGATTTGCAATAATAAGATTACAGAAAACCTCTATTACAGACTTTGTATTTCTGGGATATTCCTGAATGAATGCCATCTGCTTGGTGATCATAAGGAATGTAATCATATTGAATCTTTCCACTTTTGAATAAAGCTGGGTTGAGATTACCAAGAAAAGGAGTAGCAGTTACCAAGAAAAGGTTATATTTTGGTATAATTCAGTGCATTTGCCCTTAAATACATCTGAGTGCTCCTCACAGCCTGGAATTATGTGTTTTTACCTAAGGGGCCTATTTATTTCCATCTGTAAACTGCATATAAAAATATATTTATTTTTCTCTCTTCTAAATCACTGGAGACAAATTAGTAATTTCTTCTCTAGAATTCAAAAGCCTGGCTGTTAGACCAGAGTGAAAAAGTACACAGCAGCATCATGTGTGAAAAGTAAACTTTTAACTGAAATGTGCAAGTCTGAAGTAGAAAAAAAATCCAGCAAAGGCTTACCCATGAGGGAAACAGAGGCAAATGCTTACGGAAAGAAACATTTTTTAATGTGTAGGTTGCAGTCCAGGAGTTTGTAGGGTTTTTATTTTAAGACAAAGAAATAATTGCTCATGAAGACAGAGGAAACATGGGTGAACAATGGAATCAGACACAACAGAAACTATTCCAAGGGCAACAAAGCAGTTTTCACTCTGAGTAAAAGGCACCAGGGAACTTCTTAATGTTTTTGTGTTAAGGGAACACACTGCCTGGGCAGTAAACAGGGACATTTGTCCCTACAGGCTCCTCTCCCCTTTGTACCTTCTGCCTCCAGTTCCCAGTGTTTCCATTTCCTCAATGGCCTTTCTGCCTCCAAATGGGAATTGCTGTAGATTACCTGAAGACACTGAGTATCAGTGTAATTATTGTAATTATTTTCCAGGACTAAAGTCATTAAACAATTGTAAGACTGGCTAATACATGTGAAAGTAAGACACTATTCCAGCATTATCTGCACATCTGGGTAAGCAGTTACTGTAGAAACACACCCAGAATCAGAGGGAGCAGGGTCTGTGCCAGCAGGGATCAGGCTGCTCGTGCCACCCCACTCAGAGCTGCTGCTCCTCTGGCACAGCCTGGACAAAAGCAGGTAAAGTGCTTATTTCAGTGCCACAGCCCAGCTGCCCATAGATTTCTGTGCTTTCTTTTTAGATTGCTTCCATGGTATTCTGTTTTAAATCCTGCAAAAACTGAAGTACAGTGTGTGAGGGTTTCCTTTAACAGCATATAATGCCAACCAAGCACTGGAGTGTCTTGCATGCAGGGAATTATGTGTGAGCTTTCATGTTTAAAATAGTCAGCTCTGTGAGCAAAGTGTGTCTGCATTTTATTTTCTTCAGTTATCTTTGATGAGGATTAATGAATGAATGGTCATAAAGAGCTCTAAAATCCTACGAAAGCATACTAAGAGCACACACACTTAACTATTGTGAGCAAAGGATAATGTTTAAAGCTTACCTGGAATTTCACTCCAGCTATAGATGGATGAGTCATTGTCACAGAAAATTTAACAGTTTCAATTAAGAAGCAGAAAAACATTAAAGAAGTTAAAGCAAACACTTGATGACTGACGAGGAAAAGTATCTTTGTGGTAAATGAGCTGAGTAAAACTGTTTGTCCACACTAACCCTTGGAATTTTTCTGCAAATATGCTTTATTTTCCACGGGGCTTTACAAAACCAAACCCCTCCACAACATCAGCCAGCCATAAAAATGGTAAATATAAATAATTGTATCTACATTACTGAGCTCTACAACTGTATTTACAAATCTAATTATTCACAAGTCTTTTGCAGACATAAAACATTTTCAAGCAGGTCTATGTGCTAAACCAGAGTAGCACAGATCCTTAACTTTTTCACTACATAAAAAACCCCCCACTTTTCCAACAGTATTGTTTTCATTGCCTGCACACTTGAGCTTGTTCCAAACTTGCCTACCTTATAAACAGATGATTTTGAGACCTGCCCACTCCAAACACACACACACCTGTGTATTGAAGTGTACAATTCCCACTCAGGGAGCTGCAAACACACCTTGCTCCCACACAGCTTGAGATGTGAGCACATGTGTGGATATATATAGTAAGTACATGCTTGTTTGGGCAGAACAAAAGTGATACAAAACAAAGTGTCTGGAAAATATTAAGGGCAAAAAGAACTTTTCTCCACAAAAAGTGATGTATTTTATAACAACAAACATACCAGTGAAATGGTGCAAAACCTTCCTTTGACATTTAACTCTAAGATCCAGATGTTTCCTAGTCTGCCAGCATTTAGGATTTCTTTTCTAAAAGTTAGAAAAGAAAAATTAACCAGGAATCTATGAAATTTAGAAATTTGCCGTAATTTCTGTTGTCAAGAGAACTGTTGATACTTTTTTGGG
Source organism: Camarhynchus parvulus (assembly GCF_901933205.1). Lineage (NCBI taxonomy): Eukaryota > Metazoa > Chordata > Aves > Passeriformes > Thraupidae > Camarhynchus > Camarhynchus parvulus. The sequence continues at coordinate 20,292,171 of NC_044581.1, read as the reverse complement.
ATGTCTTTGTCATTCCTTCCCCTTGATCTCACAACATTCTAAGGAGGCAAACCGCACGGCAGCTAGGATCGAGATGGGAATACACTGCCAGGTGCTAATTAACAGCCTGGGAACAATTAGATGATGCCAATCAGTACAGAGACACACCGCCATCAACTCCGATGCCCGCGGGGCACTGGCCAACTTCAGCAGAATCACAGAACATTATTCTGAGTTGGAAGAGACCCACAGGGCTCATGGAGCCCAGCCCCTACGCGAGAGGCGCACACGAGGATCGAGCCCAGGGGCTGTGCCAGGTACGCCCAGCACCGCCCGGCCCGGGCACACCGAGGCTGCGCTGTGCCTCCCGCCGGGCCGGGACGAGCTCCCCGCCCTGCCCGTGCCGGGACTCGGCCGAGAAACGCGCTTTCGGCTTCTCCCCCTCGGGCTGAGGGAGGTGCCGGACCCTCCTGAAGTACGGGCGGGACCCGCTTCCCACCGGCGCGGGGACGCGGCCGCCTCGCTCCCCGCCAGCCCCGGGCCGGGCGGGGCGGCCTCTCCGCCCGCTCCCCGTCGGAGAGGGGAAAACGGCTCTGGGGGCACAGCCGGCCCAGGGGCACAGCCGGCCCAGGGGCACAGCCGGCCCGGCGACACGCGTGGCCCGAGAGCGTTTTCTTTCAGCGCGGCTCCAACAGCGCCGGACACAAACCCTACGGACGGCCGTGACACGGGCTGCGCGGCGCTCGCTCAGGCCCGCTCTGGGCTCCCTCGGGTCGCGGCCGTGGCCGGGCTGAGGCAGCGACCCGGCTCGCTCAGGCCGTGGCTGTGGCGGTGGCCGTGGCTGGGCTCCCTCTGGCCCGTGGCCGTGGCGGCGCTCCCTCATGGCCCTGCTGAGCCCCCCCGGGCCCGTGCTCAGCTGCCTCAGGCCGCGGCCGTGGCATCTCAGGCCGTGGCCGGGCTGAGGCAGTAACCCGGCTCGCTCAGGCCATGGGCGGGCTCCCTCAGGCGCTGTTGGGCTCGCTGTGGCCGTGGCCGAGCCCCCTCGGGCCGGTGCCGGGCTCCGCTCCAGCCCCGCCGCGGCCGCCCCCCCGCACCGCCCCACAGGAGCCCCTCGGGGCGCGGCCCCGCCCCCGGCGGGCGCTGATTGGCCGCGCGCGGTGCCGATCGCGCGGCGGTTGCATCACCCGGGGCGGGGCCGGCCCGCGCGGTGTCGCAATCGGCGCTGGCCGCACGCGCACGGTACCGAGCGCGGCCCGCCCGGCCCCTCCGCCGCTCGCGCCGCTCAGGTAAGCGCGGGGGGCGCGTGCGGGGCCGGGGGGCCGCGGCCGCCCCCGCCCGCCGGGCCCCGCTCGGCAGCGCGTGATGCAATCGGCGGGCGGCCCCGGCTCCCTCCCTCCCCTCCCCCGGTGAAGTCACGGCTTGGCAGCGCCGGGCACCCCCCGCGCCCCGCTCGGACGGGGGAGGAGCGGCGCGGCCTCGGCGGGCGGGCGGCCCGGGGAGGGCGGCGGCGGCGCCATGGGCCCGCCGGGGAGGGCCGGGCCGGTGCCGGTCCCCGCGGTCGGTCCCGGCCCGGGGGCGGGGGAAACGAGGCCGCGCCGGGGCGGCTCCGGGGCTCACGGGGCGGCGGGAGCGCGGCCGGCCGAGGGGCCGCGGGGAGCGCGGCCGGGAGCGGCCCGGTACCGCCCGGGGAGCCTCGGGGCGGACGTGTCGGGCCCCTCGCGAGTTCCCGTAGCTCCCGTGGCGCTCCCGTGGCGAGTTTGAGCCCGCGGTTTGGCAGGCAGGGCGCTCCGCGTCGGCCTTGGCGCTGACATCCGGCAGGAAGAGCCCCAGCTCCGGAACGGGGCCGTGCCGAGCCTCTTCGGAAAGAATAAGCACTTAGCATTGGCAAAACTTTGGGATTTAAGGAATTGGTTTATCGTTAGAAATCACAGCTGACGTTGTAATTCCAAAGACTGTTCTGATACCTCCTGCCTCCCAGTGTCTGGGATTCTGCCATACTAAAATACATGTTTATGTGTTCTGTTACAGTCTGTTAAGGATGTCAGAGTGTATTTGTCTTTTAAGATGTGTATTAAAAATGGAGATTCTGAAATAAATGTGGAAAGGTGATGTTGTCAGCTGTGACAAGAAATGGGATTGAGCTACCTAGTGCCAAAAGCGTTGTGTGCCAGCCTTCAGTGAGAGTCAGCACCATCTCCTGCACACCTGTGAGTGTGACCCGTGCCGGAGCCGCGCCCCCGTTGTTCTGCAAATGTGTGCCTGAGCTCCGTGCCCCTGGCCTTAGCACGGGGTCATTGGAATCCCGACTCGGATCCTGTCAGGGTATTCCTGGTGAAGTCTGACAGAAGAGAGGTCCCTGTTGCTGTTCAGATTGGGACCGATTTTGCATTTGACAAGACAGCTTTGTGAATTTGAGCAATAAAGTTATTCTAATGATCAGAATCACCACAGTTACACCTCAAGAAAGGAGCAGAGAGAAGCACTTTGTATTTTTTGAAAAACAAATACTAACTGAATTGGCAAAACAGTTTTGGGGGCTTTTGACACTTTTTTTTTGCTGAAGCAAACATTTGGAAGTTTAATGTCTTTATTTTTTGTATGTGTGAAAGCAAATGAGGGCCTTCATTGCTTCACGGGTCCCTGAGGAGTAGTGTGAGACAGTAAGAAACATCTTTGTGCCTGAGAAGACACCTCTTGAGTTCCCAGCTATTATGCTGTAGTGGGTGGCCAGCTGCTTTCCTGGGTGGCCAGTTGGTGGCCCAAGGAGAGAACCAGGCAGTTCTAACTGGCCACTGGAAACAGTACCATGTGTTGGGTGGAACCAGCCTAGGGCTGTTGCTGGGCTGAAGCTCATGAGCAGCTTTATGGGAACAAGATGCTGGGAAACTGGGCTGGCTCTCTGAGGAGTTGTCTCCTGCTGTGCTGGGGCTGTCAGCAGTCACAGGAAAGCAACCTGTGTGGAGGGGCCTGGAGCAGCTGTGGGTGTGTGCACGGGCTCTGGGAGGTCTGAGCCCTGTGTGCCTGCCCTTCATGGCCTCTCCAGTGACCATGGCCTTCACCTCAGCCTTCCTGAGAGTCCCCTCAGTGTGTCCCGTACCTGCTGCTGCCTTTAAATCTCCTTGCAGGATGCCCATAGCGCCTGTTGCTACCTGGGGCAGCCTTCTGACAGTTGCTGATAGGCATCCAGCCTCCAAATACCAGGCGGAAAAACAAGTTCCAAGCCCCAGTTGGCACTCTGTAGCTCTGTGATGCAGTTCAGTGCTAGTGCTAGTTTAGTGCTACTTGCTCTGCATATTCTTTGGTGCAGGACAGGAATCCAGGTGTCACCTGTCCCAGTTAAGGGTTCTGATCAGGCCAGATAAGAGCACATCTCACTCAAGAAACAGTAATTTCATAAAAAACAAATCAGCTCCAGTGGGAAGGGACTGAGGGAGGTCTGTTCTAGCAGGCAGGGCTGGAATTCGTGTTTGAGAGGTGTGACACTGGTTATCTCTTCTCTGCTTATATCCATGTACTGCCCAACTGAAATCCTTCATTAATATTAGGTTTAATGGAACAAATAGTTTTTCATTGAACCATAGGGAAATTTAATAGAGATAGGAAAGAAGTGTTAAAGCAGTATTAAGTAGTTTTGATAGCATAGAGAGAAGTAGCATATGGAACCTGATGAAGAAACTTGTTACATGTCAGGTGGGGTTCCTTTGGGGGCAGGAGCCACCCCTTCCTCTGTAGTAGGAGCACAAAAATCAGTTGTGAAAATGGTGTGGGTTACATAACTGGCCTGTGCAGGTGGACTTTGCAGGCACTGAAATGTGTTGAAGCAGAGGGGACAGCAAAGCATTCTGTTAGATTTGGAAAAGGTGTCACAAATCTACTTGTCAGAGACAACCTAGGAGAGCTGTACATTTGTACATGCTTTGAGGGCTGCAGAAATCCTCTACTGTAAAATGAAGTGCAGACAAGGCCAGTGTATGCTCTAACAGGAGCAGGCACTTACACCTCGAGTAAGAATGTCTGTGCAATTACACATGCACAGCTGCTACAACCGGCCCTGCCAGTCTGGGGCTGGGCACAGAACACCTCCTTAGCTGGGTGTTCAGTGTAGCTCAGCCTAACTGCTTGTTAGGTCGGCATCTGACACTGAAACATGGTTTGCAAAAGTTGCTTGAAGTGTTGCAGTTGGGGAAATACTAACACAGAGGTGTTAGACACTATGTATTTAGATTCAGCTCCACAGATGCCAGAAAGTGTTGATGGTCTCATTCTGCCCTGAAATAGGAAAATGAAAAGATTTCTTGATAGGAAGGGTGTGGGCATACTCACACATCTTCACAAGTGGGAAGACCTCTTGGTGACAGAGAATGTTAATTTTGAGCAACATTCAAGCCAAATTTAGTGGGCTTTTCCATGAATGTTATTGAACCACACTCTGCAGCTGCATCTCATTCTGCCTCCTTCATCATGGAAGAAAATATGCAGTTGATCTGCACAGTTGAATTTTAACATTTTAATGATAGCCCTTCCAAAAGTAAAACAGCAACACAGACTGCTGAGAAAAACAATCAGGAACAGTACACATGAACCTGTGAGTTTAGAAGGACCAGTGATACTCAGGAGGTCACTACAGACCTCTCGCACATCCCGGCATTCATCTGCTGTTATGGATGTGAGAGGTGTTCCTGGGCTGGACTCTGCCCATCCTGGCAGTCCAGCTGTGCCCATCCTGGCAGTCCAGCTGTGCCCATCCTGGCAGTCCAGCTGTGCCCATCCTGGCAGTCCTGCTGTGCCCATCCTGGCAGTCAGCTCTGCCCAGTGCTGCTGCAGCTTTTCCCCAGCCCCCTGGAGGATGTGTCTCACTGGTTGTGTGATACTGCATGTCTGTGTGACACTGCTGGGCTGCACTGCTGCCACACAGCCTGACCTTGCAGTAGGATTGTTTAGTGCTGCTTAAATGTTTTCAACATGACAATCCACACGGATCTGACTGATCACTGGGTATTTTTCACTGGAGCCATAGGTAGGTGTTTCAGGAGCTTAGGACCACCCTGTTGTCCTTCCCCTCTTCTCTCCCAGCCATATAGGAAGTCATCCTGTGAGATGAGAAGAGAAGGGGACCTGCTGTTAGCCTTGCCAGGGCCTTGGCCCTGCAGCTGTGGTGGAATCCTCCTTGTGCCACCAGTAGGGCCAGGAGCAGGCTGACCTCAGCAGCGGGAGCACGTCAGTCAGGTGAGAGGATGTCTTGCTCATCAGGAGGTTTGTGTGCTGGACAGGAGAGGGGACAATGACCAGTGCACCAACCATGCAGGTGACCTTATTTATGGATGAGTCAGCTCTGCTTGCTGTCTTTTAATGGGTGACAGTCCTCTGTTGTAGAGTTGTGATCTACACTGCCATCAGCCTGTGCTCCTGTCCCACCTTGAGTGATACTGTTACAGGTTCGGCACGCTGCTTGTGGTGGAATGTCACCCAGACACGGCCTTTGCAATGCACTACCTTCCATAGATTTATTTTTCCACTCAGTACCAGTAGACCAGACAACACCACCAAATTGAACATCATCTTCAAAACAAGTGCTGTAAGGTGGTTGAGGAAAGGTGGACAGGGTGAGCACCCTTGCTCCAGAGAAAAGAGATCAGGGAGGAATTTGTCTGCGGATACACCCAGAGATGTGGTCCGAAGAGGACAAGGATCAAATACCCCTGTTGGTCAAGAGTCAGGCTGTTAATAGGTTTAAGCCACAGAAGGAAAACTCCAGTCTGAAAACTAAGAAAATTGTATAACTGGAGGAAAAGTTAGACAGTGGAACATGTTGCCAAGACAGAGGTTGTGAAACTGGAGATATTTGAGGCTAGGCTAGACACCCATCCATCAGGGATGGCTTTGGAATAACTGAGTGAAGCCAGTGAACAATTCAAACAGCTTGACTAGATGACCCAGTAATAGTCCCATCCAATCCAAATATGTTGGAGACTTCAGAAATGCAGTTGGCAGCTTGTCCACTTCCAGCACAATTACGATGTGTTATGCCAGATGTACCATCGGTACTTTATGCTAAAGCCAGTGATGTATAAGATTGTAGCTGAAGCCAGCATCTTTAATAGCTTTTTTTTTCCCTACTAGGTTCACCTTGCTCTTAATCCATGTGAAGATCCGTTGGAAAGACCTTCTAGAAACCCAAGAGTTTTCAGTCTCCTAATAAATTCTGCTGTGTCCAAGAACAGCCTGCCCAAATGAGCAAGACATCCCAACAGAACCCCAGCACAGATGCGAGCGGAGTAAGTGTGATTCACACTCAAGCACACTCCAGTGGTCTGCAGCAGGTTCCCCAGCTGGTGCCAGTCAGTCCTGGTGGTGGAGGCAAAGCTGTGCCTCCGAGCAAACAGGGAAAGAAGAGTTCCTTTGTGGATAGAAACAGTGATGAGTATCGTCAGCGCAGAGAGCGGAACAACATGGCCGTGAAAAAGAGCCGCTTAAAAAGCAAGCAGAAAGCACAAGACACACTGCAAAGGGTCAACCAGCTTAAAGAAGAAAATGAACGTTTAGAGGCAAAAATTAAACTCCTGACCAAGGAGCTGAGTGTACTGAAAGACTTGTTCCTTGAGCATGCCCACAATTTTGCAGATAACGTGCAACCTGTTGGCACTGAGACCACCACAACAACTCCAGAAAACAGTGGACAGTAGGCACCTGTGACCTCATGGAACAAACTCTTGAGCTGCAGCTTGTCTGCAGTGCCCGTGCAGTAACCCAGCAAAAACTGTACCTTTAGCCATTGTTTTGTGGAGATTTTCTTCTTTTAGATTTAACACTGAAGATTTGTAACAATTAAACCAGAAACTGGTTAACTGTTTGTTTTAAATATTTTGCTCCTCAAAGATTTATGCAGATCTGAACTCCTAGCTAACTAGGAATGTAATATTTAGGAGATAACATTTTCACAGGAATATTCACTTACCATTTTAGACTTTGCATAATGGGAGGAATCCAGCAGGATGGCTCACTGTAGTATCAGAAACTTGTGATTAAATAGAACATTTTTAAATACCTGTCAGAGTATTTTAGCCCTTTGTTTTCTCCATTACATATTACAAACTGCAAAGGCTGTGGAGAATTTTTGCTTTTTACTTTAAATCTGTAGAATTTAAGTCCTATGAAGCACCATGTAGGTCCCTCCTGCCCAGTTATAGTTAATGGGGAGGTTGTATAGTTAATAGTGAGCTGGGATGCTTACCAATGTTCACCAGAAAAATAACAATATGCTCAATATATACAGGCACTTGGCCTCCAAAAAGCATCATGTACAAGAGGCAAAGCAGCACACTGACAAAGCCTTTTATTGAAGCTTGTATTTCATATTGCTCACATAGTGACTGGAGCCTTAGGAGAACAAGAGCTTTTTTCCAGAAAATTTCAAAATGCCACCAAAAAACTGTGCCCTGCAAAATTGCATTCTTGCTGGGGAGGAGGTATTGGGGAGAACAAATAGTGCAGCTTGGCTTTGCAGTGGAAGGGGCAGGACAGCAGGCATGGAACTGGGATGCATGGATCACTGCTGGCTGACATTACAGAAATGTACAGTGATTTTAAAAATAAATGGCCCTAGTAACTGATTCAGTGGAATTTCTACAGCCATCATACATCTGTGTGAAGGAGTATCTTTAGCCTTGTTTTATTTCCATAGAAGTTTTTCTGTAGCAACTTTTTTATTGCTACTGCTTAGTCTTTGCCACGATCCATACTGCAGTGCTATGTGCTATACTGAGGATTTAAACACAGTAAAGCAGGAACTTTGATGTAACTTTAATTTATTTTAATTTTTAAATATTTCATTGATGGTATGGTTATTTTACATTTAACCCGTGTGTCTGTCTTGTAGATTACTACACTGTCTTAATTTCCCTCTTACACTACCTTTATCCATAGATTATTTGGAGGATGCTTGTTTGCTCTGTATCTGCACTTAGGAAAAAACTTGGATGTTATCTCTATGAAGATACTGTTAGAGAATGAAACCTTGAGAAGTTCTTTTTTGAATTTAAACTTTTAATACATGTGGAAAACTTTGATGGATTGTTTTGGATTATGTTAGACTTCTTGCAGATATGTTTTTTCATTCCAACTGCACCTGAAGTTGGTAGGGTTGAAATACCAGGAGCTAATAAAAATGTTTTGCTTGTAGTGGCCTCATTTTTCCCATCCCTTTTCTATCTCCCTGAAGTGCAGAGTTGCCCAAGTCACACAGCTGTCTTGGAGAAATCAGTGCAATAGTCTCTGTTCCCCTCTTCCACTCAGGTTTCTGCTCCATGGAAGCCATCAGAAACTCACTACAGTTTTGTCTAAATGTCTGATTTAACAAAAAAGGCAAAAAAAAAAAAAAGAAATTTAAGACTGAAAATATATTGCATTTACATGGGGGGCGGGGAGAGAAGTAGAACACCAAAAATTCCAAGGAAAAGATGACCTGAAGGCATCTCCTTTGTTACTGCACGGCCCTGGTGGAAAGGCCAGTGCTGATCTCTTCCCTGGATCTCTGACCTGCACTGGGGCTGTCTGGCCCCATTGTCCTGAACTTGGTTTGCCAGGCTGCTGTGGGGCCCTCCTCTGCAGTCTGAAGAGGGGCTGCAAATCCTGGCTCTTTGTGATTTTGGTGGAAATGATTTCTTGGCTCTCCTGAGTGAGCGTGATCCTCTTTCCAAAGCTCTCATGGGTGACTTCTCCACCTGTTGCTCCTGACAGCTCTGACCCCATTTCCTTCACGTTTAAAACCAAACCACTGAGTTACAAAAGTAATTTGTTTGGAAAATGAAATTTCTGGTTTATCAGCCTCTGCACTTTTTTTTTTTTACTGATGCTGTGGTTTAAGCCCAACTGGAAAATAAACCCCACGCAGCCACTCCCATCCCCCAACCCTCAGGTGAGAGAGAAGAAACGCAGATTAGGGGTTGAGATACCAATTTACTGTTACTGGAACAATTTACAATTTAACAGCAACCAGATGAGAGAACAATCAGTGACAGTGACATCACCAATGACAGCAGCACCAATGACAGCAGCGTGTGACAGAGGGCAATGGCCAAAGTGCTTGGAGCTGGACAGGGACAGGGCCAGGAGTGACCAGGACACAGGGACAGGGCCAGAGTGACCAGAACACAGGGACAGGGCCAGAGTGACCTGAATGGCGATGTGGCCTCTGCACGGCACCTTGGCCTTGTCCCCACCGGGCACTCACGGGGACAGCCACCCTGGCCTTGGGGACAGTGGGACAGCAACCCTCTGGCCTTGGCAGGCACCAGGACATGGTTCCCTGGTCTTGGGGACACCGGGACAAGGATCCCTGGCTGACACTGGAACAAGGATCCCTGTCCTCGACTGGCACCAGGACAATGATCCTTGTCCTTGGCTGGCAGCAGGACAAGGCCCAGAGGAGCAGTGGCTCTGTGCAGCACCTCACTCGTGATTGGAACAAATCCACGTTTAAATGTGCCCCAGTGAGAGGCTGCAGGAGAGGGCTCAGGCTTATTCCAAGCCCCCCTGCCAAAGCAGCTGCAGGGAGCAAGGGCCATTTCCCCCAGTGTGAAGCAGCCCAGGCTGGGCAGCAGAGTACCTCCATCCCACCCTCTGCTGCAGGGCACAGAAAATTTCACTGTGGACCTATAAAAGTTAAAATTTTCCTTTTGACTCATGATTCTTAACTCCAGTCTGTGGCAGAATCCAGTGCCTGTCAGTACAAAAGGAGTTACAGCACATTTCCCAGGAGACCTGATTCCCATTTTCCCAGTGTCCCCCAAGGGAAGGGGTCTGCTCCAGCCCCCAGAGCACTCCCTGAACACCCCCTGTAGCTGCAGCAGGGTAATTGGCAGGTGAATTCAGAGTGCACCCAACCCCAGGGAGCTCCAGCAATTTGCTGGAACAATTTACATGTATCATTTCAGAAGTGCTCAGACGTTTCTAAACACACAAATTTGCCTGGCGTAAGACACATTCTGTTACTTCGGTGCCAACCCTATTCAAGTCTGTTTGTGCCAAGGGGAAAAGGCATTTGGGAAAACATGACAGAATATAAAATATCTTGATGTAGTCAAAAAGAAAATTTGCCATAACCTGTACTTTCACCCCATTAATACACTTAAATTTATTAAACACCACTTTTTAACACTTTGCCTTTTTAAAAAAGATTTATTCCCCCTCCCATCCCCAATTTAGTTCTAATTCACTTTTTGCTTAAGTGGATAAAAGTGATCATAATTACAGAACGATCTGGAATGAAGGATGAAATGGACATTCACCAAGTTCGTGGGCCTGATGATGAAGACCAGTGGGGGAAAATGAAAACGGTGCCGCATCCCGAGCAGAGCCCGAGCAGAGCCCGAGCAGAGCCCGAGCATCCCCGGCTGCAGCAGGGGCGGGCGCTGCCCGGAGGCTCCGAGCGGCCGCGCCCAGGGCAGAACCGGCTCTGCCTCCTCCCTGCCCGACCTGTTCTGCGGCCCCGCTCCCGCTCCCGCTCCCGCCAGCGCCCAGCACAGCCAGGGGAGGCCTCCCAGCTGCTCCGGGGCGCCGGCTCAGCTGAAACAGCTCCAAAGCTCTCCTCCCTTCCTAATCTGTGCATGTTACTGTAGAACAGAGGCAGCAGCAAGGTTCAGTGCCCACAGCAGTGAGCCATCATCATCATCATCATCATCATCATCATCATCATCATCATCATCATCATCATCATCATCATCATCCCCTGGCGTGTTCAGAGCCTGCCACAGTGTCGGGGTCTCTGGCTGCTCAGAGTGACCCCGAGATTGTTCAAAGTCTCTTTTCCCAGCCCAGTGCTTGAAGAAGCAGTCAGGGCTCTTCATTTCTCAGTCTCAAGGTTGTTTATTGTTTCTTATCTATCAAATTCTTTCTCCTGCCCTGCCGAGGTCCGTCCAGCAGGACAGTTCCAGGCACTCTGCCTGCCCCCAGGGCAGTGTTATGTCTTTATACTAAAAACTACATACACAATGTTTACAATTACTTTCCAATACCTATCACCTGTGTTAGACAGTGAGCTTCTACTCTAAACCAATCTGTAAGTGCCAACATCACAGCAGAAGATGGAGGCCAAGAAGAAGAAGGAGAAAGGCTGGACATGCCCAGTTCTCTCCATCTTGCCTCCTGAACCTCCATACCAGAAACCCCAAAATCTATTTTCCACCCTGTGATAACTTCACTATTATTCTACCTAAACTGTTGTGGCTTGCTGATCTTCACATAAGGTTGGTAATTTGCTCCACGGGTCATAACCAACCCCACAGGTGTTCTGGGCTCTGTCCCAGGGTCTCTGAGCCCCCTGGCAGGGTCCTGGCCATCCTGGGCAGCCAGAGGGATGTGCTGGGCTCCCACACCACAGGACAACTCTTGGCTGTGGAGGGAACAGGGCTGGGGCCACAAGCACTCTTTAGCCCTGAGAAAACCTGAGTTTTTGGGGCAGATGAGTTCAGAGCAATGCCAGTGTAGTCTCTGTGTTCTCATATCTGCAATGCTCCCAAAGCAAAGCCTGATGTCCTTGTGCAGGTAACAGAATTCAGAGGTGGAACATTCCAGTCACCACAGCAGGGACACCAATGCAGCAGCACATACAAGCTCCTGATCTCACAACCTCCCCCCTGAAAAAAATGTTTCCCTTCACAGTCAAGAAGTCAAGGGCAGCAATGGCCTCTTACAAACCAATGTCAAGAAACCTCTAAAAATGTAAATAGGCTTATTTATTAATTGAGTGACATGAATGAAGTCCTCTGGATTGTTTCACGTTTCTTTGGTCTCCCACATGAAGGTTCCTCCACAGCAATGGATCACCAGGCTGTCGGGAATAAAGGGCAGGTTCTTGCCACACAGACCAACCTGCTCAGCAAAAGGAGCTCTCCTGGAGCAATGTATATGAGGATTCTTGAGGAAATGATTTCAGGCCTAAATCCGGTGCTGGAGTGTCGCCACATTTCTCTCCACAGAGAAAAGCAAGGCACAATTCTTCCCAAAAATATTTCTGGGTTTCACATTCTCTGAACCTCAGAGAAATGAAAAGTAATTCTTATCCTTTGCTGTGCCTGTGTTGTGCCAAAGTAGAATGCAATATGGAGATTGTTTACCCAGTGATGGTGTTGTGTTTCCTTGGTCTATCAGGGCCAGGTGTGTGTGTGTGTCAGGACTGTTGGGGGACAGTCATGCGATTCTGTGCAGTTGAGTGCTTGGCAGATTCAGTTTAGATGTAATGTAATATAATATAGAATAATATAGTATAATAAAGTAATTAATTAGCCTTCTGATAAGACGGAGTCAGATGCATCATTGTTTCCCCTCGTTGGGCATTCCCCGCAATCCAGTGCTGGGGGCAGGCAGCAAGGCAGTGGCAGTGGTTCCTGACACCACCCAAGCCCCCAGGTGACACAGGGAGCTCACTGACCCATCACCCGTGGGTCAGTGCCTGGTGTGAGCAGCAGAGCTGAGCTGCTCTGATGCAGCTCAGCTGATCCCTTCAGTGGGACATCCTCACCTGGCAGGCACTGAGACCCAGAAAGGCCCTGATGCTCTGCTGTGGCTTCAGCTCCTCCTGGCACAGCAGAGGGACGTTCTGAAGTGGCTTTGCAGTCAAACTGCAACAGAATCTGAATATTGAACGGGAGTTTTGATGTGTATGTAGAGTGAGAAAGATTATTTTTATGTAGTTACCAGCACCTAGTGCTATTTTATGGTGCAAGAAGTGTATTTATTATCCGGCAAGCTGATGAATACCTACAGCAAAGAGAAGCTTCTCTTGGTAATTTAGATCTTGCATGAGTGGAAAATAACTTTGTGACTAGTATCAATATGTTTGTAAGGTATCCAAATAAGATTTACATTATTTCATTCTGAACTGTCTAACACTGAACAGTTAAAAATATCATGCTGTAGAGCATATGCTGCTGAATGACCATGAGCCCTGCAGCGAAGATATTCCCTTCTTTCAACTTTCAAGGGTCATGAACACCACAGCAATCTGTGTTTTTAAGGAACAAATAGATGAACAAATCTAATGAGCATGGGATTATGTTTGAAGGATCAGTACAGCCACTGTCCAGAGCAGAGAACTCTGGCTAGGGAAGGGTCAAAGTTTGCAGGGCACAAATTGGTAGTAGGGTCAGATAAAGAAGCAGGAACTGGAGCAGAGAAGTAAAATGACCACGAAGTTGTGAACACAAATGATGCCAAGGTGAATTTTAATCAAAATTTGTTTCTGCTTAGTACACGGATACAGATCCATAAGGAAAATGTCATTATGTCCACTGAGAACAACTGATTTTTATTTCTGTTTTTCACAGTACTTGTGATGAAGTTTAAAAAAGGACTTAAGAGTGTTACAATTGCTCATAGCTTTCAGATAATCCATTTGGCATTTTAGAGTCCCAATCATCAAAATTCAGATTTAACTGCAAGATACATCTGAGTTGAGATCTGGCAGAAGTATAAGCCCCACTGCTAAGGCAGCAGGGTTATTTGGCTGCCACTTGGTCACGTAAACTGCTGATTTTCTTGCTATTAAGAATTGGATGCATTTTATTTTATATGCTGCAGCATTAAATCAGAGCGATGACTGATTAGTTGAGGCAATAAGTACCACCCTGAAGTTTACTGCTTTTGGCTGGAGAGGCAGCCAAACGATTTGGCACTGCTCTGGCCTTCTGCCATGAAAGCCTCGATTTCCTGCACGGTCCGTGGGACGCAGGTGAGCAGCTCCATGCCCGTGGCTGTCACCACGATGTCGTCCTCGATGCGCACCTGCACGGGAGCACACGGTCACCCCAGGCAGCAGCAGCAGCAGCAGGGAGGGCACAAGGTGCTGCTGCTGCAGCCCAGGCAGAGCATCACACTGCAAGCAGGAGTTGGCACCACCAGCACCTTGGGGCTCTGCAGGCTGCAGTTCCCCTTGGCCACTGGCCCCTGCCACCCTCCTGGGGTCACACAGGCTTTGGGGGTGGTGGCCCCCAGGTGCCCCTGCTGCAGTGGGTACCTCCAGGACAGTCTGAGCAAGGGGCTGCAGCAGGGAGCTCATGCTGTGTCATTCCATGGGGCCAGGAAATCTCAACCCCCTGACAGCAGGAGCAGTGAAAAGAACATTCTTCCCTGGATTTGCCTCCAGCCTTCCTAGCACATGCCTTGCTAGGGACAGTGCCTCCTGATGCCCACAGTGTCTGCTCTCAAAGCTCTCCTGTTTCTGAGCTGAAATTCAGGGAGCTTCTCTTTGCCTTTTTTTGCATTTAAAACTTCTCTTTTTTTTTTTCACTTAAAACTTCAATCTATGGGGGCAGTAAATTCAAACCCCTGACAGCAGGAGCAGTAAAAAGAACATTCTTCCCTGGATTTGCCTCCAGCCTTCTTAGCTTGCCAGGGACATGCCTTGCTAGGGACAGTGCCTCCTGATGCCCACAGTGTCTGCTCTCAAAGCTCTCCTGTTTCTGAGCTGAAATTCAGGGAGCTTCTCTTTGCACTTAAAACTTTCCTCTTGACACAATAAACTTTCAAAGTGAAACTTTGAACATTAAATAGCTTGTGGCTGATATTCCACACATTGAACTTTGAGCTGGTGAGAAAGTAGATCAGACATTTCCTTTAAAATACAATCACTAAATTTCAAATCCTGGATGGAAAAAGCAGATCCTCTCAGTTTTTCAACTCTTGCTATTAAAATGAAAAGTGTGCTCCATTTCTGTTTGTCTCTAATCTCTTCTTACCAGTAAATGTGCCTACACAGTCATTCCCATTATCTTATCAGAAAAATGTTGCTAAGTTGCTAAGCTGCAATAAAAGCAATTTTAGTAAGGTGCAAATCCAAAAGAACACAAACCCTGGGTACTCCCACCTTACAATTGCTTTAATTGTTTCTGACCTCTTGACATTTTCAACTAAAAATAAAGCTGGTTAACATTTGTACTTCTGATTGCAAAATAATCCATTTGTTCAAACAAAATGAGTCATCCAGTCCTTATTAAACTGTTTAATGATGTCTTTGCCAGATTATTTCTTTTACTTGGTATCAAGTTAAGTGTATTATAAAGTAGAATTAAATAAACAAACTCCATTGAGTTTACACATTTGTTTTGGACAGCTGTAAATTTGAAGGCTCTGCATGCTCAGTGTGCCTGAAAGGCTGGTGCCTTGCTGCAGAACAGATCAGCAACACAGGCAATGACTCTGCACTTGAACAGAATTTATCAGGATGGGCTTCTTGATTCTCTGCTTCTAATTTGACTGCTGAGCAAAACACAACCCAAGCATTCAGCAGGAGGGCCCCACTGCATCCAAAGGCAAATCCTGCCATGTGCCTGTCCTCCCTGGGTGGATCAGTCCCTGCCAAAAACCTGATGGTAACCCTGCAGGAGTGCCAGCATCCAGGGACAGACCTGGGAAGGTGGCAAAAGCCAATCACCTTGGCAAGCCCAGCCAGTGTAAATGGAGCTGGACACAGCTGATGACGTGGAAAGTAAACATGTCAGCGCAAAAGTAAGTCTGAGAGCAGAGGGAAGGACAGACACAGCTAGAACTGGCTCTGCCTACAGAGAGAGTCTTTTCCCAAGCACTGCCAGCTCCACAAACCTCCCCCTGCTTGAGCTGAAATTCCCCAGCTACAGTGACATATCAGCCACAATTCAGCCTCTTGACCAGTAACTAGCAAAAAACCAAGAAAAGTGGTTTGTGCTTTCCAGTTCAGTGCTTCATGACTTCACAATACCTCTGCACTCTTTGGGAGGATGAACTGACTTAAAGCAGAGCAATGAAAGCTAGACTACAGTGGGGAAGAACAACTGGGGCAAGGTGTCTGTCTGCTGTTCTCTATCTAGGCCACAAGAGAAAATCAGGATGGGGAAGCAGCTGGGAAATAGGTGAGAGTGATGTAAGGACCAGGGAAAGGAAGGGACAGTGAGGTGAGACAGGACTGACAAATAATGGACAGAGAGAGCTGGGACTGGCTAAGGAGCCCAGGGAGGGAGATCCTGGTGGAGGTGACAAGTGAGACATCCTGAATGAGGAGAGCACACAGGGGCTGGAGCTGCCAAAGGAGGGGACTGAGAGTGACCAGATGGAGGAGGATGAGGGCCATGCCCTGTGACTCCTTGTACAGGAGGAGCATTGTTAGGAGATCACACAATCTGTGTCACAGCCCAGCTGTGATCTGCTGTGAAAAGGGGGAGAGCCAGCACTGTCCCATCAGCCTGCTCAGCATCAGCAACTCCAAATGCTCTCTGGGATGTGGATGGAGGCACACAGAACCACTGGTCCCTGGGACCACCCACCACTCCCTAAGAACAGGCCACTTCTTTCCCCAGAATCTAATCCTTCCTGTACTGGATGAATCTCACCTGAAATGGATGCTTGCCACAAGAGAAAAGTCAGATTCCCCATTTTCAGTGCATAATTTTTCCTTTGCCTAAAAGCAACATGAGTGCAGAGGAAGAGGCTCTCAAGGGGAAGGAAATTGTTTCATTTGCTGTTTTCCTTCACACCCTCCATGCTTCACCCTGAGTTTAAACTCAGCAGCAGCAAGAAGCAGCTTCAGAGGACCTGCAAAACCTTCCCCACAGGAGAGCCTGTCATTTGGTCTTGTCTTCTGTCCAAATGGACAAAAGATGCTGGATCTCTGGCAAGGATGACTGGTCTGGGACTGCCTTTCCCAGAGGGGGACAGTGGTTATGAAACTTGCTCTCAGAGCTGTCCCTGTTTGCAGGCTCTTTGTTCATTAGTACTGCTTGTTTCAGGGCTACAGAGTGGTTTGGAGTTGGGCACTGAAGTGTGAGGCTCTCTGCACCCCCAGCTTGGGAGGCTTTACTTTCTTGGTGTGAAATGGCAGACTTCAAAAAACCACTCCTGTAAAGATGCAGTGGCCAGGAATGCCAGGACTGCTCCAAAAATGCCTTTTTCTTATCAAGGGCAGTGGCATGATCTGTCTAGCTAGACCTGATTGCACAACTGCCTGACACCA
The DNA here is from genome assembly GCF_901933205.1 of Camarhynchus parvulus. NCBI lineage: Eukaryota > Metazoa > Chordata > Aves > Passeriformes > Thraupidae > Camarhynchus > Camarhynchus parvulus. The sequence goes on along the minus strand of NC_044581.1, from coordinate 20,275,214 downwards.
GCAGCAGGCCATCATGTGGCTCCACTCAATGGCCCCAGCTCCGTCCCAAAGCAGGGCCTGGGGGCACAGCCAAGGACAGCACAGGAGTTAAATACCAGGGCTGCTGTCAGCCCCTACAGCCTCGCACTTTGTCCTCACTTACTAACACAGCCCTGCTCCCCAGAGCCTCCTGAGTTACCTTCCAACAGAAACAGGGTTGAAACTCTTACTAATTTCTTTTGGATGATAATATATATACGAGGCTTTTGACAATCGAGAAACTCTTTTGGCCAATTAAATAATCCTGATTTGCATGATGACAGATGCCAGATGCCAAAAAAGGCAACTGATGAAATGTCCCCCTTTTTTTTTTTTTTCATCTATTGATCATTTGTTTGATTATGGCTGTGGAAAGCAGCAACACTATCACTGCAAGACCTCAGAGTGGGACAGCTGCCTGGAAATGATGCCAGGACATGGCCACACGTGGGACCATCCAAAGCAGACAGGCACAGGTCTGGCTGGAGGACCCTGGGTCTGCTCCTACAGAGGCAGCTGTGCAGGCAAGGGAGCTTATTTCAACTCAGCCATCGACTTCCCAATCATTTTTAACAGAGCAAGCTAATCCTGAGCAGAGTTTGACTTCTGCTGAGAGGGACTGGGTAGGAAGCAGAGCTGCTGCACCAAACGCAGGCTGCAGGGAAGGAAGGCACTTTGCTGCTGTTCCACAGTGCCTGTGCCAAGGTGTTTGCTGTATGTGCTCTGTGCTCAGGAAATCTCATCCCATGCTGGACTCTTCTTGGCACAAGCAGGTTTCATTCACAACCAAGCCCTCGTGTCAAGAGAACCTTTATTTTAAATGTCCACATTCAAATGTTGACATTTTTATAGAAGAGGATCAATATCAGTAGAGTGAGGCCATAGATTTAATTAGATTAACTGATACAGATGGAGAAAAAAGCCTCAGGTGCCCAGTCCCTTCATCCAGACTCAAAAAGAAGCATTAAACTACAATCTAAATACAGGTTAGAAATAGCTGGTCTTACTTTAACCTAATTATGTTAATTAGACAAGAGAAAAGGGCTGAAGAAGGTTTATAAGCACCTAGCAGTAGTTTTTGGGTTGTCTACATCTATCACTTCCCTAGGGAGAACTTTCAAAGGAAGTTAAGTATGTACATTGTGACAACTGCTTTCCCATGAAAACTTTTGTAGAAATGCTGTGCAGCACTATTACTGTGATACAATAAGCAATATTAAAAAGTAGATGAGCATAATGTTTACTGCCTAGTAAACAATTTCATTTCACAATACAAATTCACCATAAACTCAGAAAAACAGAGCCTAATCTTCTGAAAAATAAAATCAGGACAGAGACAACTTTATGGCTCTCTGAACCCAAGGTAGAAGCAGTTGTCTTGCTCTTTATTTGGTTTAGCATTTATTCTGAGTAAGGGAGGTACTACTGTTTTGAAACATATTGTAATATTAGCAGATCTTCAAGTTCCTGGGCTTTGTAAAACTGTTTAATTTTTAAATGAGAAAAATCTGTAAATGAAAGTAATGCATTTACCACCCATCTGCCTTTCAGCATTTCCTCTAAGTTGCACAGCTTTCAGATATTAAGTCTAGTGCTAGTTCTACAAATCCTAGGGAAAATAAAGCCTGAACAGAGACTGAATGTGTAAGGCCAAAGAAAGACTGAATGGCTTTACTTTGAGAAAACATCATATGAACTGCATGAATCAGTAATCAGCTTATGAAGAATGGAAATGTCAAACCCTAAAGGGCAGCATTTGGAGTCAGCATTTCCCCTTCCCCGAGGATTCAGCTGCTTTTCCTGAGCAATACATACAACTGTATGCACCTCCCTGTATTTGCACATCTGTGTTTATTCAGGAGCCTGTGGGGCAGAGTCCAGGCAGAGCAAAGGTGCCCTGGGCCAGGCACTGTGCCAGATCCAGCAGCAGCCCTCGTCCCACAGGAGCTCTGACCTGGCTGAACTGGACCTTGGGTTTGCAGATGGAGAACTGAAGTGCATGTGACTGAAACGTCCCAAAACTGGCCAAGGAAGTTTGTGAAGGACTGAACCCAACAGCTGTCAAGTAAAGAGTGCAGGGCTTCAGAGAGGCAACATCCCCTGGGCACTGCCTGCTTCCCCCTGCAGGGACCTGGCCTTGACCCAGGGGAGGGGAAAAGCCCCAGTCAGGAGGTCCCTGAGCAGCAGGGACAGCCCCAAAGGCTGAGCTGAGCACGAAGGTGGAAGGGCTGCTGATGGACCTGCCCTGCAGGGCATGGACACCTCACACTGCCTCTCCTGCCCTGCTCCTGCAGCTCCCACAATCTCCTCATGGCCAACTCCAGCCAGCACAAATTACGCTCAATGGCTTCAGCCTTGCCCTTCCTGGCACACCACAAGGGCTTTGCTTCTCAATGCAGAGACTTGGCACAGTCAAGAAAATTACTGAAAGCCCAAAAAAACCATGAATTCAAGGTGAATTTATAAAAAATCCACAAATTCCCCGTGTGGACAGACTTACTTAGAATTACAGTGGTGTTACTTCAGTGAATGTTAGCTCATTTTTGAAGTGAATTACACTAAACCAAATCAAGAACATTTCTCTCTCTGCAGAGAGAAATGCACAACTTATTTCCTTTTGTAGAATGTGTTTTACTTTTACACTTGAAGGAAGATTGGACTGGTTGTAGTGAACTCTTCAGCTACAACTGACACCAACAGTAGCCCCTGTACTATTAATATTTGTCATTTAAAAAAATGGGCTTTTTAAAAAAAGGTTAAAAAAGATATTTTTTAATCCCATAGAAAGAAAGTTTTCTGGCATGCTTTTGTGAGAAATACTCACTGACTCTGGATAAACTAGAATGAAACATTTTGTTCATAACTGAGCACTCTACACAGCACAATTTGCATTTTCTTTTATGCAGAATCAAGTCAGAAGGGTAAAGATGGAAAAACTTATTTTGATTGCTCTATAATTCAGCTTTTGTGAAGAATTCAGAAATATTCAGATGTATTCCAGTCTTAGATTTTATTTTCATTCTTCTCCTGGACAAAATCAAGTGACAACATCTGGCTCAGGGTATGTGTGTATTATTATTTTTTTCTCTCTAAGTAAAATGTATTGTTCACAGGGGGATCAGAGATTAAGATTTTTGCTCAATCGTTTTTGGGCTGCCCCTTCTTTTAGCAAAGTTTGTTGGCTAGCTCTCCTTACAAGTCATCATTACAGGAAGCTAAACAAAAATGAGGGAACAAAGTTTGCTTGAAATCTCTGGAACAAAAGTGCCTGATCCAGCAACTTATTACCAAGGTGGAGATCCCAGGCTGTCACTCCTATTCTGTGCAAGCACAGGCAGAAGGTGAGCCACAGGCACAGCTCAGGCTGCAGAAATGGAGTGGGCATTCACAGCCATTTGGGAAAAATGTGGGCTTTGCTGAGCAATTTCAGGGAAAGCCCACCGGGAATCAATTCAATTGCCCAAAAACTCCCACAGAGCATGTTTACATGGAAAATGGAGACATTTAAACCCGTTTCCATTGCAGTGTGAAGGTACACAAGCACATCACAGTGTTCTTTTAAAGTACATTTCAGTGTGTGCTGTCACACAGAATGTGCTCCCAGTTAGGAAATGCAGAATTAGCTGCCTTTTGTTCACCAGTACCTCAGCTCTCTGGCTGGCAAATCTTGATAAAGAAACAACACAGAGACAGATAATGTCCCAGACCTCAGCAGTGAATTAAACACCAGCAAGGGTAAAGTCCTGTGTCTCCCAACAAGGCTGCACCCACACCATGGGTGGCTGCCCTGGAGCCTGGTTGGCTCCCATGACCAGGGAGAGCACACACGACTGTTCTGTCAGGGCTGGTGCTTCCAAGGCAGCTCAGAGCAAAGTGCTACAGTAATCACCCTCTCAGGGCTGGGGTACAGTGATAAATCAGTCAAAGGCAGCAGCAGACAATTCCTAATGAGTGACTTTTCCTACCAGAAAATCACCACCACAGCCAGTTACTGTTTGCTGTATTGAGACTTGGCAGAAGAGCCAGGGGAGGATGGGGCATGGCAGCTGCCTGCTCTATCTCTGTGCAGGAACAATGTGGCACCCTACAAAGGCTTGCCCTGCTGAAATGAAAGCTCACTGGAAGCACTGCAGCTGCTGAATGCTCTCTGAGGGTGGTGGCTTTGAATGGGAGACGTGCCCTGGACAGCATGCACAGCCAAGGCCCCTCCACTTGCCCAGCAGCTGCTGCTGGAATGATTGCCCAGATCACCTCTACCTCCCCTGTGCCCACTGTGCCAATCCTCCTGTGCCCACTGCTGCCTGAGCCTGCCACACTGGGCACTGGGGCTCTGGAACCCCATCAGCCATTCTTCTGGAAACAGGGAAGGCTCCCCCAAGGCACAGGTTTCATGCCATTCTGTCAATAATCCTGTAAGAGCAATTATTTCTGTTTCCATCTACTGCCTCCCCACCCTAAACTGCATCAGGCTCTTCTGACCCAGCAGGAAGCACTGGACTGTGCTGCTGTCAAGGAAGCCAACTCTGGACTACAGAACTCAGTCTCATCTTTCATAACATACATGTTTCACACATTAGACAAAACACTTACCTGGCAAGCCACTGTATAGTGCTGGAAGAGGATATCTCAGTCAATGGGATAATATGGGTCTATCATTAATCACTAGTGAAAAAACACATTAAAATTTAGACTAAAACTCCCCAGTTTGTCTGTAGAGTCAAACGGCCTGAATGACTCAAGGTGCTGCTTCAAGGAACAGCCCTATGTGCAGTACATTACAACTCCCAAAAGGTGTAAGATTTTGGGAGTTATAAGAAGTCCCAAAAGTTGTAAGTCCCAAAAGACTTCTGCTCGGATACAGGATACATCGTAAGGACGAACAAAGAGAACACCAATTAAGGAAACCATCTGCTAAGAATACTCACCCCGCCGAACGCCCTGAAGCGCTGCAGGACGTCTCTGTCGATGAAGCAGGCCTGGGCAGGGTCGTGCAGGGCCTGCTCCAGGAGGGGCTGGATGAAGTAGATGCCCGGCTCGATGGTGAGCACCATGCCCGGCTGCAGGCGGCGCGCCGTGCGCAGGCTGCGCAGCCCCGGCTCCTCCGCGCGCTCCACGCCCTGCGCGACACACACACACCGTCACCTTCCTCCTCACACACAAACACAAGGCAATCTGCCCAAAAATATTGCTGGGATTCACATTCTCTGAACCTCAGGGAATGATCAAAACAATTCTTATCTCATTTGCTGTGCCTGTGTTGTGCCAAGTAGAATGCAATGTGGAGATTGTGTACCCAGTGATGGTGTTTTGTTTCCTTGGCTGTCACGGACATATTTTATGAAAAATCCTTTCATTAGGATCTTTTCTCCTGAGAAGCTGAGAGGCCTCAGAAACTAAATGTAAACAATAATTATCTGCTGCTGTGGAATGCAACAGGTGCATCTGTGATTGGTCTCATGTGGTTGTTTCTAATTAATGGCCAATCACAGTCAGCTGGCTCAGACTCTGGTCAGTCACAAGATTTTATTATCATTCCATTCCTTTCCCTTTCCTTGCTAACCTTCTGATGAAATCCTTTCTTCTATTCTTTTAGTATAGTTTTAATATATCATTTTCTTTTAATATAATATATATAATAAAATAACAAATCAGCCTTCTGAAACATGGAGTCAGGATTCTTGTCTCTTCTCTCATCCTGGGACCCCTGTGAGCACCACCACATTTGGCGTATCAGGGCCAGGTGTGTGTGTGTGTCCAGACCATGGGCTGACAGTCACGAGATTCTGTGCAGTTGAGTGCTTGGCAGATTCAGTTTAAATGTAATGCAATATAGTGTAATATAATATAGAATAATATCGTATAATTAATTAGCCTTCTGATATGATGGAGTCCTCCTCATCATTCTCTCCCCTCATCACGGGTTGCCTGCACTATAACCAGCTCTCACAGACACCAGCACATGGAGCACCTTACAGCAAGCCCTCCTGTGCTGACTGCTCCATAAGACACACAAAATATAAAAAATAATCACAGAGGATTGAAACTTAGCTATGCAATTACCTCCCTCCCATCAGCCCTCATTTAGCTTCCACACAGAGTGATGACCAGATTTCAGCTCAACGCCCCAACTGCTTTTTGCACCACAGAAATCCTGGCTTTGGATATGCTTGGTACTGTTACTTGTTGCCCTGTTCTTCTAAGTTCTTCTAAGCCTTCTGATGTTTACATTCTTGTAATGAAGTTTCTCACGCACTTTTATGTAAATAATTATTGTTTTACATTCTTTTCTGGAGGAGGAGAAAGTTGATGGACTGTTGGTTTGTCCAGTGTGATTGGAGAGGTGGCACTTTCACCCTCCAGTCCACTGTCACTTTTGAAAGTCTATAAATGTTGGAGTCAGAAAATAAACTTCCCTTCTTTTTACCTTGGAGGTTCCAGTGTGTGTGTTGCTTCATTTTGTGTCCTATAGCAACAGTTACTCTCTACCTTGGGAGAAATACTGCGCTACAAAGCAGAAATACTTCCTTGCACTATTCCTTGCCCTACCCTCCCTTGCAAGGTATGGTATTGTAAAGTGGCATGCAAATCTTGAAATGCCCCTGCCACGTCATGGCTGAAACAGCTGAACTATGCAGCAGAGAACAATTTCTCCAAGGATATGCAAATACTTATTCTCACCAAATGTTATTAAAATTACACATTTATGATCTTGATTCAGGAGCAATGAGTCTACACATGACCTCATAAAAGCAGCCCATTTAAACTAAACTTTTGTCAGATTCAGACTTTCAGGCAACATGGTGCTGATTAGTATTATTAAAAGTTAAGTCAAAACAAGTCTGAACTAGCAAAATATTCTCTCCTTCCCAAAAGCTGGTAAAATAAAATGATATATGAGGACGTGCTTAGTCAAGGAATTAGAAACACAGCAAAGAATAGTTCTGGGTAATAATTTTCTTTCCCCCAAATGTGTCAGGTATTGCAATATCAGAATAAACATATCTCAATCCCATTAGCTTTTTGAAAATTCTTTGCAATGGCAGCAAAATTTCCCCAACAAACTATTTGTAACGACCTGTGAGCAGCTCACAGGCCCAGCAGCTTTCAATCCTGCTCACACACTCTGCTCAAGAAACCTTCTCTGCTTCAGCCAGCACATCAGAGGTTAACACATCTGTGAGACCACAGCACTATTTATCTGGTTTCCACACAGCTTTCCTGAGTCTTGCTTCTGCCCAAAGCCACGGTGCTTTCCCCTGCTGGCAGAAGGGGCAGCTGGTGCCAGCATCACTCCCAGCATCACTGGTGCCACGAGGATGAAGCTTCCCCTTTCCCCCAGACAAACCCAGCCCAGCAGCACCCTCGGCGTGGGGCACCCTGTTCTGGCACAGCCCAGCTCCCCTGCTCGTGCCAGGGGGATGGAGGGAGGCTGGAGCACACCTGCACATTACCCATGTTCTCCTTTACTGAAGCATTCCCTCTTCACAGGGGACACAGCCCTGCAGCACTGTTTGCTCTTGAGCTCCACTTTCAGTTCAGAGAAAGGCTATTTTACAGAAATACTGCTTTGCAGCAGCCCCTCCATCATGGTTGCTCTATCCCCACTGGTTAGCCAAGCAAGGCTGGGGTTGCTTTTGTTCTCTTTGCAGAGCTTATTCTGTTCCAATGTACAGCATCTTACAGCAGCCAAGATTTCTAGAGCTGACCAGCCTGAACATTTGGACACAGGTTTGCCCATTTTGACTGTGTGTTTGATGAGTTTTATGGCATATGTTTGATCTGGACTTTGCAGAGCACTATATATTACACCAAAATAAGAAAACATGGTTTTGTTTTACTGAGCCTAGGAAACAAGAATACTGTAATATTAAGCAAGGCATTTTGAATTTGTACTCTTATCAAAACTCAAAGAAAATCAATATATTTCTAAACTTGAAACAATAACTGCACTGAAATGGAGCCATTTTTTTTCTCTCACACTGCCCTTTGGGGTTTGGCATTTCACACATTCATTGTAATGTGTAAAGGAAATGAGGGCATCCAATCTTGTGGATTAATCTCTCCATGAGCTGTAAACAATTAGATTAGTGTCTGGACCTTTTGGTGCCTGGCCAACAATCTATCTGCTACTTTACAACAAACAACCCAGATCTGGCTTTTAAGTACACTTCTCAATTCTGCTTGTAAATGCCTTTTCCAAGGCAGTCAATCCAAGACAGATGCTAGAAAGACAAATGCAGAGCGAGGAAAACAATCGCAAACATCCTCTGAAGGCAGCCCTGGCACAGCATCCATATTTTTTTGCCTTTCCTTAAAATAAATGGTGTTTAACATCAAGTGTGACAATAAAGCCTCAGCAGCCCCCTTTATTTACCTCTGAACAGCTGCTAAAGCAATGGCAGGCATTTTCTCTAGACTGCTAGCAGTCTGATCCTGCTTTTAGCTCTTCCTCCAAGGAGCTAACAGCAACAAGACCCAAGACACACATTTGGAAATGTCTCTCAGCAATGCAGGGAGACTTCCCAAGGCACCTGAATATTGCTGCTCACCCTAAAATAAAATTCTAACTTCTCTGGAAGGAATTCACAAAGTCTTTTTGCTATTCCCTCCATCCTGTCTCAGCCCTGGGTTGTGCGGCTCTAGGTTTCATCTCCAGGTGTTTGGATTCTGCAGGTGCTGGTGCAGCTCTATCCCTGCCATGAAAGCATCTCTAGAGGGCCTCCAAAGAACGGGGAGCACTGCTCAGCTTTGCAGAGCTGAAAAACAAGCAGGACAGCAGTGGGTGGGCTCGTCCCTTTGAACAGAGACTGGCAGGGTGCTCAGCAGGAGATGTGTGAAATGGCTGCAGAGACAGGTTCTGGCTGTGCCTTGTATGTGCCCACTCACTCTGAGCAGAGGACAGCCCCAGCTCCAAGGAGGCTGAAGGACAAAATGAGCTGGCACAGGAAATGAGCAGAGAGGGGCCATGACCAAGCTGAGTGGATGACAAAATCTCTTCTTTTGAGAACAGCGCTGGATTAAACACCTACCAGACCATGGCTTCAGCCTCCCAAGGGACATCTGATCTCTGGGCACTCATGACCACCTTGGGAGTCACCACACCCATCAGGTCCAGTGGCTGACAGCTCTCACTCTGCTGTGCTTGTTTATGGAAAGTGGGATGAACTGAGGACCTTTCTTAATGACTGAAACACCACAATCCCCAAACAGAAGATGACAGTCTGAAACAAGACTTGCCATTTTTCATCAAGTCAAGCTCTCTTGGGACCAAAGCCCAACAGGGCAACCTCACACTGTCAGCCATCAGCAGGACTCTCCTGCCATTAATGGATTTCCTTCTTTGTGAGGAGGAACCTTCCCTACGTCTCACAGCTGAACAACTCAAGCTTTGTTTTCAACAATGACCATGATGGTTTTTTTGCAGTAAGAAGAAATGAAGAGTGAAAATGTGAGTGCTGGTACAGCAGCTGTGGGGGTACCTGTTCCTATCACCATTCTATCCAGGAGGCCTGGCCACTGAGCAGGACCCTTGTCACAGTGCTGCACAGACAGAAAGTATAAGCTGGTAATTTGCCCCAAAAAGTGTACAGAATAGTCTAGAAAATATTAATGCCTAGGCATCTAAAAAGAGACTTGCAGTTATATTCTGTGAAAATCAAATTTTGAATTTATTCTCCTGTATATTGCAACAACAGACTATATCTGAAATTGTTTTCTAAGACTGACTTTATTTGTAGTTCACATCTAAATTTGATCACATTTTAAGATTGAGACACTCCTCCCTCAGTAAGCACAGATGTATGACACTGTCATTTGTGACTGTACTCCTGCCAAGAACATTGGATTCGAATTAATGGTTCATCTAAGGTAACAAAAACCAGCAGGGCTAAGCAATAAGGACTGTCAAGGGAACCAGAGAATTATTATGTAAACTGATTTTATTACTATGTAAGCAAAATAAAAGTTCAAATTAAGTGTACAGTAATACAAAATATTGCTATTTTTGGAATGAGCAGGGAATTAGGAAGTATGCAAATCTGCCTATTTCCCAGAAAAAGGGCTGTGGAAGACTAGAATTTGCAATATCCCCAGAATATCTCAGTACAAAGATGAACCACTGCCTGCTCCTAAGCAACTCAATAGTTAATATGTTGCTTTTTCCATGGAAGAGCTCCACTGTGTATCATGCTGGATCTTGTTCCACAGGCAAAGCAATCAGAAGCAGAGACAGCTCCAGGCCCACTCAGGCCTGACCCTGGGTTTGTTTTTGGACCAGAACAGACGAAAACCACAGGTGATGTCCCTGTGCTCACCCCCAGGGCTGTGGCAGCAGCTGGAGATGCAAAAGTGCAGAGACATGCAAGGGCACCCTGCCTGCCAAAACCAGGGGCTGCAAGTTGGCATCACCCCAAAGTTCCCTCAAGCCAGTGATGGCAGCAAACCCCAGCCACGGCCCAGAACACCTGAGGTACTCATAAATGCAAATACTGAACCACAGTAAAAGGCTCATTAGTGACACAATCAAGTTTCACATTCTCTTTTCCAGCTAAATCATCACAGAACTTTTTGGAGCCTGACAGACTGTCCCAGTTGGAACACATCCAGTACAGCCAAGTCCAAACCACTTTACCAAGCTAAGTACAATCAAGTATTTAAATTAATCAGAATACTAACATTGCATTTAGATAATATGAAATGAGCACCAAAGCGAAATCTCAGCTCTTTTACTCTTCCCTGTTCTCCCACTGCATACAGCTAACTTCTAATTAGCTCATTTAATGTAAAAAGAGCAGAGCTCTGTGCAGCCAGGAAAATAAAAGTCTCAAATTCCATTTCAGGTGTCTCCTGGTCCCTTCCCTAAGCCCTTGTTTCACTTGCTGAGTGTTCCTAATGAAGATTAGTTTATTCAATCTGTGCCTGAGCTGCCCGTAGTCACCTGCAGGAGCTGCTGCCTTTGAAACCAGCAGCAGGCTCCAGGAGAAGGGGCCCCAAGCACCACAGATCACTCCTGGCATTTGCAAATCAAAGCCCCCACCCTGCAGGAGAATCTAATTACTAGCTGGAGCTTTTGGGACACAGCTCAAAGTTAATATTGGGGGAATAGAGGACACATGATGTTTAACTGTCTATTTTACTTCAAGTGTTTTCTTCTTTTTCTAAGTATTAATGGTGGTATCAGGTGTAAGTTACCTAATAACTTTCCTGTTATTGCAGGGAATGAGGAAAAATCATCTGCCACTTATTTGAGGCACTGCTGCCTCATGATTCAGCTGGAGCTGGCTTTCAATCCAGCACTACAGCATGGTTCTGAGCAGAACTCCCCATATAATTTTTGCTTTCTGGTCCTCTGATGTTACCAAGCTCCAGTGCTATCATAATGGAAAGAACAAAACATATGGACTGTATTTTTTCTCTTTTCTTAGAACCTAAGTTTCATAAAAAAAGAGATAGCAAATAGTAAAAATCACCAGGTTGACAAGCACAGCATTAGCCTGGAAGATGAGGGGAGTATTTAGAATAATTTATAAGAGTTTTATAAGAAATAAGAGAAAGAATTGCAAAAGATACCAAGAACACAGTTTCAGAATGAAATCAATGACAAGCACCATTTAAAATCTAATGAACAAATTTCTTGTGACACACAGAAAGCAGAGATAGGCAATAGTCTTAAATGAAAGGGCTTTGTCTTTTGTGACCTTTAGATACCATGAGTGAAAATTGTATAGCAAAAACCCCCCAGTACACCAATGATACCTTACTTTTTTCATGGAATTGAAAGCAGAGCACTACTGTTTTGTTTTTTTCTCTCCTACTGCACCTAGAATAAATTGTTCAAAAACACACAAGCTCCATTAGTTGCTGCTAAAATTTCAGAAATATCTGGACAATAAATATTCAGATAAAAACTCTGTTAGCACACAAAGTGTTTTGCAACAAACTCCAGTAAGTCAGAGAAACATAAGCAACTATCTCCATTAAAAAAAAATTAAACAGAATTAATGAAACCCAAACCATGCAACTAAAAACCTCAAATCTTTGACACCTTCTTTCTCAGTGGAGGAGGGGACTCTGTGGTATGACAGGGCATGTCTGCATCATGGCACCTGAGCCTTCCTCCTCTTCTGCCCCTGCTCAAGCCCTAACTTCCATAAACACCTGGACTCCAGCATCTGTCCTCACAGGGAAAAGCTGCTGGGAACTGATCCCAACTTTGCTGAGCACAAGATGACACAGCAGAGTGAGATCTCTTAGCCCAACTCTGGGAGGGCTTTAAACCCCACAGAACCCTAGGCTGACTCTGGGAGAGGTTTAACCCCACAGAAAAATCCCAGGCTGACTCTGGAAGAGGTTTAAACCCCACAGAAAAATCCCAGGCTGACTCTGGGAGAGGTTTAAACCCCACAGAAGAGTCCTAGGCTGCAGAAACTCTCCTGGTAGGTGTTTGACCCAGCAGGTAGCAATGAGCACCATGGATTTCAGTGCTGCTCTGCATGGAAAGGTAGTTTTTCCACTCATCTACTTCCTTCCTGCATGCTGCCTGCTCAGTATGTACATTTTTGCTATGCAGGAATTCAAAGAAACAAAACAAACAAACAAACAAAGGATTCAAGGGAGTCCCATGAAGCAGAAGCAGCAAGTTTTTTCTCCTAATCCTTTCCCAAGGTGTACAATCACTTGCAAGAACAAACCCAAAAGTTAAACCTAATGAAACCTCCTTTTACTCTTTGTAAAGTGAAGGCACCCTAAGTGTCTTCCATACAGGTTGTTTCATGTTTGCAGGTCCTGGGTAACCAAAGCTGGAGCAAGGATTTGCAAGGTTATGGCAAGTGAAGCAATTTGCAGCACCAGGGCCCTGCACAACAGCTTTAGGCTTCTTGGTAAATTCACTTCATCCTCTGATTCTTAAAGGAAAAAACATTAATGCATCATTTGCAATGCTAACCACAATGAAATCTTCTGCTTCAACAGAAAGTCGGATACATAGGGAAAATAATTTTTGCCAGAACAAGATTGTTCCTGTATTCTCCAGTACTTAAATTCCCAGTCAGTCATCTGGGATATGGAGCAAACTTTCTGTTAAAGCCAGACACAGCTTGTGCACAGCAGAGATGTTCCCCAAGCATGCACAGTGATGGAAGGATGTGGGTAACTCCAAAACAGACCTCCAAACTTAATTTGTGATGCAGAATAGCAACAAAAGGATCACCTTTTCATGATAATTGAATTAAAAATTAAAACTAAGGCAAATCTTATAATTTTAAAAAACAAAATGAAATTAAACTCTTAATTCATAAGATGTGAAAATCACAGTAGTTATTAACCTAACTTAAATTAACTGGCTTATTATTATAGAAAGTCATCAAATGTACTTAGTATTCTTTAGAGCCTTATAGTCAATTAATATAGCATGAAATTCAATCAACTCAGGCATCTAGAGACACAGAACCTAGATTTAAATGAAAACTTCAGCCTCATCTACCTCAGGGCCTGAAAATTTGGGGCCACCTACCACATTTTCTTCATTGCAACAGGCTCAAACCCTCATTTATATCCCATATCGAATTTACCCAGAAACAACTGAAAGAATGTGAGAAAACCATCTCCATGATTAAATTTTACAGCAGAAGCTAAGCCCAGTGGGGTTTTCACCCTTTGAAGCAAGCTCAGTCTGACTGAGGGCCAGATTTTCTGAAGTGATTAGTACCACTGGGGCTGAATGTTCAGCAGTGCTTGAGCTGCAGTCAGACCCTCAGAAGGAACGGGCGGATTTTCAAAGCGGGGCGCGGCGCTCGGCTTCCCGTGAGGAACACCACGGTCCCCAGGGAGCTCCTGGTGCTCAGCCCTCCTGAAAACCAGCACCTTTACTTGTGTGCTCCACTGGGAAACACTGTGCTCACACTCCTGTGAAAGTGTTGTCCTAAAATAAGGTTGACAAAACACATTCATGGCTGGCAAAATGCGTGGTGCTCAGTTTCCCCGAGGAACGCCGCGGAGCCTGGCGGTCCCCAGGGAGCTCTTGTTGCTCAGCCCTCCTGAAAACCAGCACCTTCACTTGCATCATTCAGTGGGAAACATTGTGCTCACACTACTCTGAACATGCTGTCCTAAAATAAGGCTGCCAAGACACATTCATGGCTGGCAAAACACACGGCGCTTGGTTTCCCCAAGGAACGCCACGGTGCCCAGCAGGAGACATGGTCCCCAGGGAGTTCCTGCTGCTCAGCCCTTCCTGAAAACCAGCACCTTCATTTGTGTGCTTCACTGGGAAACACTGTGCTCACACTCCTGTGAACAGGCTGTCCTAAAATAAGGTTGCCAAGACACGTTCATGGCTGGCAAAATGTGTTCAGTTTCCCAGAGGAATGCCGCGGTGCCCGGCAGTCCCCAGGGAGCTCCTGCTGCTCAGCCCTCCTAAAAAACAGCACCTTTACTTGCATCTTTCAGTGGGAAACACTGTGCTCACACTCCTGTGAAAGTGTTGTCCTAAAATAAGGTTGCCAAAATATGTTCATTGCTGGCAAAATGTGCAGCACCCGCTTTCCCCGAGGAACGTCGCGGTGCCCAGGGAGTTCCTGCTGCTCAGCCCTCCTGAAAACCAGCACCTTCACTCGTGTGCTTCACTGGCAAACACTGTGCTCACACTCCTGTGAACGTGCTGTCCTAAAATAAGGTTGCCAAGACACGTTCATTGCTGGCCAAAACCGGTTGTTCTTTATCACAGCAAAAAACAGGAAGGGGAAATGTTATATTTTCTAATATCCCGGAGTATACTTTGCAGAAAATCTGCAAGTATTTACAACTTTTGTCAAAGAAGAAGAAAGTGCTTGTTCAATGCTGCATGTGAAAGCAGCTTACTGGAAAAGATGAAAACTTATTATTGCCAATTTTGAAAAAAGAAATCTTTGGCTACCAATGAATAACTAATCTAAGCTAACAATGTCTGGAAATAGTTTTTTTGGAACACACAAAACTTTCTGACGGATAAAAATTAGGAAATTAACGTTTATTGTATTATTTCAAATGTAACTGTTTACACTTGAGGAAAATAATGGAATAATATCCACTTGGAAAGTTTTTATTTTTAAAAAATCGTTTGTAATACTCCCAGAAATTCCCTTGGCCAAAAGCAAAGATGTTGCTTTTTAACCAGCTAGAAAAAAGGACATGATACTACAGGCATGGGCTCAGTGTACAATAAACACCAAAATGGCTTTATAAAAACCTTTGTGAAGATCTCACTAGCTGGTAAACATTTAAAATGCACCGCAAATCACTCCAGAGTGTACTAGATGTCTTCAAAATGTGCTTTTTCATGGAACAATGAGGCATGGAGAATAAGCCTTCTCCCATTTAATACAGACACGTCCCACACTTGCAGGAAAGGTGCTCAGTTGCTCGTGTTCAGATGAACTTGGGCAGAACCACATCCCCTGCATCCCTCCACGGCTCCCCTGCCCTGGCAGGGACCAGGCTGCCATGAGGACAGCCCAGAGAGGGCTGATGGAGCTCCCTCCCAGCTCCCTGAGAGGCTCCTGCAGTGTCCCTCCCACACCCAGGTGCAGGGCCTCCTGCTTTGGGACAGAGAGAAGTGAAGGGTCTACCAGAGGTGAAATTAATGCCACACAGAGAGTTTAAAGGGGTTGTTCTTCTGCAGAACCCAGAATTCATAATTTTTCAAACAAAGTGATGCCATACACTCATCTATGTGCACTTTTATATGCAAATACAGAACATTAGCTATTTGTTCGTGAGCTTTCATACATGCTTCATATTCAAGTAATTTGCTATTTAGGATTAGATTTTGAAAGTAAATTAGCCATGCAAGCATTCTTCATGTAAGAATGCAGTTGCATGCCAACACAAACAAACAATTTCAGTATTTGCAGATATAAAATTCTGTGTAGAGCTCTGGCATTTTTACCCACAGTAAATACAAAACTGGAGAGCCTAACTCATTTGACAATACAGTCCCTATATCCATTTTTATCTGTAAAAGGCTGCTCTTTCAAAATTGTGGATAGATCAGTTTCCTTTCAAAAAATAACCCTTAAATTTTATAAAATATCCATACAATAACAATTATAAATTCATTCATATGAAAACAAAATCTATTGTCAAAAAATGATTCCGTAGCTTGTATGCCACACTACTGAAATCTGCTGAGATGGAAGGTGTACAGGGTCCATTGCTTCAGACTCACACAAAATCAGTTCTAGAAATCTCCCATGACAGTAAGGTACTTGCTCTAACCTCAAAGAATACAGTTTTTAGGCAAAACCAAGAAGGGTACTTTGCACTCTCAGAATTCTACTCACTTGTTCCTAAAATTTAGTTATCTCTTCACCCTACCAAAGTCTTGAACACTTGCTCCTGTTTTTTAAGTCCACCAAATTCAGAGAGGCTATTCACAACACAAGTGAAAACAATCTAAGCAAAGGCATGCAGCAGCAGGCTCCTGGATTTTAAAGTTTATGAACTCTCCCTGTGCTTTGCTGGATGTCTCCATTTGTGCACAGAGAATGCACTTGGGGGGAACAAAGGGACAACCATCCATCCTCTCTGTATCAGATAGTGCAGAAACCTTAAAATCAGAGTTTTGATTTTGCTTTTGATTTTTGTTTCCTTTTTATTACACCTAAGTTTATTAGCTGATGCTAATACATCGTTATCACAATATTGTATCTCAACTATAATTACATGGTGAATGTAATAAGTATCCTCAAATATTATATACTGTTTCTCCCCTGCCTGCAAAACTGAACCAGCAATAGCAGCTGTTAGGCTGCCTGGTCACCCAACATGAACAAGCACCAAAATGTGCTTCAACTTTACCTATGGAGTTCCTTGTTTCTTTTGCAGATTCTTGCAAAAGAACAGCTTACATATGAGAGGAGAGAAATGATCCATTTTTGTACTGTATTACTGAAAATCCTTAGTTAGCCTCAAATAACCACAACCTAACACAAACACAGTTTTTCTGAAATGGTTCCAAAGCTGCTGCAAACTTCCTCTATTCAAACATTAAGTACAATTTGCCTAAGAGATTTTATTCTTTTAGTTATCACTGCAGACCTACTGCCATTAATTGGTTACAGAACTTTACCTATTCTGCTTTCAAATCATAGTCATGAATCACCAAATTAATTCAAGGAAAAAGACAATCCTTCTGTGTTTTCTGCAGAAACTCAGAATACAAGAGGTTATGCTTTCACATTTGCAAAGACTGGAAGATTTGATGGACTTTATTCTTGCTGCATCCTCACTGGTGCCCATGCTGATGCTGGACATCAAAGCTCAAGACAGGGCTATGAGCCAGCTTGTTTCCATGTGACACAGCCACTGGGATTTACTGCCCAGGTACAGCAGGGGCTCCTGCAGCTGCCTCACATCTGCAATGGAGCAGGTGAATCTTGCCAATACAGGACTCAGGCAGACTGAGATGCTCTGCCACAGCACAGGGTACTTGGGTGGTGCCTGTCAGAGCAGTGAATCATGAGGAACAACACAGTGTATGTAGAAATTGAACAGGTTAAGAATGCCCAAAGAGCACCATCAGTTGACTTCTCCCCACAAACAATTTATGTTTCAATGAACTAATAGATTTCCTTAGAGTAAGCTGCATAAAATACCACATCTTTAAAAAAAAGGAGACACTTAAATGCACATCTGCTGTACCTCTGAGAAGATGCAGTTGGGTAACCACCCAGAGAGCCTGAGCAGTGCTGATGGAGCTGAGGGGGTTAATCTGCAGGGGAGTTGAGCATGGACTAGCACTAACCTCTGGGTAGCCTCCAACATCATGCACGTCGATTCCAAGTAGATGTCCAAGCCCGTGTGGCATAAATACTGCACCCAGATGAACCTTCACCATGTCATCCACATTGCCTTTCAGAATGCCAATTCTAGTCAGCTCCTCCAGATGGACTCTGTCAGCCAGACGGTGCATATCAGGCCAGGCCACCCCTTGGAGAGCACAAACAGGCAGCTCAGTTAACTATTGCTACAGGATTTTAACAGCAGCTTTCAAAAAACAGATGTAACACATGTGCCCTCTGTTTATATAAAAAACAAAGGTGGAAAGAGCAACTACATTTTCACAAAAACACTTTAAACAAGACAAAACTATTTTAAGATGTCTGTGAAGTACAGAAAAATACAAACAAGAGAAACACCAGCACCTTATCATCCAGAGCCAAGTGAAAAGACGTTATTACAATCTAAGCATGTCCACAGAGCTGGAAATGCATCCCTGAGCTTCCTATAAGAATGTCAACTGTAGATTGCAGTTTTTTAAATGCAGAGAATAGAACATTACCATCCTTTTATTTTCAAGAATGATCATACCCATTTAGAACATCTGACATGGACACTACTTTTCTACGTACTTTGAAGATTTAAAGCCCACATCTTCCTGGCAAAGACACTCTCCAGAAATTAATGATTCCCTTGTGTTAATGGGCTGTGTAAAACACAACTCCTCTAATACATGTACTGAAACAGCATTACAAAATACTGTTGTTTGACTAGAGACAGAGTGCCAGGATACATTAGGTTGCTATTATTTTGGTATAGGATACAATTTTGTTTGACAAACTGCTGGGGAGAGGAGGGAGGAAGAAAGCAGCTCTTTTGTTAGTAACAAAGTACTGTCCTAATTAGTTCACCATGGCATTGAGTCATCATCAACAGAGCAGCAGTTGCAGAGTCAAGACAACTAGGGCTAAGGTACAGTTGAAGAATATTTTCCTTGTTCAATTTTGGCATGATTAAACAAATAAGAACTGAGCAATTTTTAAGGCCAAACTCCCACCAAGTTCCGTTTGCTTTAATCCAGTTAAACACGCAGCTCTAGGGTCTTGTGAAGATAAATGTCATCTCTTAATTACATTATCACTTTTTGCTGAAAGTACTGAGGCTTCAAAGATGGAAATAAAATCATCCTATGGGAGTGCTTGGAGAAAGCACTCAGCTGTCCTGTGTGGCTCTGATATAAAGATCAGAATCAAACTGAGCAGCAAGTGGCAGACAAACAGACAAACCCTTCATTGCTACTTCCTCACAAAAGCCAGCAGTGCCCAAGTGTGTGATGCTCACCCATAAGTGTGTGCAGTCTTCCTGCTCAAAATGTGATATTTTTATGGTTTCCCTACTTTAGAAAGGAATTTAGATTTTTCATTCAATAAGAACCCATACAACTATAACCAGCTGTTCTCTGACAACTGCTCAACATATTCTATAATTATTTATCTTTCTGAATATTGACTGTATTGCAATTTTCACTTCTCTAGATTCACCTGTGTTTCACAGCTCTCTCACACTGGGCTCCACTCTATTGAATGGTAAATTGAAATCACTACAATCCCTCACATCAATATTACACGTATCACACTAGAAGTATTACTGAATCACAGTTGCTTTCCTGTTTATTTTATAACTGTAGGAATACAGAATTTCTATGTCTAAGTCGAGGTTCAGCTTTTGCAGTTTGCAGCTAACTCCAACTGCTCTAAAAGTGTTCAGTCTTCTTTCTGAGGACACTAGATGTTCTTTCAAGATCTTTCCCATGATTTCTTAGCTGAGTATTACCACAAGTCACCTATTTTCACCACCATAACTGCAAAGCCACATGTAACAACATCTGACCCTGGTCAACTGCTTGAAGCCTCACCCTCTCTTGTTAAAAATGAAGGTCAGAACTCCATGGCTGGCAGACAAAACACAGCCATTCCCTGGATGCTCTGGATCAAGCTGAGCTATCTGAGAGGAGTGGAGCTGAGGTGTCTGCTGTCTGCAGCTCAGCTTCCCTCTGCAGCTCTGCTGGCACTGCTGGTCTCAATCCAAACCCACAGAACTCCACTCAAAGCGACACAGTCACCTTTATCAAACTGAGGAAGAGATACAAGAGGAGATACAAATATCAAACTGATCAGAAATAAAACCACCAAAGCCACATATCCATTTGTCTGCAGAAGTTGAACGGAGCAAATTAATGGCACTATTGCCCTAACTGAAAAGACTGCCATGGTTGTAAATCCTGAGTATTTCCAGGCACTGAGCAAATCCATTAGAATTCCTTTTTCCCTCACCTCTACCTTTTTCTTTCATTGTCTGAAAGTGCAAATACTTCTTCCTTCTTAATTCCCTGTCTGTTTTGGTTTTTATTCATCTTATCTGCTTCATTAGAGACTGAGGACAACAAAAAGCTCTGCTGTGAAATAAATAATGAGGCTGGATGGAAAATCTGCAGCTTTGGGCTCTCTCTTGGAGCCAGGGTGGTGCTTCAGACAGAGCCCAGCAAAATGGCTCTGGAGCACTCTTTTATCATCCAGCCAGTGCCACGAGCTTTGCTAGGGATATGAAATATGTCAGCTCCAGTTGTGTCCCCCATGCTGCTGGAGCTGCAGACAGCACTGGGGCAGCTCTGGGCACAGGGAAATTAAACTTCTGCTGGAGGCACCCTGCTAAATAATACAAATCTTGGTTTACAAATAAATAGGTATTCAAATAGTCTTAATTAAAAAGAAAGGGTTTATAGATAGATTGCACTTTCTATTCTGTTGTCTGGCTTCATGCTTTATTCTATTATGACTATGGGGTGGTGGCCACCCCCTCCAAGACACTTAACCTACAAGCCCTGGATAAAAATCCCCTATACAGACTATTACTTGAGTGCTAAGACAAAATAGGAAGATATTCTGAGCTGACTAGAGACAGTGAAATAAGTGGAGTGATTTTTGGTCTTCACTTAAAAAATGGTGATATCCTTGTCTTGTTTGCTATGAGAGGATGCCCATCATGCTAGGAATAAACTTTAATAATAAGGTTCAAACAGATTTCTACCCATTTCTTAAACAGGTAATTTGACAAAGAAAGAGGATCTAAATGCAAATCTTCAAACATCTCCTACTGTCTTTGTAATATTAAAAACACTAATTTTGTGAAGAGAAAGAACTATTTTACAGTACTAAGGCAACTACTTAAAAGTATAGAAAAAATCCACTGAAAAAAGTAACAACCATAATTTAAGGAAGACGTCTTTGTCCATTTTATACAGAAGTATATTCGTATGTTGTATGCATTTATTATAGAGCAAACAGAAATATATGATGTTTTGAAGTTATTTTAAAACTAAAATTGTATTAGCTTTATCTGGCATTTGAAATCTTCATAATACAATGGCCTGTGCAAGCCCAGCTGTCTCTGGGACTGACTGACATCCCTGCACTCAGGTGTCATTCAGATACCTAGTAAATATACTCAAAGATAGAAGTCCTTGAATTCTGCTAATCTTATTTTCCTTTGTAGATACTGAACTTCAATAATTGCAAAAAGCAGAGAAAGGAGGAAAAATTGAATATCAGAGTTGATAGCTTCATCAACCTGCCAACTTGATAAGAAGCCATGAGCAGAACTTTTTGGTGCTCTCGTATGATGTGCAACTCAACAATCTGGAAATGCCCCAAGGACTGCAGGGAGAATATGTGAGTCCCTCTGTCAAAGCCCAGAGGTGCCTCACTCTGCTCAGCTGCAGAATGCTGAAAGGCCAGAGGTGCTCACTCTGGGCACACACCTGTGTGGATGGCTTTAGCATGTTAAAACAGTAACAGAGAGGAGTCTGCAGGCAGCCAGGGAACAATCTGCCCTACACACTGCAGACTTGCAGGTGAGAAGAAGAACAGTAGCTGAACAGTGCTGAATGAATATTTTGTACAAAGAATCCTTGGTTTGTGGAGGTGCCTCAGCTTCTGGATTTTTGAGGGTCCAGCAGAGACCTCTGTGCCAGCTGCAAGCAGAAGTCAAACACCATATTAGCATTCTTGTAGGGAGAAAAAGCAGCTAAAAACCAAGCAAACCCCACAACAACAACTTCCAAGTGCCTCTGCCCCTGGGTGTGTGAGTTACTCAGTGGCTGAGTGCTCTGCAACGTGGGCCAGCACTGATTCCCACCACCAGTCACTCACCAGCATGTTTGGCTCATGTATTATTCAGGAGTATTATTTGTAAGCCTTGGGGAAGTTTATCATAGTTGCAGACATGCTTTTTGTGTAAGAACTTTTATGATAGTTGCAGACGTGCTTTTTGTGTAGAAAGGTTAGTTCTGTTATTATCTTTAAGCCAATTTATAAACCAATTATAGTCCAGTGACAGATGAGGTTTAAAAAGTCAGATTGGAGGGTCCTTGGACTTTGACAGCTTGTACCAAAATGAGTCTGTACTCAGGAAAATCTGCTGATGAGGTGTCTGCTCCCTTCCTAATTCTGTGCCAAATGAGACACTGGGTGCTAGAGGTCACTGAGGCAGGGCTGGCTCCCCAGGGAAGCTCAGTGCCCAGGCTCATGAGGCTGGGGTTTGTTACCTGCATGCAGCACGTGCTCAGCAGAGAGGTCAGCTCAACGCCACCTCTTACAGCAACCACAGATTCCTGGAGATGCAGAGTGAATGAGCTGCACAGCAGCAAGCAGACACTGCAGATGTCCAGCAATGAAATAAACCAGACCATGCATTAATGAACAAAAATCTAGGGAGGTTATTAGTTTTCAGACACAATGCAAACAGTACAGTGGAGGTTTGCAGATGTGTGAGGTACCACTTAAAAATGGCAAAATTAGTGCATTAAGTCTGCCTAAAGTCTTTTTTTAAAGGTATCCCCATAAAGCTAAATGTTATCTGATACTCTTAGATATTACTGTGAAAGAAAGGAAAAAGATAAAATTAATATTATTTTACTTCCTTGAAAATATTTCCTCTTTGATATCTGTTTGCCAAACCACACAAAATTTCACATAAAACACCAGGTTCAAGGACTCTGGAACATCATATGAGGATCTCTGCAATAATGTGTGACCTCTCTGACCACATCAATGGAGGGGATTTTTGTGTCCTCTTTGCCACCCCCCAAAAAGAAAGAAAAGCTTCTAGTGAAACCAGAAATCAAAAGCATTCCTATCTTTTGATGAATATACCATAAATTTTTAAACAGTAGAATTAAAAAAATGAGTTGCTATAACACATCACACTATAAACTGTTCCTCAGCTGCTGTTAACTCACTGGTATTTTTATCCCAGTGATTATTATCTGAAGTTTTATTAGAAGCCATTTGAGAACATAAAGTAGAAACAGCATACAAAAATAATTTAGAATTACTGCGTGGTATTTAGCCACTTTGGTCAGAAAGCACTCTGAAAAGGCCTAACAGGATTTTTTTGGCCACTACTTAGGGTACTTTGTGGTTGTAATGTGACAATGATTAAACCACAAATGATTTAACAGGTTTTTTTTTTGTTGTTGTTGTTGGGTGGGGGTTTTTTGCCAACACAGATGTCACAATCTTACTAAAAAAAAACGAGTATGGCAAGGTTCTAGTAACTTCTCCCCAAATTGTGCTAAGGTTAAGTTACATTTAATTTCCAAGTGTCCACAGACAAGGGCAAAAGGCCCAATGTCCCCTGGCAGTGCCACTGAAATGCAGACAGAACACACAATCCCAGCCCAGCCAGCAGCCCACTGGAACAGATTAAAATCTGCCAACTGGCAGAGACCATATCAGACATAAAACAATAGGTCTTCAGAATTCAATCAGACCCAGTTTAAAAAACAAACCAAAACATAATTTAAATACTAAAAACCAATTATCTCTTCCCTCTTCACTTGGGTGCTAGAGAAACAATTGTCATATTTGTGATTTTCACGCTTTCTTTTTGGCCCACTGCAGGAAACACTCAGTGTTTGCTCTGGTTTTGAACGTGGTGTCCTGCAGCACCAGGTAAAGCAACTGTGCCATGGGGCAAAGCCCCAAAAGCTGGGCTCTGACACTGCCAATGTTTGGGCAGCAGTGAAGCTGCTCAAGGCTGTGTGGATGACCACACGGCTCATGGGGTGAGCATTATTTGCCTCATGGGTGCCAAATTCAGGGATGCCATTTCTGACTGTGCTTTCCAGCTGTGGCATGGCTGCATCTGGCTGCCATGGGAGGAGAAGAGCCTGTTAACTTGCCCAGCACAAAAAGGGTACTAGACAGGATTTGCTGCTGTGTCACACCTGCAAATAGCCTCAGTTCCGACTGCAGGGATTGCCAGACCTGCCCCTGCCCTGTGCCTGGAGCCCCAGTGCCACAGCTCCACACCAGGATGGTATTTCTGGGCAATAAAGTCACCCCTTTATTCCCCAGTAAGATTCACCTGCCTTACAGGCATGGGAGTTACTGGAGGGAAACAGAGATTGATCCCCATCACCTCTGAAATTTGCACTTCTTCAAAAGGCTGAACAGCACTGTGCAATTCAGCTGTCCTGTGACATTCCTTTTGCATCAGTATGGAGGTTTCCAGCAGTAAGTCCATCCTGTGCACGGATGATGGAGGTTTTCAGCAGTAATTCCATCTTCCCAGTTATAAACCCTGCACAAGGTGAGCTGTCAGGCATCAGAAGCAACATAAGGGTAACATTCTGCCACGCAGAAACATCAAGAAAAGCAATATGAATAGATGCAGGTGTGGAGCAAGAGGAGGGATTTTTTTCCATGTCTGGAGGCAGCACTGGAATTGAGTTTTGCCAGACACAATTTTACAGCTTGCTCCTTCCAAAAGAAGTGTATGTTGAAGAGGAAAAAAGGAAAAGGATTGACAGAATGAAGGAAGTGTGGGAGGGAGTGATTGCAGTGTGGAAACTTATCAGTCTTTGAAGCTCAGCAAAGAGCCTGTTTAGATAAGACTCAGGGCAAACAGCACAATTTATGTCTGGCAGGTTTGCACTCTGACAGCTACAGCTGATGCAGTGTCAAGATTAAAGGACTTGTGAACTTTGCACTTCAACTCAAATTACAGCAAATATCAAGCACAATTCCTGAACACTGAGCTGTGAGAAAATCACTGCAGGTACTAAAAATCAGACAAGGTACAGGCAGCTCATTCCCCCAATATCACTATTAAAATCAGAATTGCACAATGTTACAATACACAGCATGTTACAATTAGGAAAAAAGGATTTTTAAAAAAAGCTCTTAAACCAAATCCCATTAGGTATAGAAAGGCAAAAACCTGCAGCCAATTTAGGCTGAGTCTGTAAAGATATCTAAATGTATTTGCTTGTGCAAGCCACACCTTTGAAGAATCCCTTAAAGTAGGGAAAAATCCACTGAGCCATGGCAGCTCCTGCAGACTCTGCTCAGGTACCTGGAGAAGAGAGAGATCTCAGGGCAGAAACAGTTTAAATGCCTGTTTTTGTACCCTGGGGGGTAACTCAGCATTATTTGAGCCTCTGAATGCTGCAGTGGTCCTGCCCATCCCAGCAGGAGCAGCAGCTCCCAGGTCTGCAGTGAGAGCCCCCACATTCCAACAGAATCCTGCTTTCCCTGAGGGTCTGCAGCACCTGCTGAGGCTGGCAGGGGAAAATTCCCTTTTCTTTCACCTCTTGCCATGGGTTACTGCTGTGCTGAACAGGTGACCAGCAATGAGAGCTCTAGTAATCAATCATACCATTTTTAATTAATATCTTGAAAGAATAAAGAATTTCAATTTTACTGACAGTATTGTCTACACATCCTTTAGTGCCTTCTGCTTTTATTTCCAAAGCAGCAGCAATGCCTCAACCATTTACACTGAGAAAACCAGAATTAACACACCACAGAAAGCTGGTCTACCTTTGCTGGGTCCATCTCAGAAAGGCAGTTTTCAACTTCTGTTGAATTTTTTGTTTGTTTATCAATTGATGAACATTAATGCCAGCAAAAAAAGTACAGTCCACTCCATTCAATAGAGGAGAGAGAGCAGATTGCAAATAGCTTTTAAAAACATATAGTGACAAGATTCACTTTCCAATCTGTCTTTCAACATTCTGAACTGCAAGGAGGGGAAAATAATACTGTGGTGCCATTCAGCAAGATTTGTGAATATCAAATATTGGTTACAACATGCCCTAAAAGGATTTGCTCTTCAGAGGAATTGGAATAAAATCTTCAACTTCTGTCATTAATTTTTTATTCCTGAGAAGAATTGTTTTGCTGCAGATATTACAGCAGATTAATAATGATCAGCAGTGCTTTAACTAAAATATGACAATCTGAATGGGAATAATTCACATGGGCATCTTGAAATTATACAAACTGTAAAACAGATTGTGCTCTCATACCCTTCCCTGTTGTGCCATTGTCAAAAGTTCCAGTTTACAGTCCAGTTTCTTTTTAAAAACTCACCAAAATCAGCTACTGTTTTTATACAGCACAACAGAGAAGCATGACCACGTGGTGTTCCACTAAATACAACTCTGGACTACACATAATAAAAAATACTACATGCACAAAACTCCCATTGCATGTGAATAAGAACCTTCTACCTGGGAGGATAAATATTAGTAACAGTTACAGTTATTCTCTTTAGGTATAATAGATTTCAATCCTAGTTGGATACAGTGACAATTACTCTAAAGCAGTATTAGAAACCAAAAATCAATCTGAATTGTAAAGAAGTCATATATTTGTTGTGGACAAAAAGAAGCAGTAATCTATGAAGCTGCAAATTTTGAATTTGCATATGTTGCCAGGTACAACTCTGCTCAGCTTAATAACAGAAACACCTGCTGGTAATATGATCTGTTATGCCAAATATATATCCTAGCTATTAGGTTTCATTAAATTGTTTTTATTAAACAGTTCTTTAATTGAGTTATTTTAATCTTTGCTCTTGGTACTATTCTACCTGAGCTGGATTCTCCACTCTTCTTTCTTTGTTAGAGGCATTTTACTAGAAAATAGAACAGGGACTCATACTGCTGCTTTGAATTCAAATCACAGCATTTTTTGTTATTTAAGTAGGTTATTTAAACTGGTAGTGGTTCACTAAACTTACTTCTTGACAGTCTGACTGAAAGAACTGTGCCTCAGTATTTAGGTACCAAAGGAGGACACACCATCCAAAATCTACATCCTGCTGTACTAAAATAGACCACTCACCCTGGAAAGTCCCTGGGCTTGCCCCTCTACCCCCATCAGCTTTACTACTTCAGTCCTTTAGCATCAGGCAAACAGGGAGGAGGCGAACCACTGGAAAATAAAGTGGCCTCTTTGTTTTGTCCTTCTAATTCACAACATTCCTTGGAAGGCTGTACATGGGAAAACCAGCTAAGACAACCCCTTCATTGCAAAGCACTTAGGAAGTTACAACAATAAAAAAACCCTGAATAAATCAGGAGAAATGCACAAAAAGTGGTCAGAGTTTCACAGAGCAGCTCAACTGAGGCAGTTACAGCTGCCCACAGGACAAAGACCATGTGGGATTAACTTGGTTCTGCATCCCGCACCTACAAACACACAGAGGGACAGCAGGAGCAGCTGGCACTCAATCTGCAGCAGGACACAGGGGTCACCCACAGGAACACCCTGCCTGCCTTCCAGGCTGCCTCTGGAGGTGGCTCATGGTGACCTGTGATGTTCCATCCTAGAGAACTCCCAAGGACTGTTCCTCCTGCTCTTCAAAGGAAGTCCTCAGTCCCAGACCTACAGAAGGGCTCCCCTGAATCATTCTGTTTCTCAAATTGTTCATTTGGAAATGACAGAGTGGAAGGGTAGCTCCAAACATTACAGAAACCCCTTCAGACACCCATTCTCAAGTGCAAAATGCAAGCCTTGACCCAGTGAGGCACCTGGAGCAAACACAGAGGAGGGACCAGCAGCTACAGGGAACTTTCTGAAGTTCTCTGAGCCAGACACTGCTGGCCTGCGCTCAGTGGCTGCTCCAGCCTGCTCCCCTTGGCCTCCCCATCTCAAAACACCTGAGTCTTTTGGGAACTACTTACCTCTCTGCATTTATTTAGCACCTACAGCAAAAGGGTACCCATTTCTTGTAGGCTCTGAGGATCAGCTGGTATCTACATGATTAATAAAAGGATCTTTTATTTGCTTGGTATGTAGGTCTACTTCTTTGCCTGAAATGCTTCTGACTGTACTTGAAGTGTACTTGACTGCACTTTCTTGGTCAAAGACTATATGGCAATCCTGGCATCAATGAAATCTGCAAAGTCTGATCTTTGACCCTGGAAGACAGGATTTAAGAGCTTAAAGAACCCATGTCTTTAAGTGAAACTGGATTTCTGGGAGAGCCACACACAAGAAACCTTCCAGCCCTAACATGGAGAAACTTCCATCTTGTGTTATCAGAGATGTCAGTCCTGGGGCAGAGATTTTCTTCAAGACCTTCCTCAAATGCATTTATTGGAAAAGCAAAGCCTGAAAGCCAGAGGCAAGGCAATATTCACTGTCTTGGATAGCAAAATGCAGAACTTGGGATATGCATATAAGATGAGCTCCAACTTGAAAAATGCAGAGATAGAAATCCTATAGAGAAAGCCTGTGGTAATGTCAGTATCCCAAGGAGGAATTCACACTGCACATAAACTGATGTGATGAACAACAACTTCTGTGCATATTTGGAACTAATTTTTATTTTTCGTTTTATTGAAACAAACAAACATCAATCAGCAGATATTCCCAGCTGCATAGCTAATGTTTGAATGCAATTTTGATTCAATGGGGACTCTGTATACACAAGCTTTTCAAATCATAAAAATGTAGAGATAGGGACTTGAGTGGCTGCCAACCTGGCCTTACTCAACTGTTCCTTGGGAGCAGTTTGCTAGACAAGGAGATCTTTTTTGAAACTGGAATTTAGGACAATGGACCTTACAGAGCGAGGTGTTTAAATTCCTTCTTCCTTGCACCCCAAATATTAATGTATATAACTTTAATGATTAAAAAAAAGACTTTTTTCAACATAGATTTTGCAGTAGTACAAGGCATGCTAAGCACAACCAGCTCCCTTCCTTCCCCTTCTCCTGTGATTTTCCATTTCTACAGAAAAGACAGAGAGTTATGCCTGGAGGTCCCAGGATGCAATTGCAAAAGGATGAAGATGGAAAGTATGTGATTGCTCCAATATTTAGCTCATTAATCTTAAAGACTCTGTTTATGCTCTAGTGCATTAATGCAAAATAGTTCTAATTGCAAAGCTGAGATAGGCATACATCCTTTTTAGCTCTTCTCAACACAGTAGCAACTTATTATACTTCAGAAACTTCAATGCTTCTACAAACAGAAACTGTACATAGAAACTTTCTATATGTAGCAACCATACTGTCCTCATCAACTAGGAATTAAATTTATAATAATATAAATATTGTATTAATATATATATTATTAATATTCTTTAAATGCTTAAAATAATAACCCGACCAAAAAATAGCAGAAATCACTTGAGAGGCTGCCCATGGTATAAATACAGAGCCATTTGCTGAAGAATAAAAGAGAATCCACTCCACAGAGATTTCCCCAACCCCACTGGACCCTGTGTGTCCCTGACAGTAACACATTGGTGCAGGAGCAGGGTGGTGCTCAGGGCTGGAATGGCCACAGCTCACAGGGCCACCCAGCAGTGCCCTGCCCTGGGCACAGCCACAGCTGACACACGGCCACTGCTCCTCAGCAGCACCTCCCTGGCCTCCACCACTGGCATTGCCATGGGCATGTTTCATGTTTTCAACACAGCATGGAGTGATTCAGGTTAGGAGGGATACCAGGAGGGTTCCAAGCCCTGGCTCAGTGTAGGGTTAACTTGAAAGTTAGATCGTGTTTCTTCAACAAATTGTTTTCTTGAGTTTTTAGAGAGGGACTTAGAGCAAAACAAATTATTTCACACTTTTTTTCCCAACAGATTGGTATTAATTCCAAAGAGTAAAAATAGTGGTCTCCCAGGTGAAACCAGTGACAAACGATGGATAACAAAGCTAACACATAGACATTGGACCTAACTTAAGCAGCTAGGGTAAAGGATGGAGTGAGACAGATTTGGGAGCCATGCACACGTGCCCTTTCTAACCCTCCAGATCTCTCCACTATTAACCACATGCCCAACTTGCTCAGAGAAGAGTCTAATCTACTCCTGCAGCTCAGGTTTTCAGCTGCTGCCATCAGAGGTGTCCACAGGAGGTGCTCCAGACACCAGAGCTGAGATCTCACCCCTGCCCTTCCCCACTGCCCTCAGCAGCCTCATGCCTACTGAGGCTGTGCTACTCAATACTATTTTTCCACCAGTTTGCTTTTTTAAGCCTGGGCAGTTATGGGGGTGGGGGAGAGCTACACTAAAAGCAGTAATTTTATGGTTATAGCATCAAGGACTGCAGGGTTGAGCAATATCCACTGGCAGTGTCTGTGTGAGCTTTGCTTGGCCCCTTGGTGCTGACGTGTTCCGGTTCAGTCCTTCAGTTCCACGAACATCTACCCCTTTACACAGGATTTCAAATTACCTAGGCCTTTCTGATGATGCTGCCCATTCCAGTCCTGCAGTAAAATCTTTAAAAATGTAAAAAAGTTTCAGTGACACTTGCCAGAGGAAGAGACCCAGGGCTATGTTTTGCAACGAAGGCAGCTGGCTAAAGGACAGAAGACCTCATGCAAGCAGAAGTGCAACATCCATTCATGTGTTACTACAGCCATGCAGGAGAGCCTCAGCAGCACCAGTGGAAAAGCTTCCACCAGATCAAGCAGAGCTTCCCACCAAGCACAAGATGCAAATCCACAGGAAGCTCCAGGTTCATTTACTTCTAGGGCTACCCAGTTTATAGAATGCTCCAACCACCAAGGCAAGCACAGCTCCTGATAAACCACTGAAGATTTCTCTTCATTATATAACTCCTCTTCCATCTGTTATAAAAGCTGAAAACAAGCAAGAAAAAACCCAAGAGACTTCACAAGAAGGCAAGCATGGCAAATGCACCTAAAAGTTGCCTCTGGTAATCAGCAACCTTTCTTGCACCAGACTCAAGTTCCCACAGGATGCTCAGCAACTTGCTTCAAATACAGGGGGTTTAAAAAATTTATTTTACATTTTTTTCATTAATCATTTCCTTTCATTTTACCAGAGTTTGGCTTGACAATCTGGAGTGTAATTTGCAGAAAGGCTGGGCTCTCAGCAGCTGTAACAGAGGTCAAAACAGCTGCGGTTTGAGCAAGAGCAACGTTCAACTCTCTTAAAAAAGATCTCGAGTCTGAAGAATTTCCATCTTGGAATCCCACATGAGTCAATAGCTTTTACACTAACTTCTCTAGCCTGCTGGCTCCTGCCTGCAGAAGGGGGACTGCTGCACACTTGCACATCATGAAGATGCAGTGCAAGCAAACTTCCTTGCCTGCCCAGCACCTTTGTACTGTTATGATGAGCACTCTGAGAAAAAACTGGTGAGGACACATTGATAATTTTGGATTCAGAGCAGGTTTTGCACAGTAGGCAATAAACAGCTCCAGGCCATGCACAGAACAAAAGGTTAAACTAAATTACTGAATAGCTGCTCATTAGTTCAGCTCTTACTGTTACATGCATTGTGTGAAGACAGCAGAGTGAGAAACAATGAATGTATCTACAGGAACATTTAATTCCAATCATCCTTGGAGGTGAAATCTCTTGGTTGTCCCCACTTACTCTGCTTTTGTGTACACAGTGGAATGCTGAAATGCATGAATTGAATTCATTTCAGATGAAAGTAAACTGGGAGATGTGCTTCAGGACTGCATTTAATGTGCCTCAACCTTTGGCAAATCCAATGAGATTAAAAAAGAAAGCAGAAGTGAGACAAATTAGGACACGTGGCTTTAAAATTTCACTCTTTTTTAACTATTCTTTCTATGTAGCATATATCTGTAAAGCATATATATATATATAAATATATATAAATTGTTTCTCAAATCACTGTTCTGAGAAAGAAACAGACGATGCCTCAGCCACTGAAGGAAATGAAAGTGTCAATTTTCTGCACATCTGCCCCTGTATTTTAGTTCTGTGGAAGAGGAAATTTAATGCAGATGGACTTGACACAATTAAGAATATCCCCTAAGCAGAAATGCAACATTCCTCTCTAACATCTCGGATCATAGGCCTGACTTTGTAGGAAAGACAATTAGCCCACTGCCACACTAGCACACTTTTTTACCTTTCTCTTCAGTGACAAGCATCACTGTCTTCATCAGTGCTCCATGTTCAGTGGTTTCAAAACTGCTGATTATGCAAGACTGACTAAGTCTTCTTCCCCTTCTATTTTAAAGAGATTTTGTTTGTGGCAGAAATTGTGACAACTGCACTGAACTTGGGCTGTAATCCTACAGAGAGTGTTTCTTAACTTTCAGAATATATTATTTGCCTTGCAGAAGGAATTCTGTTCTTGGAATTTTAAGGTAAGGAGACCCATATATATGATTAGAGCTGTTTGTACATTGGGACCATGCACAGAATGTAGCAGATGAATGCTTCTCTATAATGAAATACAATGTTTTGGAGTACTTTGAAAATTATAACAATTGTTTGTATATAGAAATATACACAGAATTTATTAATAGGTCTATTATCTCTCAGAAAGTATCTGCACTCAAAAGTTAATTAGGTTCACATGAGAGCCAAACTGAAAAAAGAAATGCAAATCTCTGAATTAAACACACCTATACAGAATGTTTAAGGTTGCTAGCAAGCTGTGTCCTTCCATAAACACAGTTATGTAAGCCAGTATTTGGTCAGTGACTCTCCCTAAAGTACTCACTCCCTATCTTGCAGTCAGAAAGACCCCAGGAATCATTAACATCCTGATGACAACTGCTAGATGTGCCCTGTGAGCCTGCCACAAGGCACAATTAAGGAGATAAGCAGCATTTCCTACACTGTGCTGTGCCCACTCTCACCCAGGTGCTCCAGGAACGGCTCCTGCCACCTGACCAGGCATGGCTGGCTCTGACCTTAGGAACCCTGGGAAATGAAGACTAACAAAAATAACAGCAAAATTAACATAGGCTCCACAATCCAGAAAATCCCACTGAAAAATATCTCACTAAATCTCACTAAAATGATGGCTCTGGATTTTAAATTCAGTGCCTCTAACCCTGCAAGTTCATCTGCCTCTTCTTTTAGAGACACAAAGTATTACAGGGAGAAGAGACTTGTGAATTGACATCATCATTTCTTGGCCCTCTGTGGCAGTACCTGGCTCCCCCAGGGGCAGATCCCAGTGCTGCAGTCCAGGAGCTCCCAAATGAGGTTTGTTTAAGGAGCTGCAGCCTGACAAGTCTGTGACACTAACCATGATATAAAGGTCAGCATTTCCATTTCTCCTTTTTCAGAATCCTGGTCTTCCAGGAGATATTCAAAAGGACCTAAAAAGCAGACTTCCCAGATGGTGAAAATTTTTGCATGTTACCAGACTCTTGACTAGATCTGTAATTCAAGAGTCCAAGTTGCATTTCATTGCACTCTGTAGGAAAGGAATGGAACCAATGAACCAGCCCACAGACCATTTTCTGTAGATACAAAATTCATCATTACTAGTCTCATGAAGAGTGTAAATGCATTTGCACTGTTCTTCCAAACAGGCAGGACAACAATGAGAACAGAAAGTTCAGTCCCTTTTTCTGCCAGAGATTAAGAATGGTTTGTCTGTCTGTGGATCTCAAGCTCCCAAAGCCAGTTAAAAGACCCTTGCTTCTCAGAAATACTCAATTTAGTATGTCCTTACTTTCTGACACTGTAAATAAAGTGTTCGGCAAACTGAAAAATTCTCTACACCACCCTGAGCACATCATATTAGCTCTCAAATTCTGAAGACGGTTTGCAACTTATTAGCATAAAATACGGCTAAAAATGTTACATGAAATTAAAGGTGACACTGAAATGCAACACGAACTGTGAAGAGGAATAGGGACAAGTCTTGAGGAGAGGAACAGCAGATGATGAAGAATGCATATTGTTTTTAAAATAGCAAAATATTTAGTCTCATTTTGCAGGTAAACACTAAGTGTCATTTCTCCTGATGCCTTGAGAGGCTACCTAGAACAGAGGCTAGACAGAGTTAAAGGAATAAATAGGGATTTATTCAAAAGGCTTTCAAAGGATTCACCTTGAGCAGAACAAGAGCCTGGCCAAGGCTACACCCAGGATGGACAATGGATCACATGCTTTCACACTTTGATAAGCTTTGGTCCATTCCCATATTGGGGTTGATTGTCCAATTACAGCTCCAGGTTATGCAGTCCCATCCTCCCAGATTGCTCTCCTCAATTCACTGTTGTTTACAATTTTAGGCCTGAAGCTGCAATGGTGTCCTCAGTTCTCAGGCTGGAAAAGGATTGTTTTGTCTGACTAAACTGTGGCGAGATCCTGCTAACACTCTATATAAAGTTCAGAGTTATATACTAATGCAGAATCTGGAAAATATGAAAGCTAAAACCTAAAGCATCACTCCCTTGCAAACTGCTCAAATCAACAGAGCTGCTGCCAGCCTGTATAACAGGAAAATTGCTTCTGTTCCAACAGGCAATCCAGAAAGCTCAGCCACTCAAGGCCTGATGACTGAAGACTAATACAGCACATTTAAAGGATAAGTGTGCTTTGTGCATTGAGTACATTCTTCTTGAAGATGTTCCATTAGTAATACTGAGAAATGCTCAAGTACCTTCACCAGTGACAAAACCACAGCAGCAGCTAGCTCTAAAACATTTATTTGCTGGCCTGAAAGCAGAATGAGAGAAAAATAAGGTTTTCATTAAGCCAGACAGTTGTTTCAAATGAAAATGTGTATTTGTTGGATCAGTTTGCCTGCAATTTAAAGGCATACAGTGAAGTACCCAATAGCCAGTGCTTTTGAAAGCTTTTTAAGGCTAATTATCCTTCCCAAAGATGCAAACTCCATCCCCTTTTTCAACAGAAGATTTCTATTGTGCCTACACATAAAATGCAAAAGATATTTGAAACAAACTGAAGCACAACATGTGCTCACACGAACTCTGACTTCAGCTTTTGGCAGAAGCTTCCTGAAAAGATGGCTGTCTGTGTCAAGACACATCTGAGCAACAACTGTCATCATTACTAGTCTCATGAAGAGTGTAAATGCATTTGCACCATTCTTCCAAACAAGCAAGACAACAGTAAGAACAGAAAGTAGATGAAGGGAATTTAAAATAAATAAATATTGAAGTGTCTTATTAATTGTGTTAATAATTGTTTCTATGTTATGCCTTTAAAAGTGTATGGAAAATGTTGTGTATCCTACCTCTATATATTAGAACCATGGAAATTAATTTTACCATCTTGTTCCCTTCCAACATTTTCTAAAATGCCAACATAATTGATCTGACAGTCTGAATGCTGCTACCAAAGCTCAGAACTCCTGCTGGCAGATCTTTTACCTGGCTTGATTGCTGCCATGACAGCCCTTGAGGCCTTCAGCACTGCCTCGTAGACAGCCCTCTGGTCAGCTGTGAACTTGCCATTGGCAGGGAAGGTGCAGGTGATGTCAGAGCTGTAGCAGTAATATTCTCCTCCCATATCAAACAGGCTGAAAAGGAAACACAGGGGAAAGAAATGAAAACTTAGTTCCAAAGAAATAGTAGAACATGGTAGGTCTTTGTCTTGCTCTGCACTCAATAACATCTACATTTTGGTAGATCACCAATATAATCACTGCTTGAACACTGTTCTAAGTAAAGCAGGATGACAGTCCCTTGGAATCTCCTGGCAGAAGGGTATCTGCATTCCATATGGCTTCAATGGACACCCTCATGGGCTGTGCTGGTCAGGATGGGAATGCTCAGAGAACACAGAAAGGAAGATGATAAGTACATGAAGAATCCACTTTAAGCTCCTCAGTTCCAGTTTCTAGGAATTCTTCTCAGAAGAAAAAACATGTTCTTTTTTCTTTCCTGAAAAATGCTAGTACCACATACAGAATCACAGAATCACAGAATTTCTAGGTTGGAAGAGACCTTTAAGATCATCGAGTCCAACCCATCTTCTAACACCTCAACTAGATCATGGCACCAAGTGCCAGATCCAGTCTTTTTTTAAACACATCGAGGGATGGTGACTCCACCACCTCCCTGGGTAGATGATTCCAGTATTTGATCATCCAGCTTCCAATACAGAATTCCACTTAACAGAGAAATGTTAATGGAATAAGGATTATGGAAAGAGACAACCATAAAAGTACACACAGTACAGATCTCTGCATCAGAGGCAGAAGAAAGAAATTATGAAGTGGGGTTTCTTTTATGGGGACAAAAAAACTGGCTTACCCCTTGAGAAGTGTATTTATTCGATACATGAATAAATGACTCACCTCAGATTGCTCAGCTGCCAGAAATCAAGCTACAAGAACAGCAAGTGGGACTCTACACCCTTGTGAGGACCATGTTAGACATTTGCAGTACCATGCTTCTCAAGCCTGCTTGATAAGGCATTGCACTGCCTTCAGCAGGATCAGAAATCAGTAAATAACCAAATCACCATTTGGACCAGACAGCATTTGAGCAAACAACCCCCCTGGTTCATCATGTATTGATTGCAGGAAGGCACATTTTACACACAAGATTTTGATCTTGATACAGTATTTGTGTGACCTCCTGATTTCTGTGGTAATGAGTCAGAGTTGAAATCTGTGAATTTAATTCTTCTTCCAACCACCCCAAACAAATCACCACAAGAAATATGATTTTCCTTCACTGTGTTCGAAAACCTTGGAGTTTTCCTCCTCTTGCTGCTTTCTCACAGCAGGGTCAGTCAGACAGCACAAGCAGAAGGCAGGGCACTCCATTGGGGCAGCCTCTCTGCCACTGACTCCTAATTACAGCAGCACTTAGGGAAACTCTGCAGTGTGGCTCTGTCCCCAAGCAGCATGTGTGACTAGGTAAGGATAAAAATAAACTACCACAAAAATTGCTATCACACTCTGCTGTAGCTGATCACCATTTCCAACACAACTGCACTGAAAGCAATGCACAGTGAGTAAACAAAGGCAATCATGATAAAACTGAAGAATATTTCAGCAGGGCTAGGGCTCTTCTTGCTGCATTGCACACACAGACACATGAAGATTTACTCCAAGAACTTTTAAAATCCACTCTACAATTTCCTCCAAGAACAAATCTCTGCCCTTAGTGAGTCTCTGCCCTGCCTGGAGTCTTTGCCACCCTCCCCAGACTGGGCAAGGTTCAGCTGCAGAGACTTGCAGGACTGGAACATCAGGAACTGCCCCAGTGGCTGCAGCTGCATGAGGCTTAAAGCTGCAGGAGCAGCTCCTTGGCAGAGAGAGAGCAAAGTTATCTGTGTTACCAGGCTGGTGCACACAGCACAGCTGTCCACCTAAATACAGAATATGGAATGTTAAACCAGAGAGTTGCTAGTTGAAAAAAGATACAAAGCAGGCAGCGAATGTCAGGGTGAAAAAACCACAACTGGACACCAGAACAGGAACTGTAAACCAGCCTGGCCAAACCTCAAAATCAGAAACCCCATCAACACTGCCTAAATTTTGATTTTATGGTTAGACTCACTTCTAAAAATTACTAAAGATGCACATAAAAAAATCTACAGACACAGAAAAGCAGTTGCAGCAACTGAGGATCGTGGAAGAAGCTGCTCCATGCTGTATTGTACCAACAAGAAACAGATCAGTTCTAAACCTTTGAACCCATCCCAGACTGACCCTTTCAAAGCCACAAATCAAGTTTCAAGCTGCTCTGTGGGCTCTGCAGCAGGGCTGTGGCCTAACTGTTGCACTTACAAGTGTAAATGCCAATGCAGCATGGTGACAGTAAAGCTGTGACTTACAACTTGAGAACTCCCTGAACATGTCTACTGGAAGTTGCTATGCTTTGTGTATTTTATTGTATATTTTACCCTGCAAAGTAGTTATTCTGAACTTACCAGAGGCAGAATTTTACCTATGTCTTTAACCTTACAATTATCAGCATTTTCTCAAACCCATTCATCACTCAGTGGCTGTTAAATAATTTTTGAGTTACTGGAGAACTGAGCAATGGAAAAAAAAAGATCACAAAGCTGATGGTACACCAAAACAAGGCTCACAAGCTAGGAAGCACCATTTGTTCAGGTCTCTTGGCTTCCAGACAAGAGGAGACATGAGGGAAGATGATCTTTCAAATTCCACCACAGACCATCCAGTCTGTATGCTTCAGTGAGAAAGCATCCAAACCAAATGGGACATCTGGGAGATATTTTGGCTCTTATCAGGAATTCTCTTCCATTTAACTTCAGTTGGGAACATATCCATTAGCTAAAATGTTGCCCAAGACATGGAAATAGCCAAAATATTGTAGTTATACTGAGAAAATAATGGGAGCCTGAAAAGATCCCAGTTTCATATATTTG
This sequence comes from Camarhynchus parvulus, assembly GCF_901933205.1. Lineage (NCBI taxonomy): Eukaryota > Metazoa > Chordata > Aves > Passeriformes > Thraupidae > Camarhynchus > Camarhynchus parvulus. The sequence goes on along the minus strand of NC_044581.1, from coordinate 20,237,012 downwards.
CTTGACAGGCAAAATAAATGGTGAAGCACATTTACATCAAATCAAATAAAATGTTTTACAGCTATTATCTTTTCCTGTTGACTAACCAGAAAAAAAATTTTAAAAGAAGGTTCCTTATAAAAAACACATTTACTTTACACTGAAATTAGATGGTAAATTGAAAAAGATTCTACTAGTGCATTCTAGTTTGTTCTCAACTGCATGTACAAAATTACCTGTCTGATAATGTAATTTTAAAGGGGTCACATACAGAAACAACTACTTAATGTTATTTGGACTGTTATCAAATGTAGCAGCAATAGAAACAAATTAAAGGCAGAAGTGAGAACAGGCCTACAGGCATCTTGATCTATAGCTTACCTCTTAAGAGCTGTTTAAAACCAGAACAACATATGCAATAATATCATAAACATTCACCCTATCACATTTCCCTTTTAGATGAATTAAGTGCTGCACATGTAGCAGACTGTGTATGTCATCATTACATATACATTGCACATACTTCACATTTTGTATGACAAAACTTAACTGTGAGTTCAGTTTTCTGCTGAATGATGAAAAACTCCATTCTAAAAAGACCCTTTCACCACTCCTTTTGCAGCAAGAACACAATTGTGAATTGCTGATTTCAACGAGATGCTAAGGCTGAGGCAGTCAGGTTTCTGAGGCATTTGAAAGGGATGCTGACCAAAGAGAGACACTGGGTTTTATGTCAAACTGTTCATTAATTCAGCTTGGAGCTGAGGAGGCCAGCTCAATCTCTTTCAAAGCCTTCTGAGAGGAAGCTAATCTTGCTTTGCATCATTTTGTTGTGAGCAAAAGCAACGGACACCTTCATTTCAGGGTGAAAATGCATGATGTATAAAGCAGATCTAACAGCCAGAAGACCTGAGCACTCCATGAAACTCCATGCTACTGTTTCAATTTATTTTCTAGAATGACCAGGAAGCTACACCATAGGTGAAAGATGCATAGCAAAAATAGTCTAAACTTCTTGGAATTATGGACATAGGTCTCCCAGTGGAGGCTTCAGTTCTGTGTGTATACACAATCTTTCCTACAAAACATATTGCAAAATACTGTAAACATTACTAACTAAAACTGAACAATGCAAAATATAAGAAAAATCAGATAACATGCCAGTTGTTCTACTGACAGAATGCCTTACTTATGAACCAGTAATCCAACATTAGCCAACGTTGTTGGAATACAAGGTTCCTTCTGCCTGCTTTATAAGCCACCTTCAAAAATAACTAAGAGCATTTAATTACTTTCACAGGGAAAAACATAAACCCACAAGTTTAAATCATTTTGCACATAAACCAGTATCACAGTCAAAAAGGAGAGACGTGTGTGACATGCCACAGCATTGCAGAAAGGCTTGGCTGGACATGCCCCTCCTCAGAGCAGCTCCCCAGCCCTTCCCAGCAAGTCCCTGCAGCATCCTGCCATGTACAACACAACTGGGGCTCTGCTCCCCGTGCAGGAACCCAGCAGGGAAGTTTGGAGGAAATATTTCAAGTCCTGTCAATTTTAAAATGAATACAGGTTTGTAAGTCAATGCTGGAACTGAAACACAACGTGATGCACAAAAGCTCCTTTCCCCTCCTTTCCCTCTGAAACAAAATGGATGAGTAAGACATGGCTGTGTTACTTTCACAGAATATTGGCACCACAAAATGCAGATTTATAGTTACATTTTTTGCTTTCAAGCCAAGAAAAATAATATGCATTTTGATATTGATTTTAGCTTTCTTAACCTTTGACTGTGAAGCACCATGAACACTTTGCGTAACATTTAAATTTGAACACTGTGTACTATAAAAAGTCATAGTTCTTTTCTTCATAAAGTCACTGTATACCATTTTTCAAAAATAAAGCATCATCTTCCTTTAAGCATGTGTTTTACTTTTATAGGCTTGCTGACACTTTTATTGTCAAATAATTCGAAACTGCCAGGCAATGAAGCAAATTATGGCCAATATCACAATGGGAAGCAATACTTTATTTGGGATATCTGAGCCATGTGTATGAATTGTTATGATCCAAGCACCAAGCCAACCCAAAGACAAGCTCTCGCAGGCATTTTTTGGGAAGCCTACATCTACTCCCACGAGCTAACACATAAAGCTGTCACCTTCCTGCTCCACAGAGCTGCTTGATCTGTACACTCAGAGCTGGATCTCCTCATGATGGTTATAAAAGAATTACTCTTGTGCAGCTGTTCATGTGGCAGAGCGATGACTGGGGTGAAACCCAGGTGGATGTCCTTGTGCAATGCACCCCGACCCAGTGTCCTACTGAGCATCACCCACCTGCAGCCCACCTCCTCCCCAGTCTGTTCTCAGGACAAAATCTCCCCTTCCCCTGGGTGGGTTTGCAAGACTAGCAAGCAGAAAACTGATCCTGCCCTATCTTACTGTGCCCTCCTCACTCCTCAGGTTAAACAGGTGTGAAAACTGAAGCACTTTACTCAGCAACATTTACTGAGGTTTGAGCCATTACCAACCAACACACCTATGAGCAGCCACACACATGAACTGGTGCCAGCCAGTCTTAGGACAGCAGGAATAAAGGTACACACAGTTTTGTCTTCCTCTTACTGCCATAAAAGCAAGTCACCCCCAGCTGGAGATTTATGCGGTGTGATCTCAGCATACTCTGCTCCGAGTTCACAGAGAGCACTCTGTGCTTTACACCTCATGCAGCAATTAAATCCTTAAGTATTCACACACTCACAAAATCCAACTGTTTGTTTGGTTAAACACTTCTAAGGCAATTTCAAGCTTAAGGGAACTAGGTATCAGCATTTCTATGAGATATGTTTTGGAGACAGGCCAACTGATGTGGAAATCGGGTGGTTTAATAGGAGACCACAAGAATGAATTAATGTAAATGATATCACAAGGAAGAAAACAGAGAGATAAGTGACACATACTCTTTCATACACTTGCATTTTGACTAGCCAAGAGTTATCAATTAAAAAAGCAACACCTGGTAAGATAAGATCACAAACCCCAAGAGAGAATTGGGACAGCAGAGTGTGTAGTCCTACTGTGCTCAGGAAGAGGTTTTTTAAGAGAAGCTTTGCTGTTACCAGCTTCCATCTGACATAGCAGACAAGGAACTTGTACTGGCTCTGTCTTGAAGCCAGGCTTGGCTCACTGGTTTAAAGCCAGCTTTTTGTCATCAGCACCCATGGAATCAAGAATAACCTTTAAAAAGTGTTGGGGAGTACTTTTTGTGTAGGAAATTTGATTCTGAGTATTCACAAAAAATCAAGTTTTGTTTAAGCCTCCTGTTCAAAAGGAGAGGCTGTAGCCACACAGGTAAATGTACTTACAGCTGCATGACTACTCTCCACCCAGCTGCAAGTCAGGTAACCATGGGGTCCCACACTTGTTGTTTCTCCTCAACTGTCCTTTCATCTTGTCTACCTTCTCCATGACTTTTTTATCATTGCTCATCTTGTACCACTGTCTCACTTCACAGGCTTGCCCAAACTATCTCAAAGATTATGGGAGTCTTGTCTCAAACTCTTCTCACAGAAGATGACAAAATCTACCACTAACTAAGCTTTGCTCAGTTCGAGTGTAATAAAAATAAACATTTCTGTCTACACTGAATTTTGAAGGAGAGAGGATTGCCTGCCTGGATCTCTACAATTCCAACTACAGAGACTTCAGTGGCTGTAGCACACAAAAGTTTGAGCTGGCTGGATTAAAAAAATAGAAAAGAAAGCAAGTGAACACAAAAGCTTCAGTGGGTGTTGGTGCCTGCACTGCTCAGGTTCCCCCTCAATCACAGACACAGGGCAGTGGCTCACAGAACCAGAGCAGCAGTGTGCTGGTGGGAGCTGTGCCCCTGCTCTGCTGCTTCAGCCCTGATGCTGAGAGAAAACCAATAGAGTGTGGGAGTGTCCTCTCTCACAATGGTTTGTGCCAAGCAGACCTTCAGATCCATTCCTCCCATAGGATATGAAATCTAAATCTCACTGGATGTACCAATGAGCTGCATGCAAGAGCTGCTTCAGTAAACACCCATGTACACTAGTAGGATTGCTATTTTCATCCACAGCCTAAGAAGGAGTCCCTTGCTTACAGCATTTATGTCTTGAAGAAATCTAAGATGAGATCCTTAAGTTTCTGCACTAAACCAATCAATTTCCATGACCAAATATAAGCCCTCTTCCATCCCCATGTAGTTTGCAGTAATGCCTTCTTAAAAATGTTAAGTTTGCCCAAAGCAAAGAGCCAAAAAATCTTCAGACTGGCTTGTTGACAGATAAATTCACCCCGAGTGCCATTGTCAGAGTTTCAGCTAAAGCAGAGGGATGTTTCTGATACAGAGGGGCTGCACACAAATTACAAGTCCTGGGAACACCACACCAGTACTGCTGGGCTGGGGGAAGGAGCACTGAGGGCTCCACAAGATGCAGAAGGCAGCTGAAAACCTCAGCCAGATCCCTGCTGACAGTGTGCGAGACCAGGAGCAGGCTCAGGGGAAGTTCTGATGAAAGGGTTACCTATCTGACTTGTCTTTTTGCTGAATGGATGATTTCTTTTTTCTGTCTTTACTGCCCTAATTATTATCCCTTTTTAACAGACATATTTACTGAGCCTCTCAACTTACTCTCTTCAGCAGTACTCTCTTTAGCAGAGACAATTTGCTGAAAAATCAGCAGAGGTGACAGCAAACCCCAAGTTCTGGCTGGTTTCCATCCATGAGGAGCCTCCCCATTGGAAAAGCAGTATCTGGGGCACTCATGGCTGCAAATCACTTGCTCCAACAAGGAGCAAGGAAGCCAGAGCTGCAGGGAAGAGAGGGGGCATCCAGGGAGAAACCTGTATTGGCAGCTGACTGCTTCCCAATCAACACAACAGCAGCAAAGCTCACTGGCTCCTCACCAGAATGTGTCTCACCTGACAGGGTAAGAACAGCACAGCTCCAGTTACTGAATGGCTGCAGTTGACTAAACCAGTCCATTTCTAGATGTCTGCTGAGAAGTGGGAGGTACTGAAAGTGAATTGTAAAAGTTTGGTATTTCCAAAACAGGCCATGATTCTTGGGTGCTGGCATTCAGAACTACAAGCCTTAGCTTCCAGCAGCTGTGTCTGGGCACTCTGACCTGTGCTGCCCTGACAAACAACCACTGGAGAGCAGCTGAACAGGTGAAGGGGCAGATGTTACTTCATGATCTTACTGTAAATATTGTCACGTTTTCTTACCTGTGTGGGCATGCTCACACACATGTGCCCATGAAAGTAAAACACTTCCAATGTCTTTCCATGATGAAAACTGTGCCAGTGTCCAATGGCACAGGTTCACTTAGTTTTTTTGAAAGTCTCTGTTTTTTTTGCTGATTGTTCAAGCAACCTCCAAATTATCAGTTCTCAAATGGAGCACAACAGACAGGAGTTTTAAAATATTCTACAGAAGCTGACAACAGAATGAAAAACCCCTGAGAAGACAGTTGCTAGCTTTTCCATGGACATGTCCAAAAGTTCAAGCCAAGTGCACAGCAGTGAAGGTAGCAACCAGTATTTCCAAAAAGGAGGCTGCCTATTCCCCCGCTGAGCAGGTTATTTTGCCTGTAAGAACATTTCTTTCCTATTTGAAGGAAACACCCACTCCTCATGGCAGCCCCTGAAGTGGATTGTAAGGACTGCAATTAGGAATAGTCCTGCCCTGAACAGAACTGAGCCCTGATGTGGAGCAGCAGGACTCCCCTGAGGCTGTGCCCTGCTGTGGGCAACAGGAGATTCTCTGGACAGACACAAGGGAAGAACTGACCCTGACTGATACAAGGACTGGCAATTACCTCTGCTTCAGGGGCAGTACACACAAGTTGTGCTGGGGACTTACCTCTGAGAGGTTTAAAAGCCAGGCAGACTCCCACTAAAATTGCATTTTGACCTACCCAATTGACTTCCCCACACCAATGAGAAAGATTTTGCTACTGAATTCTATCCAACACAAGCAACATCCATCAAGAGCACATCTATCACACTGCATGTGTGTTTGTGTTAAAGACCACCACAAAAAGTAGATTACAAGTCCAACAGAAGCCAGTTTTTTTCAGAATATGCTGGGAAGGCTATGCTAAAACTATGACAGATAAAACTCACAGTTGACAATTAAAAAGACATTTCACATACATTATAGACAGCAAAAATTACAAGGCAGACCATACTACAGCCCTTAAAGGAAAGCTAAAATTTGTTACAGCAAACACACTACTAATACTTAGTGATCTGAGCTTTGGTGAATAGGCTTATTCTTATTTCTGACAGCAAGCAACCTCACAGCCTGAATTAACCAGTACTAACAGAAGCCATTCAATTACAGCAAAATTATTGTTAATTCTAGCAAATACATTTCTCTATTTTTAATCAAATCCAATTTTTCTGAATTAGCATAAAATTAATATAGTCCATAGGTACAACCAAATGAAAAATACCTACGCTTGATGAAAACAGTAAATATTAATCAAACCAGAGGAATCAGGCCAAAGGAATTATTTCAGAAATGGATAGCCAGTTAATTTTGCAATCAACCAGTAAGTAGCAGCAATGTACTTTGTATTATTATTAGAAACAAAGCCATTACTACCAACAAGCTGTTTCAAAACTGCAGACTGAAAAGTTAAAGCTAACCATAATTTTTGCATATTATTACAGCACTGAACTTCAAAATGCATAAAAGTGCACAAGGCCAAATGAAAATACTAGTCCCACCCACATAAAATGGTCGAGCATTTACATCTGACACATGAACATCCTGAGATCTTACAAGCAGTGCTTTCAAGAAGTAATAAATACATTATTTTGTACTATAGGATAGATGGTTTTAATAGCAGACACTGAAGGACTTGGGTTGGAAAAGGAAGGACTTCTATTATCTGATGGAAAAAGAGGGCCAATTCCTGCTTTTTAAATACAACATTGCCCCCACCTGGACAAATGAGTTTTGGTTCTAGGTTGATATTAGTATTGTACAACTTGATAAAATACTGAGAATTCCAAAAAGAGTTTGATAAACAGATACAGCAAACTTTGATCATCTTTTCTGGTATACCTTTTTCAAGCTCACCTAAGTATTTTCTTGACTTATTGAACATTTTCCAATATTTTCCAGAAATAAATGACAGCCTGAAAATATTTTCCTGAAAAAATGACTCACTACTCACAGAAAGTCTTACACTTACTCATTCTTCCAAAGAAGAAAATAGTGCATTTCCTACAAATAAAACTGTATAATATTACAATAAATATGTGAATATAGTTTCAATGCAATATGTGTACTGCACATGCATAGTGTCTGCATATATAAAAGAGAAATACACACGGATTATACATGAATTGACAAATCTTTTTGTTATAGAAAACTGTGTATTGTACTTTGAGGTCAAAGGTTTAAAATCAGCAAAGTAACTTTTATTTTAGCTGACAGAAGGCTGAACAACTGAATGAACAACTGAATCTGGCAGGCTCTTGCAAGAAGCAACTTTCTTCTGTGATATTCTTCACAGAATCACAGAATAGGCTGAGTTGGAAGGGATCCAAAAGGATCACCCAGTCCAGCTCCTGTCCCTGCAGATCCCCAGCAATCCCCCCTGGGCATCCCTGGTGTCCAAACCCTCCTGGAGCTCTGGCAGCCTCCAGTGCCCATTCCCTGGCAGCCTGGTGCAGCCTGCCAGCACCTCTGGGGGAAGCAGAACCTTGCCCTGATCTCCAAACTAACCCTAACACACACCCTGGAGTGACCACCCACTCCAGGGAGCCTGAAAACTGCCCTTTGTCCCTTTTCAGACATTAAAAATAAACAGCCCCAAACATTCAACATCTTCCCTGTGTGCTTCATCCAGAACAACCTTTCCCAACTACCTGCACTTGCAGCCAGGAAAAGCTCCCTGTGATGAACAAAGCTTCTGAAATGACAACAAGAGAGGTGCTAGGATGATCTTTTGAGAGCACCACAGCTAATAATACAAAGAAAACACCAAAAGCTACATACAAGTGCCAAATGGGAGGAAACAAACCCACGTTTGACAGCTTGAGCAGAATGCATGCGTGTAAAGGCAGGGCTCCCAGAGGGCTGCTGAGTGTTTGCTCTGGCAAGGGCAGGGTGTTACCAATATGAAAACTTGGGCAAAGCTCCCTTCCTTCCACTGCTCTTCTTTTAGTGCCCCCTGCTGTCAGTATGATTCTGATGATTTAAATTTGCACTGGGATATTAAGGAAAGAAGTAGAAACAAAAATATGCCTCAGAGTTAAACCATTCAGCTGAAGGCTTTCTGCAATACTGGACAGTTTTCCATATCTCCAGCTCAATCATTTGACTCAGCAAATAGCCATGCTTGTTGATACAGGCAAGACACACTCAAATCATTTAACATTATGCAAAGGTTGTACTTTTATGACAGATGTGTTTGGTTTTCTGACACTAACAAAGTTTTCTGGTACCTGAATAAAATAAAACTATTTCCAGGTAAAACTTGTTTTATTGTATCCACAGCAGCGAGGGCACATCATGGGAACAGCAGTGAGAGAGAACAGCAGTTCTGTTTCACCAAGGACACTGTACTCTGCCCAGTGCTGTCACTGAAATCTATAAATTATTTCAATAAAATAAGTAATCAATAAGCAATTATGTGAATGTTAAAATAAACAGTCAAATAAAATGAAACCCATCATCTGATTATCCAACCTGCTTCTATTTAAACTTCTAAAAGCTAGTTTTATTTTATAAATAATAGATAGTCCCACTGTGAATACAAGGTTAATGGATTCTCTCCTAGGTCTGCTACACTTCCCAAGCAGTTGATGCTGGTTGTACCCCCCTTATTTATGCTTTCACCCCAGCCCTATTAATAAATCACACTCTGGCCCTGGCTCCAGGGAGGAGCAGGGTCCCCCTGCAGCTGCCCCAGCCCAGGTGAGTGCCTGTGTTCCTTGGGGTCTGCTCTTCATTAACTTTGTAACTGAGGAGGATATTTCAAAATGTTACTATTTTTTTTTTCAGGAGAATAGAACATTGTTTTCATTATTTTGCAAAGCCAAAACTGACCTACTAACCCCCAAAAATGTTATTAAGTGCTTGAAGGTCAGTGAACCTGCCTATGAGAGTTGTTTACAAAGAGCTGAATTTTCACTGAGGTACATTTGGCAGATGCCATAAAAATACCAAGACCTGCAACTCCTGACACCTGCAGGAAAGCACCCCAGGTAACAGCTGTATCTATTTCAGTTACAGCTGGGGTCAGGCTGATTTCTTACATTTCTATTATTTAAGCGGAAGCTTCATCATGAAGAATCAATGTTTATTTTAAGATCACAGAAGCATTTTTTATTTGCCAAACATTACAGGAGCCCTGCTGATCAACTGCAACAGCACAATCAACTCCTGCCATGTGTTTGGCACGTGGCAATGCCAGGAACCCACAAAGTCAGGCTGCCAGAGCCAACAATGCAATAAACTCCAATTTTACTCAGAAACTTCTCAAATCAAAACACAAAATATACACTTCAGGTTTCTAGAACAAACCAGCAGACTACAAAGGTGAGCAGAGACATCTGCCCTGCCCTTCCTCTGCTGCAGGTGGCTTTGATGCTCATTGCTGTCCCCAGCCAGGGTGTGACTCCACACTGCAGCCCTGGCAGGGCAAAGGCAGCAGGCAGAAAGGAGGACCCAAGGCAATTTGCTTCCATTATTTTTAAGGAAGTTTTCATTTCCCAGATGCTGTTTTGTTGAGCCAACTCTTTTCATAGAAGCACACTGGCTCTTACTGAACCGGCTGCTGTTTCCCAGGGTCAGGTCATCACTTCCAGCCAAAATCAGGGATCAGTTTAGGAGAGCTGAAACCAGAGTTCCCACCTCCCACAAGGGCCCTGTAACCAATATTGACCCAACATCTTCCTGCAGTGTGAACAAAAGCCAGCTGCTCATGAGACACCTGCCACGTGGGGCTGCCATTCTCTGAGCAGGACTCCCAGGTGCACATTTGCTCCTGATTTGTGCCTAAAGGACTCAGATCTCTGCTCCTTCTATTTATTTGGGTTATTGTCTTCTTGAGCAGCAGCTTTTAATTTCATTCTACTCCTCACCAAACCTTGAAAGACCTTTGGTTTTCTAAAATGCTGGAAGCCTCTTATGTGCAAGGCAGGAGATTGCAAACTACAACAAGTATTTAGCTTGTGACTCCACTTTCCCTACCACCAAATGCAGTTACAGCCTCACTACAGAAACAAAAGGGTCTTGGCATCCAAAGCCTGGAAAGGATGCAGTGAACCTCAGTCCAGGGCTCAGCTCCAATCCAAGCTGTCAGGGCTTTAAGATGACAGAAGAAAATCAGTATTTGTGAACAGCCTGGCCATACATCATCACTGCAGTGTGTGATTTGCTACATTCCAAGTAGAAGATTTTATTTAAAGTTAATTGTGAGTAAAAGGGCCAAGTGCCTACAATGGCGACAGCCTACCCCATTTATCTGACCTACAGAGACAGACACCTGCCTAGAGAAAGTGTTTGGTTTAGAGCAAATTGATCATTTCCATGTTCACCACAGAATGCCATAGTACATGAATCATTTATACAAAACACTGACTTGCTGCTATTGCAATATTTGCTTTTAATATCCATACCAGTTAAATATCTGTATCCTGAACACCTAAACCTCCCTAAAAATACTGATTTCTCTCTCTGTCAATCACACTGCTTTGTGTTAGATAGCTATTTCAATATTTAACAGATTGAAAAGGATAGCCCTGCTTAGCAAGACAATGTGTATTAACAAGAAGTGTCAGACATTCCCTTGATAGTCCTTTGTTTTGCACTGGGATCTTTTAGTGCAGCAGCTGTACTTATAAAAAGTGTGGATTATGATGCACTATCAGAAATACAATTCCATACCAGCTTCTTAGAGAAGCAATAAACCCACTTGATACAGGTTAATTTAAGAAAAAAACATCATAAAGCCAGGCTTTTCTAAACCTTCACAGCTTTTAACAAAGAAGCCAGAATAACAGCCTTAAAAAAGATATGAAAATGCAATAGCACAAGTATTTTGGCCTATGATCTTCTTTTAACAACTGAATCCTTGTTGCTTACACTTTTTAAAAAGCCAGTAATGCATGCACTCAAGCATTTCACAGAAGCAAAGCCTTAGTTTTCCAAATGTGTTTTTTCTAATATTCAGGTGCTTAGTTGACTTATTTATGATACTTACTGCACTGCTTTGTACATAAAAAAACTGAGCTGCACATTTCTGCAAAACCCATGAATGTTATTCATATCCACTAAGTAATGTTAAGAAAAAGACATGAAATTCTACAGAATAATTTATTAAAAATCATACCAAATACCCAATCTCCCAATTCTATTACATACAACTGTATGAATAGTTAGATTAATGTCATGCCAAAACATTGGTAGACCCAGAAATAACCCTTAAAATACTCTTACCTCTTTTTCATCAAAAATTAAGTCTATTTTTTCCCCATGTTCAGGGCTTCCTAACACTATCCAACAGAGGGCTCCCCATAGCTATTAAAAAGCCTAATTGAAAGCCAATATACAAATGCTAATATACCCAGACAAATCAGCACACTGTCATTTTAATGCCTCCTCTGTATGCACACACACACCCTTCTGCACCCAAATTAGACATTTGTAAAGTCCTACAGTGAAACCACTCAGAATCTGTATGCTGCTCATGCATGCCACACCTCAAGACTTTTTCTGAAACATTATTTTTAACTCTGGAAAATGAGTGTGTTTTTAAATTGTCTTTACAGAAATTAAATCTCTTTTTCTTATTATTGCTTTATTCTCCCTTGAGATAAACACTAAGAAGCCAGTGTGGAGCAGAGGCTGCTGTGTGGGTGCCAGCCAGGGAAGGGCAGGGCAGTGGCTGGAGCCTGGCAGGTGCTCATGTGTCACATTCACATTCTCTGAAAAATCCCTTTGGCCAGGATTTTGCTCCTGGGAAGCTGAGAAGCCTCGGAGAAAAAGGAAAACAATACTTATCTGATCTGTTTCTCCTGTGTTGTGCTCCTGTGGAATGTGTTTGGAGATTGTTTACCCACAGGTGATTGCTCCATTGGATTCTGCTGGGAGTTGTTTTCACTCTTTGGCCAATCAGGGCCAAGCTGTGTCAGGACTCTGGAGAGAGTCACGAGTTTTCATTATTGTCTTTTTTGCATTCAGTAAGTATCCTTTCTGTATTCTTTAGTATAGTTTAGTATAGTATTCTTTAATATCATATAGTATCATACAATAATAAATTAGCCCTCTGAGAACATGGAGTCAGATTCATCATTCCTCCCTGCCATGGGGCACCCTGCAAATGCAATATTCATCCATCTGGGGCAGCCTTTGCTGACACCACCTGCACCTGAAAACATCTTCACCAAGAGCAGGAGGTTATTCCAGACCCTGTTAAACCTTGCTCTCTTTGTTGAGGCACAGGTGCTGCTCAGCAGTTTGAAACCCTGAAGTGATTGATGCATTTGGTAGGTTATGGTTTCCTGACACTGAGATACCTGAGGCTGATAAAACCCAAACATATTTTAAAGACTTTTCCAGTACTGCAGAAAAGAAGAGTTTGCAGAGAGTCTTGTATGAACTCTGGTGGTTTAAGGACTACAGCCATGCACTAAATTGGCCTTGGGGACTGTAAGTGAAAGATTCCTGCACACACCCTTCACCCTGAGGTCTCCCTCATCATTTAAAGACCTAAGTTTTAAATATGGCATATGATAATGCTCTGTGGCATATCTTCTCTCAGTAACACATACTGAGATTTCCTGTATGCTACACACCTCCTTTTTAAAATTTAATTTAATGACACAGCTGATACACTTTTATGTTGGTTTGTCCTTCCTGATCAAAAAATGCTCATAGCATATTATCTACTCAAACACAACATAATCATAAATCAAAACTATTGCCCTGCAATAAATTAACTTTAGTATTTGATGGGTTTAGTAAGATATTAACCACAGATGAAGATAATACATCAACTATTGTATAAGAAGCTTTTAAAAAAGTTTTTACAGTATTATAAAGAAATTATCTATCTGTAATTCCACAAGTTCACTGTGCAGCACCTGAAGAAGTGCCTGGAACTTCAGCCAACAAGGCATATTTTTTAACTTCTGAGATTCAATTTGTTTTCCATAATAGGTTTTGAGCTTATCATGATAATACTAATTTGCTTTTCTTCATGCATTTACATTCCACTGTGAAAATACATACCTACACACCTCCTGCACAGACTACAAAGGTAATTCTATACAATTCCCCCACTGAATGTCAGTGATCAACTTCTCTAAAACTAGGTTTGCATTTTTATACACAAAATAACAAAAAGGCTCTTTGACCCATGTCTTTGGAGGTGAAGTGTGAAAGTTATGATCTGATATATTACACATCAGACAAATAGGCAAATAGACAAATAGCATTTCAATTTATGGGAATGTACTTGGTGCTTCCATTCACTCTGCTCTCACCTGCAGGATACTGCACAGCATGTGGACATGCAGTACACATAGAGAAAACTTTATGGGATTTGCAGCTGTATTACACATCACTAAACTCGAAGTAAATCTTTATAGGAAGTTTTTGGCACAACCTAGAACTAGAAGCATCCTTACCTGACCTGAACTGGGTTTGATCTCTTCACACATTCTAATCTCTACTTTCTTGTGGGGCTGTCTATGTGCACACAGGCATTTGTAATACCTAATCCATTCTGCAATTTGATGCAATTCTCTAAAAGTAGCCAACACCCTCCACCCCACCACCAGAGCTGAGGTTTGGATCTGAGGTCCAAGAGCAAACTCAAATGATGAATTTTCTAACTGCCCTTGTACTTAGAATACAGCCATTTCTTAAACTCAATTCTAAGTGCCTCTGGTTCAGAATGTTTGAAACAATATCTCCTTCTCCCTTTCAACAGGAGATGCAGATGTACAGAACCTGTGGAAGAAACCAGAATAATCTGGCATGCAAAGCTCCCTTCTATTTTAAAGATTTAGACTTTTCATCAGCATGCAGTTATCCTTTTTCTAAGAATGGAAAATATCCTTTTTCCTGTATGGAAACAGCAGTAGCAAAACAAAAATACCAAACAATCTGTAACCCTTTACTTACCATAAGTCTCCATCTTCAATAGTTTTATCATTTGGGGCTCCAGCATGGCCATAGTGCAAAACAGACGAGTTCTCCCCACTGATGGGCAAACAGAAAATTAGCACAATTAGTGGAAGAAGAAACATTAACACACCCATTCATGTGACACAAGAAGGAGCTCTGTAAGCATCAGTGCATTGACATAAAAAGCAGCCTGTGGGAGCTGTCCCAGTCCCTGCCTGGTGTGGCTGCAGTAGCCATCCCAGCACTTGTGCAGCAGAGCTGGGCATGGCTCAGGAATTCTGCCACTCTGCCTGTAGGACAGGACCTGGCTGCAGAAGGAACATGGCACAGCTCATATCAACATTTCCTATGTCCATGACAGTGTAAAGGAAAGAATTATGTGGAAGTAATTTTTCAATTAATACCCATTTATTATTTTCTGGTGGGGTTTTTGTTTTTGTTTTCTTTTAAATTACTTAGTGCTATTTTTCCCTGTTCAAGGTTAAGTAGTCTGAGGCATAAAACAAACTAACTTCCACTGGGGTAAAATCTGACATTTGAAACACTCCAGGAATCACTGGGACAGAAGGACCTGAGCTGTCTGAGGGAACAGCTCCAGTTCCCCTCTGGCATGGCCACAGGTGGGCTCTGCTGGAGGGATGCACTGCTTGGGGAGCATTCCCAGCTCACAATGCCAGCAGCAGGAGCAGGGGTGAAAACTGTCACTCTTCTTACCTGCTGCTGAAAAATCACATTTTAAAGAAAAGATTTTTATTCCTGGAAACCTTTCAGAGTAAACTGCTGATTCACAAGAATAAAACAGCTTCAGAGAACGATGGACACTTGTTCTGTTGTTCTGAAGTTCCATGATCCACTAAGTGACCTACATTTGGCCTTGGCATCCTCTCTTGCCTACTGATATTCCTCTGGGTCTACAAAATGTCAGTTAAAAGGCTGATAAAGATCTCAAGCTCTACCTATTTTTCTTTTACCGTTCTCTTCAGATAGATGCTCTCGTTTTTTCTCTTCAAAAAGCTGGAAGAATTACATCACATCCAAAAATACACATTTTGGGACAGGGTTACTGCAGCTTCTCTCCAACCCCTGCAGCTCACTTGCCAGTCTGTACCTCAGCTTTAATCAAAACCTTTCACTGGTCACCCTGCTCAAATTTGGTTCTTTCAAGCTGTGATGCTGGAACAGCTTTGTATCTTGGATGTCAGGAAGCTGAGGCTCAATTTCAATCAATCTTTTGTTGTGTCTGGAGTAAATGTGACATCTGACATACTTCTCATCTTAGACTTCTGATGTGTGCAATTACAAAAACAGTAAGCATGCACTGTATCCAAAAAGATATTACCTTCAAGACACATTAAGTACTTGTGATATTAGATATTTAACAGATCATCAGTCATACAGATAATTTCA
The DNA here is from genome assembly GCF_901933205.1 of Camarhynchus parvulus. NCBI lineage: Eukaryota > Metazoa > Chordata > Aves > Passeriformes > Thraupidae > Camarhynchus > Camarhynchus parvulus. The sequence goes on along the minus strand of NC_044581.1, from coordinate 20,221,448 downwards.
TAAACAATGATTATGGAGTAGAAAGCAGTAAGTTTCTGCAGGCTCTCAATCTAAATGGCTGGACTGTGTCCCTGAAGTATTTAAAAATGCATGTAGCTGTGGCACCTGGGGACACAGTTTAGCAGTGAACTTGGCAGTGCTGGGTTAATGGATGGACTGCATGATCTCAGAGGGCTCTTACAACACAAATAATTCTACATTGATATTTTGAAGACAGTAAGTATTTATTGTTAAGTATTTTTAACTATGTAATAAGACAGTGAAAGGTGATGTTTCAGAATCATGGGGATGATTTTCTGATACAAAGTGTACTTCATAAAATTATACACACTCCAAACAGAAAAATTAGAACAGTTAAAAGTTGTTAAATCAAGAGTTAAAAAGCCCTAAGGCTGCAACACATTCATTTTGTGATGCTGGTCCAATGGCTTAAGCACAGTTTCACAACTGGCTGGATGCTTTTTCCTGGCTGGATGCTGGACTTGAGAGCCTCTGCAGCTGTGCAGATAGCTACAAATGGACCCAGAAAGCCTGTATGCAAGATGAAGACAGACATGAACTTCTTTGTGAGATGTGCTGTCTCCTGGGCACTGTTGGAATATTTTCCACACCAGGACACTTTCAAAATTGGTTTGCTCTATCTGAAGAAAAGATCTGTAATAGAGCAATGGAGTGCAATGCAAAGAAAAAGAGTCCTGTGCCAGGCAGGGTGTGCAGCAGGAGCTGTACTCCAGCTGAGCTCTCCCAGCAGGGGACAGGGGAGCAGAGCTCCTGCCCTGCCCTGCTCTGGCAGCAGCACTCCTGCCTCAGGAATGCTTCCCAGGGGCAGGGCTACAACTCTGGGAGGATGGCATGTGGAAGTAATGGAATGACCTTGCATGACACTGTTTGGTGTTTCAGGAAAAACACAGGAAATAATAAAAAGCACCAACTGTGGAAGAGATTTTACAGTGACTTCTGTGAGCCAGAGAGAAGTCTGATAAGAGGATCCATGCTTACCCTGAAAGAATTTTCTACCAAGGTCACTGACATAGAAATTAAGAAAGAATGAAGGATAAATAAGAGAAACCTGCAACTGCCTGTTCCAATGAGCACTTTGTTTGTCTCTCCTGACCAATGAATAAAGTGTAAACTTATGAGCTTTGTAAGAATGCATAAAAAGCATCCATGCTATAATAAAAACAGTTTGAAGCCTTCTGAAAATGGGGTGTGTTGCTTTGTATTGTCTCCATCTCAACTATGACAACAGCTGGTGTGCACATCCACACTCCACAGCAGTTTGCCAGGATTTCAGCTGCAGATACTGTTCCTTATCTCCCTCCAATACTGGGGATAAAGTAGGAGAAGCAAACATCACATGCATAAATTTATGATCAACTTTTAAAAAGTTATCATGAACCTTAAGGGCATGACTCTGTGCTTATGTATTTGCAGACAGCTCGTTTACTTATCAAGACGTGCTGGCACCCTCAGTGACAAATACCATACCAGTGCATAAATAAGTCATATACTCAAAATTTGACAACTGCACAAATGCTTTCAACAAAACACATTGCAAATACAAAGATGAGGGGTTTCTTTTGCACATTTTAATGTAAAGGTTTTAGTTTACAAAATATTTCTGTTGGGCTCAGCACCAGCTGTGAGGGGAGCTGGATAAAGGATCTGTTTTTCAGCACCGCTGGTGAAGCGTTAAGCAGGCACAATCTTTCTTGGCATTGGAGGCTCCTGATCTGTCAGGCACATCTTGGCTCTGTCACACACAGGGGATCACAGCACAGAGAGCACAGTTGGTGCTGAAGACCAGATCTGCACACCATCTGCACTTCAGGGATTTACTGGCATGAGAGGGTCTGCTCCCCTGGCTGGCTCTGGGCAGATACCCTGGGCTCAACACCCACTGGCAACCAGGCAGAGCCAACCTGCTCTTGAAAACTCCCCAACTGCTTTTCCCCCAAAACAAAACCAGCATGTGCACTGAAGGACTGATCCCTGGCTCTGAGCAGGCCCTGCAGCTGAGCATGAGTGGGAGAGCTTGACTCAGACATGCACTACTGACCCACATTAAGACAGAGATATGGAAACCTCCAGGGGGATCCTGCTAAGAGGTGCACATCCAATCTCCCCTGCAGGCTGCATCTTTACCCCTGTCCTGAGATGAAGGCAGGAAGATGCTTCTGGAGCAATGCTGCAGAAATGATGTGTACCCACAAGGTAAATGCTACAGTCAGCCAGACATAGCTCACACTGATTCAGTAAGCCTTTCATGGTGGCTTTAAAACAATTCAAACAAAACCCCCAGCCACTGGCAAAGCACAGAATTCACAGAATGACCAGGTTGGAAGAGACCTTCACGATCAGGAGTTCAACCCAGCCCCAGCACCTCAACTAAACCCTGGCACCCAGTGCCACATCCAGGCTTTGTTAAACACACCCAGGGATGGGGACTCCACCACCTCCCTGGGGAGAGCATTCCAGAACTTGATCACTCAGGCAAATGAAAGCAATGAGCCTTCATGCAGAAGCTACTTCTTTCTCTTCCAAGAGACACCAGTTGCAAGGTCTAGCACTGGAGTGCCAAGTTGCAGTTTATGATGAAGCACTGTGGGAGGTGAGGATCACTGGCTCTGCTGCCTTCTTTTGGTCAGCACCTCTGAAAATCACCACACACATGAGGCTGCCAGGGCTCACCTTCAGGCAGCCAACCTGGAAAATCCTCCAAGAGGTTCCTGTGTATCCGTTTTTATTCCTTTATTAACTTGCTTCTAACTGGTGTCAAAGACATGTTTGTTCCAGAAAGAATTGCACGAAGCAGCAGAAGAGCTGCAAATTAACACCACTGAGAATGCAAAATGCAGTAAGAGATTCTGATTACTAGCAAAGGAAAACAATCCCCCAAGATGCATTTGAGGTCAGAAAGCACCCTGAAAACAAATCATTAGAAGAAAGAGGAGAAATGTCAGCAATATTTTAAGAACAGGACTATGCTGAGCATCAACTACAAAAAGTGTACCTAGTAGCTCTATATTAAGGACATCTAAAGAAAAAACAAAAGACCACTGACTAAACCTGGAACCTATTTCCATCATTATTTAAATCATCATAGAATTAACCCAGAAGAAAGACAAAAAAGTGGCAAGAAGGGTTAATGCTAAGGCATGAGATCTAAAAAAGTTGTATTGAAGTTAAAGAAAGAAAAGCTGATTCAATAATAACCTAACCTGGTCCAAAAAGCTTCACTTATGGCAACCCTCAGATAGAAGAAGGCATTCCACTGCACAGGGTTATTCTTGATGGCTGATAGCACCTGATGAGAGATATCAGTCAAGAAGATCTGAACCCGAGTCTGAGGGAGCAGCAAGCAGCAGCTGCTGGTGGCTTCTGTGGTGGTTCCAGAGATACCAACGCCTCCCCCATCACCTAACTCCAGCTGGAACCTCTGCTCCCAATGGACACCACCCACCCTAGCACCACAAGCACACTGGGAATGGATCACCTTTGTTTTCCCATTTGTAAAAATGGTTCCTTGGTATCCTAAGACACTGCAGCGAATAATTCATTAGCATTTGGAAGCAGCACTTTGTAGATGAGTGTCAAAAATATCCAAGTATGCTTAACAAATGTTCCTATTCTCCTTCCATGACACTCAGTGAGGTCTGCACTTCAAACCACTCCCCAGCTGGCAGCTTTTGAAAGTATCACTGACTACAGGACTGATCCCAAAAGGTAACACCCTGTCACACTCATCAATGTGTGTTACTATTCTCATAGTAACAGTCAGCACATTGAGCACTTTTGGTCACACCAAATATTCATTTAGCATCTCCTCAAGAATGTAACACTGCACAGGGACAGCAATAACTAAATGCACCCATCACATGAGAAGTGAATTATTTCTGTACTGAAATATTGTATTGATTACTCCTGATTTCCAGCTTAATCAGCATATTTAAAAAAAAACAAAACTAATAACAAACTTGTTTTTTATTTAAAAGGATTATTCTTTCCTATGGAAAATATTATTAGGCCTGTAATCTAAAAAGGAAAGATCCTGTCAAAATACGCCCATTTTAAGTGTTCAGGAAAATATAAAATTCAGCATGAATAGAATAAAACATTCAAAAATCCTAATTGCAAAAGCTATTTTTAGCTGTAAATGTAGTTAAGTGAAATATTTACAATGCATGACATTTTCACAGTATTAAAAAATGTCTATTATTTTTGCCATTATTATGTTAATTGAATTCATTCATTTATTAGGAGCTAGCTTAAACCTGTTAATATTACTCATTGTTACTTCATCACTCATAGTCAGAACATAGAATACAAAGACCTTTGTCTGTAAATTGCTATCTCATGTAACTATTTTTTTTTTTTTTAATCAGGTTTGGCTGCACTTCTAGTGGTAGGATACAACACTAATAAAAAATGTTGTTTGGATATGGCATTCCAAGGACAGCCCTTCTCTGTGATTTAAATCCTCCAATAGTTCAGAGGCAGCTCTGATTGCACCCCCATGCCCTGCAGAGCAGGACAGGACACCCAGGAGCTCCTGTCTGTACTCAGTTCTGAGCTACTGCTGGAGCTTTCCTCCTCCTGGGTGTAATGCAGCTCCTGGGTTTGCAGTCCTGGGGACAGTTCAGCCTGTTCCCACAGGACCCACCACACAAACACTGACCAGACATTTCTGTAGGTTTGACAAAGTGATTTGGCCACCAGCACCCAAACCAGACCCTGTAGCACAGGTTCTGATCCACTCTAAGTGAATGTGAAGTGTGCATGGGTGTGAAAAATCACCACCACAGTCTGTGACAAAAGCTTAGAGATGGAGTCTCATTTCACTGGGATGTTAATTCTCAAGTTATACAATGGTACTTAAACCAGGAAACTTTTCAGACAATTTAGATACACAATTTGCCATAAAACTGCTCACGCTCCTGCTGCAATTTTGCATATAAAGTGGAAAATTGCATTTACAAATAAGCAATTGAGTAAACTGCGGAAAGAAGTGAAGGTGCTAATTGTTCTTATTACCTTCAAAGCAATATAGAATTATTGTCATTAACATAAAAATTATCTTTTGTAAGTGTATGTGACTTCAGTGGAGGGCAAATGTTTCTGAGTAGCAGCAGAACAAGTGGAACATATATACCAACATATATGGCTCATTTCACTGTCATCCATCTCTGATTAGATTAATTCCACTAAGTAAGATTAATCTCTGCATGAAGCACACAGCTGTTCTTCAGCATGTGTCCCACACTGCTCTCTTGTGCATTTCTACATCTGCAGGGAGAACTTTCTATACTACTTTCCCAAACACAGAAACCTTCAACACTAGCTGTTCAACAAGAAGCAGAGAGAGCAAAAAATTCCAAATTCCGAAGAGATTAGTTTAATTGCATCCTAATCTTTGAGACAAAGAATTTTGAGGATGATAAGAAATACTTAAGGTGTATTTCAAATAAAGTATTTTTGAGCAATAGAGAATAGCTGTAAAGCCCCTCTCCATGGTGCTATTTAATAAAAAAAGCCAAGTGCAGCACAGGGGTGAGCATAAACATGATCTTGGCAGCAGCAGGAGCAGCCATTGGGGAACCTCTGGAGTGCAGCAAACTCTATTACCACGTTATGTCTTCAGGAGGCACAGGTAACCACCTACCTCTCTTTGTCTTTTCCAGTGAAAACAGGTCAGAACTCACTCTGGTGGCATTTGCAAACACATGATATGCCTAAAAGGACCGATTTTACAAATATCCAGGGGGAAGCTGACTATAAAGCTTACCCAGTTCAGTGTAAATCACCCTCTTACCTGCCACAGATGCAAGTGTAGGAGGTGTGGCGCATGCCCCCTCGAGTGTAGCAGTAGTGCTGGAACAGGCTGCAAAGAAACAAAGGTGGCAATTATTGATTTCTGCCCAATCACCCCAAGACAGGTAGAAAAACAAGCTCTGCTTGAGTACAGCTGTGTTGGTGGAATCCCCCAGCTGCCCAACGAGGCTCTCTGCCTATTTCTGCTCAGCTGAACACTCCAAGCGCCCCACATGCACAGCTCAGCAGCCCTGCAGAGCTGCAGGGGATTTCACAGAGCCATTTAGCAACTCTGCAGCAGAAAAGAGGGGCTCCAGTGCAGCTCAGTGACCTCAAATAGCAATTGCTTTCCTTACAGCTCCACAGGAAAAGGGAAATTACTGTTGGCAAGAGACTTCATCTGACCACAGAACAAACAGCATGGTAACAGTTAAAATGCTGAAGTTGGCCAAACTCTCCACAGTGGAACTGAGAAAATCACTGCATTGCTGCATTTCAGACACACAATCACACCCATGATCACCTTCTCAATCCTGCTGCCCTCAACCTATGTCATGTAGATTCAGGAAAAGTGAAGTCCAACCAGCCCTTCACAGAGGAAGGAGCTTGCCAGACTGGTCAAAGCTCTTCAAAATAATTTCAGCAGAAGTCCTCTCCTTTCACCTCCTCACAGACACCTTCTGCTGGAAGCTGAACTAAATATCCCCTAACCCTGATTTGCATCTGACTGTGCTGCTCACCCTGCTCTCCAGACCTGCCAGCAGAGCTCTCCCCTCACATAAACCAGGTCCTTTCTGCATCACAGGCTGGGCTGGAATGGACACTCTCGTGTTCTCTTGTCTGTAGCACAACAGACACAGAGAAAACATAAGACTTACTCAATTTCAGATTGTGGTACCTAAACATCTCTATGATCTTTCCCTGTCTAAACATGGGGAAAAAAATTAACACAAACTCAATCCCAAGAGCAAGAAGATCATGGGGTAACATGAGGCCAAGTCTCCTGCAGCCTATAAAGGGCAGTACAACACAGCATGGTTTGCTTTTGTGTGTGCTTGGGACAGGGAAGGGCAGGTTGAGCAGCCTGTGGAACTCCTCTTTCACTGCCAGCCTGCTGGAGGAGCTGTTTGGCCTTAAGAAGAATTACAATATTTTCATCTTCACTGTCAAAGTCCCCTTCAGATGAGGGCAGATTTGCCCAAAGCACAATTAATATAGGATTAGGTGCTTTACGAGCTAAGCACATATCATGGATCCTTTCATTCTTTTTGAAATATGCTCTAGTTACAATCCAATTCCCTGTAATACTGAATGAATTCCAAAACCTCATTTCTTGTAATACTGAAATAATTTCATTAACATAGAATGATAATGGTGCTATTCAAAGAATAGAGATGTTGTGATTTTGTCCTTCTTCAGCACTGAGCCACAGAACACAATTCAAATTCAAAACACATTAAAGACATCACATGCTTGTAACTCTAAACTGGATTTTAAAATTACACAAAATGACAGTATTTCAAGAGAAACAAAAGAAAACATACAAATTAATCACATATAAAAAAAGAAAAGCCTCCATTTAGAGACTCAGTAGAGGGACACCCTGTTTACAAGATCTCAGTTCTGTTCAAAACACTGTGGTGGTTTACAAGGCAGAAAACACTAAGTTTGTTTTGGCCCATAAATGAATGATGGCAATGAGTAGGTCAAATGCCAGAGAAGCTAAGGAGAAACTCTGACATGGTGAGAACCCAGCAGAGATATCACTAAACTGAGCTGATAAAATGTATCACCTAAACTGTCATTTTTTCTGACACAGACATCCTTTCACAGACATGGACATTTCATATGGAAACATTTCCTTGCAGGCAAGCTTTACTTTCTAAGACAAGACATTGTACAGAAACATTTTGCACAATAATTCTACTGTTATATATGTATAGTTACATTTTAGGAAGCAACTTTTAGCGTATTTTATCGACCCTTCACCTTAAATGACTGAATAAACTATATCCTCTAGACAGCAACTTCCAGTAACCTTACAAAGAGCTTAAAAAGTAAATGTAAAAATGAAATATGAAGGCCCTAAACATCTTTCCATCATCAGTGATACAGGATAGCAAGGTTTAATTTTCCATATGATAACTGATCTTATATCCATAGCTGCAATTAATATGCAACTATGCAGGCAGTAATGGCAGTACCTCTTGCAGTACTCCCTGACTAGCAGTAAAAAGCAATAAATAAATTAAGACACGCTTTGTGTAATCTAGCTGTTGTCTGAACTTTGTTTCTGGTTTCATCAAACATCATAGACTTCCTTTTAAGACTAAGAAAGAAGGGGCTATCTGTGTGACCGAGCTGATGATGGTACAGCTTTGCCAGGTGATGAGTTTCCTGCTAGTAAAACTACTCACATCACTTTTCTGAATTTACTTTTCCTGGGTATGACTTCATGCAATTAGAAAAAAAAAATCCAAAATTTCCATCAGAGACGGCCAACATCCTTGTATGATATGGTACAGATAAGTGACAAAGAAGATGACAAAGGCTGCCTTTTCAAAGCTAGAAAGTATGGATGTAGAATTAGAGAAGTAGCAGGACTTTGAAGGTAAAGTCCCAGCTCCACTGAAGCTAATGCACATTCTGCACTTGACCTCATCACACCAAGATTTCACTGTCTGCACTCTGCAAGAATCTTCATCCATAAGAGCAACATGAAAGTACAGAGGCTGAAATAGTTGGATGGAATGTAATTTAATCTGGCATTCTGCATCCATTTCAAATATTGCATCCTGAGCTTCTCCTGTGGTTTTGATTTGAGGATATGTGTGTTCAGTCAGTTTTATGTTGGGGCTGGGTGCTTCACCCTGGGCTTCTAATGCCACCAGCACAGGCACAGAAATGAAGCAGCTCTTTCTCTTCTCCTTGCACTGGTTTCAAAGCTTCATGCCATGTTTATTTGTGCAGTATTTCTGCAGAGGGTGTGTGTATCACCTACCATGCAAGGATGGCCTCAGTGGTGTACACAGACCAACCACTGGAGCATTGCCACACGTCACCTGTAAATGCAGACAGCTTTGCTAGAGCTGGCATGGGCTGTGCCTTGCTTTGGACACAATTGGTTTGTTGCTGTTGCTGTGTAGAGGAACATCCTGGGTTTGGTGCTCTTTTGTTTTTGCCAAAACTATCACTTTCTTTGACTGGCAATGTGCAGAGAGTTAAGGCAGTTTTTAAAAACTCACTGTTTTTTCCATCAATTAAAAAACACCCAAGTATTAGTCACCATCAGCTCAAGTAATTATGACATGAGTGAATTTCTCCTCCTTGCAAATTTGCTGAGGCACAAGCTAATGTTAACCCCACCGCTCTGCTGAGACTCAACTGTCTCAGTGACTGTGCTGACTGGAGAGAAGAAAACTCCCCTTTCAGAAATAATAGGTTATTCACCAGTAGAAATAACAGAACCAGTATACACTTGCTGTGTTTCTGATCCTATGGAGTACTGCATACATCCAAACAAATCTCCAGAATGCCTAAAGAGCCTCAACTTCAAACCAGCCTAAAAAGCCATTAAAGTGAAACCTTCTATGAACAGTGTTTCTGACAAATTATCAAAATCACTCTGACAATGATGTTTGTGTTTTAGGGTCATCTTTGGTCCAGCTTCTACTGCTAATGCACATTGGCAATTAAAATTGTGTGTGCTATGAATGGAAATTGCATTAACTAAGGCAGTTTAATATTAACAGTTGTCCTAATTTAAGTAAATTTACAGAATAAAGACACGTAAAGCAGGAGGAATAGAACTATCTGTATTGATTGCTCTCACATTTTGCTTATTTTCAGTTCTTCCTCCTACTAGAATACAACACATCCATGCACACTCAGCAGCATTATTTTTATTTCCAAAAGAAGTACATAAATAATCTCTAATTTAATTTCTTATCATCAGCTCTTCTTGAGTTATAAGAAATATAACTCAAATGTCACTTTTTTATAAAGCAAATGTCGCTTTATAAAAAAACAACATTGGCATTCCTCAGCTCTTCACTCCTGAAACCAAGACACTTCTAGATCAAAAAGGTTCAAATTTTAAATAAAAATCCAATTGAGCATTTTGACCTGTATCTTGCAAAACCAGTAAGAAATGCAATTACAGGAAACATAATAAACATGGAGAAAAGAGAGATACAGAAGGAACTAAAAGAAGCAAGAATATCTGAGCAAAAAAAAAAAACATTTTAAAACCTTGCCAAGTTTCTGTAACACTGCCCAACAGATTCCTCAGTGACCTTCTGATGGTCCCACACCCCCAGTAACTGCAGCCAAGTGCAGAATGAGACATGCACATCACTTGAGGCTGGAGGGACAATTACTCATCCCAAGGTTTCTGACAAGAGAGAGAAAACCCCTGAATAATCCTGTTCATGATTGCCAGGTACTGCATCTGGAACACCTGTGGGTACTGGTAGTTCAACAGGCCAAATTTGGGCTGTGTATCAGAGGGATCTGCTGTCAGCTTGCCCTGTGAAGAGTGTAAGTACAGAAGAGTCAAGGACAGCTGCAGGTCAGTATCTCATTATAGGGTTTATATTGAAAACAGATATTTGAGAAAGTTGTCACCTAATAAAAAGAAACCTTTGTATACTTCAAAAATAATATTCTTTGAACATAGCCCTTGAAATGCAAGCAGAAGGTTTGAACTATAAACTGGAAACCACAGTAATTTAAGAGAGTTCTGGACAGAACCTGCAGGATTTTCTGTAGTTCCTTCTTTTATTTTTATGACTACAATTGGAAGATGTAGGTGAGTATCTATTAGTTACCTGTGCACTGAATTGCTTTTGAATTTCAACTAGAATGTGCCATTATGTTTTTGTATGGTGTAAATATGAAGCACAGCCTTGATACAACCTAAAATCCAAAGCCTTTCTAAAGCACTCACCAAAGGCCAAATATTCCAAAGCTGATCTCTCCACTTATACCAGGATTGAGACCATTATTTTGATCACTTAGACACATTAAAATCTCCACATAAGAAATCTATAAAGCCCAAACCCCACAAAATCGTTGGGCCACAGTAAATATAATTTGCAAACGATTACTTAAGCATTTATATTAACATCAAGCTAGACTGAAAGATGCTCAGAGGAAGAAGACACGGTGTCAGTACCAGCCCATCAGTGAACACAGAAACAAGGTGAGCAGTGCTTCCTTTAATCCCACACTACACATAGTGAGGCTCTTAAAAACAGAGCATTTTTCTTTGTTAACCTACTTACTCTGCTAATGTAATTTATTTTCCATGGGCAACTAGATGCTTAAAGGCTTAGCCTATCTAATCCTATTTTCATTTAGTTCACAACAGCACACAGCAGTACTGCAAAACATCTCTGAGGTTGTTTTAATACAAAAACAACGACAACAAAAAAGTCAGTACTTCATTGCAAAAGGGTAAAATAGAGTGGAGAAATCTAGGAGGAATAATCCAACTTACTATTAATGAACAAACAATGGATTAGTAACTTGCAGCCAAACAAGAAAAATAGCACAATGAGCAGATGAGCAAAGTTATTTTTCACCTTGGAGACAATACACTTAATGATTTCTGCCTGGAAATTGTTTAGAACAGAACTTGCAGATCCATGAACAACAGGAAATAAAACCACTTGTGTGCTTTGACTTCTTAAACTAACTGGTTACACTACTCCTAATGAAAATTTTAGATTAAAATCCCTGGCTGGGTTATTTTGCATGCCCACAGAGGAGAGCTGCTGAAGCTTACCATGAACCAGAGATACTGACAGGAGCTACACTTTGAAGCATCTCTATTTACAATTGTCCTAATTTGTATCATGCACAAGCAGAAATAATATATGATTTTAAAAAAATGTTGATCCTTCTGAATTCTAACAGCTAGGTTCTGTTCTCATTTTTGCTGTGTTTTCTTTAAGTAAGTAATTTTTCTTTATGTGCAGCAAATGCTACATAAGAATAGAACCTTAAAAGTGACCAATATTGTCTGAGTTCAGCAAGGACAGAAGAAATGTAACTTTGGCAAGCAGGTATGACACAGGAAACTGGCAGTACATTAATGTAAATACAGTAAGAACATTTATGAAGTAAGGGAGAGCTGTGTAGAAGCAGCACAGAACTAAGTGGGCTCACCTCTGTAATAAATATTAATAATATACATAATAATATATATATAAATAATTCATATTGGGATTTCTAAGTGTGTTACTTCTCTGTACTAAAATGGATCACAAGCCAGAGCTCAGGGCAGGAACAGAAGGTAAGATTACCCTAAAATGCAGATATATTTTAAGATATAAAACAACACAGATCAGAAAGAATACCATTCCTTCAGGAAGCCAAATCCATCAAGGTAAAGCCATTAATACTCCCTGGAAACCAGAGACCCACGAAACAGAAAGTCCATAAATAATACAGAACTCAGCACTGTCACATATGTCATATATGATTTGCAATGATTGAAGGTAATTGATAATATCAGTTCAAGAACAGAGAGCTTAGGTGAGGGGTAATTAGCATTTTAATTGCATAATTGGGAATTATAAATTACCTGTCTTATGTAAAGAATAACTGAAGAGGTTATATAACATGAGCTGATAATTCATCTTTTTGTCTAAGCTAAATGGGTTGGAGAATTTAGAGAATCAGGAACTGCATTTTCCTCACACACAGAGACATTTCCTTTTTGTTTTTTAATTTCATAGCTCTTCCTTTTATCTATTCCACATGAGGAAAATTTTCCCCCATCAATTTGCAAATCTAGAACTTTTGAATGATTTTTGAGTCAGAGAACATGACTTCTGATACTGCAGCAGTTTAAGATTTCCTGTGAAGCAATCTCCCCTTCTCCTTCCCTTCAGACAGATTGATGTAAGTTTTTTCTAACAGGACTGTTGGAGTTTAGTCCAATTTTTTTCTTTTTCCAGTGTGAGGAAAGGGCAAGAGCTTTCAACGATGTGATTTTAAAGAAGTGCATATGGACACTCTCGCTTGCTTTGCCTTTCATCTGATTCTACATTGGTGCCACATCTCTTTGACTCTGAAAATTCACCAAGTTATGCTTTTTCACAGGAGTTCAGCTAAGCCATTTCATTACCAATATTCAAATGCAAACAATGATTATGTAAGCCTGTAACCTCCTACTCAGCTGCTGCTTTTGCAGAAGATTGGCAAGACAACGGAATGGGTACCCTAGAGATAGGAGAGTTACCAAGAATGCTCTGTAAATACCTCTTTTTCAATAAGTCAATCTTCAAATTAACACTTAAGAAACCTTTAAAAATGTCTTCAGGTATGATTGTCAAATTACTATTTGCCTGAAACTCTTTTAACTCTACGCAGAAAATTCACCTATCATTTGTCAGAAGTGTTTGATTCATCTGTACAAAACCCAGTTGATTGTGGATTCAAATATTATGACAATTTCACTACTGAAATCTTTAACTATCAATCCTTTTGAAATACAGTTAGTATTCATATTTCATAGTAATTTCATAGTAATTGAGCTGATTAAGATATTCATAATAACAAGGTTTAATGTCAACTCTGACAGACTTGTTTACCTGCCCTGGTTTTTGGTGGGCAGAGGCTCAGAGGCAGGAGGTGTGAGCTCAGCTCAGCACAGGGGCTGGTACAGGGACACAGGTGAGGATTCCCCACAGCCCTGCAGGCAGCAGGGCTCCAGCCAGGCCAGGAACCCATCGGTGATGGACAGAAAAAGCCTGCCTAGTATGGGACATGGCCTTTGTCGGGGTCTCTGGCTGCTCAGAGTGACCCTGAGATTGTTCAAAATCTCTTTTCCCAGCCCAGTGCTTGAAGAAGCAGTCAGGGCTCTTCAGTTCTCAGTCTCAAGGTTGTTTATTGTTTCTTATCTATCAAATTCTTTCTCCTGCCCTGCCGAGGTCCATCCAGCAGGACAGTTCCAGGCACTCTGCCTGCCCCCAGGGCAGTGTTATGTCTTTATACTAAAAACTACATGTGCAATGTTTACAATTACTTCCCAATACCTATCACCTGTGTTAGACAGTGAGCTTCTACTCTAAACCAATCTGTAAGTGCCAACATCACAGCAGAAGATGGAGGCCAAGAAGAAGAAGGAGAAAGGCTGGACATGCCCAGATCCCTCCATCTTGCCTCCTGAACCTCCATACCAAAAAGCCCAAAAATCTATTTTCCACCCTGTGATAACTTCACAATTATTCTACCCAAACTGTTGTGGCTTGCTGATCTTCACATAAGGTTGGTAATTTGCTCCATGGGTCATAACCAACCCCACAGGTGTTCTGGGCTCTGTGCCAGGGTCTCTGAGCCCCCTGGCAGGGTCCTGGCCGTCCTGGACAGCCAGAGGGATGCTCTGGGCTCCCACAGGCCATGGGTGGAATTCCAGCTGTGATCAGAGCAGCCCAGGGGATGGAGCCCAGCTGATGTGAGTGATCTCCTGCTGCCCACAGAGCCACAGCAGGGACAGGGTCACCTCCCTGCTCTGCACTGGCAGGTTCAGCACTGGCACCAGGAGCACAGGACAAGGTGGGAGCTGCTCCTGTGCTGTGCTAAGCCCATACTGCCCGTGCTCCTTGCTGCTCCTGCCTCTGCCAGCCTGGCTGTACCAAGGCAGAGAGCTCCTCTGCTCTGCCCCTCTGTGTGACCGTGTTCACAGGGGTCTGAGGCTGAGGGAAGAGATGAGGATCTGACTCCGTGTTTCAGAAGGCTTGATTTATTATTTTATGATATATATTATATTAAAACTATACTAAAAGAATAGAAGAAAGGATTTCATCAGAAGGCTGGCTAAGAATAGAAAAAAAATGGAATGATAACAAAGACTTGTGACTGACTGAGACAGTCCGAGACAGCTGGGCTGTGATTGGCCATTAATTAGAAACAACCACATGAGACCAATCACAGATCCACCTGTTGCATTCCACAGCAGCAGATAACCATTGGTTACATTTTGTTCCTGAACCTTCTCGGCTTCTCAGGAGAAAAAATCCTAAGGAAAGGATTTTTCATAAAATATCATGGCTACACCTCTGCAGCAAGGAGGAGCTAGAAACCCTTCAACAGGATTTGTTTTCATCCATTCTCCAGAGCAGAAGGATTTTTCAAATAGTTTTCAGTCCTTACTAAATACATAAATGGAAAATGGATCCCAGTGCTGCACTGCAAGGCAATGATCATTAAAAAGAGTCTCTGGTTTAATTCTTCCCCAATTCCAAAGACCCCTTGGAATCAGATCCGTTACTAACAAGGCAGAACAAAGTTCTGCACTGGCCTACATTTCATATTTAATTTAATATTAAGGAAAGAGATGGCACAGATCTTTCCGAGACTCATTGCTCCATTTCCAGCTCTAATAATTCTAGATCACAACTGGCATATTTTAAATTAAATTTTTTGTACTTTAAACCTATTTATCAACAGCTAATTAACGAGGTCTAAATCCTTTGATGACAGAATGATTAAACTGCATTTTAGCTAATCCATCTTTAATTAAAATGCTGCCAGCAAACCATTTCTGGATGTGTAAAAAAGACACATTTATAGATGCTCTCTCTTTAACTATGCATTATGTAAAGCCAATAATTAGAAGAACTCATTATTTCAATTATATTTTAATTACTGTTACATATAAAACATGCTTTAATAGATGTAATGCAATACATTTTCTTTCTTTACAACCCACTAATCATTCCTATTGGGGTGACAACCAAATAAAAGGAAGTTTAATACATGTGACAGTACAGGAATCTTTTTCTAGCTTTGAGCCAATTCTCTCTCCATTTCTTCTTTGCAGCAGAAAGGTACTTAATTATCTCCAAATCTAAACCACAAATGAATCCCTATAAATCCCTGTTAAAACTCTAAAAAGGAGATTAGCAGTAACTGACCATAATAAAGAGAAGTGCTTTATCCTTATTATTGCACCAGCACGTCTTCAAGTTTCCTCAGCTCAAAGCACAAGGCTACTAAAAGCCTGCTCGTTAGGGAAGGTGACAATTAACCAATTTTCCTATTTAATTCCTTCCTAATTTTAGGAAACAACAAGAGTCAAGAGAGGCTTTAGCTACTGGAGGAGCCATCAATTTTCATTTCTTTAGGGCCTCCCCTTTGCCTCCATCTGGGAGGGGAGGGTGGAAGGTGAACATTATGCCATGGCTGCAGCCAGCTCCCCATCAGCTGCATTGATGGGAGGCTGAGACTTATCAATGTGACAGTGATAAAAGTTTAACTGTTCTTTACTATGGCTAAGGCAGTTTTCAGTGCAAATCTTTCTAAAGCTCTTCAGGAAAACTCAATATCCCACAGCAATTCAACCTTTAAAGTTGCACGTTATTGCAATAGATTTTGTTTGGCTAAGACAAACTAAAATGTGATAAATTACAGGCTTTAAACATGTTTCTAAGCTCTCCATGTTCCAAGTAGTTGTACATCACTGTAAACTGTTTTATGGCTTCACTGCTTGCAGTGATCTGAATGTGACATAAGGAAACCAGTAACTCTGTAGGAGAATCCTGTTTACCCATTATATTGTCTTTTACAAAAACTAAAAAAGGTATATTATGTTATTTCTTCTAACTCAGATGTGTTAAATTTGAATTTGCACGTTGATTTCTACTGTTTGGATATGTTAATGAAATCACTGGTATTTCAGTTTATTTCAAGTTTTCTCTAAAGATATTTAACATTTAAAGCACTGTGATGGTTAAGATGTTTTCATCACAGGCACCTATCATGAAGTCACTGAACATACAAATACTGAAATAACCACAAAACAAGACTTGAGCTGCTGCCTAGTTTGATTTACATAAATCCTATCCTGTCATTTCCATTTTTGACTATTTCTGCTCATAAGCAAGCTCTTGGGGGCAGAGAATATATTTTATTACCTTACAAAGTGCATTGTCCATTTATATTCTGATGAAATAATAAGAACAATAGTTTATTATGAAGAGTATATGTGCTGTATCTCCTCAAAAGAACATGTCTGGAAAGGTCATTTGGAATATCTAAGGGCTCATATCTAACAAGAACAAATGCTGATGTAGCAATGAGCTTTATCAAGGTTTATCAAGAACACTCATCACTTTTCCAAAGATTGCAGTAAATCTGCCTGGAAGAGAAAACACACTGAATTTGAAAAGCAAGGAACTCTCAGAATTTTAGGCCTGTTAAGGCAAAGCTTAAAATCAAACACAGGATTGAATCTGAGACGTTAGAAAAAGTTTCCAAACTTAAGTGCTAAAAACAAAAATGTAGATTTATAGTTTAAAGCAGAAACACATTAAGCTAAATAAAACAAAGTTTAGAGTTCTAGAGTTTAAGATATTTTAAAAAAAGCTACTAAGATAAATTAAAATGCAGCACTGTAGGTTTGTGTTTCATAACATAATCAGTCAAGAAAACTTACACTGTAGAACGAGTCCATAAAATAAAATACTTAAACATTAGGTCAAAAACATAAATACCCTTGTTGGCAGTGTTTTATTAATCAACAGCTCCTTAAAAAGCTTTACAATCAAGTGTTATAACCTTCTAAACCATGCTATGTTGATGTAAACCAAAACCACCCTTCCTACCTCTGTAAAAAATAAACAAATAAACCACATCATCAAAACCAACTCAAAAGTCCCATCTGTAACTCATTCAAAACTCCTCCAAAAATCACCATATCTCAAAGCTTACTAGGACTGGCCCTGGCTGCTGTTACCCAGGAGCCCTGCAGTGCCAACAGGAGTGACAAGCAGACACCCAAAACAGCATCACCCCACAGCACCTGCTCTGCCACCCACATTGCTGCTTTTCCTGTCTCTCAGGATGCCTTGGCACTCTGACACCAAGGACAAACACGTTTAAGGACTGCACACACAGTAAATATTCATATAAAGATGAAATATTCAAGAAGAAATATTTTAGCTGTTAGAAGCACTGGGGAAGGACAATAATAAGACCAATACTAGAAACAGCATTATGATAGAAGCTAATCAGATATATATTGACAGCTTGTCTTTCAATTTAATGCTGTGCTTCATTTAAATGCTAACTATGTAACTGCTTTTGTTTGAAGGCAGCACCTTGGCCAGCGAGTATTCTGATTTCCTCCTCAGTCTGCAGAGACTGCCAGAGCAAGGACACAGCACACAAATGCATGCCAGCTGTCACCTGAGAGTGACTAACATCTTCTTGGGAGGATACTTTCTTGGAGAAGGCTCACATCAGACAATTTTCCTTGCCAGAATTCAGATCCCTGCAACCCTGCCTGGATCTCCCACATGCTTTCTGGAGTGCCTTACTGCTTCCCCAGCAGGGAATATGCAACTAAATATAGAAAAGCTGGTAAAGTATTTCAGAATCTTCTAGCAAACTTCACAACACTATCCAAATGTTTCTTACAATTGCATTTACCCTGGTCCCAGCAGTCTTGAGTAAGATGGTGTGTTTGGCTGGGTCTGCTTCCAGATGCTGTATCGTCAGAAAGTTTTCTTGGCTTGATAAATAACAGATCAGAGATGTCCTTCTCTAATCTTTCTGACCATGTTTCAAGGGTCCCAGTCACATAAAATGAGTGAATGGCTGTCCAGAGGACTACACCATTTACCACAAATTACTTCTTTATGGAAGAATCAATTTTATAGTCTCCTGAATTTCAAACACTTGCCTCTTCAATCCAGTGGAATTACTCTTTTGAGAGCCAAGCCTGAGATAGATGACTCCAAGGATCTACTCTTGGGGCTATGAAATATCTGTTGTAAAAATCAAGAGAGGACCTATAAGTCTTTGCAAAAGACTCTGAGTAAAGAAAACATGTATCAACACTTCAACATTATATGGCAAAAAGTGTCCAGACTAATCTGTTGAGTCTCCAACAATCTCCTGTCCTGACACCCCAGGAAGTTAAATTCAAGTCAATCCAACACAACAGAAGTAGAAAGTGCTACCAAGAGACACCCCCTCCATGCTGTCCTGGAAACTCCCACGTGCATGGTTTTCTGCTCATGCAGGAGAGTTTTGCAAAGCTGAGCTCATGAGAATAAAGCTTTAAAGACACATTAACTGATTTCAACTCCTAAGGAGACAATATGCAACTTGGAAAACAAATACCACTGCAAAACCTGGGGAACAAAATGAAATGCATTCAGGAGAGACGATTCCAACAGCTCTTAAGCTCTTGCAGTCTCAAGAAGAAATCCATAATACTGATGGTGATTCCCTTAATCCATGTTGCAGAGCACAAATCATCATCTGGGTGAAAGTGAAGGGAAAGTACACCCTCAACAGAACTCTCAACAATTCAAGGCTTGACAAATCCATTTGCCTGCTTTAAAGTGGCACACAGAAAATTGCCTGACTTGGTGCTCATCAGTTTCTGCAGATCTACTGATCTTATTAGAAAGAATTAAAGCTGTAAGGATTGGAAAGATAGTATAAATAAGCCTAACATTTCACTGCATGCCTGAAACTCTGAGAGTGTTTCAGTTACTCCATTCATGGCAGAGCCTCCACAAGCAGCAAATAAAACAAGAATTCGAGTCCTTAGCTAACAGCATCATGTCTAGAACTGTAAAAGAATGAAAGAACTTTTGTCCTGATGCTGCACATCCACTAAAAGATTGAAGTCGTTTATGTCAAGATGTGAAACTGCAGAGAAGAGCCCATAGAAGAATTTGTGGGGAGGCAGAGTCCAGCTCTTGCACCAAAATTCCATCATCTGCTCTCTCTACACAAAAGATTTGTTACCCACCAACCCAGTTCCTTCTCCCTACAGGAAGATGAAGGCACAGAGAAAAACAGGGCAAGAGACAGAGGCAGCACTTGCAGGACTGTCTCCCAGAGTTTACCCCACAAACTCTTCTGTGCTTCCTGCGGATGTTGCTGGAGAAGAAATCACATCCCCAAAGATGGCTGAGAAAGCTCTACACAGTCACACTGCCTCAAAGCACGTCCCAGAGTCTAAGGCCACATCCAAGCAGCAGTGGATTGACCTACAGAAATTCTCAACTCTTATTTCTTGCCATGTAAATCTCTGCAACAGCAATGTGAGTGGCTGCACCAGGTCATCCAGGATGCCTACAAGCCACTAATCCTGCCAGGAATATAAAGTCCAAAATACCTCTTGATTCAGCTGGCAATTACCTTTTCATTAGTACACACTACCTCTCACCACCTCTGGAGGCGCCTACATGCAGAATGGGTAAACATCTTCCACTGTATTCACCAAAGTGAGCAGATATAAACAGAAATATGGCTTTATTTGCCATTCCTCTCAAAGTGAGAGCAGATGAGATCACTGCTGAAACCCCACTAACAGGCTATGGATGCAGTCACTCTTACCATCAGATTTGACAGGTCTCCACAAACACAAGGCAAGAAGATCTGGCACCAGGCACAGGACCAAGAGGAGGAGAATGGTAAAAGACCAGGATTGTTGAAAACCATGGAATATCAGGAAGCAGTGAGGGCTGCTGAATTCTCTGAATTCAGGATGGTTAGGAGCTGCCCATTGGTTTGCTCAGACGTGCATTTTTACACTTCACTTCTAAGTCTTTTCTTAAAAAATTCTTTGCCAAAACAAGCTGGTTCTTTATTTAAGAAGTGCTGCTTCTGAAAACAGGTAGAATTCACCGTTTCCTTTGTTTATAATTTATATTTTATCTGTGCCTTTCAGTTTCTATTTAATGTCATCTATTCAAAGCCACCATCATATGGCTTCACCATACAGCTACTAAACATGTGGGGCCTTTTGTTTAAGCACCCAAGTAGCCCCCAACAGAAGCTGAATCCTCCTTAAAGCATTTTCTGTATTTACCAAAATGGCTATTTTCGGATAATGCTGTGTGTAGGCCCTCATATTTCTCAAGAAAGAAGTGTTCCTTCCCATCACTTTCAAAATGGAGCTGACATTAGAAGACATCAGCTGTGACTTTCCACACAGGCATCAGGAAAAGAAATAATACATTGAGACATCTAAAAAACATTACCTTGGACTAGTCTCTCCCCCTGAGGTAATTAAGCCTTTGTTCTGATGCATATACGAACGTCTCATTAGCTCTTTCTGAGAGCTTACTACACAGAGGACATGTTCAGTTGTTTGCAAGCTCTCACATCTAAATTATTTCCAGATCACAAGTGCAGTGTTCTCTAGCTTTCATCTAAATTCTTTCTTCTTAAACTTATAACCTCTTTCTTGTTTCTATTTTAAAAATGTTATATTGACAGGCTCAACTGATCAGATGATCCAGATCTTCCTGCTCAATTCCCATCACTTTGATAACCTACTGACCTTTGAAAAAAGGTCTACATCTACATGATTTATTGAGATCTAGAAATTTCTTCTGAGATGTCAATACTGCCAGATTTAACATCATCTCCTTTGCAACTCCACTTGTGAAAGAAGAACAAGTGCTGGAGGATGACTCGTTCCTGACAAGCACTTCTGTCAGTTAGCCAGGCTTAAATCCACTCAATGTGTACCTTATTAATATGGTTATACAGCTAATCCCCATGTTGTGTGATAATAAGTCAAATGCACTGCTGAAGGCTAAATATATTAAATATAAGCCATGGAATTAACTTTATCTACTAAATGTAAACTAAATAAAAAAATTAAATCCTGGTTTCTTCAATAAGATGTCCTTCATAACACCACATTAATTCAAATTAATTTAATACTTGTCCTCCACTACTGGAACTTCATATCAGCACTGCTGCAGTTGCCAAATAAGCTTTCTTCATCATGAATTCAGCCTGACACCACCCATAACCCCAGTCTGCACCTATTGGTTGTTCCCTCTCCTCCTGTCCCAGTGTAAATCAGAACCAGATGATCTGCTAAAATGTAAACCATGCTTTAGAATTTCTATATTGAATACACATACAGATAGTAAAATATTTAGGACAGTAAGAGCCAATAATATTAATTCATTTCCTCATGGAACAAATGTGCAGTTTTTCACTTTTAATGCTCACTGAAGAAGAAATGGAACTGCTAAAGGAGATCTGTCTACATCATGGCTTCATTTAATAAAGTTAAAACTGAAATTATGTTTATATATATTGAAATTATGTTTATATATATACACATGCATATATACATGTATGTATGAAACCTGCATTTTTAAAAGGACTACTTATTTAACTACAGATTTCAGATTACAGACTGGTAATTCTATCAAACAATTTCTTTTTTCGCTTCACTTTGAGTTCAGTTACTTTTATTTGTCCTCAATTATTCAGCAGAAACCAGTAACATCAATAAAAAAATGTCAATTTTGATCTGCCTCTAAGATGCAAGAGCTGTAGATAGATTTTCAGCCAGCAGACAGGGTGAGTAGAACAGCTATTATTAACAGCTGTTAGACAGAGTGGCAGGACCAGAAGACAGCTCCTAGATTTAGGCTGGATTAAGTGGATACTGTAGTCAGACAGACCTTCAAGCACTGTAAATAACTTTAAAACTCTACATTGTGCCTGTACTCTCTCTGCTGTCAGAATTGGTTAGGTCACATCATGAGATGGTTTACAGCAAAGTGACAAGGACTTTGCTGAATTGCAAACTGTATATGGCTTATCATAATAAATTAAAATTACTTAATACAGGCACTGGAACAAAGGTCTACAAGAACAAGTGAGGCAAAAAGACTGGCACAGAACTAATCAGAAAATCACTACAGGAGACCAGAAAATACAGCAGCTTTGCTAGGAAGTTCACCAGCTTTTAAATAACATTTTCTGCCTCTCCCCATGCTATGGAATCATTCTTTGGTGTCTTAGGTTACAATGTAAGATGTAACCAAAACTATGTATTCTATCACCATCTTCATAAGCTGTTAAAAGTGGTGGGTGTGTTCTTTATCTCTTCCATGACTCATCCCTGGTAGGTCTGGGAGCTATCTCTGTCAGTGGGCCAGTGAGTGTCACTGCAGGGCTGATAAATGACATCATCCCCTTGGGAGATGCTCCACCCAGGGGGAGGAACTGAGTATTCCTGTCTGCATATAATCTGAGGATTAGAACACCACAGGCAGCCTTATCTGCAGGATCCCCAGAGGACAAGAGCTACATGACCACTGCTGGACCTTCAAAGGAAGATCAAACCCTTCTGCAGGATCACTGCTTCAATGGAACCACATCTGTCCCTTCAAGAGGGCTGCAGCCACCATTTAATCAGACTGCTGCCACCACCCTGACCCCAGAGTGCCAGGCTCTACCCTGACTCTGGCAGTTTAAGCCAGTGTTTTCTGCCTTTATTTTAATTTTCCTATTAAATTGCAACTCTGACTCTGAATCTCCCACTGGTTTGTTTTCAACTAGTACATTTGGTTTTCCCACCTGTATTTAAAACAGTCAAATGGAAATAACTTTTAATTGGACAGATACCCAAGTTCCATAATCACTGGGGATAAATACCCAGTCTTCATGAGCCAAAGACAGGACATCAGTATTATTCATATTAAGACAGGAATCAAAGCAATATGTTTTGCAGCAGTTCTTAATCCTGTTTAACAAAAGCACAGAGATCCTACTAGCATTTAATTTTCTTTTTTCTTTCATTTCTAATGCCAACTTCTAATGCCATTTCTGTTTGCCAATATCCGTCTCAAAATTAAACCAAAACCCTATAAAATATAGAACAGAAAAAGACTCCAAACCCAAGTAACCCAAAACAGCTACTGGTGAAGAGCTCAAATGATCACAGAAATGTCTTTTCTTCTTCACCATCAATATTTTCAGATATTCCTTACTGCTCTCTGAAGTTCCTGGTTTGTGTTCTGTAGCACTGTAGCTTTGGAATAGAACAATGAGAATATTACTTTTATTCAAGTATTTTGTGCTCTTATGCTAATTGCCTCCATGAACTTCAAGAGAAACCTTCAAGACTTCATGCAGCATCTCCTCATGGCACAGCCCTGCTCAGGAGCAGAGGACCAGTCCCTTGGGAGGTTCTTCCTGCCCTTGCCCCTGAGCCACTCCCCACCCAAACTGGTGCCCTGTGTGCCCAGCCACCAGTGCTGCTCACCAGTTTCTGTGCTGGGTTCTTGGGAGGAAGATGGCACCACAAACTTCTGCTGCTCCTTTTCAGCAGGAGCATCTCTTCATGCCCATCTTTCACTATTAATTAGGCTTTTTAAATTAAGAACAGCCAAGAAGAGAAGGGGGTTCTTTCAGGAAGCACTTAAGTATCTTGGAAATTTAAGCCCATATCCCCAAAATATTATAGACTGATTTCTCCTCTATTCAAAAAGATCCAGTTGGCCTTAAAAATCTAGCATTTAAAACTTTAAATTCTACTGAAAAGGTGATATGGAAGAGGAACTAGAGCACTTTTTGAAATTGAAACCTAAGTCTTTCCTTACATTAACAGCAGTTCCTTTGATAATCTAAGCTGAAAGGAATCCAATACATTTTTCACTCTCTAGTCTTACTTTTAATACCCTGTTAGCTTGGATAACGAAAATAGATGAATCCATTTCACCTGCAGCTTCCTGAGCACCAGGTGAGCTCACCAGCCCCCAGCACAGCCCAAGCTGCCTTTGGGAAACACAGCTGCTCCAGGCCCCTGCAGGTAAGGGAATGGAATTACTGCTAGTGCTCTTCATTAGGAAAAATGGGGGAGGAGTGCCTTAGGGATAACATTAAACAATTGTGGTTACTCTCGGGGAATAATGCAGATTTTTAATTTCTCTTTTTGAATTTTTAGTACTTGCAACTGGAAAGGGATGCCATTGTTATAATGCACACAGTAAGGAAACAAATTGCATTTCTCCAAACTGTTTTGTTTACTTTGCTACAAAAAAATCAATGCAATAAAAGCTCTTCAAACTGCTACAAGTCATCTTTAACAAGTTCAGATAAGCATCTTTTTGGTCACAGCTAGCCAAAACAAGACCACGATGTAAAAAGCTCACCTACAAGAAAAAGATATTTTTTTGTGTTACTAATTTTATAATACACTTTATCATGTTTCTCTTAAGTGAGTTTTCTACAGAAACTTGCCAAACTCATTTACAAATACTCTCAGCTTTTGGGAGATAATAAAAAAGTTTCACCTATTTACTCCAGCTGCTTCCAATACCTGCAGCAATCACCCTACTGAGGTGAACTGCAGTTTAGACACTACCAGACTCATGTTCCTATCCCCATCAATTACCAGCAGTTTAATTTTGTTCTTCTTATATTCACTAACCCATGTTGAGAATCTTTATAAGCAAGTGTACCAGCCCTTTAATTAGTCATTTCCTGACTTGTATTCTGCTTTTACTTCACCTCTTAATGACTAACAATAACTAAACCCCACCTCATAACAAAAGCTATCTGAGTAGCTCAACAGAAAACTGGGATTTGACTCTCATACTCCGAAGGAGCACAGCTGTGGAGCACCTGGGCAGGAAGGACGCCTGGGGTGGTTTTGGGGGCACGCCTGAATGTTGCACAGACAAACAGGAGATCCAGCTGAGGATGGTCATTTGCTGTCACAGGTACTGTAGGGAGAATTGGAGTTTCTCTGTCTCCACAGAGACAAGAAATAATGAAAGGAAAAACATGAAGTGGTCAAACAGACTTGTTTGGCATCTCCCAGCAGAGCTCAGCATGGAAACACATTTTGAAGTTCTGGTCCAAGCCTCAGCCCCTGGACACACTGATCCTTGTCCCAGCTGGCTGACTTGGCAGTGTCTCAGCTGGCAGCTTCCTCAACTTCAGCTATTACAGGAGCATTTATTAAAACTCTAGTTTTCTGTTCTGTTCTCTTATGAGAACTTCAGTGCAAGGCAAGTTCATCTAGCCCCATTAATGAAGTATGTGCATCAACAGGATTAAAAACTCAAGTATTTTTCACACCTCAGGATGCATAGGCTGTGCATTGGCACACTAGCACTTAGTGATGATTTTTTTGATTTCATAGCATCACTGAGGTTGGAAAAGCCCTCCAAGACCACTGAGTCCAACCTGAAATCAATGCCCACCTTGTCCCCAGCCCAGAGCCCTGAGTGCCACCTCCAGGCATTTCTTGGACACCTCCAGGGATGGGCACTCCAAACCACCCTGGGCAGCCCCTGCCAATGCCTGACCACCCTTTCCAAGAAGAAATTCCTCCTGGTGTCCACCCTGAACCTTTCCATGTGCTGCTTGAGGCCATTTCCTCTTGTTCTGTCCACCCTGTGCTTTCATGCCCCCACACCCCCACAACAGGATTCTTTAGCCTTGGACAAAATTGTACATTCAGGCCAATTCATAATTAATTTCCTAAGGACTTTCCTATGCAACAAATATATTCCTTGAACAGGACTTCACAGAAAATTAATCTGATAGAGTCTCCTAGCTGAAAAAAGATAAAGTATACAATATTCTAAGAACTATTTGTTTTTATTCAGAATATAAATAATTGTATGAACCATTTAAAGGCTTCTGAGTTTGCTATCTACAACTCAAACTATTACCTTGCTATGAATCTTCTTTGAAGAAAAAGGAGGAATAAACCAACAAGAAAGACAAGAAAAAACAAATTACCAACCTGATGAAATCCTAGTGGCTTCTCAAGCTCTCATAACTGAAGTACTGTCCTTTTGTTTCCTATTTCCCACTCTTCTATCCTAAAAACCCTGATAACATGAGGAATCTGTTTTCATTTTTACAGCTTTTTGATTTACTCTGTGTTGGATTTTTACAGTAACAGCGAAGTCATGTCAAATTTTTTGTAAATTTTTTGTTGGTTTAAGATCATATCTATATTTACTTTTACTTGCTTTTATGTTTAGTATCCTTACAAGCATTCATCTTCCCTAATCCCTTTGGACTTCTGCACCTTTCAACCAAGTCTCCTCACTCCTGCTCTCCAACTCAGAGTAGCACTTACTTCCTCTAATTACTCTGAAAATCAAGACCTTTGAATGGCATTATAAATAGTGAGTTTGATATTATATTGCCTAGACTCCTGTGACAAGAGATCAGAACTACACACCAAACACACACTCGATGTTTGTGTGCTGCTGAGGCAAACAAATACCCTGCAAAATGCAATGGCCACCTGCAGTTACTGATACTGAAATCTGGGATGGGCTGCTTGGTGCTTCTCACTTCAGTGGTGCTCACCCCTGTGCTGAGGGAATCACCCAGTGTTCCCAGGATGTACAGATATCTTTTGTGTGAACTGTAGACATGTGAGGCAAACCCTGGGTAGGAGTGAAGCCCTGGAATGGCCAAGTCACTGGTGTTCTCCTCCTCACCTCTGCAGGTACAGATGCTTCAGAGTTTCACAGTCCTCTGCCAGCTTTGCATGTAAATCAAGGAGCATAAAAGGGGAATATTGGTTCTTACCAAGAAGAATTTGAACAGG
Source organism: Camarhynchus parvulus (assembly GCF_901933205.1). NCBI lineage: Eukaryota > Metazoa > Chordata > Aves > Passeriformes > Thraupidae > Camarhynchus > Camarhynchus parvulus. Next base: position 20,194,270 of record NC_044581.1, on the reverse strand, counting down.
TTCATGTGTCTCCTCTTCCCAAAACTGACTGTAGGATGAGGAATGCAAGAATCTTCAGAAGCTGCTAATAAGCCCACAGGGCAGTGCTACTCAAACAATCTTTTAGAGAGATGTGTTTTATAGCTGTAACAACTCCCAAAGCTGCTAAAGCATATTTCATACTGTGCTTCATCAGGGCTTATTTAAAGCAATTTTAAATATTGCAGGGAGAGATATGCATGTGTGTGTGCACACTTAAATCCTCTAAAATCTGAAATATGTAAAAATAATACTTTAAACATACACAATATCTAACTAGAGTACTGAGTTTCATTATTTCACCCATGCAGCTGGTGTCATGATATCACACCTCTCAGACATTCCCTAATCTAATAACTTTGCCAATGAAGAAAATGCATTTTGGAGGCTAACTAGTGCTTTTTAAAAGGTAACACTATTCCTTTTGGTGTCTTTCCATATAACTGGTACAAATCCTCATTAACAAAGGCTTTGACAAGCTCCTGTATGTGCAGGAAGCCCTCCTGAAGCTCTCAGCACATTGCAATATGAACAGAGCTCCATGCCAAGTACACAGATATTGAAAACACTTCTGACAACCTCATTTCTTTCAGAATTTAACCATTCAAAACCCACAGGTTTTCAGATCTTAAGAGGCTTTAAGTTCTCCCTGCAATAAGATATTGCCATTCCTTGATGGTTTTAGAAAGATAAAATATTCTATGGGAACAAGCAAAAGATCAGGCTGATAACAAGCAAAATTCTGATCTCTGGTACTTCTAATTTCTACTCTAATCTCAATTTTTTTAAGCTTCTCTGCTTTATAAATGATATTTTTAACACGCTCCTTTCACCACTATTTCCTGAACAATCCTCTCCCAGGTTCATTACTGCCTGTTGTAATCTGTCCACAACACTTTTACAAAACTTATATCCCATGTATCTAAAATAGTGGGATAGATACTGTAAGACACTTTTGCTTGGCTTACTATTGAATGTGGCTGAAAAGAGGGGAAGGGAAGGGAAGGGAAGGGAAGGGAAGGGAAGGGAAGGGAAGGGAAGGGAAGGGAAGGGAAGGGAAGGGAAGGGAAGGGAAGGGAAGGGAAGGGAAGGGAAGGGAAGGGAAGGGAAGGGAAGGGAAGGGAAGGGAAGGGAAGGGAAGGGAAGGGAAGGGTTCCAGAAAGGATTCCAGAAAGGATTCCAGAAAGGATTCCAGAAAGGATTCCAGAAAGGATTCCAGAAAGGAAGGAGGGAATGAAAGGAAGGAAAGGAAGGAAGTATTTTCAAGCAATTTCAAAGAAACAAGATATGAAAACAGATGTGCTGAAAATTAAGTTGGAAGTTGAAACAGATGCCTAATCCCACCTGAAGTCTGGAAAGTGGGGAAGCTGTATTTTCAGCCATGATTCTTCAGTGCTACATGAGTATGGGAGCCTCAGCAGAGCTCTGCTCCCTGCTTCACAGTCCCTGTCAGCTGTTGGCAACACAATCACAGCTGACACAGAATTTCCATGTCACCTTTTCTCTACATCCCATTCAGAAAAAAACAGCATGCCTGTAGAAAAAGCCATGCTTGGAATTTTGAGCAATGCACATTCAGTCCAGTGTGCAGTATGACTTCATATGTATTTATAGAAGAATATCTTGCAAGACAACAGTTTGAAGCATTTGTTCAGCGAAATGTCATTCCTGTCAACTGCCCATTCTTTGAACAGCCACATCAGACCATTTTTTCACAGCAAGGGGTAGCATGAAAGTCTCAAGGCCAATGTGTTTTTCTGGGTCTTTTGTGTAAGATAAAGTCTGCATCAGAAAAAAGTAATACAGCTTTCCTCAATTCTTAACAGGTTTCTTCTTTTCTATTATGCCTAAAAGATGTTCCTCAGCACAGGCTGAAAGCTTATTCAGCTGCTCACACTCAGAGCAGTATTACCATGCAGGGTTTGTAAGTATATCTCAGACAGGCACACTTCCAGGGAGTTTAACAGATACTTTGTTTGTACAATACAAATCAGCAAGACTAGTGGCTTTAAAAAAGTATTCTTGTTAGCAAAATGCTCTGTGAACATTACTTTTATCAAAACCATGCTCCAACTCACTGCACAAATAAATTGTAACCTCATAAAATTGTCAAAATTGTATCCCTTAGGAGCAACAAAGCACTTTCTGCATTGTAAAGTATTTCATATTTTGTTTCTACTATGTAAAGTCTAATAGGCTACATGATTTGATTTATATTTTGGGGATCCAGTACATCTATTAGCTATGTAAAACACAGCACACCAAATATTTCACAGTTTATGCTCTGGGTTTCAATTATTCCTGACACTGAAATAATGAATTGGTGCAGGCAAGAAAGTACTGGGGTGGGGAGAGCAAAAACCAAAACCCAAACAAAAACACCCAACCAACAACACTGCGCAGAGGGTGCTGGCACTGCCCAGGCTCCCCAGGAATGGGCACGGCCCCGAGGCTGCCAGAGCTCCAGGAGGGTTTGGAGAACACTGCCAGGCACAGGATGGGGTTGTTGGGGAGTCTGGATGGTCCCTGGGTGTCCCTTCCAACTCAGCCTGTTCTGTGAATAAAAAAGAATTGTCTGCTGACTACTGCCAGCATGAATCATTCCAGAGCAAAGCAGGAGCCAGACTGGGGAAACATTAAGAACTAAGAGACCAAGAAAAGATTTAGCTGCATAAAGAAATAGTCACTTTCTAATACTGGAGAGGAGAAACATTTTAATTCATGCCTATACTATCATTAACACTGAAATTAATATTCCTATGTGAACTAAGAAAAACTATTTTATTATGAATAAAAAATAATCAATCAATTTGAAATAAAGGTAGATAGATTGCTGCTATGAATGAAAACCCTACCTCAGTTCACAAGTTACCAGTTTTGGAAATGAAGATCATATCTGCAAGTCAGTAGCCATTTTTTTAAAAAGTGACACACACAAATCCTTGCTTAAGTCCCTCTAGAAGTCTGTCCCATGCAGTAAAACCCCTTGATACCATCTGCATGTCAACACAGGAACACTGACAGCAATCTGCACACAACAAGAGTCACAGCAATACATTTGAACAACTCTTGCAATTTTTCAGCTGATGAAAACACAAGTTTTCTTGTGTCTCTCTTTTAATCCCGGATAAATTGTTCTGAGTAGTGGAAACAATTGCTCCAATCCACATATTAAAATTAAGATCAGCTTTGTTATATATGTTGAAGTTTTACTCAAGTACCACAAAAACCCTCCTGTGCCTGTGAACAGCAAACCCCCAGGTCCCCAAACAATAGCTCTGCCCCCCTGCCATTAAATTGACAAACTGCATCCCCAGCTGCAGCACACCCTAACTCCAGAACAGATGAGATTTAAAATTGAGCAATGCACCAAGGCAGCTATTAGTCTTTCAACTCAAGTGTCGACTTCAAACAAATTAATGGCTGAGCAATCTCAGCCAAATGGCATCTTGACAATTACAAACTGCAATTCTAAATCCAAATTCCAGTGCAAGATTACTGAGTAAGTTTTCTGAACTGTAGTCATTTGCTTGAGTAAAAGAAATACTGCTGAATGTGGCTCTGCAAGTTATCACATCCACTTCAGCATCCCATTCTGAAAAGAAAGACACATACTGGAGATGAAAAGAAGAAGAGATCAGAGCAGGAATTTGATATACAAGAGCTGGAAGTTACAACAAACATGCAACCCTTGTCAAATTCCTCCAACTACACCCATCTACACAGAATCTACAGCTAAGATGAAACTGAATATTCTCCAAGAACCAGCATGATGTGAACTGTATCTCAGCTTGAAACTACAAAGGAATTGGCCATAGTTGAGATTTTTGCACACTATCTTCCATTTTCAGCACACACTCCTGGAATTAGGGAAGACAAGCAAGCAGACAGTAGCAACTAATTGTATGGCCCTTTCCTTAGAGATTTTTTTTTCTCTTCAAAGCTTTATAGATTGATTGCAAAGCTCTGCTGTAAATCAAAAGGAAGCCACTACTCATTACCTAGTTAGAATTTTCTGAGCTCTTTACTGTGGAGCTATTTCTCTGCTGTTTGATCCAAAGGCCACTGGCCATGGCTAGGAGTGCACTACCTGCCATGGCAGCTGAGACACATTTTTTCCCAGATCCATTTTCAACAGCTTGATGAGTTTACACCTACTTCCAGTTCTAAAGAGAACCACCAAGGCATATGATTCATGGATCCAAAATAGCTGTTCAGAGTGAACAAAAAAAGAAAAAAACAAAAGTAGTCTAAGAGTGAGTCAGAGTCAAAGAAGGTGCATGGTCTACCAGTGTACACCAACATGCCCAGCTGTGATTACCTACAGTCCACTGAAAAATAAGGGAAGTAATGCCTTTTTCTTCTTCTTCAAGAAAAAGAAAATTTAAAAGTACTGTTGCCACTGCAAAAGTTATCCCTCAGCAAAAAAAAGAAAAATACATTGAAGGACACAAGCATCCTGCTCACCTCTATCAGCTTCCAACTTTCCTCCTGATGTATGAAAGATGGCAGAGAAAGTTTTATTTTCTGAGGTTTTTTATCTCTGTAATAGACTAAGTCTCTTCTTCCTGCTACTGCTGGAGGACACTACTCAAACAAAGCACTTCCATTTTCCAGTCCTTCAGTATGCAATAGTGCACTCAGTCCTTCAGCAATGTTCTTTCTAGATCCAAGCAAATACTTTAATCCATATTTTCATCACTGCCAGCTTTGAGAAGCCCTGTGCCTCTCGTTTTAGTAGAGTGAACACAGCTCCAAATGGCAGGTCTCTGGCAGCAATCCAGCCTTGACTGGGCAAGCCCTACCAGCTGCAGGAGGCACCTGAAGGGATGTGGGTATATCCTGGGACCTGTGCTGAGAGCAATGCTGGATGCTAGCAGAGGGCCAGTGAGCCTGGCTGCAAGCACGGCAGGAAGATGAATGGCATCTGGCATTTATCTGCAGTGACAGTGGTGACAATGGTGACAAATTATGATTTGCCATAATTTGTAGCTAGAAGTCAGGAGCCCTACGCCCCATTCAGGTGCTGAGGATTAAAGCAAAGCCACCAGCAGATGTGGGATTCATTCTCTGAACTTGGGAGAAGCAGTGAGAAAAGCAAAGAATGATCAAAACAATGTTTATTTTATTTACTGTTCTTGTGTTGTTCACAAGTGGAACGCATCATGGAAGATTGTTTACCTGAAGGGAGTTGGTAATTGGATGCTGGTGTGAGTGTTTTGATTCACTGACCAGTTGGATCCAGGTGTGTCAGAACTGTCAGCTGACAGTCACAGGTGGTGTGCAGTTGGAGTTGAGTTGAGTGCTCGGCAGGTTCAGTTTAGGTGTAATGTAATATAGTATAGTATATATATACAGTACAATAAAGTAATTAATTAGCCTTCTGATAAGATGGAGTCCTCCTCATCATTCCTTCCTTCATTGGGGGTGCCCTGCAAATACTCTAAGCAGCCAGTTAAGATGAAGGAGGTGCAAAGTGCTGGCTGGCAGGGGGGACCCCATGTCTGAGCTGGCACCCCACACTCCCCCTGAGCCCACAGAGCACAGCCAAGTGAGCTGGCCCAGCACAAACCTGTGACATGCAGCCTTTGTCTTGCACAGCCTCAAGTGAGATCCTTCAGCAGTCTCTTCCTACACTGCTGGAACCCTGGATGCTGAGAATTTTAAACTTTCTGTGCTGAAAGGCACAGACCCACAAGAGAATACTACATTTAACCTGAGGCCATAGAGAAAGCTTCCAAAATTAACTGATAGCACTAAAATTACAAGTGTATAGTTTAAATAAGAGTGTATAATATCACAAAGTAGAAAACTTAAAGTTTTAAAATTTAGCATTATATATGGTGCAAGATAGAGGTTTTAAGATAGTAGGTAGTTGTTCTTCTTCACCTTCTTCATAAGTTTAGATAGTGTTTTATAATTAGACAGAAAAGTCCACATTGCAAGGCACAAAGGATTAGTTATTAAGTTAAAAGTGAAAATAATTTATATGTCATTTCTTAATTAGATAAACTTTAAAATACCTTGTAGAGAAAGATAGTTAACCCTTTTGTGACTTGTTAGTAGAATGCTGTAGAACTCACAACTTATAAAACTGTAATATAAATAAAAGAAACATGGACATTTGAACACAAAATATCATCTCGAGCACTTTCAACCCCAACCTTAACAAAAACAAAAAAAAAAGCCAAAAACTAACACTACACATGCTTGACTTTTCCAAGCTGTCTTCAGAGCATCAAAGCAGAGGCAAAGGGCATAACCCTGCACCTCCTCTGTCACTGAGCACGAGGGGAAAGTGGAGCAAGGTTAAATGTACAGACTGCACCCTGAAGGAATGAATACACTTGGCAAATATCAAAGTAATTGAGCTAAAAATAACCCGGAGGGATCTTGCTCCCAGATGCAGGTACAGCCTGCAGAGCAGCAGTGCATTCTGTGGAGATCAGGGGGGTAACATGCAGGAGGTCACAGAGCTCCACCTGAGATCTGGCAAAGTCACCTGGGCTACAAAATAGGGTTCAAAAAGGAGAGCAGTGCATTTCCCCACATTTTGGAAGAAATTTTTCAATGCTTGTCACAATATTCTGAAATAATATTCTGAACTGCTGAAAGGCCTGACAAAAACTTTTAAAATTACTTATGCATGCTAAGCAAAATGGAACCAACATGTAAAGTAACTTCTAGGAAAAAAAAAACTTGTTAAATTTCACTGGAAGTTCTACATAATAACTAAAAGATATCACTCATGTCTACCCACACAAATGAAATCTGCAGCCTTAGAAAGCAAAAAACTTATGGATTTTTATTTGCAAGGTCCTCTCTTCATGTCTCAAAACCAGAAGATCTTCACTTAATGTTGCCTGAGACTATTTTGAGAATCATCAATATTTTATATTTGGAAAACCATGTGATAAACACAAATCACTAACTGAGAAGAATAAAGTACAAGTAAAGGTGACTGATCCTGTCCCAGGGTTGGTATATTTGGGACCCATTTGTCTTTATGTCTCACAGCAGTATTACAGTGAGTGAATGGTGCTCCTGACTAAAACTTCAGCTGCAAGGCTGCACAACACTCCTCTCAGCATCTCACAGCTAGTGTCACTTTGCAGAAGTCTTTGAACACATGATGCAAGTTCTATCCATTTTATCCAAATTTTGTCACAGTTAATGAGCAGACTGTATCCAGCACCAAAGAACATACATGAGAAAATAGGGAAGGGGCAGGAAATCCGCTGGGTTTGGATCTGTTACTTAGAGAATAGAAAAATATTATTTTCATTTCTGCTAGGAATAATGGACACACTTTGATTTGGTAAGTCTTACACTGTGGCAGCAGCTCTCTGGCCACAGAGAGCAGGCACAGACTTCCCCAGAAAAATCCTGAGAAGCTGTGTAGAAGCTATAGGAAACCAAGAAGAAAAGAATTCAAACAATTATTATCTCTTTCTGTAACCATTGTTTATAGATATAGTTCTCTAGAGTGTATCATTGATAGCTGTGGGAAACGCCAATCACTCGTTTTTAAAATTTTTAAAGTTTAATAGTAATAAAATTGTTATAAAAATAGTAATATAATTAGAGTAATAATAATTTGGACAATTTGAATTAGGACAATATAAGACAATAGAAACAAAGAGTTATGGACAGTCCAGGTACCTTTTTCTGGGCAACATAAACCCAAAAAGGACCCACATTAACAGAGGATTAACCCTTAAAAGCAACAGCCTGTTGCATATTCATACACCTCATACATGATGTATAAATTCCATTCAAACACAGGATTCTGTCTGGTCAGTGTCAGCTTCTTCCTCTTAATCCTGACAGTGTCTTCACGGCTGAGCAAGGCAGGAAGAAGTTTGTTTCTCCTGATAATGGAGCAATAAATTCTCTTTCTCCGAAAGATTTGGGTGTCCTGTGGCTGCTATCTCAGTGTGAGTCCTTTCTTTAAAAAAAGTATCCTACATAGCACAGTTTCTATTTTAACATTTTGTTAAACCTAAAACTAACCTAAAACTGTATTTAACACACTACTTAAGAGAATTAATACCGCATAACTTTCTAACACAACACATATAATATTCATTTTAATATTTGCAAAAAGCCAATCATAAAATACGCATTTTTCACAATAGCCACTAAGAGTGTGTGAGCGGTTTTCACTTGAGAACAATCAAGTCTTAAGTCCACCATTGTTTCTACAGGAACTGTAAATTTCTAATTATAAGGTGTCTTTCATACCTTCTAGATCATAGAGTCAATGTTAATTAGCAGTGTTCCAGATTGCAAGGCAAGATGTATTCCATTACCATCTGTATGGCAGATTATCTTTTGTCAAGTGGGCAGTTTGCCTTATCTCTCTCTTTGAGTGACCACAATGACTCCTCCCTGGGGAGGGGACATCTGCTGATAACAGCTATGGAATGTCACTGCATGGCTGATAAGAACTCTAACATCCCATTGGGAGATGTGAGCCCAGAGGGAGAAGCCAAGCATTGCTACCCAGATATAATCCAGAGGTTTTGAGACACCAGCACGGCTTTCTCCATTGGATTCCCCAGAGGAACAGCAGCTGCCTCTTCTTCCACTGGATCTTCAGAGGAAGAATACATCCTTCTCTACAGATTCCCCCTTGCTCCAACAGAACCACCCCTGACACTGCAGGAGGGCTGCAGCCACAATTCCAATGGGACTGCCACCAACATCCTGACCCACAGGGTGTCAGGTTGGGCTCTGAGTCTGTCAGTGTTGTTCTAGTGGACTGCATTGTTTATTTTATCCTTTATTTTTTCTTCCCTATTAAAGAACTGTTATTTCCTGCTCCCATATTTTTGCCTGAGAGCCCCTTAATTTAAAATTATAGCAATTTGGAGGGGTGGGGAGGGTTTACATTCTCCATTTCAGGGGAGGCCCCTGCCTTCCTTAGCAGACTGCTGTCTTTCCAAACCAAGACAAGTAGCTAGGAGGCTATTACCACATGACACAAACACCAGAATAAGGAAGCAGAAGTGCACACCCAACTGCACCTCCCCCAAAGGATGTGGGTTTCCCTGAAGGCAAGAGCAGCTCCCGCTGCCCTCGGGCTCCACAGAGCCGCGACTGAGGAGGGACGTGCTGCCTGAGCACCAAAGTGCGCTGGGTGCAGCTGAGAACATCCAGCCCTGTTCCTAAGCAACCCCACACTCCCTGCACACTCTGGCCCTGCTGCCACCGCCAGACAAGAGGTTTTAATCATCAATTCACTCTGCACCCAACGAGCACAGCCCCGTCAGGAGAGGCTTGGGCACAGCGCTGCAGCATCAGGCAGCTCCAGCCCCGCTTCTGTCTTCACCAAGGCAGGCACAATGTGACTTAAAAGGCAGCACTTGTACCTTTCAGTTGTTTATAAAGAAAAGCCTTTTAAAAAAATCCTGGCTCAAACATGCAAATATAAGCTAAAAATTTTTATTCCTGCCAGCAGGAATGAAAACATTCTGTTAGAGGTACCGAGGGTTAAACTTTTTTTTGACATTTATAATATTCAGTGCTGGAAAAAAAATCTCAGCAAAGAGTAATTGCTCCCACAGGGACCAATCCATGGGTCACAGTTTTTTGCACTTGATGGCAACAGAGCCTTGACTGAGATTTTCTGTAAGACCCAGATTTAAGCTTGCAGCATAATCACAATGTTTGCCCTAGCTCCAGAAGCTGAGCTAAAGCACCACTTCTACAGTATAATTATTCTACATATGTTCCAAAAACCCATGGGGAAATTTTATTATTCAGAAGAATAAATAGGGTAAAAATAAATGGTTTTTAATTTTAGCCAATTTTTAAACTCCTTATGAATTTTCATTTTTCTTATGCAAGTTTAAGTCCATGGGAGAAAGGATTTGCCTTGAAGAAATAATTAAACTTTCATCTTCAGTTATGCTTCTTAGCAAATACACAGCCACCCACATAGCACACAACACGTAAGTGCTGTTCAGTGACAGAGTGCCAACATAATCACTAATGCCTCATAATCTTCCTTTCAGTTTCAAATTGAATATTTGAAGTCTGAACTTGTGTTCAACAACCCAGAGCAAGCAGAAATGCAGTAAGGGCTTAGGTTAAAAGGGCGTTGGTGTCCCAGCATAGAGCTTAATTTGTCCTCAATAGATTTTTGAATACTTGAGCTATTCTGAGAGGAAAAGGCAGTAATTTGTCATTTGGGACATGCAAACCTACTACCTTAAGGATAATAAAAGATTATAGCACTCATTTATGATGCTAATGTCTGGACCAAATTTAGGCAGGTGCAGAAGTCAGAATTTTTAAGGGAAGGGAAGCTGAGGAAGCAGGTTCAAGAAGAGCCAGACACACTTTACAACTAAGTCTACCATGACACTTTCTCCAGTTCCTGGGAACATTTCAACATTCCTTTCTTTATGCAGGGACCAAACAAATGACCACATAGGTGCTCTGTAGGCAGGTCAAAAAATCTGCACATCCCCTCACTGATAAACACCTTGCACCCTGTTCCAAGGGTCCCTGATCCATTCACTGCCCTCAAGGCACTCCCATCTGGACAAAAGCTGCTCCTTTTGCCTGGAGCTCAGGCTGCTTTCCAGCACCTGAGCTGGCTGAAGGACAGGGCAGAGACACTAATCACCAACAGTGGAAATCAGAGCTTAATGCAGACTGAGGGACTGAAACAGAATTAATTTTCAACTGTTATTCTAAACTGCACAAGTGACCCAAATCAAGCTTCAAGGGCCTATCACAGGTGACAAAATCACTACATGGATCCCAGGTATTAGAGCCAATATGAAAATGAAGCACAAAATAAAACAGAAAACTACCAGAAAGAATTTATATCAATTACCCAAGAACTCCTTCAAGTAACAGAGGCCTCCTTGCCCCACCAGCCCCAAATAACCAACAAGTTCACCTGATCCAAACAAATTCTAGACCCTCTCAGAGGTCTTATGGACACAAGTCTCTGATCTGCAGCAACAGAAACAGCACTGGCCAGGACCTTCCCCAGTTTAATGGTTTCTTGTAATACCCACTTCCTTCTCACAAAGACAAAATTACTGATGAAAAGCAGATGACTCCTCCCTCAACATAAACATCTCAGGAATCTCCCCAGATCTTGCAGGATTGGAAAGCCAATTCCTGAATGCCACTGAAATTTCCAACCCAAACAACATATTAGTAACAGACTTGTTCTTCTTCTCTTCCTTCAAACACACGATAAAGAAAAATCCCCAAAAAGTGGGAAGTTGACCCAATGTAATGTATTACATCCAGCATCAAACCTTCCATTACAGAGCAAATCTAGAGGTTACACAGGCAAAAGGCTGTTAATAAATCACATGTAACATCCTAAACTTCACAGTCCTTACCATTACACTGTGCACCCAAGCATCTCCACACAATTTTTGCAAATTATCTGGTAACCAGAGACAGAAGAATACTTGCCCACCTCTGCCTCTCAGTACTGACCAAGAGGACACAGCAGGCTCATTCTGAAATAAGAAGAAGCAGAAATCCAGTCCAATACTTCTGAAGGGTATAGCACTTTACAAGAGGTTTGTACCTACTGAGAAGTGATAGCAACTGTACCTTACAGTGACAGATGAATTTGAGGACTCTTCACATATCTCATTAGTTCTTTTAAATATACAGGTTTCAATAGATGAGTTGGGACACCCAGAGTCAGTTGTCAGCAAAGCTCTTTGTAGCTCTCACTTGCCAAGGCTGCCTGAAGGTTCAATCTGATTTTAGCAGAAACATCACCTCTGCTGCCCAGTGTCATTCAGATTCCTCTCCAGTCCCAGCATTCTCGAGCAGTGTGACCATGAAATGTCAGCATTTTCTGTACTGGGGGAAGGAAGGAAGGAAGGAAGTAAGGAAGGAAGGAAGGAAGGAAGTGGCGGAAGGAAGGAAGGAAGTGGCGGAAGGAAGGAAGGAAGGAAGGAAGTGGCGGAAGGAAGGAAGGAAGGAAGGAAGGGGCAGGAAGGAAGGAAGTGGCGGAAGGAAGGAAGTGACGGAAGGAAGGAAGTGGCGAAGGAAGGAAGGAAGGAAGGAAGGAAGGAAGGAAGGAAGGAAGGAAGGAAGGAAGGAAGGAAGGAAGGAAGGAAGGAAGGAAGGAAGGAAGGAAGGAAGGAAGGAAGGAAGGAAGGAAGGAAGGAAGGAAGGAAGGAAGGAAGGAAGGAAGGAAGGAAGGAAGGAAGGAAGGAAGGAAGGAAGGAAGGAAGGAAGGAAGGAAGGAAGGAAGGAAGGAAGGAAGGAAGGAAGGAAGGAAGGAAGGAAGGAAGGAAGGAAGGAAGGAAGGAAGGAAGGAAGGAAGGAAGGAAGGAAGGAAGGAAGGAAGGACAGCAGCAGAATTTCCACCTTGGACTTAGAGCAGGCAGACTTTGGCCTGCTTAGGACATTGATTGACAGAGTCCCTTGGGAGTCAGACCTGAAGGACAAAGGAGTCCAGAAGGCTGGACATGCTTTAACAAGGAACTGCTCAGGGGCAGGCTGTCTCCAGGTGTAGGAACACAAGCTGCTGGGGAGAAAGACCAGCCTAGTTAAACAGAGAATTTAGGCTGGAGATTAGGGGATTAAAGAGAATCTATCATCTCTGGAAGAGGTGTCAGGTAACTTGGGAGGACTAGAAGAATGACAAGAGGTCATGTAGGGGATGAGTCAAAGCCCAACTAGAACTTGATTTGATTGCTACAGTTAAAGACAACAAAAAAGTTTCTATAAAAACCTTGGCAGCAAAAAGAGAGTCAAGAATGTCTCCATCATTTCTTGAATGCAAGAGGGTAGTGCAGAGACAGGGGATGAGGAAACAGCAGAGATACTAAATGCCCTCTTTGCTCCAGTCTTCAATGTCAGGACAAGTTGTCCTCAGGATACTCAGCTCCTAGAGCTGGAAGTTGGTGATGGGGAGAAGAATGAAGCCCCCATAATCCAGAAGGAATTGGTTAGTGACATGCCCTGCCAGTTCACACTCACAAGTCTATGGGCCCTGATGGGATCCACCCCAGAGTGGCAAAAGAACTGGCCAAACCACTCTTCATCCTCTACCAGCAGTCCTGGTTAACTGGAGAAGTTTCATCTGACTAGAAATTAGCAAATCTAACACTCACCTACAAGAAGGGCTGGAAAACTGACCCAGGGAACTCCAGGCCTGTCAGCCTGACCCCAGTTCTGAGCAAAGTTATGGAGCGTATCATCCTGAGTGCCTTCACATGGCATGTGCAGGACAGCCAGGGCATCAAGCCCAGCCACCATGGATGTACAAAAGGCAGATCCTGCTTGATCAACCTGATCGATGACAAAGTGACCACTTAGCAGATGAGGGGAAGGCTGTGATGTGTCTATCTAGACTAGTAAAGCATTTGACAGTGTCTCCCACAGCATTCTCTGGAAAACTGGCTGCCTGTGGACTCTGATGGGTACAAAAGTGGCTGACAGCCTTGCCCAGAGAGTTGTGGTGAATGAAGTTAAATCCAGCTGGGGCTGGCTGCTATTGGTGTTCTCCAAGGCTCAGTTTTGGGGCTGGTCCTGGTTAACATCTTTGTTGATGATCTGGAGGTGGGGATTGAGAGCACCATCAGTAAATTTGCAGATGCGCAGTTGGGTGGGAGTGTGGATCTGCTGGAGGATGGGAAGGCTCTGCAGTGAGACTTGGACAGACTCGATCAATGGGCCAAGGACAAGGGCGTGAGGTTCCACAAGGCCAAGTGCCACATCCCGCAGGTCACCAGCCGCCTCAGTGTGAGCCAAAGTGTGCCCAAGGGGGCAGGAGGCCCGTGGCACCTGGCCTGGATCAGCAGCAGTGCGGGCAGCCGGAGCAGGGCAGCGCCTGCCCCTCTGTGCTGGGCACTGCTGAGGCCACAGCTCGAGTGTCAGGACCCAGCACATCCCTCTGGCTGCCCTGAGCAGCCCAGACCCTGCCAGGGGGCTCAGAGACCCTGGCACAGAGCCCAGGATGCCCCTGTGGGTTTGATTATGACCTGTGGAGCAAGTTACCAACCTTGGATGAAGGTCTGCAAGCCACAAACAGTTTAGGTAGAATGATAGTGAATTTATCACAAACTGAAAAAGTAGATTTTGGGGTTTTTAGACTGGGGATTCAGGGGGGCAAGATGGAGGGAACTGGGCATGTCCAGCCTTTCTCCTTCTTCTTCTTGGCCTCCATCTTCTGCTGTGATGTTGGCACTTACAGATTGGTTTAGAGTAGAAGCTCACTGTCTAATACAGGTGATAGGTATTGGGAAGTAATTGTAAACATTGCACAGGTAGTTTTTAGTATAAAGACATAACACTGCCCTGGGGGCAGGCAGAGTGCCTGGAACTGTCCTGCTGGACGGACCTCGGCAGGGCAGGAGAAAGAATTTTATAGATAAGAAACAATAAACAACCTTGAGACCAAGAAATTAAGAGCTCTGACTCTTTCTTCAAGCACTGGGCTGGGACAAGAGACTTTCCAACTTTTCTCGGGGTCACTCTGAGCAGCCAGAGATCCCAACACTTGAGTGCTGTGTCCAGCTCTGGGCCCTCAGGAAAAAGGACATTGAGGGGCTGAGTGTGTCCAGAGAAGGGCAGCAAGGCTCACGAAGCTCTAGAAAAGATGCCCCATGAGGAGTAGCTGAGGGAGCTGGGTTTGTTCAGGCTGGAGAAGAGAAGGTTCAGACCTCGCTCTTTCCAACTCCCTGACAGTTGGGTGCAGGGAGCTGTGCTGATCCCTTCTGCTGTGCTTACAGTGAGAGGACAAGAGGAAATGGCCCCAAGCCGAGACAGGGAGATTCAGACTAGGCAGCATAAAAATATTTTTCACTGTTAGGGTGGTGGAATAGTTTGCTCAGGAAGAAGGTGGAGTCACCAGCCCTGGAGGTGATTAAGAGGAATGTGGATTTGGCACTGGGTTAGTGGTGTGAGGTTTACAGTGGTGGTGTGGGTTGGTGGCTGGGCTTCATCTTTAAGGCCTCTTCCACCCTTGATCCTATGATGACATATCATCCTGTAACAACAACCCTGATCTTGCATTTTTCAATACTGCTGATAATGCACACACTCAAAAAACTACCACCTGCCAAAACAGTACACAATTCTGCACAATTCATCCCCTAGACAGATGATGCAACAACAGAAAACCAAACAACAAAGCCACCACAACAGACATTAGAAATGCTGCTTAATAAGCTCTGAGGTGTCACTTGCACACTATGATGATGAGGATGCTCTGAGAACAAATTTGGAAAAGAATTTATGCAGTGGTATTGCCAGCAGCAAGGAACAAAAATCTGCTCTTTTTCTTTTCATGTGTGTAAAATAGGTTTAATTTTCAGGTCAGTGTGTGATATCATGACATTAATGGACAGTCTTGTATTCTATCCATTTCCTTCAAGTTGAGCTTCTGGTCTCTGATCATGATCACAAGCAATTCTGCTTATCAAAAGATGGCCAAAAAACCACAAAGTTCTCATCTCTCTGCTTCATCAGTAATTAGCAGAAAATTATTGAGGTAAAGCTTACAATGGAGATAAAGCCTCATATACAGTGGAATCTTTACTTTTGACTTGTCTGAACAAGCATGAACAAAATCCACATCAAATAATAATTTCAGCCTGCTGTCTTTTACAGTGAGTTCCATTTCACATATCTCCAATCTTAGCTTGTCATTAGCAATGTTAATTAGTTCACTATCTCAATACCACACTGGATTCAGTAAAAACTGAGATCATTGCTAATTTGAGAAGAAAGCTGTTTTTTTCTTTAACATAGTAACAGTCACTGCAGTGAGTAATACTCACTGTAGAAAACATCCAGAGAAATTAATAATGCTTGCAATTTTCAATGTTACAAAATTAAAATGCTACTGTTTTTAATTTCCAACAAGATAATCAAAGGATAATTATGAATGATCACATTTACTGTATTACTAACCCTGTGAGGACAAACAGTGACACAGCATTCAAAGTTGAGTTATCTCCTGCTATGCCATGAGCCAAGTTCTGTGTGCACACACATGGTGTACATCCTGCCACAGCTCTCTTTCTGTAGGCAACCATTTTCCCATGTCAGCATGGTAATTGTTCTTTGGTATCTCTGTGATGATAGAGGGGCTTATTTGAAATCTCTCACATGGTCCCAGTTCACAGGTTTTTTGTAGAAGGTAAAAAAAAAAAACCCAAATATGTGAATTTCAATCACAAGTCACAAGAGTGGCCTGTGCAATTTAACAGTTCTCTTGCACCAGGAGGTACAGAACACCTGAGCTTCCCCCAGGACCTCCTGCAAAGGGAAAATGCTGGGAGGTTACTGGGAATATACTGAAACTGCCCTGCTCCCTCCCAGCACCTAATGGAGCCCATCACCAACCCCCATGAACATAGTGACCAGCAGCTCAGGTAAAATGAGTCTCAGTGCCCCAAGAAGTGTCTAACTCCCACATTTCTCCTCTCAAGCAGGGCAGAAGGGGGAGAGCAGGGCAAATGGAAGTGGGCAGCTGAACCTTCAGCAGTGGATTTACATCTCCTAAAGCAGATGAGGCGCTGAGACAGGAGGTCTCCATGCTCACAGGTAATCCTGTCCCCATTTCTGCTGAGTCGAGTGTGCACACATTTGCAATTGTGTCTCTGTATGTCACAGAAGAGAAACAATGCTCAGGGGTTTTCTAAAGCAATTTTTAAATTTAGATTTATTTAAAGACTATTTACAGCCTTACTTCAGCTGGATTAGGAAAGGAGTGGTGACAGCCTAATTTAAAACATCAAAGGACCAGCTGTAAATGGGGCAGGTGGGCAGGAGGGGAAGGCTGCAGGAAGTGTCTCTCAGAATCCTGTTGCTCTTCCAGGCACACACATTATCCCTGACTTCCCTCTGGGCCCTGAACACATGAGACTCAGCAGCTCACTCAAATGAAGCAATTAGCACCCAGCATTTGCTGTCAGAGCTGTCAGCACTAAGCTGCCTGCTTGGCCCTGGCCACTGCAGGTCATTTCCTATGACCATTTTTAGGAAGCCCTGGATGAGCCCTGCTGCCCCTGGCACAGGTACAAACCACTGGCTCAGCTACTCCCTGCCTGCCAGCCCCAATGCTTCCATGCTGAACAGAAGCTCCTGGGCTGCTGCATGGGGAGGATTCTTGCTAAAAACAGAGATTGTGGCTGATCCACTTCTTCCTTCAACCCTTGTGCTAGAAGTAGATACACAGACAAATAAATAATATCAGGTACAGGATCAGCTTACACCAAACACCATCCAGACAGCAGGCAGACTCCTGTCCTACCACACAGGCCTGCAGAAACAAAGGAAACATTACTGGGTTGCACTGGGGTTTTTAAAATGCAGGAAAAGGTCACCTTCCATCTCTCTCTCTGTTTCTCATGTATTTTAAAGTTTGAAAACTAACCTTTTGATAGCAGCACCCTACACTGAAAAACACATCACCTTTAACTGCAAGGCAGTTTGGGAAATAAGGCAGTCAAGCCATTTCCAGGCTACACAACATTAACTGTTAAAAAAAAAAGAAAAATACATAAAAGATGTATCAGTAACTGAGCAGGCTGACATGCTGCTTGAGACTAATGGATGGAGTGCTGGTCTCTTGTTTAATAAACATATACAAATAGCAGAGATGGTCATGACACAATTCTACACCATTCCCACACCAAAAACGAACTGTGAAAGATTCACCTGTGTATTTTTGTCAGCTGCAGTGGGCATTCTTATTTACTATCTATGCACACTTATGTGACGGGCTTATCAAGGTTATAATTGAGCTGAAAATCTATCCAGCCTCATGAAAAAAAAAAAAACAAGTATTTTTGAAGATCATTTCCTGCAGAAGTGAGTGACTTTTTTAAAAAACATTCAAAGAGCAAAATCGTCAGGAAATGGTAAGTGGCAAATACTGATTAGCTAAAATCATCAGCATTTCACTAAAAGGAAATATCCAAAGTAAAATAAAATGATTCTGGCTATTTTCTCTTTTTTAGTGAAATAAAATGTGTGCTTTATTTTCAGTTTGTTCCACTGCAGCAGAGGAGAGAGAGAAAAATGAAAGATGAGAGCCATAATCTGTGAGAGTGCTCTCAGACTTCCCCAGATAGTGAAATTTAACACTGGCAGATACAACAGCAACTCATCTCAGAGCCCAAGCTCTGCTCTGGAATCAGGGACAGCACTGAAAAGAACAGGGATAAAGAACTTTTATCAGCCTCAGCTGGTAAGAGAGGCAAGGTGTAAAAATAGTCTGTAAGCATTGTAAACCAACAAGAAAAAACCTCTGTAGCTGCTTTCTTGCCATTTTATTCTTCAAATTATTGCCCTTAGAGCAGAGTGGAGTTTAAGTTTAATACTAACTGCTACAAAATCCCCACAATTACTTCCCTTACAATGAAGAATTTTTTCCTAATATCCCATCGAACCCTGCTCTCTGTCAGTTTGAAGCCATTCCCCCTTGTCTTGTCAATCCAGGGCCTTGTAAGTAGTCTGTTCATCTTTCTGGTAGCTCCCTTGAGGTACTGGAAGGTCACAAAAAAAGCTTCTCCTGTGCAGGTGAACAATGCCAGCTGTGCCAGCCTTTCCTCCCAGCAGAGCTGCTCCATCCCTCTGCTCATCCTGGTGCCTCCTCTGGGCTCTCTGAGCAGCTCCAGGTGCCTCCTGTGCTGGCCCAGGCTGGGGCAGCTCTGCAGGTGGGAAATCACTGAGGGCAGAGGGGCAGAATCCCCTCCCTTGCTGCCCACACTGTCTGCTAGCCACTGTCCCCTGTACACTAGCCACTGTCCCCTGTGCACTAGCCAATGCTCTTTATACACCAGCCAATGCCCCTGTGCATTAACCAATGCCCCTGTACACTAGCCACTGCCCCCTGTGCACTAGCCAATGCTCTTTATACACCAGCCAATGCCCCTGTACATTAGCCAATGCCCTCTGTACACTAGCCACTGCCCCCTGTGCACTAGCCACTGCCCCCTGTACATTAGCCAATGCCCTCTGTGCACTAGCCACTGTCCCCTATGCACTAGCCACTGCTCCCTGCACACTGTACAGGGGTACACTGCTCAATGCTCCTCTGTTTTAGAAGGCTCCCCTTGCAGGATCAGGCCCCAGATTCTGGGCACTGCGATCACAGTTATTTGCATGGTATCCCCAGGTGCGCCCATGTTCAGCAGCCACAGAGGTTTCAGAGACAGTCACACAATCCAGGGGCTGTGGGACAAGGGAATGGCTGTTTAGGGCTGCTTTAGCAGTGAGAAATAAACACATCATCATCCAATGAAGCCAGGACTGCGCACACACTCCTATCACAGTGACACCAAAGGGGTTATTCATTCTAACCTGCTTTCAGCACGCTGCTTTCAGCAAGAACAGTTGGAAGAAAAGGAGACATCTGGCTCAAGAATGCCATGACAGAAAAAACAAAGGACTGAACCTCTGGGAACATAGGGTGGTAATGGGTAAATTTATAGTAATGGTTAAATTTTAATATGCATGTAGTAAGTGTATATAAGAAACACTTCTAGAACCACATGTCCACGTTAGGTTAGGATCTCCAGCATGAACCTCAGGCCTGAATAAATGATGCTGTCTTTAATACAGCTTTAGTGTTGGAGAGTCTTACTCTGATATTTCAGTGGACCTTAAGTGCTATTAAGAAGGGGACAAACCGCCACAAAAATGGGCAATGCACACAAAAACTGTGTGTCCAGAACTCCTGATGCAGGAAGTCACCCACTTGTTGCTACAGCATACACTTTCACATCATTCCCCAATCAAACTAACATTCCAAGTAGCCAGCCCAATTGTAAAAATGTTCTTTTTAATAAAAAGGGAACAAATGAGGAAATGCACAGAAGATTCCACACTTAATTTGATAATACACAGATAAAATCTAGAAATTGATAAACACTGATGTACAGAAGTTATCTCCAGGCCTTCAGAGAACTCTGAAACAGATAACTGTAGGTCCTAATTAGTGCTTTCAGTGTGTTTTTATACATACACAAAACATCTTGGTCCATATACTCACACTCAACTTTGCTGGAATCACAGATTTTATTCACACGCTTCTCAAGCTGAAGACTTTTTTTTACCATTTTGCTATATTTTGAACAATATATTCACTACAGAGCAGTTTCATAATTAAAACCCTTTAATTAAAGAAGATTAATTAAACATGAGATAAGCACAAATACTAAACAAACTGCTCCAGAGAAAACCCAGAATCTGACCTACCAAAATGACTTCATATGCAATTACACATGCTGTGAATTACTGTCTGTAGGTAATTGCCTTGGCTGTCTCCTTAAAGTCAACCGACCACACATTAAAGTTAAATAATATCAAACCAGAAAAGAACTCAGGGCTGATTGGAGTTGCAGTTAAATGCATTTATTTTTTATATATTTCAGCATTAACACATTACTGGTTCAAAATCATTTACCAGTGTTTAACCAAATGGACAAAGAAAAGGCAACACTTAGGTTCTACATCCAGTAACAGACAATTTTAATTGCTTTTGGGATCTCTGCTATTATTCTTCCTAGCAGACAGAAGAATAGCAGACAGTTTAAATTTTTAGGGACCTTTTCCCCTAAAGGAACGGGTGCAGGGATGAATTCAGTAAAAGAAACTGAAATTCTAATTATAGTCTCCAAGGCAGACACAGTAGAGCAGTCTGCCAAGACCTCTTTCATTAGCTAAATAACTTCAAACTCTTTCAAGAAGTGTAACCCATCAAGATTTATGGAAGAATAGAAGGCAATTTTAAATAGGTGTAGTAGCTGTTTAAGTTATTTATTTTTTTCAATTGAAAGACATAAATAATATTTTCAAATGGTCGATGTGTGTGAAAGGAGCTAGCCAGGGAAGAATGAAAGTCCTGGAGAAAAAAGGTAATATACCTTGTAGACTTACAGAAGAGTGTTTATATATGTAGCTGTTGTATGACATTTAAATCAAACTGGCATTTAAAAGCACCGACAAAGAAATTCTGCTCTAGGGAAATTTTTGATTGCTAATGATTTTCAGAGCCAAAATCTCACTATTGGCACATACAGCATGGCCAGTGAGGAAAATTAACACAAACACAAAGTTCAAAAATAAAGACAACATATAAACAGTATTTTATTTTCCCTGTTTCCTGGTGGTATATGTAAATGCAGTTTGAGGCACTGACAAGTTATAGGCACGAGACTATAGTATCTTCAGAAATTTAAACTGCTTAAATGGAACTAAGGGCTTTATTTGTCTTTTGAGCTACCTTGAAATCCTGAGGACAAATACTGTGGTCTCTTTATATTCCCTTCCCTGGGTGCTGCTCTAGCCTGCTTACAAGCCTTTAAAAAATTACTGCCAAGAAACAACAGTAACTGACATATGATTGCTATTTTCTATTTCTTCATTACGCAAATACTTTGAAAATTGAAAATACCACGTACAATCTAAAAATAAATGGACTTGATCAAAACCATGCTTTATATGATAAATGCTGATGATCTAATGTAAATATTGATTCAAGAGAGGAGGCAATGTTTTCCTCAGATCTAGACACATCATTAGTGTATCAGTTAGGACCAGCCAAACCCCTCATGGATGCCTGTACAGCACATTGTTTTCAACACTAGAGATATCTGCTGCTTTCTTATTGACTTCTCAGGAGCTGTAGAACACCCATCACAAGTGTAATCTGAGCTCCTTGTGCAGGCTGAGTACAGGTGCTGCTGCCTTGTAATTGCAGAAAAATATAATTGCACACAGCCCTTCATAAGACACTTAAACACCCACTCATGCAGCCTTCAAACACAACCAGACTAAAGGCAAAGTTTAACCATAAACACAGTTTTATTGGATGGCTTCAAACAATGAAAACAGCTATTTCATCAAGCTTCTGTAAATAACTGTAACTTCAGCAAGAGAGATATGCTACACTTAACCAAAAAATAATAAAATAATCACCCCTCATTAAATGCATGTTTGAAACAGATGAAGTACCACCTCAAAATAACAAAATAACACTTACAATGGCCTTCAAACACCAATGAACTCTCAGTCTCAACCTAATCCAAGCTACTGCATTGTCTTAGGTATTGCTTTTCCCCCTGCTACAGAGCCATTATCTTTTTTTATTATAATTAGTATAAGAACTCTTACCTCTCCAGCTCGTATTCTTTCATTCCTACTTTTACAGCCTTCATTACCTGTAAGATACATATTAGCGTGGGACCATCATAGCAGGAGGAAATCTCATATTTATAAATTTATGACTTATGACTATCTCCAGAGAAACCTATATTACAAAAATATCATCTGTACTTCATTTAAATTTACATCAGTACATGCATTTTAAAACTACACTGGAATCAAACACTTAAAGCTTTAAAAAGGCCTGCAGTCTCCAGCAATAAAGCAAGTTTAATTGCCAAACTACTACATCCCAATGAAGTGCAGCTCACCAAAATACCAATGTTCAATTGTGAAAACTGTGGCGAACATGGCAGCAAGGCCTTTTGTTCTACTTAGGCAAAATAAAGCTATGAACTGTATTAGCCTACAACGGGAGAGTCTCTTTGATAGTTTGAATCAATAGAGAACTATTGAAGTTAACACCAGTTTACAGGTCATAAATCTGATCCTTGTTCTCAGATTTGCTAAGAAAGTTTTATTACTTTGTTTCTGTATTATAGAAGTTCTAGGCAGCTGCTCTATGGAAAAAAAATACTCTCAGATGTGATAAGGTTATTCAAGGATGGCAAAAAACCAAGGAATGTGAATGTAAAATGACTACCCTTTGAGTTTTCAATTTTGCAATATTCATTTTAGCACATTCTTACCCTTCATAGTTTGGATATCTGAGGAGCAAGGAGCCAAGACAAGCTGAGACAGTAACCTTATCAGCTAGTTTAACCTAAGCTCCCCCTGGCCATCACCGGTCTCAGGACTCATGGGCAGATCTGCATTTCTGTGTGGAGCACAGGACTGACAGCCAGGCTGGTTTTGTCATGACCACCAGGAGAGGGGTGCAGCTCCCCTGTGTAGTACCAGGTCCAACCTGAGAGCCTGGACTTGGCATTGCCACTCTGGGATGGGAACAGAAGAGCAGGGCTCAGCACTGCTCCAGGGACTCCCTCAGCTCTGAGGAATCCTCTCCCTGTCCCACACTGTGCATGGAAAGACTTCCCCAGTCCATCAGGATCTGGGGACAGTTACCTGCTAGTTAAGCTTTGCAGAACTGCACATGGGCCTGAATAATCCTGATCTTTTATTTCTCCATCACGATACAGGTATTTGTGCACAGAGAACAGACAGCCTGCAAGCAGGTCACCTTCTGCTGAGGTGAGCTCCTACCCAAACCCACACTTCATTTCTCACACATCACAAACGCACCGGTGAGTTCAAGGGCAATGCAAGGTACATTACTGGGCTGTAATAGGAGGGATATTATCCTCTTATTTCTATCCAGCCTTTCCATTATTTTATTACTAAGCAATTCTGGGTTGCTGGGGACATTTTCTGAGTACCACTGCTACACTAAGAGCAAAAATTATTAACAGTAAAGGATCCATTACCTCTTTATGAGCTTCACTGGAGATTTTATTGGTGTAGCGCAGAACTTCCAACTCCATGTCTGTCTTAATGACACGACTTGAAGAGAAGAACAACAGACAGCATGTTAGACTGCAACTCCACAGCTAAAGAATGCAAAATGAAAAAACCCTGAAAATAATATGCATCACCTATAATAAGATTAGATCAAGTACACCTCAAGAGCAAACAGCTATTACAGTATTCATGACAGCAAAGTATTGTTGGCATTGATTCAGCATTAGCAAAACAATCTTACAAAGGCAAGTCACAAGAATTTCAAATATCAGCCTGCCCTATTTAATACTTATAAACAAGTGGTTCAACCAACATTTTTTCAACTCTTCTACAATACATTAGGAACAAAACCAATGCAATCCTGCATTTGTCATAACTCTAACACTACTTCAAATGGAACATTTCTACAAGCATGCTCAATTTCCTTTTAAACCCAATTTGAAACTATTTTACATATTTAAATTCCCAGAGCTCCAGAATTTCTGTTCACAATCCCAACTCCCACCTATTTGCAATACCTCAAAAGGTGGGCAAGAGGTGATGTGAAAAATGCTATTTTTGTTTGGTATTCAAAAACCCAAACCATGAATTCAGAAACCACAGCAGCAGTAATTACAGCCATGATGTTCATTCTTTCACATGCTTCTGAAGGAAGATAAAAAACATAAAACCCCAAACAAACCAATGCCCTAAAAACCCCATCCTACTCTTTGTGCCTTATGAGATACTGAATTCATGTATGTTTATAAGCCTTGATACTCTCTTCTGAACTCCTGTCAAAAATGCACCGTTTAACTCTTCTCTACATGCATTTCTACCATGTATCTCAAATAAAAGCAGCTATTGAGTGTGACATGCACAGTAAAGCAGACACAGTTCCATAACCTCTATTAAACACCACATACTCCTTCCACTGTTACACAAACTGAATTCCTGGTGTTTTCATGCCCATCTCAAAGGCAGCTGTGAAGTACATACTTGCTGTTTACAAAGTACAGAACTACATCTATTGAATTGCATGAAAATATTTCAATCATGTTTTCAAGCTGCACTTCAGGGTTTGCAGCAGTTACAAAGAACCATCACTGTTACACTTTGAAACTGCCACCAAGACCCCTCTTTTTATTGTTCCATGCTCCTCCTCACACTGCTGTAGAAAACTATTTACTGTATTTCTCCTCTGTAGTTTGTTTTAATGAGTCCAGAAACAGGTTTCTCAGCCATCAGTGCCTCTGATGTGAGATTACAGCATTTCCCACAGACAGTGCTTTACTACAGCACAGCCACTCCCTTCAAACAACTCTTCTGGCAAGAGTAAAGGTACCTTTGTAAAATCCTGATATTGATCAGAATGCTTTTACAAACAGAAACACTGTAGAGGGGAGTGGATTGACTTTCTTAATAAAATGGAAGATGACACGAAATAATCACTATGCTATTGAGAATGAGAAGTACGAGGTTTTAAAATGCACACCCAGGTGAAAAAATTACCCTGGGATGGTAAAATCTGCTGACTGTGAGTGAGGAAAAAAACGTCCACTCCTGTCTTTCAGCCAAGACATAAAAAAGAGTGGCTCAAATATATTTCCGTTAGAATGAGACAGCAAAGGCTTATAGATTTTTAATTTTTTTTTTAATCCTATTTCTTGGAAGACTGCATGTGCTAGCAGGGTAATTTAATACTTGTTTGATGTGCCTTTATATTACCTTCAGTATAAAGTACATATCCATGATCTGCAATTGCCCGAAAAATAGGTTGTTTCATAATTCAGCTGTCTGATCTCTTTGTTGCAATCTGCTGGTAATAAAAGTTAGTAACTGCTCTACAGCAAGTGCAAACAGTGCTAGAAACCATTTCCCTTGGCTTGGGCACAAGGCTTCAGGATCAATGTATCTGTATTAGATCACACAATGTATTTGTATTAGATCACAACTTCTCAGGTATCTGTTTGAAAATAGAAATTCACACTCAGCTCAGACTGACTATTTATGCAATGCAGCTCCTTCATTTACACAAGGTCAGGCACTGAAATACTTCACAGAAAATATTTAGTCATTCTGAGACCAACAAAAACCTCTACCCCAGGAGTGAAGGAGAGAAGGAAGGAGAGGGAGGATTGTGCAGGGAACAGGATCAGCTTCACCCTACAGCAGACCCTGGGCTCCTGGGTTGCAGTGGTACTGTTGATGGAGCTCCCATATCATGTCTGGCTAGCAAAAGAGCCTGGATTTCACCACCTTCTCACTGTCTGGACAGTGCAAAAGGCAGCACCCTCCCAAGCCAGGTTTACAGCAGTGGTTGGCACTTTGGGGCAATCTTGTGATGAGTGTCCACAGTTATCATGATGCTTTCCCCCACTTCCAAAATAAGGATAGGAAGAAAATCCCACCTTTTTTCATGAATGTGAACTTCAACATTCTATTAAAATGGCTCTTAGACCAGTTACAGCCTCTGCATAATGCATTAATATTTTAATGGGAACAAATAATTTCCAGGCTCCAGCTAATGCAAATTGCCACAATGTACAGATTCCACATGTAAGGCACTCCTCAGATTAGCAGGGGGTGCACTCAGTGCAATCTAGTTGAAATAAAAGCACAAGTCTCTGAGTGTCAGGACTGACCTATAACTTTCACCTTTTTTCCCCCTCATTTTGCCAGTGTAAAAACATTTCTTCTTCCTCATTCTCCTTTTACACACATTTTCTACTTTTATTTTCACTTAGCCATATGAGCAGCTGGTCTTTGCACCCATGTCAGTCAGACAGCAGGACAGAGAAACTTTAATATAAACAAGAATCATTTCAATCCTGAAAGTGCATTTGGGCATTTTAAATGTCTGGATACCAAATTACATGCATGACCTAATTGAGTGGTGAGGAGCACATAGAATTCAAGGCAATTATGAGGTTGAAACTCACATAACTCAACTGTATTTTCCTAAACCAGTGCTCTCCTCAAAGATACATAAATTGGTTCTCTATGTGCATTCTGCAGCTCTGATAATGCTGCCAGAAGCATTTGTTTCCAGTTATCAGATGAGTGCTTTATCACCTGACTTGTTTTGCTGCTTTTTGGTACATGTGTGCAACCTTAATGTCTCCTTTCTGTGACACACATGGAAAACACCTGGGAATGTCCACTCCTCCTTTTCCTTCTGGAAGTATTAGATTTACAGACCACCTAACAAATCAGGATGATGCCCATGTGGGCAGACTTCACAGGCCTGCCTCATTTTTACCCTTTCTCACCTCTGCTGTTACTTTTCCACATTTTATTTATAGAAATTTCTCTATCACAGTTGATACATTTATGCTCTTCTGCAATGCATAAAAACTTGCTAACTGAATTAGCATCAAAGCCAGCAAACACAGCAATGCCCATATGCAAAGGAGAGGCATCACAGTACAATTCTGAGAGACAGGTACATGAACACCAAAGACAGAAGTTCAAAAAATGTTAAGGGGTTTACAGCATAGATAGAAAAACCTCTGAAAACATAAAAAGCAAATGCACAGTTTTAAGGTATTAACATACAGATCAGTTTTCACAAAGACATACTTATAGCTTTCCATCAACATAATGCAAGATATAGAACATTTGAAATCTTCCACATAAAACTATCAAAGCCCATTTTCACTGGGTTTACAGGAAAATACAGTATATACAGGCACAAAGCTGCAAATTACTAAATGTTTACTTCTAGCAACAACAGGATTACGATAGACACTGGCAAATTACAGGAACAAAAGGCCATTTGGCTAAGTGTTGGTGTCAAAAAACCTCCTGATTCCTAAGGAGATCATTTAGACAAGTTTGAATTCTTTCTTCTGTTAGATGGCATTTTCTTTTCAAAACACTGCAATCAATACTTAGCATATCCATTCGCTATGAAATGTGAAGTGGAAGCCTTTAAATTTAAAATGAAAGTTTTAAAATTTGTTTGGAAATACACCCACTCAATAAAATGAAAAAAAACCCCACCATCTGCAAACTGCTGAAATCCAGTGTAAGGTTGAATTCTTTTATCTTTAAGTTCTATATCAAGTCAGAAAATGATGAGATCTTGAAAAATTAAGCAAGAGAGGCAACAGATCCTTAACCACAAACACTTTGCCTCTTGTCATTTTTTGTGCATTTTATTAGAAGCCTGTATAATACTAGAGCTGCCTTTTGTAGCTCCCAGTTCCCCCTGGTTGGTTCAGAAAGCTCAGCCATTTCATCTCTAGCTGGCAGCTTGACAGCATGGCATAGAGCAAAGTTTTTCTGACAAGTACCATGTAAAACACAGTAGTTCAGAGCCTGCCAAATCTGAAATGAAATGCATCCCTGCAAGGAGATGATTCAAAGGATGCAATTTCCTACCCCAGAATATAACCCACAAGAATTCATCTTCCTAAAAGAAAAATGTTCTAAACTCTAAAAATATTGCTTTCCAAACAAACTTTCTTGGCTGGTAACTTGACACGCCAAGGAGATTTCTACTTTAGTAAGCTTTAATATACATGACCTGTCATTCACATGTTAATTTCACCAGACACTTAAATCCTAACAACCATCTTTAACATATTTCTGACTTAAAATGAATACCACCAAACTCAGTAAAACCTCTTAAAGCATCTCTGAATACAAATCTGAACTTTCTCTTTACTTAGAATTCCCCTTCCTTGAAAGCCAGGTGTAGGGAAGGTGCATACCAAGCATCCCTCTTCAGTCAGGCTGCAGGAAGAACTGAATCAGAATTCCAGGCTGCCGCTCACAGTTCACTGAAGAGATGATTCCTTCCACCCCAGCTCCAGGTGCTGCCTTTTCACTGCCTCAGTGCTCCACCTCTCCCAGCACAACCTCTCAGCACTGACCTAATGTTTGTCCTTACCTGAGCTTCCTAAAGAAGATTTAACACCCTTTAATTGAAACCACAGAGAGGAAAAGCTTATGACACCTTGGTAAAGGTGGATGGAAACAAGCTGAAAGCTACCTTGGGAAAAAGTCTGCAGCCCTACTCCAAAGCCTTCTGCAGCTAAAATTGCCATCTCTGTCCCTGTTGTCCTGCTGTCTTCAGTGCAAAGCTTGCAAGTCAGACAGGCCCTCTCCAAGTCCTCCTCCTCACCCCTCTTAAACTCAGAAATCAAGCCCATAACAAAACTTCTCTGTTTAGGAAAAGGAATGGCACAAATTCTAGAATAGGCAGGATCTAAAGATCAGTGCCCCTGACACTCAGCAGCAGGAGCATGAGTCCACTACCACAGCTCCAGGCACACCCAGGACTCATGGATGGAACAATGCCTACACAAAGCCTCCCCACTTCCCTTCTGCAGCTTTATGTCCTGCCAAGCAATGAAAAATATCTGCCACAACAGATACGTGATCTTTTAACAATTCTAAATGTTCCAAAAATCACTGATGTTCAAAAAACATCTCCACAGTTTTCAAGCTGGCAATTAGCTGTAGATGGAGACAGCAGAAGATGGTTCTCAGCATATGTGCTGAAAATAAGCATTAAAAACATAATATATAGTAGCATGCAATACAATACCCTGCAACAGTGGTAGCCAGAGGGTGCACCTGTGCTTTGTATTTTAAGCTTATCTGTCTTAACTAAGGATTTCCTTCCTCATTTCTAGATTAATTCACACACACACACACACACACACACACACACACACACACAAAAACAAGCTTAGATAAAAAACTAATTCATTAACAAAAATCCACTATTATGTTCTTTCATCCACTAACTATGTTTCTTCAGTAATTTTCTAAATGGAAAACTAGAGAGCTTTAGTTGGAGCAATCCTGTGGACAAAGTCAGCAATATTGACCAGAAGAGGAAAACTAATAAAATGGAGCAGCTTTGCACTTAGTCACACATGTAGTTTGTTTGTTTCAGATAGGCTACAGCAGAATTCCCCAAGAATTGTAAAGTACAGTTATTTGAATAATAATTCAACAAAATTAAGGCTATTAAAATAAATCCTGGAGAAGAAATAACACCTAATTAAATACTACCTGTTTAGACAGAGTTTTGATCTACATTTGGTTTCTGTTGCTAGAACATAAATTCTCCTCAGTTCTTTTCCCATTCATACAAATTCATATTTACACAAATGTGTCTTACACCCTAACACATCCTAGAGAAATGTGTATCCAGATAAAATGCTTAAGAAATATTACATAAATTCTTTGGCTTTCAATGCTGTCACCTTGCCCTATTATTATGTTTGTCCATTATTTCCAGTTCATAACATGAAATCAATTTAAAATTAAGACTCCTGTGGTTAAGTAGGAGGTTTCAGCTGAGGGAACCCCTCTGAAGCAATGGTACAGTATAAGCACGTTCAACACTACTCAAAGATTTTATGTTACTTACCATTCTGCAATTTCAGGATGAAGAATTTTGTTGTTCACATTAAATCTAAAAAAACCCAAAGATATTAATATTAAAAAGCAGCCAGCCACAACACAGAGACAACATACTCTTTCTTTTTTTTTTAAACCGTGTATTCTCTGAGGAAGTAAAGTGAAAACAAGTATTGTATAGGAATTCAACAGAGAACCCAGTGAGAAGAATGCATTTAACTTTGCAGAACATGAAACTAAACCATATACATAATTTCAAGAATGTGCAGAAGGCAGTGTAACAGTATGTTTGAGACATGCTTATCACACTTCTTTTGGCAACAATAAAATGCTGGGTTATCAGTTCATTGCTGTGACTGTGGGGTGGACCAGACTGACCTCCAGGCATTCATTCCAAATTATTCTGTGATTTTTACTTTGTTCCTCAAACACCCTTCAATGAAATTAAACCCAGCAAATTGCAGATTTCATCCTTTGTTTCATGCCTTCCCACATCTGTGTGCACAGAAGGTGGCCATGTGATAAACAAGCTTGCTCAGAGGATGGTGAAAAGGAAAATGACCTCTCCATGTCTTTTCCAATCTGCAGAAGAGGCAAAGCAGAAGATCCCAACTCGCCTTGGCCTCTGACACTTCACTATTTTTCTGTTTATTTTCTACATGAGCAATTCATGTATTCTTGGAATGATTTTGAGGCTCTCTAAACAATAACACTACAGTGGCAAATAGAGCAAGCAGCTGAGTAATTAGGTGGAACACAAATGGATTTTCAAGCATTGTTAAAGGGTTTTTTTGCTTACAATTTAAATGCCTAAGGAGTGTTCTGCATCAAGGATATTTTTGTCTGCTCAGGACTGTTGGCTCTCCAGTTAGGGTATTTAAGAGAATTAAAATGCTACAAGCTCCCAACAGTTCTTCAAAAGAATGTTATGAGGCAACAGTTCCTTTTCCCACATTTTTGAAGGAAAAAATTAATTCTATTCCAGGCTATTAACCATTCTTTATACCTCAGAAGGGATCAATGAAAGCACAAATCCAGTTAAAAAAAATTACTTAGAAGTCACTTTTAATTGTGTAAAGGTCTTCCTGTGTCCTGAGAAAGCAGAAAAACCCCCTATGTTTCTCTTTTTTAGAGACAGATGCTCATAAACTTATAAAACCCTAATAAGGAGAAGGCTAGTAGCTCAAACCAAAAATTTATTACAACATTCAAAAAGGACAAGCTGTATGGTATTCAATATTATGGGTATTAATGGAAAATCACGGTAAAAAAATTCAAGACAAAAAGCCACCCACCAGTCCCAGAACAGTCTATCATTATACAATAATAAAATTGGTCACTTGGAAACAAGAAAGTATCAAAAGGGCATGCTTTCAATTTAGTCATCACCATCTCAAAATTTATCACTTATGTAGACCGATGCAAAAATAATTCCACAATGGAAGTAAAATACGGTAAAATACAAATTTATACAGAAGAAAATATATGAATGACATAGTAAAATCAGTCTATGAAGATTCTAAGAGCCCAAAAGCCTGAGCTCCTTGTGTGGCTGGAGAACACCAACTGACACCACCACAGAACACCAAGACACAGAATTATGCAGCAGCTGTAACAAGAGACACAAAAGCTTTCAGTAATGTCATCAGCATGTCAGACAGAAAACTGATCAATGAAGGCAAATGTAAGGAAACAGTGCAGCACTGGAGAGTCCAACACCAGCGCTATGCAAACAGGAGTAAACTATGGTTATTGTGAAATAACAAAAGAAAATAAAGCTCAGGGAAGGGCAGTTACAGAAGGCAGCTGCCTTTGACTCTGAAAATCCACATCTCAAAAAACTGAATTGATCACTTTAACCACAAACACAAATGGATGAAATCAAAAGCAAATTAAATGAGCCAAATATGAATCTCATAAAAGAAAACTGTCTCACCCAAGCATTCAGAAAAGGGGGAAATTGTACACTCCTGTAGACTTACAGCAGCTCACTCTTTAGAAAAGCCATTTCAGCTACAGTCCCTGGATTTTATCTTTCCTGGCCATGCCTCAGGTTTGAGCTTTTATATTTTTCAGATTCTGCGCTGCTTTAATGTGTGGGTCTGGGCTTCACATTATGGGATGGTGAGCTCTGTGCACAGAGCAGGGAGACAAAACAATTCCTGCTCCAGCTGGGCACCAAGGACAAATGATCCAAATCTCAGCCCCAAGAGCACAAACACCGTGGGCTGGAGAGAGAAAAACAAGCAGGGTGGGACTGCATGGGCTAAAGCTGGAATGGGACAATGAACTCCAAGATGCAAATGGAGCAGAACTGATCCCAGTGACAGACCCCGTGCTCAGCCGTGCATTTTGGGGCCATTCTGGTTCACCTTGGGTGCAGCCCTGGCTGGGCTCTTGTGCTGCCCAAGGTGCATCCACTGAGGCCTCTTAACAAATCCCTGCTTTATTCTGTAAGTCTTGTCCAGCCTCTGTTCTAGGTCAGCCTTCACAAGGCATCAGGGTCTTCTTGAACTGTCTTTGTGCTGCCAGAAATCCAAGTCTTGCTGGCTGGGACCACCTGCTATGTGGCAGTTCCTTAAAATTCTTGTCTGCTGTCAACTGGGGAAGCTCATTAAACACACAGAGAGGTAGCAGGACTGAATCAGGAGGGTGCTGGTGGGTGGAGAAGAGCCAGGAGTTCATCAGCTGAACACAAGTTCTCTCTCTCACCTGAAACACAGACTTTCTGAGGTAATGCCAACTAGAAAACAAGATGTTGGACCTCTGAGACACAGCATATATTGCAGGCCACTTTCTCAAGTAGTCAAAGATTAATGACAGAACTGTCTCAGCTCATGGCAGCTGTGGGTCCTGTGTGAGCAGCCACAAGGCCACCTGTTTATAACTGTGAGACTTCAAAGGCTGATTACTCAAATCACACTTCACTCTTACTTACTCTTACTGTGGTGGTTTAGGCACAGTATTGTCCAATTTAGTGCTCTCACCAAAACCACAGCATCACTGCCACTCACTTGCCCCCTTCCCCTCCAACTGGAAGCTGCTCTCCTAACCACCTCAGGACTAACAATATGATTCCACTACAACTCCCCTCGACTCCTGATTCGTGAGCTTTCAAACCTTTGGAGCAGAACAGTCCTTCAAAAGTTGTCCCATTTTCTTTCTTTAGTGCTCCCACTAGAACCACAGTGCCACTTGCTTCCCCTCCCAGTGGAAGTACAAAAGGCAAAGATCATGGGGTGAGACAAGAATGATTTTCTGGAAACAGCAACAAGATAAGAAAATGAACAGCAACAACAACAACAAAATTAAGAACAAAAGGCCAAAGAAAAGATTTTCATGGGAAACCCTTGACAATAAACAAAACACCCAATGGGACCATTCTGCCCACCACGTTTCTCGGCAGGAAGGAACCCCCTTCTTCTCCAAAGCAAAGAGAGAGTCCCTTCCCCAGCCCCAGCCCTGACATGAGCTGGGACAGAACAACACCTGGGTCCTGGCTGTGCCCCCTCCCAGACCCTGCAGAAAATCAACCCTGTCCTGGCCAGCACCAGGACATCTGCAAGGCAGCCAAACCAACCAACCACAGCCTGAAAGGTACTGCTCAAACCCAACAGGAAGAGCTTTTCACCACCAACAGTATGAGTATACAAATGGTGTTTAATTCACATAATTTGTGCACAAACCTCTACACAAAATCCCATGACCATGGCCTCCCAGCAAAGTTTTGATCTCACTAGACAGCAAACAACTTACTCATAACAAAACATGTCCTACCCTAATGCTAGGAGGATTAAGCAGTGCAATCTAATTCTACATTTTTCTGCAATTTGCAAATTGACAATACTTAGATGATGAGATATGTGGTCTTGTGGAAGAAAACAAATTGGCATTTGCTACAGTTGCAATCTGTAACATATTAATGCTCTCATTTAATCAATGCAGAACTAAGAAATACTACACTTTAAGGCATGTCCAAATTGATTTCATACTCAGTTGTCCTTTCACATGCAAGACAAATTCATTAGTTAAAACAACCCTAGAAATCTACACCTCCCATATAAAAGCACTGTAGAATGAGACCTCTTTTTGTCAGTTTAATGAATACACTGTGTGTGTCTACAGTGATAAAAATCTAAAACATATTGTTACACAATGTTAGAATTTTCTTCTCTTCTTCAACCTGGAGAGTCTTTGTCCTAATGAACTGATTTGGCTATCCAATCTGAAACAAGGAATTCACTGCAGAACTTTAAACAGTATGTGCATTGCTTAAACTGTCCATCATTTACCTCAGTTGACTCTGAGGATGAAAAAAACCCTGCCAACACGGTGAGCAAAGGTTTATTCAACAGTGATTTAAAGGATATGGTACATTACTGTTCAACCCTACAGGTTAAAAATACTTTTTCTGTATGGTGACTCACATCCTCTCAAAGCATTTTTAGAAGGGCTACATAACTGGCATGATTAGATGAAAGAAAATCCTGCACATTTGAAGAAAGGATCCATGAATTATGAAAAAAAAACCTGCAAACACAGAACTGGCCTCTATTAGCAAATAGAAATATGAATTTCTAGCAAAGAAGACACTAGAAATCTTTAGAAATCTGCCTTCCATGCTTCAGCCTTCTGGGGCGAGTGAGCAATCCCCTCCTGCAGGATTCTTGGGAGCTGCAAACAGAGCTGACCTGAGGGGAGTTACCAGGAGCAGCACCAGGACATGGTCCAGGTCTCCTGTCTAAATCCCTGTCCCAGGCTGGTCCCTCAGTGACCCTCTGCTGAGCAGGGAACTTTCCACGTGCCACTGGCCTCTGTTCCACAGCCTGCAGCAACAGACCAGCTTTTCTGAAGGGCAACATCCCTGGCTATATGAGAGAGCTATACATAAACTAATGGAAACCAGGAAATAATTCACCCCTACAGATTCTATAATCAGAATAGAACCAAGCTTAGCTATTGCTAGCATGACAAAAATAACTTCAGGGTGATCCTCAGGGCACAGAAATAACCCACAACCACAGCAGTCATTTTGCCTCAAATAACTATTTATGACAGTAGAAAAATTAACCAAACAGCTTAAATAATAATGTTCCAGAAGAAGTTCAAAAGGTTCAAAAAGTAAGGCAGGGAAACAACATCACCAGGGCAAGAAAAACACAGCTTCTGACAGAAGCAGATGAACAGCCTGCAAAGAGAGCAAGAATCACCCTTTTCAGGAAATTAGACATTATTTTCATTATTATCCACCATGAAACACCCCCCATGCCCCCCACCCCCACTGGGCCAGGCCAGCCTAGGAGAAAAAAAAACATATGGAAGCAGGAGAAACACAAAACAGTCCTAGCAAGAAAATAGATCTCGGCCAGGAAGCCAGAAAACAAAACTAACAGGAGATCAGGCATAAAATAGAGCATCATGGGCAGAGCAGAGCCTGGCTGAGCTGAGCACTGAGAGCCAGCAAGGCACAGCCACAGGCAGGCAGGAGGGAGCACACTTTGAAGGAACACACTGCTCTGGGTGTAATCCTCCTGGAAACAATCAATACGTCTGAAATATAACTTTCTATAAAGGAAGCATTTGCTACAGGAGAGGTGGAGAAGCAGGAAAGTTGAATTTGATTTGGGTCTGTATTGAAAACAAATATAAAATGGACTGGTTCATACAGACAGTTACAAAATTCTGAGGCAAGCAGAGTTTAAAAGGAAGCTCACCCCCACCTGTAGACCCCCAGTTACCCCCTGCACATGGACCAAGCAGGAGCTCACCAGAGCCACCACAGCCCAGGAGAAGACACAAACAGAGCCAGGGAGATCAAAGAAAGGCTGAAGTGACAAGTGGTTGGAAGGCATGGTCTCTGTCAGAAGAGGGGAGTTGATCCAACAACAAAATCAGTGCATGCTCTTCCATACTGTGAGCTTGGGAGGTGTCAGCACCCAGCACATCCCTCTGGCTGTCCTGAGCAGCCAAGACCCCTGGCAGGGCTCTCAGAGACCCTGGCACAGAGCCCAAAATGCCTGTGGTTCTGATTATGACCCACAGAGCAAGCTCCCAACCTTATGTGAAGATCTGCAAGCCACGACAAATTAAGTAGAATGATAGTGAATTTATCACAGGGTGGAAAATCGATTTTTGGGGTTTTTAGAATGGGGATTCAGGAGGCAAGATGGAGGGATCTGGGCATGTCCAGCCTTTCTCCTTCTTCTTCTTCTTGGCCTCCATCTTCTGCTGTGATGTTGGCACTTACAGGTTGGTTTAGAGTAGAAGCTCACTGTCTAACATAGGTGATAGGTATTGGGAAGTAATTGTAAATATTGTGTACGTAGTTTTTAGTATAAAGACATAACACTGCCCTGGGGGCAGGCAGAGTGCCTGGAACTGTCCTGCTGGATGGACCTCAGCAGGGCAGGAGAAAGAATTTTATAGATAAGAAACAATAAACAACCTTGAGACCGAGAAATGAAGAGCCCTGACTGCTTCTTCAAGCACTGGGCTGGGAAAAGAGACTTTCCAACTTTTCTTGGGGTCACTCTGAGCAGCCAGAGGCCCGACAGGGAGGGGAAGGTACCAACCAGACCCGTCAAAGGCACCAAAATGAATGACCCAGTGCCTGAGGGTGCAGAGGGATGAACATGTGCCAAGTCCCAAAGAGAAATATCTGCTGACAGCTGGAAATCCCTGCTAGGAATGGAGAAGCACAGGAAGCACACTCAGCACTATCAGAGAAGCCAATGATTAAATATCATTCAGGCTGTAGGAGACACTCATTTAAAATCTCAAATGAAGTGCTGAATGGAGTGGCTTCCCAGCTTAATGTTGACTAGTGAATGGGCTACTAATTAAACTCTTTAAACAGAGTTTAGTGGAATTCAGGGTAAAAAAAGGGGTTTTGGTAGTTCAAACAGACTTTTGTACAGCATTCCAATAAAGAATTGCTGGTGAAGTTAATAACTGTTTGTATTTCATATGGAGGTGTATCAGATAAAACTGGAGTCCATCTGTAAGATGACCATCTACTTGGACAAAGCAATAGAACTCACAGTGCTTGTAACAGCAGAGAGGACATCAAACACTAGTTAGCAGTGACCTGTATGTATGGTGGAATACTTCATATTTAACTCAGTGGGTAGCAAAAGATGTCTAAATGCCTGGCACCTTGTTCCCAACATCCCTGACAGAACCATTAAAGTCCCATCTAGGATACAGAGGGGACAGCTAAGTAATTATGAAATCAGATTCCAGATTTCAGATCACTTGACACAAAGAAACGATCCCAGCAGAAAACATGCTCAGATTACACAAGTGAGTGCCCAGACTTGCAGCCAATTCTGTGCCCAACCATCCTCAGTGTAGAATTAACATGCTGCTGACACAGGAGGATGGAAAAAATATAGTGAGGTGTCTGGGAGTCAATGATCTCAGCACAACTACTTATTTTAACAGGCCTTTTAATGAGGGGAGTCTGTTTCTTTTTGCCATACATTTGAGCTAAAAACAGAAAATTATCTTCTTTAAGAGATATTGTAACAGAACAGATAGTTGTGTTTTATTAAAAATTGAGGACATCATCCTCACATCCCCGAGCAAGCTGTGATGTATTTCTATTTACTGCCCTTTCAAAATACTGCATGCAGGAAGACATTTTTACCTCACTAGTAGCCAAACTTCATAAAAAGACAGCTAAGGACACTAAAAGCTCACATCTAGACAGAGAAATGATTATTCCTTTTTCTTCTGATTGGTGAATTTATTTTACACCTGTAATGTAACATTTTTTCAGAAGACTGTGCATTACCAGAATCCATAATATCTAGATTAATAGTGTGCAAGGAACTCAGTAAGAGAAAGAGGCTACTTTTAAAGATTAATTTTTCTTCAATCTGAAAATCAAATATTCCAATCCCAAAGTGGAAATGGATGTATGAGGATGGGTCTATTTGGTTTAAAATAGCTAGAGTATAAATACAGACAAAGAGAAAATTTGGATTAACTTAGATGCAAGAGAGGTTTTAAAAAAAAAAAACAGACTGTATTTCAAGTCACTAGAAACGTATCAAAACTTCTTTGGAAATAAAATGTTTGGCATCTGATCTGCCACTCAACATCCTTTCATCGAGAAAAAACATAATTTAATTTGAAATGTAAAATGAATTCAACATAACCATGTAACAATTAATGTAGAAAAAACGCTGTGTCACTTACTGGCTGATCCCCTCAAAGGAAGCTTCTTTGGAGACACTTCCACTGTCAGTATTAACACCACGCTGGGAGGAAAGAGATTAAAAAGGACTGTGATTCTGAGCCAAAAACATGTATTTAACATTTAAATCATGGGGAGAACTTGATTGCAAAACTTACACGGAAGTTTACCTGAATCACCATAAATAAAAAACCTCTGACTGTTTGTTCAAACACAGTCCAATATAAGAAATAATCAGTTCCATAGGAGACCAGCACAGAACTCAGGTCAGGATGTGCTGCTTAGGAAAAAGACAAGCTTGGATTTCTACTGCCCTTATATCTTGAGAGGGAGGTGTGAGACCTATAATATAATTACACAGGGCACAAGAATGAAAAACAGCAAAGCTTCTTCTAAAGTAATTTAATATTAAAATAAATGATTATGCCCTGCCTTGGCAATTTAAATTTGCTTTGTTACTATTTAAATTTGCTTGCTGCTCCCCTACAGCTTTCCATTCAAGCAAGCAGCCTAAGCAAGAGTATTTTGGCTGCCACACAGCAGATGAACATTCTGACATGTGCCTGGGGAGCCCTGCAGAGCAGCAGCTCTGGAACGAGACCACAGGAGGAGAGGACCAGGTTTCCATTCAGCAGCAGACAGAGAAGAGCTCTTCCCTTCTCTGAATGCTTCTTCACGGCAGTGGGAGGGATGTGAAAGCACCACAGCACCCTCCACTCAGCCAAAAATTATGTGAAAATTCCTGATTACAGCAGGATGCTCCCAGAGTGATAACAACTCAACAACTCCATGTGAAGAAATGCACAGTAAGAACACAAGATAGTCAAACATTCCATTTCTCTCCTTTCTCTTGAAAAGAGAGAAGAAGAACATGAAATTAAGCCATCTTTTAAGAATATACGTGCATATACAAAATATAAGCGAAAAAAAGACTGAAAACTATTTAGGGCCTCTGTTCTTAATGGATAAGGAATTCAGATCTGAGGCCATGTACCTGCCTAAGGAGGGATTTTTTTGTTATGGTTTCTGCCTGGTCTCTATCATGGGGAAACAAGAAATCCGGGAGCTGCCACTGCATCTGCTGTAAGGGAAAGCTCAGAGTCAGCAAATAATTTTTATAAATATTAGAGACAAGAAAACAGATAGTAGGAGTTTACAAAACACCTGTAAAGCAGGGGAGCAGCTGGGAGGTGATGGGAAGGAGAAACTTGCAGCCTTCACCTCCAGTCATTCATGCTTCTTCCCAAAAAATAAGCAAGCACCATTCAAAATACTTAGCAAGCATTTGATATTGCCTCACTCCTCCCAGAAGCTGTTCTTACTAAACCACTCTATGGAAAAAAAGGACTCCCTGAACCTCTGTGGGATTCCCACAGAAAGGCCCAAACCTGCTCATTACATGACCAGAGCAGCATGAAAGGTAAAGGGAGTTTGGAGTCAGAGTAGGGAAGGTGGAGGCCATCATGGTCGATAGGCTTGTTGTGTTTTACCAGAAAACCAAAACAGCTTTTGGCAGACAGAATGCACATGGGATGGGCCAGAGGCTACAGATCTTGAAACCATGGAGGGGCCAGAAGAGTAGATTGTTGTACACAGGTGACCTCTAATTTGGTGTAAGATGGGGAGGAAAATATAGAGAATGACAGTGCAAAGAAATGCTGCATGAACTGGTATCCCTATTGAAGAAATGTAGTACTTTCCAAACATGACTTACCAAAGTGAGAAGTACAGCAGGTTTCTTCGAAGCCAATACACTGCATAGCTAAAAAGAGGGTTTAGATTATTATTTGTCATTTTTTTTTCTTCCACATAACCACATTGATACCAATTTCATCAATATTCACTGTATATAAAGTAAATGAGCTGCAAAGACAAAAATGTTCCTCTGATACTTTTCAGATATTGTAGTATTACCTGAGACATGCAACAAGAGAGAACAGAATACAAAATATTGACAGTGATCAAGTTCGTTGTGTCCTTTAAAGACATAAATACCAACTATAACTCATGTCTATTGTCATCATTAGGAAGACACAACATAGGAGCCAAAAAGTTGTAATGTCACACAGAAATAAGGAACACCAGGGTGCTCGATCCTGCACATACAACATTTGCATTGATATTATTATGGTACAATGTGCTAAATGCTTAGCAAAGAATATTTACTGTTCTTTTCACTGGGTCATTCTACTGACTAATCCTTTTATTAGGCTCCTTCAGCCTCCTTCAAACATTCACAAACTGAGAACAAAATCACTGGGCTTGTAGAGTGCTGGGCTTTCAGAGCAGCTGCACAAGGGAAGCGTGGGTGCTGAATTACACTTATCTTGAGGCAATGAACACATGACATAGCTGCATGGAGCAACATTCTGTCAACTTTAAACCACCTTAATAGCACACTACTAATATTAACAAAACAAAGTATAGGGCAGTGAAGCTCAAAACCATCAATTCTACCCTTTATTTTTTTTTTGTTTCTTAATCCCAAGAAATATCAGGATAACACACACACGTTGGTCATTCATTGATGTAAAGCTATTCTATAAAAAAGGCCCCTGCTGTCCTGACGGTAGAAAACAAATTCCTTGGCAAAAAAGCCAAAAGCTGAAGGAACCATTGAGAGGTGAACAGTTATGCTGCCAGCTTCAACAGCTTCCCACTTCAATACATGCAGTCCAGGCCAAAAGCAGCCTTCATTTTTTAATTTATTTACTGCTCACATAAAGAGCTCTTTTTCCCATTGATGAAGTTTTTAAGCAGTAAAAAAGCAGAGAATAGAACTGCAAGGAAGACATTTGTTGACAGAAAGTGACCCAAACCAACTAAGGTGAATGTGATTTTTAAAAATGTGATTTTTAAAAATAAAACATGTATTTTCCACTTGCAATTTTCACCATCTGACAGATGAGCACTGGAGCACCTGGACACAACAAGACTCCAACTCACATATGGCAAAAATGAACCTCTCCACAGCTCCCTCCACTCCCAGCTCCTGACACACAGATCAAACTCTACTTTGTTGCTGGACTCATTAGGAGAATTAAATGAAATCTCCTCACAGCTGATGAGAGCAAAACTTTTGGTCTAGAGAGTTCTATGGGAACAGAAGAATC
This sequence comes from Camarhynchus parvulus, assembly GCF_901933205.1. Lineage (NCBI taxonomy): Eukaryota > Metazoa > Chordata > Aves > Passeriformes > Thraupidae > Camarhynchus > Camarhynchus parvulus. Next base: position 20,153,002 of record NC_044581.1, on the reverse strand, counting down.
AGAGGAGTCTTCTTCAAGCTGCTCTCCATGAAAGTCACACACAGAGCTTGGCAGGAATACTGCCCTCACCTGCTGAGCCTTCCTACCACAGAAACCATTGCTGGCCAGGTGCACAAGTGTCCAACATCTGCTCAGAAATTAAATCAGAAACCTAACTAAGCAAGGCACACTTGCACCCAGAAATGTGAATATATTTGCTTATTCAAGTAATAGGATGATTCTGTAGAAAATAAGAGTAAGGCATGCAGCCTTTCTGTCACTGTCATATTTTCTGAAAAATCCCTTTGGCAGGATTTCTTCTCCTGGGAAGCTGAAAAGCCTCAGAGAAAAAACAGCATTATCTCATTTGCTTCTCCCTGTTTTGCTGCTTTGGAATGTGGCTGGAGATCATTTACCAACAGGTGCAGGTTTGATTGGTTCCAAGTGAATTGTTTTTACTTAATGACCAATCACCATCAGATGTGTTGGACTCTGAGGAGTCAGTCACAGGTTTTTATTATTCATTCTTGTGAAGCCTTCTGTCTGTATTCTTCTCTTTCTTTAGTATAGTTTAGTATAGCATTAACATAACATAACATAACATAACATAACATAACATAACATAACATAACATAACATAACATAACATAACATAACATAACATAACATAACATAACATAACATAACATAACATAACATAAGCCTTCTGAGAACATGGAGTCAGATTCTCATCTCTCACCTCATCCTGGGGACCCTCACAAACATCACACCTTTCCCAACAGCTTTTTGGAGGCATAAAATGTATGTAGACTCCCAAGTCCAAGCTAGGACATGGAACATCCTTAACAACAATATCCACAAATCTCCAAGGCATTCCAAAAAATGGATTTAGCTACATGCTTTAGTTGGATAAAGCCACACACTGACAGGTCTCATCATGCACAGAACATATTTATGAGACTGCCTTTGGATTAAGAACTATGTTGATCAAAAGAGCAGCCTTAAAAAAAATTTACAAATGCTTTGTAAGATAAAAGGACATTTACCAGTTACAGGGAAGGGAGAGAAGATCCCACCAAGTCAGGAGACATGCAGGAAGAAGGAGACTAAAATTAAGCAAAGTCATTGCCACTCACTGATTTTATATTCACAGAAAAAAATATTCAGAGACACAGACAACTCACCTCAGTCACATAGTAGGCTTCATCCACAGCATATTTGTTCTTGAAAAATTCAGGGGGATGAATCCTTTGGAAAACAACAAAAAGAAATATTTGGGTTTAGCTTTGCTCTTACATTTAATAAGGCCACAGAGAAAGAAATAATATTCTCTACTATCACAACAATAGCATCAGATACCAGGAATGTTTCACTAATCTTATCTTTATTTCTCAAAACAGGAGATTACACAGAAAGTTGCCACAGCTACAAAAGTCAGTGTGCTTTAATCTAGTCCATGCTGATAGCAGAGTCTCCTCAGAACAAAAGTGGTTTTTCCCAATCTATGCAAGACAGCTTTGTTAGGGACTTTTGCCATGCCACTTATACATAACTTTCTAACTCACCAAACTTTGGAAGGATGTGGAAATAACAAAAGACCAGCCTGCCCTGTGTTTCATTCAAAGAGTGAATAAAACATTCATTTTTTACCCTGGTAACCATCTAGCAGACTGAGGGCTATTAAGACATGTGCCCTGCTGCCTCTATTCCTCAGGACACCAGAGATCCACTCCTCTAACACAACAGAGTGGGCAACTTTACAGGTCCATGTTCAGAACTAAATCTCTTCTACTCTTTTCTCCTGATATGCAGCCAGAGACATTTTTCTAAAGGCAAGAAGAACATGAAGGATCTGCTTGCAGTCAGTCCCTCCAGGGCTCTCCTGCTGTCTTCTGTACCAGTGGCTGTACTGTTGCTCATTCCTTCACTGTATGGTAGCAGCCAGTTATTCAGGAGATTTCAGCCTCTGATTAAAATCTCCATGTCCCCAGTACTGAAATAAATACAACCTTTATAATCCTGAAAATGTGATCTCAAGATAATAAAATCACTCAGTTGATACCCTTCCACGAAAAAAAACCCCAACATTTCTTTACTTCCAAGGTAAAGAAAATGGGAGGAAAAAACCCATGGCTGGTGCTGGAGCTTGGAGGACCCTGTGCATTTTGATTCCTGAGTGACAGGGGGAGAGCAAGAAGTGTGGGCAGGAGCAAAGCTTCAGCCATGTAAACATTACACAACAAGAGCACAAAACCATCTGGGAAAGAATAAATGAGGCTGGAGGCCCAAGGGCATTTCTGACCCTTGCAGTGAGGACCATCAGAAGTGGTGGAGCAAACAGCACCTCGAGGAGCTGCCCCACACCACAGGCACATGCCAGAGTGCTGGCAGTACCAGGAGGCTGCAGCACTGCCTTATGTCCATTTTTTTATCTTGTCTGCTTCTTTATCATCTACATTTCTTCATGCTCCAAACAGTACTGGGCTGTGACATGAACAACATGAAACCATCGAGGGTGTTCTCAAGGAGAAAATCACAGATTTTAAAAAATTTATTATCTGTGAAAGTACTACTCAAAAGTAACACAAACCTATCTCATTTTATGTTCCCTTTAGCAATACTCCTTGTGTAGAGTCCTCCTATCAGTGATGGAGATTCCAAAGCAATTATCATTTATCTTTTCTCCCTGGCTTATCTCACACAAAATTTAAAAAAAACCCCACTATATCCTCTTATCTTTACATACCCTCTATACTACAGTAGCCTTACCTCCAATTTTTGCATACTCTGTTTCTCCTACAGGCATCTCCTTATTCTTCCTTCATTCCTCACACACTGAAGTATTTTAATAATCCAGAAACATGATGAACAGATTGAGCACCTTTTGGGTTTGTTCTCTTTTACAGTTTTAACCAATTCATCTGGTATCAGAAGAATCCCAACTGTAAAACCAGCTAATGTATGGCCACTGGTAATTTATGGTAATGTATGCTCTTTAGAGCAATATATCCAAAGCACCTTTTAATAATTAGCTGCATTGTTTAAACCAAAGAACTGTTTAATGTAAAGTAAATGTTTCATAGACGTATACCCACGAGTGTGCTGGATTTTATTGACTTCATTTAAAGCAATTAAAGTAGGAATAGGTCTCATTTTCCATCACTCCAATAAGAAAATTTCTTTCCTTTCACAAGCTCTTTCTCCATTTTTTTGTTCTTGTTGTTGCTAGTTGCCTCCTGTAATTGTGTAGCCTACAGCACACAGCTACTAATCCAATTCTTCGGTTCTGCTTAATATTAATCCGTTCCAGCTTTAATCCCTCCAACATCTCTTTTCATCTACACTGTGACTCTTTTGAGGAACAAAAGTAGCTCATCGTTCTTTCAAGGCTGAATTTTTCTCTAAGAGAAAGAGAACAGCAGCTTCCCACAATCCTCCATCCTCTCCCTCAGTTGTTAAACTAGGTCATCTTTGAGATACTTTTGCCTTCATCACACCTAATGACAAGCTGCCCTGATTCCTAGATGTGTACCTCCCTGCTCATCTTCCTCTTGCTAGCTCACTCAAAAGTCAGCAAGATTTAGCACAAAGTTGAGAGCCAGACTTCTCAGCTCCTCTCTGAAGCACTCACAGCTCTGCCTCACTTTTTTTATACAATCATTTAGCACCTCCAACTAGATGGAAAAATAAATTCATATACACTTCCCACAAACTACCATCCCACAGGAGCCAGGATGCTGCAGTGATGAAGCTGCCTCTCCCACTGGGAAGATTTCTAAGACCAACTCTGTTGCAGAACCACAGAGGTGCAAGGAAAAAGTGAACATGAAGCCTGTGTTAGAGCCAAAAAATGCTATGCTGTCACATATAGGAAAGCAGTACAGAAAGCAACCAGGGGTCAGGGAGAAGGAGAAGCAAAGCAGGCCAAGGGAGACAATTCTGGCCCCTCTGCCCTGCTCAGGTGAGACCCCATCTGCAGAGCTGCCTCCAGCCCTGGGGAGGACCTGGAGCTGCTGGAGAGGCTCCAAAGGAGGCACCAGGATGAGCACAGGGATGGAGGAAAGGCTGGGAGAGCTGGGATTGTTCAGCCTGGAGAAGAGAAGCCTTAGGGTGACCTCACTGTGACCTTCCAGTACCTGCAGGAGCTGACAGGAAAGGTGGAGAGAGACTATTTACAATTGACAGGACAAGGGGAAGTGGGTTCAAACTGACAGAGCAAGGTTAGATGGGACACTGGGAAGAAATTCCTCCCTGTGAAGGTGGTCAGGCCCTGGCCCAGGGTGCCCAGAGCAGCTGTGGCTGTCCCTGGACCCCTGGCAGCGTCCCAGGCCAGGCTGGAGGGGCTCTGAGCACCCTGGGATATGGGAGGGTGTCCCTGCCCATGGTGGCAGTTGGAACTCAATGGCCTTTAAGGTCCTATCCAAGCCAGACCATCCTGTGATTCTGTCATCCTCAATGGCACCTTTCCATATTCTCTCTACTCTCTTCCATTTTTTCCCCCCTTTAGTGGGGCTCAATGAAAGATAATTATGCACAACATGGTAGTTACTGTAAACAGTACTAGTGCAGACTTCCTGAACAGACACAGGGCTCAGTACCCATTTTTATCCAATTTGAATGCAAAACAGGCTAAAGTTAGCACTGATCACCGTTGCCACAGGGTATCTTCCATGAAATGCTCACTTGGCATAATGAAAATCAGAAGTTTCATTCAGTTATCATCATTTCAAGTACATCTGATCCTTCCCAGGGATGAGGAGTGCTTCTCTCCACAAATGACTCTCAAGAAGCTAGAGTAAGTTAACTGGTTACAACTTTTAGGTTTGGCTTTGTCATTTGTAACACTGCTATGGGCTGCCAGTTTTAGAATTCTGATTAATCACTGCAGAGACTATGTACAAAAAAACCCCACAGCAAGCCATAAATTAATTAGAAGGATTGCCCAAGCAGAAGATATGATCCCAGATATTATTGAATCATGCCTATTTACCTATAAAAAATAAACCCCAACCCTTTTGTAAACAGATGTGAGCAGAAGCAATGACCTAATTTTTACAGGACTCAGGAAGGGGCTTGGGGTTTGCAAAATTGTTTCGATTCCCTGACAACACAACTTGGCAAAAACCCACAGAGAATAATGCATATCTGCCCTAAAAAGGTTCAGTATCCTCTCCCTTAAGTTTTATGACTCAGCCAAGCAAATACCAGTGTTAATTAGAATTGTCAATAGTTAACTTCCAGAATAACAGGAGTTATCTTTTTCTCTTACAGTGGGAATAAGCAACTCCAAACTTCTGGAACATGCCCATGTACACATGGCCAAGCATCTAAGCAAAAATCTGGCATCTCAGAGTTCATGGCCATCAGAAAAGAAATGTAGAGTCCTGCACTGTTACTGATTTACATTAATATGACCCTAGTTTTTCTCATTTTCAGCCACAAAAAACCCTTAAAGAAGAGACTTCTCTAGTTCATCACTTACCATTCATCCCAAATTCCAGTGAAAAAGTTTGAGTTATTTTGAGTTAAACATTAAGCTCTTTACTTTCTGCTGATGATTCCCATGAAACTCCTCTCTCTGCCATGTTTTTCTGCCCCACCTAGGTCACCTACTTAGTTTCTTGCTCTCAAGAGGATTGGGAAATGCTGAAGATGGCCTAAAGATGTGAAGCTATATTTTAAGAAGATTTGAATTCTTATGCACTGCCTAATTTTAACAGCTATTTTTTTATTTAAATACCAAATATTGAAGATTCATCCCTCAATGATAACAAGTGACAATTTTATTTTCAGCAAAATGCTACTCAAACAATGGGAAAAAAGAGGTGGGGGAGCAGCAGCAAAACCTTCACTGTAAAAATCCAGTTTGAAACATTAAATCAGAGAGTAAATTAATACCTTACAATAACTGTACTTCATTTCTCTAACACACATTTATCAAACACAAAAACCACCAGCAAAAGTGTAAGGGAGCATAGTATTAAAAATGAGTAATCACAGATCCTTGTCAGTTATTCACCTTGGTGAAAAAAAAACAGTTTAGAATAAACTTTTCCATTTGGTTTGACTAGATTCACACAGTACATGATGGCATGTTTAAAAACCAAGATGCTTCATCAAATCACAGCCAAATCACACCAATTCAGATTTTGCCTAACCACATTATTAGGACTGGCTCCACTTCAGTGTGATCCTGAAATTGGAACTGGAAACTGACTCCTCTATTTATCCATCAGTTAAGATGAACAGCTATGACAGTTCTGTATATCTATAAATGCACTAAAAATTTATTTTAAAGCTTTTACATATTTGGACAAAATTCAAATCACAATTTCTTTGCAGCAGTTTATCAACCACGTTGTGTTTCCAATTCAAACCGAATAAAAACTTGGTCACATTGTCTAAAAACATTTTAAACCTCTTGTTCATTACATTGCACAAGAATTCATAACACAAATCTTAAGAGATCTGTACAAATTTGACATTACTGTAAGAATTCCATTAAGCAACATTTCTTTGTATGCTAAAGGACTCTGGAGCAATATCCTTGTAATATCAACATGATAAAAAGTGTTCTAGTTTTCAGAACTGTATTCAGAAGAGAGGTAAAATGAGATGGATCTAAATCACAAATGCCAAAGAAAAACTGTGAACAGAATTTATAACAGCTGATAGTTATTCCTGAAAGAAACACATCTAAGCCACTTGCTAATATATTTGCAGCCTAATTACTGATATACATTTTTATGTATGTGCTTTCATTTGCATCTAAACATTCATCCAAATTTCAGTATATTTAACATTTATTCCTAAAGGTTGCTTGGTATTTCCATGTTTCAATGCTTCTAGGACAGATTTTCAGTTTTTAGTTTTTAGAGTGGATAAGCTCTAAAATGAAATTCAGCTTTTCCTGAAGCAGCCCAATTTAGCTTTTCTTCAACATTTCAGTTGGAGTTCCTAGTTCAAGAATAGTTATCTTACTGCATAGCCTAGAACGTAGAATACTCCTGTAGAAAAAATATTCCAAATGGTATGTTCACTGTGGATATTAAAGAAATTAAACACCTTTCATGTTAAGATTTGAATTGTTTCAGAGAATTCCTTAAGTCCTCACATCAGGTCTTGTTTGTGTTTTGCAGCTGCTCTGGAAGAGGGGTGCCTTACTCCACTGTTACATATAAAAGAAAGCAATAGGTGCAGCCTAGCATAAGCACCAGCATGATGTAACTGCTCTTCTGCAAAATGAAATATTAATTTGATAGCAAAGGGCACAAACAACAAAGCAGTATTCTGTCTGGCTGACCACACTGCTATCACTGAATGTACATTAGGGCAAGTCATGGGAATTACCTACAATTTCTAATCACTGTAGCTGGCTTTAGCAAGAAAAAACAAAACAAACAAAACAAAAAAACCTCCAACTAATCAGCAAAACTCAAAAGCATTAATTTAATGTATTTTTTTGAAAAGAAGCTGCAGGAATCTCAAAATAACCAGTCAACAACCATTTTGAAGAACTCCTACTACGTCAGGCAAGAAGACAGCAAGTACTGACAGAAAGCAGCATGCCATGCTGAAGACTCTCTCCCACAATTAAAATATTCTCTCCCACAAGTCTTATTGTCTTTAGGAGCCACTGCTCCTGGTAGATACCAGAAAGTGATGTTTTCAGAAGCACTAATTAAAAGTAAGGATTAACACAGTTGGAACAATGAAAGAATAGACCAATAACAAAGACTTCTACACAATAATGTTCAGGGTACAATACTCTCCTCATAGGTTCTACAAGTTTTAGTGCCTAAAATACACAAAAAATTGTCCACGCTTGTATCACAAAATCAGGAGAGGATGCAGTGAGACAGAAAGGCTAAAACCTGTTAACTTCACATTAAAGCTTTCTGCTTCTTCCATTCAACCCTGACTTTTATATTCAGAGTAACAGATATAAAACATCACTTTATGGCAAAATCACTTTGTCTTGAGCAAATTAAATGCCTACATTATCCTGCAGATAGCACCTGTACAAGGCACTGCAGCACACACACATGGCATGAAATACATTACATTTTTCCTCACTTAAATGAGGGAAAGCACATGCACAAGGAGAAAATTAGATAAGCATAATCTTCAGCACTTGAAGTTCTACACAGTCAACAACTCATTCCCCAGTCCTTGCTAGAATGAGCTTAAAGCAGAGTATAAATTTCAGAGAGACTGCAAACACAGAGTAACAACCTTGGCAAAATTTAAAGCAGAAGAATAGAAATACATCAGGATATGTAGAGCTGAAAGAGGAAAAGGGATGCAAAAGTAATGTTTTAATGGTGTCAAAGATTCACTAATAAACTCCCTTCTCATTACAATATCATCAAGTTAACAGATGGTAAAGCATTAACCAAACAAGAGGGTGTCAAGAACTGCTAGGAAGAACAACACAGCGCACTTTAAAAGACACCAGCAGATGTTCCTGATTTTGTCCAAAAAAGTTCCATCACCTTTATATCCAAAAGGAATTTCACTATCTCAAACAAGAAGATTAAAAGGCATCAAGCTAGATTTAAAACAAAACAGTACTAATGGGCTTGCTGGTATCACAGACAGCCTCCAACAATGTTTTGAGTACCTTAATGGTGCTCCCTTTCCACAGCTCTCAAGATTACTGCTAGACTCTTTGAAAGACAAAACTACCTGCACACATGTAAACTCAGACTCCCTTTGATACAGTCTGCAGTAAAATGGATTCTCAGAAAATAATGGATTTTAGAAGAAATCAAGATTAAGATGACAACCCAAGCTGATGTGACTGGGAAGCAAGCAGGAAGTGAAGCCCCATCTGTGTGAGGGGCAGAACAGCAGAGTCCACAAGCATGCAGCTGGGCACAAGGTGCTGGGTGTGTGATACTGCACCTCCCAGTGCAACACACACCATGCAGAATCAGAATAACTTGGGGCACCAATACAGGCCACTGGACTTAGGAAATCAGAAATCAAGTGTTGAGGAGAATCTCACAGTAAGTCCTAGCAACAGCCAAACACTGAGCTCCCTCTTTCATCTGCTTCAAGTATCCAGTCTCACTGCTGCTGCTCAGCTATTCCCACCACAGGCATTTCTAAAAGATGAACAGTTCTTCAGACTTTCTATAAATTCTACGTCAAGCAGCAGTGTCTCAATTAGACATTTAAGAGGTACTATCAAGAGCTACCCATCAAAAACACAGGAAACTTGCAATTGGTAACCTTTGCTTTATTCCTCTCTGCAAATAAAATTCTTCCTTGGAGTCAAGGGCTCTGTACAGAAAGAACTGTGACTAAGGAAATGTTTACACACTGAAATCCCTGAAAGATTTCTTGTAGCATTAAACTGATGACAGATACTCATTAGAAAGCTCTCTTCTCAAAAAAAGAGTGTAAGAATTATAGTGGTTAAGGTATTAAGTGTAATTTCTAGGTCACTATATGCAGTAAGTGTTTCACTCAAACACTGGGCTCAATTCATGCTTCTATAAAAGAAGTTGTATAGCAAATCTGCCAATAGCAGATGTTCTGCTTGTACTTTGGAAAAACATCAGGATGGGGGGGCAGGGGGACACAAGCAATATTTAATATCCCACAGATAAAAGCACTACAGCAAGCTCTGCAATGTCAGAAGCATGTCCCACAGCTCCCATATTAACCAGTAACAGAACGAGACAAAGCAGCACGGATTTTTACAGCAGCATTAGATGACCTGAACAGCTTTGAAGGAAAGGAAAGGGATGATGTGTAACATTCCCATTTCACAACTTGTAAGGAAAGCCAAACCACAACAAAGTTAAATGAACTTGACACAACTCCTCAAGGGGCACAAAGAAAAGACAGAACCTACCCTTGCACACAGTGCTGTATCCACGATGTCACATTGCCCCTGCCAGACAAAGCAGCATCTGGTGTCCCCCAGGGCTGGGGCTGTGACCACCTGCTCTGACTGCCAGAGCTCCAGAAAGGGGCACACAGCAGCAAAACACATCCTGCCTGCTTTACACTCACATTTAACTTCTAAGAAGCATTAATATTAATTATACACTTCCCTAGCATATTTTAGCAGATCAGTTTGGTTTGTTTTTCCTTTTTTTGTTTCTCAAGAGAGGCCACACTCTTTCAGAGAGTCCTTCCTCAGCATACAGACAGGTCACAGGGAATAAAAAACCTAAGGAAAACAAATAACATCAAGAGCTAAGAATGTGGAATTTCAGAACTGCAAGAACACAGGAACTACTGTAGGTATTTCACTTGAGGTTTTTCTCACTGAAGTGCCTTCCCAAATGCAGGGCAACAAGGAGCAGAGCTCTGCCCTCAGGCCAGGCAGTGGCACAGCAGAAGGCAGGGTGGAGGTGCAGAGCCTTGCTGGCAAACCCCCATGGACACTTCTTTTGCTGCAGATCACCTTCCTACAGCAGCAGCCAAGGTCTTGTAGCAAAAATACATGGCACGCCTGATAGAAAAAGAAAAACTTGGCTTCTCTGATATTTCAAAATGTTATCAGGAGTTTATATCACTGAACTCAGTACTCCTGGTAGCACATTACATAAAGTATAAAATAAGAAATGCCTGGTGGGGGTTATCAGCATTGCCTACCACACCACTGAAATGAGCTGTGCTATCTCAGTCTGTGGTTTGAAGCCACACCCGGATATTAAAAACCCTGCTGCAGCACCACCCAACAGATTTGCTTAGTGCTGGTTTTTTCTCAAAATGCCTGAATCAAAAACAGGAGAGGAAAAAGAAGCACTTTAATGCTTACAAAACCACCAACTGGAGCATTCACTTAAAGGTGTATGATGGTGGAGATAGCCAGTCAAGGGACTGATACAAATTGCTATTATGGTTTCAAGCCTCCTCAACAGGAAACTTAAGGTGTTTAAGAAAGCTGTAAGAAAGCAAAGATTTATAAAAATAAGTACTGAAGTAAAAGTCATAAAAACAATCCACATTCATCCCAGACCAAGCAAGGTTGTGGACAGTGAGAATACTGGGACAACGACTAAACTGCACATTTGAGAAGTCTGAGTATTTGAGCAATGCTTTTAGAGAAAACAATTGCCAGTAAAGTGGCAAGTGCAATCCAGACACGGATTATCTGAAAAAGTAATTTTTATCCCCAGAGAAATTGGGCAGCTGGCACATGGGAACCTCATGAGGTTTAACAAGAGCAAGTGCTAGAGCTGCCTCTGTGTTGGGGCAACCCTCGGGATCAATCCAGGCTGGGAGTGAACAAGTCAAGAGCAGCCCCGGGGGAGCCCCGGGGGAGCTGCGGGGCAGAGCCGGCCCTGCCCGGCCCCAACCCGGCCTGGGCTGGGCCCAGGGGGCAGCAGGGGAGGGGATTCTGCCCCTCTGCCCTCAGTGGTTTCCCACCTGCAGAGCTGCCCCAGCCTGGGCCAGCACAGGAGGCACCTGGAGCTGCTCAGAGAGCCCAGAGGAGGCTCCAGGAGGAGCAGAGGGATGGGAGAACTGGGATTGATCAGCCTGGAAAACAGAAGTTTTAGGGTGACCTAACTGCAGCCTTCCCGTGCCTGAAGGAGCCAAAAAGAAAGAGGGAGAGAGACTATTTTTAAAAGCCTGGAGTGACAGGACAAGGAGGAATAGCTTCAAACTAAAATAGAGCAGGTTTAGATTAATATATTAGAAATAATTTTTTCCCTTTGAGGGTGCTGAGTTCTTGGCACAGGGTGCCTAGAGAAGCTGTGGCTGCCCCTGGATCCCTGGCAGTGTCCCAGGCCAGGCTGGATGGGGCTCTGAGCAACCTGGGATAGTGGAAGGTGTCCCTGCCCATGGTGGGAGGCTGGAACTTGATGATCTTTAACGTCCCTTCCAACCCAGGCCGTTCTATGATTCTATGAAATACAATAATAAGTGGATTTGGGACAAGGAATAGAAATCACAATCCAGGGACAGAACTGGAATCATGGAAAATAAGCACCCTGGGGGATTGCACAAGTAAGCCTTGTCAATCAAAAGCAACCAGCTTTATCATGCAGTTTTGAAAGGATCACATCAAGGGCAAAGCAACAGATGTACTACATGAACAACAGTAAAATATTTGACAAAAAACCTCTCTCAAGACTGCTACTCTCCAAAATCAACTCAAATTGGCTTGGACAGAAACACTACAATGCAACCTGAAACCCAATGACTAGTCATAATAAGAAAACGGAAAAGCCTAAAGCAGAAAATAAAAACAAATAAATAGATAAAAAGATGAGCGTTCCCCAGGCTGGGAAATCCTCCAACTGCCACACTGAAAAGTGCTGTGTCTATTTAGACTAATGTTCCCAGAAGTTAAAGCAATAAACAGAAATGGACTGCAAGTCTTGATTAGTGGGATACTGCAAAGATTGAAATTAGTTCTGACACTATTCAGAAACAGAAGCAGAACTGAGTGTGTTTGAGATTCACAGAGAACATTTCCAGATGGTAACAAACTTTGCAGATAAGTTGCAATGCCAATTGGTACAACACAGTAATAAGATGACCTAAAGTGATTAAAACCTGGGGGTTTTTTTAAACAGCAAAATAAAGATTCAGTGGGTACTGGGAAGTGACAAACTGCAGTAAAGGATCAAACTGAGAGACACAGAAAAAGAAAAGCATATTTCATTTTAGAGAAAAAATTACAATAAAAATAGCAGGAGATGGCAGATCAGTTATAAAGGTAAAACCAAAAAACACACAGCTCTGGAGCAGGCTATGGAGAAGACTGTATGCTCCACATTAATAAAACTCCTGTAGAAGATGTCCTTCATTCCTGCAAAATGTGCATTAAGAAGAGCAATTAAGGTAATCTGGAGTTCATTCACTATAACCTGCAGATACACTGCACTCCCTTTCCAAAGAGCTGTCCCCCTGTCAGCTTCCCTTCTACAGACCTTGCCCTCTGCTTGCCAGAACAAGGGTAATTAATGCACCAGTCTCCATCACCACCGTACAGTCAAACATATCATGCTGTGCACAGTTTAATACTCACAATTATTCAAAATACAAATGCCACAAAATCTCACACATCTCCATTTAGAAGAAGAGATCAAGAAATCAATTTCTTAGCTTCTAATTGTCACAGTCCCAAAAAGTCAATAAGAAAAAAAAAGGTAAAAGCCCACACAGACTGAGAGGCCACTTTCTTGTACTGATCTGATCCTTTCAAAAGTGAGATCCCTTCCTTTCTTACATCTGATCCTTTCAAAAGTGTTAAGGGTGAAAAAAGCAAACAAACAAAAAACCCCCAACCATATATTTCTGCAGTTTTTCCAAAGGCAGTAAAGCTACTCAGCTTTGCTGATTTAAGTGCAATCACCAAAACCAAAGGTTGATTTTGGTTGCAACCTACTTGAAATTTATGACAATGTTTTAAAGAGCTTCCTCGTTAGGTCACTGAGAAATAACTAACATTTGCAAAGCATTTCATGTGCTTTATTACAGCTCCAGGTGCTAATCCAAGGTTCAACTTTGAACACACAGACAGCTTTCAATTACATTCATGGAAAAACATTACTTATAGAGAGTGAATTTAAAGCTGCAACTTAGTGAGTGCAACTAAAGTCAGATTAAAGCTGCAATGCTTACCAGTCTTCCAGCAGAGCTTCAGAGAAAACACAGGAAATTGCACCACTAATTGGGCACTACAGCACCATGTATTTTTCTGAACCAATAATACATTTAATAGGTGTTTCTAAAGTCAGAGCATGAAAGGGTTAAATACTTTTTGTCTTCCATTAAAAACACTCTATGTGGCAAGGCTAATGAGTCATTTTGGCATGCTCTCCACATAAAGCAGCTGCTGTACAGTATGTTTTACTTTATAAAATATCTTTAATCAGCACACTGACTAGGTCTGTCATTTATAATTAAGGAGGTAAATGGCAGGTGCAGCAATAATTAGCAAAACTGAAGTCTTTGTGAAGGCATGCAGTCATACCAACTCAATGCTTTCTAGGAACAGAAATGATGGCTAACAGCTTTGTTGCACCAGAAACTTGATTAGGTAAGACTGTGCCAAGAAAGAGGGACATTTACAAAACATTTACACTTCTGAGGCCTTTACTATCCTATATTACCATATTCATTTCTAAAACTCTTACTTCTAAAGCTAAAAACAGAAAAATATTCAGGAGCAGAAAAGCCACCCACTAAGCTCAGAGTCTGTGTTTCTGCCTTACAAATGACAGAGGGACAGGGGCAGAGGTACAGGTCAAGAGACAGGCAAAGTGGTTCTCTTACTTGAAAAGGTTTTTCCAGCCAACGACTAAGAAATTGGCTAGCCCAACATCTGGAGAAATGCCCACACCCATAATTTAAAAACAGAGTAGTGTTTTCGTGATCACTTCCATGAACCAGTCCTACAATTACCCTCATAACAATTCTGCAACTGCCACCTTAGGAGGCTTTGGGGTTTTTTGGAGAAGGTCCATAGTCTGCGAGCTAAACTAAATCTCTCCTTCCTTTGAAAACTGCAGAGGTTATTTTGCCTTGAAGGACTTCTGAAAGGCAGCCTTACAACTATCTTTACACATCTTCAGAGCCCACACATTCAGCATGAAGTCCATAACACCTCCAAAGCAGCAGTCCCCCTCATCACCTGTGCTGCTCAGTGCTGGGCTGTGGCTGACCCCAGCCCAGAGTGGTGCATCCCCCCTCCATGTCTGTCTGTCCTGCAGAGTGCCCAGGCACCACCTCAGCTCATGGAAACAAGAGCAGTGGTGAGGCTGGGAGAATCACAGTGTTCATGGTCTCATTTGTAAACGTACAGCCTGCTGATCTCCAAGCAAACACTCCCAGGTACTGCACTGCCTTTGGCCACAGTAACACTGCAGTGAATAGAGTCTAGGAGCCCCATTTTTGTATTATTTCAAGGCAAAAAGATTAACCCTTCTGAATTATTAACTCTTCTTCACATTATCCACACTATGCTTCAAAAGCAACTCAAATATGTGTTCTTCAGTGAAGTGAAGGCACAACACATCAAATGATACATTTAGTAATACAGCAGTGGTAAAATTGTAGTAAAGAGCCTTTTGCATTAATTTTAAGAGAATCTATGTATTTCTGCCCAAATTCACATCTGTCTTAAGCAGAATAAACACCAGGCAAAGCAACACCACCTTGTGCTATGAACTAGCAGACCAGCTGCAGACCCCTGTAAGATACCAAGCCCTCAAATACCACACAAAAATGACACTGATTTGTGCCTCACTGATGGTAAATGACAACCTCTCCAGTGGGCAGACAGTGACTTCCACGGGCCCACAAGTAAACACTTCCAAGGCAAACTATAGTAATAAAGTGCAGGGGATGGAAGGCATGTTTACTTGTGTTTTTCTTTCAGTGCTAATTGAGAGTTAAAATTGAATCTTCTGGGAAGGAACACAGTCCCCAGCTGTGAGCAGTACCCACTGCCAACCAACTTATGAAGCAGAACGGCTACTGACTCACAAATGAGTTATTCACCCATCCTCCTTCTGACAAGCAGAAAAAGTATATGACCACGGCTGACAGAAGAGAAAACAAAATTCAAACAGAGGCATTCAGGAGGGATAAGGAGAAGAATTTAGAAAACAACAAAGACCATTTGTTATACTCTGCAAGAAGACACAAACAATGACAATGAACCACTTTTAACTAGACTTAATTAATTCTGTAAATGGGCAGATAACAAGTGCTGCACAAACAAATCAAAAAGGCCACTAGTTATAAGCACCACAATATTTTGTTTGAGAATGCAAAATGAGATGCTGGAATTTCAATAATATTTTTAAGCTTTTTTTAGATTAGCCACAATCAGTGTGGGTATGAAACAGCTGTTTTGAACTACCAGAAGAGATCCAAAGGATAGGAAAAAATTTTGTCTCTAAGTGGGAACAGATTTCAGAGAGTACACATGGGGGGATTACAGAACCTGCCCTCCCAGACAGGTGGGGCTTACAGCTAAAATATTTCAGACAGCAGGAGGCAGATTTTTATGCCATCACAATTTCAGTCCCCAGACAGGTCTAAGACAGTCAAATTCATATAAACTCTCTGAGAAGACAGCAGCCATGCCCTGCCATATGGTCTGACACAGTTCAGCACATGGGATCAGTTACAACTGTTTTCCTTTTCCCAAAATTAGCATTAAAATATAAGTGATAGCTTCAATTAGAAGTAAAGCAGCTTGTCAAATGATTAATTTAGAAGCAATCCAATGTTCTGAGACAATGTAGATGATACAAAAATTTACAAAAATTGGTAGAGGGTATAAATACAATTAAGACTGAGAAAATAATTGAACACATAAATAAATCAATTCCTCCACTACTATGGCACTGTGCAGCATTTACTACCAAGGTGGATGGAGAGATGTTTATGGCATACTCATAGAATAGCATTAAAAGCACATTTTCCTGTTTGTGAGTTCATTTTTAAAAAGCCTATCAGAGGCTAAACTACCTTATGCCATTCAGAAAGCTTCATTAGCTAAGGCTGCTGCAAACTGGTAAAGCAGCTTGAAAAATCCTGCTTTATTATTTAACTTGCTTGGGCTTAACACAAGATGTTGACTTTTCTTTATGGTTCACCTTCCTCCCAGAGCTACCCCGATATTCATGGGCTCCAGTTCCAAGGGTATTGTGTTCCAAATGGTGGTGGATCATTTCATATCACATGATCAATATCAACTGATCATGTTTTGTATCTCTGTATATATCACCCTATGTATATATCATTCCCAGGGTGTGATTTGGTGGAATCTGATTAAATAACACAACACTGGAGCTCTACAGGCAGTTACATTATATAAAGTATTTGGATACACCAGAATGCAGTTAAGAGATAGGTCTTACTTTCCCATCCAAACAGCATAGCTTTCAGGGAGTTGTGGAACAAAAAGCATTGATCTTCCAGTATCAACATCTACTGCTCCAAAGCAGCCTGCTTCAGTTACTCCAAAAGTCCAGTGAAAGTAAGATTCCTAGGTTAAAACAAAATATATTCTTAGAAGAAAGACCCCACTTCTACCAGCTCTAAAAATACACAAGAGTACATATTAATTCCTATTTCCACATCTCTGGAGGAGATCTCTTGCTTCTGGAGCAGGAGAAGTGGTTTATGTCTAAACCTTTTCAGACTGGTTAGTTTTAGGTTAGAATAATACAAATCCCTTTGCTGGCAACTGGAAAGGATCAGAGCTTAATGAACTACCATAAAGAGGTTAACTCAGCACAGTAAACATACACTACACATTAAAATACATTCTTCCAATCTACAATTAGGGAATGTATGATCAGGGAGAAACAACCACCTCACAAGGCACAAGGCAAAAGCAGAGCACAGCTTCATTGGGTGGCAAAGGCAGAGTGCTGAAGTGAAATCCCAACCTTCCCCAGAGAGGAGGAAGCTGCACTAGGAACAGCCCTCAGCCAAGAGTTATTTAAAGAACAAGCAAGCAAACAACAAAACACCTAACAATACAGGATTTAATTCTGGTAAGGACAGGCATATGCTCTAGTACCCTGAAAGGTGCATCTCCTCTAAAACCAGACTAATAAGTACATAAGGATATGTGCTATGTAAATTAGAATTTACTGGGTTTGTTTCTTCATAACATACAACAGCTCAATGAAGTTCACAAAACAAAGTGCTGCAGAAACCATGCAGGGTATGGGATATACATGATTTGAGTTCTTTTACATCCCCAGAACATGTTAAGTCCTATTTGTGACAGAAGAACACATGGCTGCTTAAGGAAGAGTCTAATTTAAGAAGACACATGTTGTAAATTCCAAGATATAGGCTGCTGTTTTATAAAACCATGAAATATACTTTTCTATTAATTAGGTCCACTGTAACATGCTTTATTACACAAAGAAGGTTGATTTTTGGGTCACAGACAAGACTGAAAAAATGAAGACACATTCTACTGCTGTCTTCAAGACTAGATTCAAACACTGATGAGCAGTAAGGCCTTGAACAGGTTTAGGCCTTTAAACCAGATAATTAGCCTGCACTAAAGTACTGAAAGTGAGAGCAAGTCAAAGCTGAAGAAGCAATGTTATAAAGAAGCTAATTTATTTAAGTGAAGCAAGACAATGCACATCCAAGAGACAGAGAAAATAATTTAAAATCATTTAAAAATCCGTGCAGTGGAAGAGAGTTTCTTAATTTGAAGTTTGGATTCAGCTCTTACCTGGCGAAACACAATACCAGTATCAGTACAGTATCTCTGGGTTTCTTCTCCACCCTGCAGCAGAACAATTGAATTCTTCTGGACATCCTTATTCTGTCTCAGGCGCTCACAGAGCCGTCTTCTGTTCAAGGCAAAGAGCGCCACAGGCACTTTCAAGGTCTCATTCCCCAGCCAAAAGGAGGGTCTAGAAGAGATTTTTTCAATTGACAATTAATGGCAAACAGTGGTTAGCACAATTTAGATGCACAGTGTTCATTAGTTTAATTCAACTCTACTAACAAGAGGCTCATCACTCCTGGGGAAGAGCGGCTCTACACACATTGATCTCAAGCAATCACTAAGCACTGCTCACACAAGGACCAAAGGAAAAAGGTATGTGAAAAAGGCATTTTATGACTGGCTTTTCACAAATATTAAAATGAATATTATATGTGTTGTGTTAGAAAGTTGTGCTGTATTAATTCTCTTAAGTAGTGTGTTAAATACAGTTTTAGGTTATAAAAAATGTTAAAATAGAAACTGTGCTATGTAGGATACTTTTTTTAAAGAAAGGACTCACACTGAGATAGCAGCCACAGGACACCCAAATCTTTCAGAGAAAAAGAATTTATTGCTCCATTATCAGAAGAAATTAATTTCTTCCTGCCTCGAAGGCACTGTTAGGATTCAGAGGAAGAAGTTGACAATGACCAGACAGAATCCTGTGTTTGAATGGAATTTATGCATCATGTATGAGGTGTATGAATATGCAACAGGCTATTGCTTTTAAGGGTTCATCCTTTGTAAATGGATGTCCTTTTTCAGGCTTGTGCTGCCCAGAAAAAGGTACCTGGACACCCGTAACTCATTGTCTCTATTGTCTCATATTGTCCTAATTCAAACTGTCCAAATTATTATTACTCTAATTGTATGACTATTTTTATAACCATTTTATTACTATTAAACTTTTAAAAATTTAAAAACAAGAGATTGGCGTTTTTCACAGGTGGAAACAGCAGACAAGGCTGGCTGCAGCTACAGCCCACAGCACGTCCCTCATCACATCCCTTTGGGCAGTGCAACACAAAGTGACCACAGCCTGTGTCAGCTGAGGAGAGGCAAAGCAGGAGGGATGAAAATTAGTTCTGAGGTGCTGAAAACAGAAGTGGAAGTTTACAGTAAGTCTAGAAAACTTCAGCAAGTCCTTCTGGGAAACAGGGAGTGGAGAGAAAAGATGATGGACAGCAGACACAGGACAACAGCATTTCCCATACACAGGATGGGCAAATCTCTTTTCTACGGATGTATGGTTATTCTTGAACACGCACAAGGAGCTTCAGCCAGTGACTGAACTCAAACACATGGCCACAGGAGCATGGCTTGGACACCTCCACTTGTCCCTAAGGCCACACAAATGTGCTGAGACAGCCCAGAAAGCTTCTGAACCATTGTGCTCAACAGAGCTGCAACTGCAAGGACACTGTTTAAAAGCTGAGAGCTCGCTGTTACTAAGTAATTTTAGATGTTGAAAGTACCTCAAGAATATGTGGCTGATTCATTCCCATTTGTTTCAGCTCCATAAGTGCACCTTTTGGAGATTTCCCAGTAGAAACACTATAGCTTTTCTAGGATATGGAGCAGCGGGAGTAGTTTAGTCAGATTATATGAGAAGAATCTAAAAGCAGTTTATTTTGGGGGTGGTTTTTTATGCTTGAACAGCAAAGCTGCACTTTGGAGCTTCAGTATCAGAGATGATCAATAAAATTTATCCATAAAATCCTATTATTTAAGTCCAATTTGTCCCCCCACCTCAGCTTCTCCAAGCCCGACTGGATGGTCACTTTCTATGCTTTACAGGAGATGGCAGAAAGGTGCAGTTACCTTGTTACTATGTTAAGATGACAAGAAATGAACCAACCACCAAAGTATTTAACATTAGAGGAGCAAAGCTCCACGTCTTAATTATTATATAGCTTTCATGAGCAATCTGAAAGGTAACCTTTGATTTATAGCTGCATAACCTCCTAAAAGACTATCAACCTCAGAAATGTAAACCCTGTAATTTCCTACTGCAGCCACAGCATAAAAGACCTAATAAAATACTTTACTTGCTTATAACCACTTGATGTAACAGCATAAGTAATTTTAGAAGGTAAAGGACTGCTCTTGCTAATCCAATTTTCAAAATATCTGCTTACAAATTCAGCTGATGGCGCACAAAACCCAAATGTGTTTATTTTTATTCCTTCCAACACACACCTGACAACCCCTCACCAAGGCAGGTAATCATCACAAGGGCTGCAGCACACACCTCAGCACAGCCTGGAAGCACAGCATAAACTTTTTTTTGGGGTACCTATGTCTGTAGGAAGAAGGAAGCAAGTTCATACAATCCTAGCAAAAGCTACTGCAAGTTTAGTCAGATAGTGAACCTCAAAGTAAAAATAGGCAAGGCTTTCCAGGTACAAAGCTGTGGCTCAGTAATTCAGCAATGCACAGGAGGCTGAAAACGCTGCTTCCAAGCATGATCATCCCTTGGAGGATGATCCATTTCCATGCAACAGCCTGGAAATCATATGCTCACCTTACGGGGCATTTATAAAAGAGAGGAGAGAACATCATCAGATACCCTTATATCACATGTTTCTCTCAGATCTTTGTATCTGCTGATTAAAAAAACAAAAAACTAACAGGCAGAGGTTGTAGCACAGCCTGTCTCATGTTTTGCTTCAAAGGAAGGAAAAAAGTCACCTTCATTGCAATTTTACTCACTTCACAAGTTTGGGGATCTTTTTCTGCGATTTTAAAAAAAAAGAAAAAAGAGAGAACTCTGACCTCTCTCCTCCAAGCCTATTCCTACACCCTGAAGTTCAGAGGAAGCTGCTACAAAGGCACATTTTCATCTCCCTTAAGTCTAATATTAATCCTTTTATTACACTTAAAACCTTTGACAATCCAAATGACACTTCAGGAGAAATAATGACATCAGACAGCAATTCAAACCAGTACTTTTAATAAGCCCCTGAAGTCTACCTTTTACTGGGATCTTAATGCTGAAGCTGAACTGCGTTCTAGTGCAAAATGACAGCTTTTGTGCACATTTTCTCTAAGTGAAAGTGTGTTCTTCCTTGGACATAGCAGATCCCACTTTCCCTGAATAGGATGGCACAGTATTAACCCACAGCAGAGCAGGGTCTGCAGTTGTTTTAGAGTGGCACAGTTTTCTCAGGGGCACAGCCTTGGCCTCTGCTTTAAGGCTGCTGTAGAAATCACAAGAGCTGAGCATGCTGCACCCTGCAGCAAGGGCTGGGCTGAGTGTAAATCCTGCTCTGTTCTCGGGTTCCTGCTGAGCACTCATGTTAATTCACACCTCACAGAGTGAGCCCGACAGGAAATACACCGACTTTCACAACTGGAATTCTGCAGAGAAAACCAGCTAGGTTTTAGGGAGAATATTCAGCTTAGAGGAGTTTGCTTCCTCCACAGCTCTTGTTCTCTTTTTTTCTCCTGCAAGCACTCAGATACCAAACTGGTGGCACCCTGGATGGACTGACAACATGGCAGAACACCCACAGGTGCTGCTCTGCCTGCACAGATCCACTCACTTGGCACACATGAGCCATGCACGAGCTTTCCACAGCTAACAGAGAGCTCTTTTCAGACAATACTGACAGGGGCATTTAAGCCTTACAAAAAGGTGTATGGCTGTACAATCAGCTTTCCATGGCAAAGAAAAATTGGGAAACGGAACTCCCATAATACTCAAGATCACAAGAAAAAAACGTCACACACAGGACTGGTTTTTCAGTGACTTGTAGTAAATTGAGTGTAACTCTCATATGTAACTGCCTCACACGTGTATCAACCCTACAAATACACATGCAACTACAGTGTAAGCAGTGTAAAACTATGGTCTTTGCCTTGGAAAAAAACTGCCATAAAATTCTCTCTAGGGAAGGAACTATAAGCTTTTCACTTTGGTCCATGATATCTAATCACTCAGTTATATCTCACAAGACACATAAATCACAGAATCATAGAATGGGTTGGGTTGGAACAGACCTCAAAGATCATCTTGTCCCACATCCCTGACATGGGCAAGGACACCTGCCACTAGACCAGGCTGCTCAAGGCCTGGCTTTGAACACTGCCAGTGCTGGGGCATCCACAACCTCCCTGGGCAACCTGCTCCAGTATCTTACCACTCTTACAGTTAAGAATTTCTTCCCAATATCCAGCCTAAACTTCCTCTCTTTCTGTTTGTACCCATTACTCCTTGCCCTGTCACAGCAGCTGCTGCTGAACACTCCCTCTCCAGCTTCCCCGTACCCCCTCAGATACTGGGAGGTGCTGGGAGTCTCCACACAGCTTCTCCTTTCCAGAACAGCCCAAATTTTCTCAGCTTGTCTTCTTACGAGAGACACTTCAGTCCTCTGATCAACTTTGTGGCCTCCTCTGGACTTGCTTCAGCAGAGTTATCAGAATTTAATTAATACAACACATTGGCTGCTCCTTCAAGGTCAGCTTCTTCTCTTAGCACAAGGACTCCAGCATGCCCAGCCCCAAACTCAACCCAAAACTCTCATGTGAAGTTACACATGTGATAAAGAAGGGTATCTGATACAAGCACTGCTTTGTGGTGCACGCCTCTTTGAACCTATGCAAGCTTCTGCAAATGAACCTTAGCTGCTGTCAAAAGTGGACACTTGCAAGAACAAAAGAGGGCAAGAGAAGCTCAGCTCCCTTGTTTTCCCCAGTCTGGTACCAGCATTTACCACTGCTCAGTCTGGTAAAGGCCTCCCACAGTAGTTGACAGTTTCCTGCTGGCTGTCACATACAATTTTTATGATCACTTAGGCCCAAGCTCACAGACGAGCTCTTTTATTTTATTATACTGCAAGTGAAATATAGCCGGGAACATTAAACTACATCTGTTCTTTAAAGATATTCTTCCTTTGCCTGGAGCTCCTGATTTTCAATGCTTATTTCAGAAGTTTTATATTTTAGAGAGCATACATTCTGGTACTATATGATGCATCTAGCATTTTGGATCTGTTGTAAAGCAACCACCAGAACACACTGGTTACTAAAACTCCTATTTTATTTCTGGTTTGCCTACCATTTTTCAGTTAACTTTCTGTACTTCTGGTTTTTTTGAGCAGAAAATTCATGGACTGCTATTTCTGTTCTACTGAGATCCCACAGAGAGGATCCAGATTTCAATGAAGATGAGAAACCACCAAAACTACTTTTCAGTAAATCACCACTTGTTTGTTGACCAGGCCTT
This sequence comes from Camarhynchus parvulus, assembly GCF_901933205.1. Lineage (NCBI taxonomy): Eukaryota > Metazoa > Chordata > Aves > Passeriformes > Thraupidae > Camarhynchus > Camarhynchus parvulus. Next base: position 20,129,567 of record NC_044581.1, on the reverse strand, counting down.
ATTTATTTGTTTTGAGCAACAGATTAATCAACACCAGCCTGAAGCGTAAACACTTTTCCAATGCTGTTTTCACATCCCATATGTGAAGCTCAAGAGGCCTAGCACAAGGAAAGGGGCGATACAACCAAACAGTAACAGCAACTACGGCTGTTCAAGGTATAAAATGGATATTTTCTTCACGGCCAACTCAGTGTTTCTTGTGAAGTTGACAGCTCGAAGTCCCGGCGCCGCTCCGTGTCCTCCCTGGCAGCCCAGCCCGGGGTGGCCCCGGGGCCCGGACAGCGCTGGGGACACCAGAGCCGGGGGAGCCGCAGGGCAGCGAGCCCCCAGGCCCCGGGTCACAGCCAAGCCCCGGCCTGACCCATGGCCGGCAACTTTGGAAACTTCCCCCTTCGTTTTGATACAGTTATAATGGCACCTTCTTACAGCACCAAGAAATGGCTGAATTTTGCTATAAAATGTGGGAAAATCCTTGTGCTGCGCAATGCAAGCCACCTTTAAGCATCACTTTCAAACCTGAGACAACTTCAAGGATAACGCACGGCTGGGGACGAGGCACTGCGAGCCAACCCGCCCGTGGGACCCTTCGCGGCTCTCTCACCGCCCCGCGCAAAACCCGAAATCCTTTCGGAGAACCCCGGGTCCGGAGCATTCAGCCCGGGTCCGGAGCACGCAGCCCGGGTCCGGAGCGCGCAGCCCGGGTCCGGAGCACGCAGCCCGGCGCCAGCCAGTGCCCTGCCTTCCCGGCCCCGCCGCCAGCCCGGGACACCGCTGGCGCACCGGGCCCCCGCGGGCCCCCACCGGCCGCGCCGTGGCCCTTGCAAGGAGCGGGCTGCCGGCGGTCCCGGGGGATCCGGGGAGGCCGGGGGTCCCGGTGCCGGTCCGGCGTACACTCACCCCTCCGCCGCAGCCATGTTCGCTCGCCGGCCCTGCGCGGTCACGTGGCGGCTGCGCCGCAGCGCGGGGCGGGCGGAGCGGCCCCGCTGCCCTCACGGCGGCTACGCGCTCCCCTCACGGTCGCCCCGTGCTGCCCTCAGAGCAGCTCCGTGCTCCCCTCATCCCCGCCCCGCTACGCTCCCCTCACGGCAGCTCCGCGTTCCCCTCACGGCCGCCCGGTGCTGCCCTGACGGCCCCGCCACAGGCCCGGCTGGCACCGCACCGGGACCCCCCGAGCCCGGGAAGTGCCGTCCTGAGGGACCATCTCCGGCCCTCCCCGCGCGTGCTGGCCTTTAAGGAACAATCCAGGCCTCGAAGCCAATATAACATAATGTAAATACAACTTTTTGCAGGGATGGCTCTCCTACCGCTGACCTCTCCTCAATTAACGCTTCCTGGAAAATCCACTTCATGTGCAGTTCTGCTGTAATCCCTGGAAGAGCTGTTTTCCACCTGCATTTTGAAGTGGTGAAGGTGTTTAACAGTAGCCTTGAGGCATGGTGTGCTGGAGCCATTGCCTGCCCTTGGACTCCTCCACTCTGCTGGTTTTTTCCTATTCACATAGATTTCGTCAGAACCCGAAATTACTCGTTCTTGCCTCAAAATTACTTGCTCTTGTTTCAAGATTACAAGATACCTGAAGAAACTATCAGAGTCCAGGGTGCAGTTGCAAAAGCAAATAGCCAGGAACACGAAACACCAGATAATGAGAGATTGGAGCTCTGCTCAGTGACCTGAACACAGGGTCTGCTGCTGTGCAGAGATAGATGCAGCTCTGGGCAGGCAGGAACCCTCCCTGGAAACAAAGTGTGAGTCCTTGCTCTAGGGCTGCTCAGTAACACCACTGCTCTGCTGGCCTGGCACTGATCTCCAAATAAATGCTGTGATACCTGAAATATTCGGCTGCTTCCACCACAAACACTCGGGAAAGAGAGGAATGCAGGGCAGTGCAAAGGCAGAGTATGATCATAACATACATGGAGTTTAAGTTCATGTGTGTTAGGAAAAATCAGGGCACTGTCGCTAAGACACATGCACAGTTAAGCCCATTGTTCTCATTTGGTCATATTGTCCTCTAGAAGATGTGAGAAAACGCAGCTATTCATGGCTCTGGAGTGGTGTGTGAGAGCTGCGGGCAGTGACAGGCAACGATTGATTTCAGGAAGTCTGGATAGGTGCATGTAAATTGATAAAAATAGAAAAGTCAAGCAGTCATTCTCTAGCTCTTTATGTTTTTACATCCAAGAATCAGAGACCTTTAGTACCAAATATATAATGAAAAGTTTCTTTCATGAACTGCACATTTGACAAGTAACAATACTTATTTTTAGGGTCCAGATTCATGGATAAAACCCCATTTTAGAAATAATTGATAAGTTCTTGAATTGCAAAAACTTCCCTCAGTTTTTGCAGACTGAAAAAAAAAGTGAACTGTAGTGACATATTTTACTGCTTTCAGTTCCCTAGAGGAGCTTCCTTCTGCTTAGGTTCCAGCAGAACCACTGGGGGGAGGCTGGAAAGCTCACTTTGCTTTTCCTTCTCCTCTCAGGACTAGAGAGAAAAGACTAAAGCTTTCAAGGCACTCTTCCAAATACCTTCATTTGGGCATTCATCCTTCCCTGCTCCCTTTTCCTACCCCTACGCTTGCCCTCTGTAGAGTAAAGGCCTCCTGCATTGTAGTATCTGCTCTCTAAAATGAGTTTTCTGGGTCTCTGTCCTGTTTCTTTTCATTTCCTTCTTGGTCATTTTACCTGCCTTCCAAAAACAATCACCACGCTTAGGAGTTACCTGCAGTATATTAAATCTCAGCAGGAAATAAGACTACACTCATTAGGGGAAAAGAAATATCCTGTTCTTCTGTCTCAGGATTTGAAAGAATGAAACTGCTGCAGTGTGCACAACTGAAACTCATGTGCAAGGTGGTGATACTTGAAATGGCAGCCACAGGAATGGCACTGGCTGCCAGGCTGGGAGCAAGCCCAGCTGCATTGCACACATAGGCAATTCTGATTCTCTCCATGCTGCAATTCACTCTGCAACTGAGAGGAGTAAACATTCACATCTGAGAGGCTGAGTTTACTTCCCTCTACACCAAGGTTTGACTGACCATTACTGTCACTTATCTCCCAGTAGGACTGTGAGCAAGAACACCCTCTCTCATGCTGAAGGCCTGATCTTGCAATTCAGGCAGCTTCAAAATTCCCACTGTAGCAGTTTGGATGTACAAGAGATGCAAAACTGCAACATGTGATGGGATTCTGCACTAGCCCTCTGTATTTCAACTGTTCCTACTGCTGTCCAGGCAGGATCTTAGAGTTCAGCACCATCAGTGCTGATTGCTTCTATTATCTCAGCTGAAAAGAAAGAATGTTAGGTTAATAGACTTCCTTTTGTTACATGAAAATTACACAACTGTTGTGAATACAGGTCAAGGCATTTGCTCCTGCTTTTAGAGTACAATAGATGAAAATTCAAAGTTAGCAAGGGCAGATGCAATCCAAATATGTACCAGTGGAAAGGGAAGGATGCTGCAGCTGTAGTCACAGCATGTGCTTGGGGAGCATCAATTCTCCTTCTGCCCTCCAGCCTAGAGTGGTGTCAAATACTGGAGCTAAATACTCTGTCTGCTGCAGTGCCTGAACTTCTCTTGTGCTTTGGGAAAATGCAGTTGTTGAGAGACCAGATCATCTGGGGCTGCTGTGAAGGATCACAGAGCCCCACTGAGAACGTGGTACCACAGGAGGAAGCCTTGAGCTGCCAGTACCATGACATGAAGTGGGGAACAGTGTCTAAGGCTCAGTGACTAAAGTCACCCTCCCTAGTAAATCCTTACTTGATATATGATTTCAACACAAGTTTCAAACAATTTTCTAAATAACCAGAAAGCTTCCGTATCATACATCCCACCAAAAAAACAGAAATGGGAAGTGCTGATTTATCAGCACAGGAATTGTTCTAAGTTCAGCTTGATTTGTTTTTCTGAGTTCAGCTTGATCTGTTTTTCTGCTGATTATTCCTCCAAAATTTTGGAAGGTAGAACCTTGTTGGCCAAAACACACTGTGACCCTCTTCACTTGGATGGGGGAGCACTGGCTAGGCAAAGAACAACAGACAGATTTTGTATGTATTTGAATCAAAGTCTTTCATACATTGTAGGATCAGCTGTTAGTCCAAAGTAATTATACAGACTGCTATGCTAAAATGTGTTAATACTGTGGGGGGTTTTAAATAGCATCATTCTACAGGGACCCCTACTGCCTTTGTTTGATATAATGGCCATGAGTCTTTTATGTGGAATTAAGATTACAAGGTCGCTTCAAAGCAACAGATTGAACAAAAGCATCTGCCTTTGGCATTTTCATCATGAAACAACTTTTAGTAAATTTCCCTCAAGCACTAAATGTATACTGCTGTATTGATCTTTTGGATCTTGAAATGAAAGTGTGATTTTCCTAAAGCTTGCTTGAACTAAATTATTATAAAGACAAGAAAGGTAAAGCATTACATTACCTCATTACTCTCACCATTGACTTTAAGAGTTAGAAAATTTAGTAAATTCAAAATGTGCCCATCAAGGATCACAGTCTAAGGTACCTTCTCCATCTATTGTTTGATCTTCACAAAAATGTATGATTTTTTTTTTAGGTTCATTAGTATAGACTGTAATTATTTTATTTCAATCAATCTGCCCACCAGTGTTTATAAATTGCTGCCACAGAAAGTCCTATCTCATCAAAATGTATTAAAACAGCACTATCAAAACTGCTTCAAAGGCTTCTTTTTTTAGAGGTTTGGGTTGTCAGGTTTTTTTAAGAATTAGTAGCAAATGTGATGTTCTCTGTAATGTTTCTCTAATATCTCTGGAAGCTTGAAAGAATCAATTTTCGTATATTGCAACATATTGCTTTTTTTCAATAAAAGGAGCTTCTCAATGATTTTTCAGCCTGTTTGCTCATATATTATGTTTTTTGCTAACCCATAGGCCAGGAAGGCACAGTTTATGTCTGTCGTGTGTCCTTTGCCTGGTGCCCAGCACCATGGCTCCTTTCTGGTTTTTGGAGTCAGGTGTACTTGTACTGCATTAAAAATGTTACATGAGTGAGTTCAGCCATGGCTAATTGCCAGGTATAAGAGATAAGCCACCAACCTGTATCTCCTTTTTTATAACTGATGCTAGTTAGCATGGTAGATAAACATTTTTGTTTATTCTAAGTTTTAATGAATATCCTGTAGTGAAATTTTGCAACAGTGGGTTTGGGACATGAATGTAGTCGGTATCACTGAAGCCATTACCCCAACACCCTCACCAAAGTTACAGCAGACACCACATCTGAGAACAAAATCCCTTCACATTGCTCTTGTTCTGTTCCTTCAGCGTTTCTCACTTTCAAAAGCACAGCCTCTCTCTGCAATGAGGAGTGGTTCCCTGGCTGTATTTTGAAGGGCACAACCAAAGGGGCTTTGCACCACCTTCTCCAGCAGAAGCATGGGAAGAGGCTGATGGAGCTTCTGTCCTGTGTCACAGAGAATTTGTCTGGCCTGCACGTGTGAACATGTGCCATTTGTACAATGGGAAAGCACCACTTCTCTTGCAAATTCCCTGTGGTACCTTGAACTTACCTGCACCGTTGCAATATATTGTACAGTTTTAATACAGAACATGTTTACAAAGCTTACTTTTTCTTTCATTAGTGTCTGCATAATATACTCTCCACCCAGTGCATAACAAATCCCCAAACAAGCTTATAATATGCATATGCAAATATTTTCTCAAAAGATTAATGCCTTCAGGTTTTTGCAGATTAAGATCCTTATCTTCACACCAATTTAAAGTCAGATTTCTCACTTTTTTAGGTAGGAAAATCCTCTTTAATTATTGTTTATCTGAATGTATTTTCCACTCTGAAATCTTACAATAAAATTGTAAGCCACTGGTTTAGATCTGTATTTTGTTGATGATGAAGGAATTGCTCTTTCCTACACAGACATATTAGAATTGTCTGAAATGAGTTCTTTCAGGCTTTGCATGAGCAGCATTTCTTTTTCTGCTTGAAACAGTCCTACCCTCCTTGCTAGGGAAGAAAGGCATCTCATGGTGCTGCCCTCTAATGCCAGGAACCACCGCTCCTGCAGCTTTTCCTTTCTTGAGCTGCTCTGCGGAGTGGCAGCAGTCAGTCCAGCAGTGCAGCGAGGTTGCCATGGAGCCACGGCTGAACTCAGCCCTTCCCGGCCAAAAGTCATCAGTGCTGCTGCCCCAAAGCACTCCCAGCGCTGGCCCACCGTGCCAACTGCAGATGATGAGATAAATTACTTCCTTTTCCTGCAAACCGCTCATCTAATCTCCTCTCCATCTGACTGGAAATTTAACCCAGCTGGCTCCTGCCTTCAGTTTAAACCTAAAAAAACCCCAAGTGATAAGAAACTGGCCATCAGATTATCTAATCACAGTCTATGTCCTGGGACTTGAGCACTTTTTCAGTTTGGTCAGACCACTTCCACTACCCAGTGTCCAAAGGCCCCTCTCGTGAGCCAGCTTTAACCTGGGAGCCTAGGAAGGATCAGGGGACTGTGCAATAACATAGTAGAGGACAGAGGGGATAAAAAACTACAGCTTGTGAATCAGAGTTCAATTATCTTTTGAACTGGAAAAAATGCCTGTTTTACACAACCACTCTCTCCCCTAAAGACATTACACAGCCTCTCTCCAGGCAGGGGAAACTGCGCCAAAAACACAAAGTTCACTAAGGATGTTATCTGCCTCTTTGCCTTTTAACGAATCAACTGACTAACATTTATTTTAAAAACAGGTCATATTTCCAGGCATTTTTCAAAGACTGTCAGTTTGATGAGAGTGTGACTCAGTTTATTGCAGAGACAGCCTTTATTTGCAGAGTATTTCTCCAGGGGTACAAGCTGGCACCTCCCTGCACATGTCACACTGGGCACAGGTATCTACAAGGTGACTTGGATGCATGCATGAAAATTAGGCTCAATGAGAGTCAACTTGGGCAACAAAAATAGTATCTACAGTCACCATCTTCTGCTGCCCAGCCTCTAAATTCAAATCTCATTGTCTGTTTTTAATTTGCAGTCATGAATATAAAGTGATTTCTAAGAAATTATTATTTGACATCTCAAAAAACCTTTTTGCTAAGCCACCCTTTGGTTCTGTACAACTTTAAGCTTTTGTGAGGACAGCTCCTCTTGGTTCCTGTCAGCACCAGCAGTGTTAATGCCATTTGGGCAAAGGAGATTCAGAAGGGAAGCTCAAAGAATGTGTGTGGTTTAACTGTGTTTCAGGTGGCATCTGTCTGCATCCTTGAGAATAAAAAGGCTCATACAATTTCACTGATGTGGTGGTACAGCTGTCCCATTTTTTCTGCTTCAAGCCCTGTCAGGCATCTTTGTTTGTATGCAAGGGCCCTGTTTGAACTGTTCCTGGTGTCCTTGCTTTGTAGGCTGGCAGGAGAGGTGTTGGGTTATTTGGTTTGGTTTTGTTTTCATTTTCAGAAAAAGTGGTCACTTTTTTCCATCTGTTACTGTTGACAGCAATAACTTCTCTAGTCCAGGCTGATGTTATATGATGGCCACAGAAAAAGGATTCAGCTTCAGAAAATTGTGTGGGTTCTCACTGAGTCCCAGAACTGGGCAGATGCCAAGCAGCAATAAAGGGCAAGCTTCACCTTGGGATGCTGTTGTGGCAGGCAGCCTGCTCCCCTCCAGCCCCAGCTTCTTCTCAGTGATAACTGCTAGGGGTTTATGCTGAATATCAGGAAGGTCTAAAGCAGGTATAAACCACAACAGTTTCAATATTAAACTTGGCCTAACAGTGCTCATTTAGGACATGGCTTTGTGCATTTACTTCCTGCTGATTGCACATTTAGCTGTGCAGCATCCCTTTGGTGATATCACCCTTGCTCTTGTATGAGTAAGGGCAGAAAAGGAAAAATGTTGCTTTCCCAAGACTGTAAAGAGGTAATTTTCACTTGTTTCCAAAGATATAAAAAACAGAGAAGGAAAAACCTCTTGAGGCTCAGGCTTCTTTCTGAAAGCACACCTTGGGGCACCATCCACCAGCTCATCACTGCTGTGGGCTGTGCCCATCTCTCTTGCTGGGTAAAGTCTTCCCAGTTTGATTTTTCTGCAGTAAGAATGGGAAAACAAATCACTGAGCCACACCACAGAGTAGGCCCAGTGACATGCTGACTAATGGTGCTTTGACATCATTTGGTAGATTTTATGGAGATTAAGGTCCCATCAGAATTTTGTCAGCAGTAGTTTAGGAAATACTTCCTGAAGATTTGCAGAGTTAACAGCTTTGTGGGTGTTTGCTGTTTGGCTGGCTACCTAAAAAAACAGCTGGTGCAGCTGGAATCAAGTCAGCAAAGTTGTTACTGATTTAGATGCTTCAGGCATGTCTCTGCTCCAGGCACAGGAACGACTGTGCTGGAGCACACTGCTACCCCGGGTATTTTTAAAACACCTAGCTTGGTACTGGAGGAAATCAGTTATAGTAGCACAGAGTTCATCATAGATTCATTTACCCAGCTTTTTGGCTCAAATATCAGTGCCAGCAGGATTAACTAAACCCTTTTAAAATGAGAGAAAGGAGATAAAAGGACTTGATTCAGCAACAGTCTGATTGAAAGAGAAAACTCACAGTTGCTCACACTAGGAGCTACTTTGATGAAGACAAGAAGACAAAAAATTGAATTTGCTGTAGTGGACAATGAGCTGGGGGACAGGGGGCAGGGAGCCAGTAAATACAGAGCCTGCTGTGGAGAAGGGTCTGGCCTTCACTGTGAATCCTCTGTGTCACTGCAAATGGAAAATGCCACATGGAAATGAAGGAGACTCCTATTAATAAAGAGCCATTGGTGTAATGTGCCCTAGAAGAGGAGAGGTTGTGTCTGGACTTATCTGCAAGGAGCTTTATGTGCTGCAAGAGCTCTGATTTACTGCTTCTGGAAGACTTTTTTAACTCCAGTGTCAAAGTTCAGGAGCCTTTGGTACATTCCCAGTGCTAGCTGGCAGAACCACCCCTTTGTAATAATTTCTTAGTAACAGTGACTTGTTTTATGCATGTGACTCTTGCCTGTTAGGACCTGGTCAGACAGGCAGGAAATAGCCCAAGGCAGTCAAATGTGTGGTAACTTCTGCCCAAGAGGAAGGACAAAGCCACATCACCCAATAACCTATTGACCTACCCCTAACCTGAGATTCATGCCCCTTGCTAGCTGGAGCAACAGTGAGAATAAAAAGTGCAATAAACAAAAATGTAAATTTAAAATGGAAATTTCCAGTAAACTTCAGACCTCCAGCAGGAGCCACACTATTTGCTGGGATTGCAATCTGTCAGAAGAGGACTTGCTAGAAAAGTGGTTTCTTGTAAAAAACTCCCTTCTTGTTCAGAACATTAACGGCCTGGCTAAGGCACAGACTGGGGCTGGGTCCTCACAAAACTAAAAGTGAACACTAAGGAGCTGCAGATTAAGAAGCCTCCTAAAGCTATGCCAGCCAAGTCCAAAGGGGATGACAGGAGAAAATGTTCCCAGCTATTAACTGGAGAGAAGCACAGCCCTGACAGTACAGCAAAGCAAGAGAGAGCAACATCATTGCTGCAGCACAGCACCAGCCTTGCAGGCTCTAATGAGACAGGCTAACAGGGAAAGGATATGGGAGACATTCAGCAGAGCAGGCCTCAACCTTGGAACTGAGCCCAAATCCTGTAGCAGAGTAATAATGAGCAAGGCAGGATCAAAGGAGACAGCTCTGCCAGAGAGGCAGCAGAGATGGGCACAGACACGCGAGCACTTACCCAGCACTTGGCTCCCCAGTCCTTTGCTTGCCCTCCTGTTCTCTGGGCTCTCCCATCTTCTCTGCACACCTGAGCCTGCTGAGCAGGGACAGCTGCAGCTGAGCTGCTGTGGGTACACACAGCATGCCTGCTTGAGACAGCCACAGCCATTATGCATGGGTAATTCTTATTACCCAGGGGCATTTCTCTTTTACATATCCCTAGCTCAAATTTTACTGAAATCATTTTCTTTTTTATTGGCCTCTTACATTGTTAGAGTGGCCGTGATTTCCCCAAGGTTACATGATGAATGACAACACATCATACAAAGGCAAAATACATGCATTTGCCGACTATAAAACAGATATTTTTATTTGATATGTTTCCTTTTCTTGTGCAACAATGGGAAGCAACCTCAATGGGATGAACAGTACAAATAGAAGTTTAACAAGCTCTCTTCTGAATCCAAGATCACACAAAATATAGATTTAGTAAAAAAGCTAGATTTCTACTAACATGACAGAGCTTCAGAAAATGGAGTAACTGTTACAAAGACAATTTCAAATATAATCAGCTGGGTTCAATCCTGCAATTATTTGTGCCTGGGCAGACAGCTGAGTCCCTGAGAGGTTCCAGTGACCTCAGTAAAATCAGTGGGAATGTAGAGACATAACCTTTAATCTCTACACTATCAAATGCAGGCTCAATTCCTGATCAGTTTAAGGATCTCCTTTTCCCCAGGCCTCTCCCTCAGCCCAGAGCACAGACACCAAACAGGCAGCAGTGCCCCTTTCCCTCCCATCTCCTTGGGAGCATTTGAGAGCAGCAATCGCTCCCAGCCAACCCTGTGCTGGAGGCAGCTTTTGTACAGACAGTATTTTCTGTTCAAACAGGCATTTCCAGCTGCTCCTGGGGAACAGAACATGAATATCACTGCTTTTCTGGCTGAAGCTGTGTGATCTAAGCCAAACCAATCTGACCAATAGGTCTTTCCTCAAAAAGCCAGGCAAGAAGTAGCAAGCAATGTGTGGGTGCCCAAAGGCAGGTACCTGGGGTGACAGGGCTGCCTCACCTGCACGTGGAAGAAGTTCAGGGATATTATTAATCCAAACATAAGAACAGATGTTTCCTCTCAAACATATGCACATTACATGGGCAGCAGCAATTTGACCTTAAAAAAAAAACACAAAAAAGAGAAACTTAAATCCAGATTAAAAGAAGAAATAAAAGATAGATGATTTGAGCTATTTTATTGTGGCAAATACTTCCAGAAAATCCAATTATCAAAATCTCCAAGTGAACACTGTTATCCTTACTGTTCTGAAGGTGAATGTATTGGTGGTAGAATGGTAGGATATGCAAATATCAAGAGCTCCACACACTCCAGAAGTACTTCTAATCAAGTACTATTCACCCACTATCCACACCTATCCATACCCATCCACACCACACTGAAGGAAGAGCAGGCAGTCAAATTTTTTCAGCCTTCTTCAGTCCTGGCTGCTGAGGGTAATGAGCTGCCACCTCAGTTTTATCCCCCTTCCTGAAGAACAAACTCAGTGAAGCTCATTGAAAGACTTCAGCTGATCCAGGCCTTTGGTTTACCCCTCTCCCCTAATTTTTTTCTATTACTGTGATAGGAAAAAATTATTTTCTTTTGTTATAAAAGATACCAGAAGAGCTAAAACCCCAGCAGAATAGAATTCCAAGATATCAAACATAACTAACAGGGCTCTAAGTAGAAGTATTAAGCAGAAAGCATAAATAACATGTAACCCAAAAATGACCTTAGAAACAAGTTCCACACCTGAACTTTTGAACTCAATCTTCCCACTGTACTATCATGTATAAAAATGGTATGATTGATGGGCTTGAAATTCACATTTCAAATTTTGCAGATGAGATTAAATTAGAGAAAACATCCAAACCATTTCTAATACCATGGAGGCATTAGATTGATTATACTCTTGGATTAATAGATGGTAATTGTAGATACACAAAGACTTTTAAATCTTCAAGCAAAGGACTTGCAGAAGAAATAACTATTATTTGGAGAGGCACTGGAGCAATCTACCTCATAAAAAAGATAAAGCTTACAGTGCAATATTGTTAAGGTTTTCAGCCAATGTACATACGAAATGAAAAAATAGACAATCAGATTGCTAAAGGAATAATGGAGAGATAAAGGGAGCGACAGTTTTATTTTGTGAGGCACTGGTTAGATGTCACAGAGACTTCAATCACTGAAATGAAAATATATTTTCACTATACCAGTAGCAAGCAGAGAAAGAGTAATATAATTAAGGATGTGCTCAGACACACAGTGTAAAACCTCTGCTATCACTTGGAAAAATCAACAGTAAAAAAGGCTATTCCACACAGGGAGCCAAGGCTGAGCTACACAACTCTCCAGGTACTGCCAGCACACACCAGCTGAGCTGGGGTAACTCAGGTGTTTGCTCTGTCTTGAAAATATTCATGGACTCATTCATTCAAGGGTTCAGGTGGGCCTCGAGCTCCTCATGGTGACTGTGTGTACCAGGTTATCACAAAATGTACAGCAAATGACATAAAGCTGTGCAAGTCTTCTGCTTCATTTTCTAGACGAGTTGAAAATGGGAATCCCCAGAGTTTCAGCATTCAGTGGCGAGTGAAAAGGATACAACAGCAATAGCTATAAAATCTCATGATTGATCTAATGTGTCTGTGCTTAAAGCAGGCTTTTATATCCAAAGTTCTGCCAATCATATGGAAATCGCTGACAAAACAATGAAAATCAAAACTAAGGGTTTAGAAATGCAGTTTTTCCTAAGTGATCATAATATTGATAAACAGACAGACTGAGTGCTATGAATGCACAAGCCTGCCCATACCAGGTGCAAGATTTCTGCTCTTGCCTACTCATACATAACCATGCTTGATTCTCACCTGTGTTCCTTTGATCAGAACTACTTATTTGGGATTTTTTAAAGTCTTCATGAAAGTAGCATATATTCAGTGGAGAAGTTAGAAGATCAAAGTATTTGCCACAGCTACTACCTTTTGTAGTCCTGGAACGATCAATATTGGTTGTAGTATTATCCAGCATTACTGCAACAGAGCAGTGCTGTGAAAGCTTAAGGAAAAGCAGTGTTGGATCAGCCCTGAGGGCCAACAAGAAACAGATGCCACTCACCAGAATTTGTTTAATCTACAAAATAAAGTCCTTTTGTTCACATGCAGCAATGGTTAAGAAGTATTAAATCTTGATCTATTTGTCACAAAAATGCTGAGTGATTTCCAAACCTCCCCCTACCCTTGGCATTTGCAAAAAAGGAAAGCTTCTTGCTATTCATATCATATATATGATCATATATCCTGACAAACTGGTGGCACAGCAGGGCAGTAGCCAAGGGCTTGTATAGCAGTAAGAGCAGCTTCTTTCACACATGAGAGCTTTGGGGGTTTGGATTGAAGCACAGCATTTATTTGTTCACTTGTGGACAAACAAGGAACCTACTGAGAGAAAGCTAACTGGAGAACAGCAGCTCAAACTATGATCCTAATCTTACAGACCTCAACTGAACCTCTTGAATGTGGGAAATGTGAGTTCCAATCCTTTCTGGGGCGAAGAAGTCCCTTGCCTTCTAACCATCACCAGTTCATAAAAGAAAATGTGAACGAATCTATTGTGGGACAACTCGTGGCAGCAGGTGAGACCTGTGCAATCCTGGCCTCCTCTCTCTGCCTTGCCTATCTCTGTAGTAAGAAACCAGGGCCTGAAAATCCTGCCTAAATGCCCATCTCTCATGAAATCAGTCCATTCTGCTACAAATATTTTAGCAGCATCTCAGTTGGAAGTGAATTCTTGTGTATTTTCCTAAGCACTGAGACACCCTGAGGAAGGGCTCCAGCCCCAGGTGCTGACCAGGAGATCCTCTCCAGAGTCAGTGTGTTGAGACTGCCAGATCACACCCTTGTGTGGTTTCCTAAGCACAGACACATCCTGAGGAAGGGCTCCAGCCACAGGTGTCACCCTGACTTTTTAAGATTTTCTAAGCCTTCTGATGTTGACATTCTTGTAACGAACTTTCTCACACACTTTCTGTAAATAACTCATTGTTTTGCATTCTTTTATGGAAGAGGAGAAATTTGATGGCCTGTTGGTTTGTCCAGTGTCATTGGAGAGGTGGCACTGTCACCCTCCAATCCACTGTCACTTTTGGAAATCTATAAATGTTGGAGTCAGAAAGTAAACTTCCTTTTCTTCTTCACCTTGAGAGCAGTGCTGTACACTTGTGTTGTTTCGTGTCCCACAGTGACACACAGGAGCTCACCAGGAGAACCTCTCCAATGTCAGTGTGGTGAGCCTGCCAGATCACACCCTTGTGTGGTTCCTAAGCACTGAGACACCCTGAGGAAGGGCTCCAGCCCCAGGTGCTCACCAGGAGAACCTCTCCAATGTGTGGTGAGACTGCCAGATCACACCCTGGCACCACAGAGCTCTGCCCCCAGTCCAAGGGGAGTGGCACCAGTGTGGGCATTGCTTGTCTGTGTCCAAGGCCCAGTGCCTGAGGCTCCATGGGGCCTCACCAGAAGGGATCAGGACCAGTTCCACCAGGGGCTGGGAGTTGTCACCACACGTGGCCAGAGAATCCTGGGAAACTCCTCACTTGCCAAGCACACTTGGGATGATTCCCATGACAGACTGCTCAGAACTATGACAAGAGCAATCAGAAGATCTCCTGCTTCAAATGAACCATCTTAATTCACTCCAAGACCTGAAAACACTTTTGAGACAGAGTTCAAAGAAGTAGAGCTTGTTTTTACAAAACCTGCGAATGTTTAGTCCTAGCAGATTTGCCACCAAGTCTGGTAATAAAACAAACCTCCAAAATCCCCCAAGCAAACTAAAATTTTAGATGATTGAAACTGGTACTTGTTTTCCTGATGAGTTTCTGTTTAAATTCAGACTTAATAGAATTTACTCCCATAAAACAAACTCAGTCTGGAAAACAGGGAGCCTTTTCATCCTGCTTTATTGTTTAAACTAGACCTTCTGGAGACAGTTCTTCCTTTGCAAGAAAAACCTTGTTAAAGGTGACAAATAAGACTGAGATCAATGTTTTATTAAGGACAGACTCTTGCTACAACCTACACAGATTATTTTAAATCATGTCATTGTGTCTAAATTACAATTTTCATTTGAATAGGATTTAAATAGAGAAAGGATTTATTCTCAAAGTCTGGAATTCCTATCGGAGTACCAAAAATACAGCAGGTGCTATCAAAAAAGTATGAATTCTTACATTAAAGTTATTATCCTGACCAGAGCTCACATGTGCAGCACAGCACATATACTTGTAGCTATCTTTATTTCCATTTATTTCCATGAAAAAGCAGATTTGTGATTCTAGCCATTGCAGTAGCATTGAAGAACTTTTAAAACAGGAGCAGATAGAAAGGATTTAATTAATCTTATCTCGGCACATTTGCACATTGCTCTCTTGAGAAAACCAAACTTCTGCACATACAGTTGTTTGCAAGCTAATGCTTTAGATACATTTCTGAGCAGAAGTTAAATTGCTTGCACATTTACAGTAAATTGATAGCTAAAGCTAAGCTGGGCTGTCCCTGAACAAAGCAGAAATGATAGCAGCCATTAGGTTCTGTGCACTTCATGCCCTATCACAGGGCAAGGGGCTGCAGGCATCTGCTCTGAAGGAGCCACTTCAGGTAACCATGTCCTGGAAAGGTGCAGAGATGCCAGAGTGCAAAACCAGCAGATATTTACACTTTTACTTCATTATAAAATGCATCTAGATCAAATGCAAACTATTAAGTGTAGCTCAGTGCTCATACCATTGCCAGTGTGCAGCCTCTGCTCCAACCTGGGACGGCTGAAGGAGATGGGCACACAGAGCAGCTCATCCCTGAGCTTGGGAGATGGACAGAAAACTGAGCTCTGCAAAAGCTCATCCTCCCTGGGGACAGAACACTTCATGCTGTGCTGTGCTGCTGCAGAGGCACCAAAACAATGGGAAAGGCACAGACAGGGGAGACACGAGGACCTGTAGGATTTGGGGGTGACTGTTTTGCATGGGGGTATGCAGGGCCATGCATCCTCCCTCAGCTGCAGCAGGACACTGATGGAGCTGATGACCAGGAGAGTCTCCTGGGCTGAGCTCCTCCTTCCACCACTTACACAAGCAGACTCCTGTTGGCAACAGCCCCAAAATGGAGGGGGACAAGCTGTAGGAAGCTCTTCATTCTGTGTGTGGATGACAGAGCCACACTGTCCTGCTGAACAGCTCAGTGCATGCACGTGACTGGATTTGAACCTGGAAGAGACTAAACCTCACTGCAAATTTTAAAATCCTGGTTGAGAATTCAACCAGAATATGGAAATTACATGCATAAACTTAGTTTCTCTGCAAATGTTGACACATGCTCCAAACCCCTCCTACTGACAAGTTTTCTGTACTGAATTCTCTCATGAACTTAAAAAAAATTCAGACCTCCCAACTGCAAGTTTGTGCTCTATGTGCTCTATTTGTTAAAATTATCATAAAAGAAAATTGTCATTTTCATAAACTAGAAGGTTTGTATTAAGGTCATGCAGTGAGTATTTATAGTCGTATTACTCTTTAGTCCCTGGTAGAAACTACCAAAAATAATCATGTAATGTGATATTATCACACTCCCACTAGTTACAGTGTGAAAGTGAATTAAAACATGGTTGAAATGTTCTCCATGGAAGCTCTGAAGAGAGGCCAGAAGGACAAAAGGACACTGAAGCACAGCTCTGAAAGCACAGCACATCCTGCTGTCGCTTGGTGTGAAGATTAGTGGCCACCATGCCCCACTGGAATTCTTCACCATTTTCTGCTGCGCCAGCAGGAAAAGAGAAAAAAAAAATTAGCAAAGAAAGTGTCATTTGGATCTGTACAGTAACAAGTATACCTCCAAAAGTTCATCAATTCAGGCTATAATTCCACCTCAGATTATGATCATGGCAGTTCCTTCTGGTCTCATGGATCTAAGACAGCTCCAGCCAGGCTCTCAGAGGAGTGAGATGAGTGGCACTCCCTGTGGGCACTGAGGGGGTGTTTCCAGCTCTGCTGGGTACGTTCTTCATGAGCTGCTTCTCCTTCCTTCCTTCCACAGCACACCCCCATTTGTTCCCTTTGCACATACAGAGCAGGCATTCTTCCTCCTCCCTCCACCATACTGCATCATTCTGGTCTTAGGTGGAAAGATGGAGCCAAGAGGCCAAAAGTTTTGCTTCATTCCACAGCACAGAAGAAAATGATAAATTTATGGCAAATCACAAAGTGTTATCCTGCAAACTGAAGAAGGTGCAAAGCAGAGCCATCTGGCAGTCTCTCCTCCCTCCCTCTGAATTGCTGTCACATTTCAAAATCAGCCTGTGTTTTCCATCAAATTTGGGAACCCATGGGCCACAGGCTGGGAAATATCTCTGGAGTAGGTGGAACAGGGGGCAGAAAACTTGAATCCTTACTTGGTACTGCATTTTGTGGTGATTTACTTCCAATCTGCTGCTCCCCCTGCTCCTAGGAGAAGGAGGAGATGGCAGCTGGGGTAGGCACTCAGTCAGTCCTTACAACCATCAGTGCTGGAGTAGTCAACAGGCAGGAACAAACTCCAAAATTTTCTGAGGGTCCTTCATTTCTCCAAGGTCATGAGACCAAAACAGTCATGCTACCCCTCCTCTGGGGAAAAAACCTTCCTCTCCCCCAGCCCCACTCCAAAGCTGCAGCTATGCTGACATTTTTGTAAATGTTTTCTATTTTGCTGCTTTTAACTAAAAAACAAGCTTCTGTGGAGAGACAGAGAGAAGCGGGAGCCCAAATTCAGCTCTTTTGATGAAAAGAGATTTTTTCTTTGTGTAGGAATGTGATTGTTTAGGCTCCATCTGAAGAGAGTTCATGGACACACTCCACAGGTACCATGACAACCCAGCACACAGAGGCCTGGATATTCTGCATGGGGATGGATGGGTTAGAACATCCACAATGACGAGGGTCTTCCAAATGAGGGATGACAGCAAATCACTTCCATCTGTGATGTAAAAGAAAACCTTGGCATTTCATTCTACATACTTGATATTCTCTAAGTACCTTCCCATTTGTTCTATAAATAAATAATGGTTTTACTTTGAGTGTGCTGTTCTCCCAGGTAAGTGGAAAAGACTTGTTCCCTTATCAAGCATAGAAAAGGTGCTATTGGCTATAGGAGTGTCAACAAGGCAACATTTGTACTGCCCACCAAACCCCAGGAAAGAAAATAAAACCAGAAAAATACAGTGGCTCCAAGTTTAATTTGTTTGCTGTTCTAATTCTGTCTGTTCATTTCTGTTACCTATCCAAAATTCTTAAATCTTTTGGGTAAAATACTAGCTTAACTAGCAAAACAGAACTACACTGTAATCACAGTTCTGACCCAATTATTTCATTTGTCTTGGTGATCATTCCCTCCATGTCTGAAAACTACAATGCAGAGCCACAGTCTGGAGTGGAAAAACTGCCCAAGAGCAGGATTATGCCACTTTTTGATCCCCTCTGCTGTTGTGAGGCATCCTTTGGGCAGTTCCTTGTGAGGATACAGTACACTACAGCTCGTGCTGCTGTGCATTTGCTCACGAGTCATGGAGAGCTCCATGGACATCCAGATCTCCTCCACAGGACTATTTTAAAATGTTTTTGAACACAAGCCATAAATTCTTGATCCAAGTACTCAGCTTAACCAGGACTTGCTCTCATGTCTCATCTCTGCATAAAAAGACAGAATGTGTCCTTTAAATACTGTGGAGATATTACCTCTGACAAAGATGCACAAAATGCCACAGAATGCAGAGTGCACTTACATCTCTTATTTATGCTGAGATATTCGAATAGTTCTACTATTACCATTTATTTGATTGGGGAAGTTTTTACATATTCATGCTAATTCTCAAGCAAGTGCCTCAGTCCGATTTATGATGTAAGTTCTTTTCATTTTTTAAGCCATTCATGCAGGCTTTTCATTAAAGTAGAAGAGAATCTATAATGGATTCAATATGTAATGCAAAGATCAGCTTTGAAAATAGACCTATTTCTGCCTAAGTCATCAAATATTACATGTACATGAGTCTAAGTTCTGAGAAAGTCAACTGAAATGAGAAGCTGCCTCTGTGGGCACTGGGAATTAGATTTTCCATTTGTTCAAAGTCTCCTTTCTACTTCTGTAGTCAGATTCCCCAAGTCTGTATATCCTCCCTTCCCATATCCTGCAGCCTCTTTGCCACCCCTGCTCATGAAGCTCCCTGGTATCTTGTGCTTTGGGCAGTCTTTTGTCCCCCACTGTGCTTGTCTAAGGCATGAGACACAGTATGAGGCCTTCCAGTATTTCTGCAGCACTGAAACTGGTAACTGGCCCAAACCTCTCATCTTCTTTTGGCAAAGCTTGTGCTGAAGTAATTGGTTAAACAGTCAGTGAGTGATTTTTCCTGATTTGGCTTTAAATGCTGTGTATATTAAAATGGGAAGCAAAGCAAAGAGATGCTGTCAGTTAGCATCCCAGTATTGAGCACAAAATTAAGAATCAAAGTCTTTTCTCAAATTAAAGCAGACATGAACTCTTCAGAATAGAGGAGAACCCACCAACAAAACATACAAATGAGTTCTCAAAAGGGATTTCTATTATTAATGAGTCACTGGTCCATCTAGGCAAGAGTTCTAAGTTCCCAGGGACATTTACAGGCTAATAAGGGAATCAGATAGGGTAACAAGGAGACAAAGGAACAGAAATCCTCAAGGCATCAGCTACAGCAAATGGAAGCAAATGAGAAGATGCTCACAGCAGTTTGCTGTGAAGGACCTGCCAAGGGGAGAAGGTGAAATGGAACTCCTGAAGAGCAAACCCAGCAATGACATACATCTATTTGGGCATCTGGCAATGCACATCCAAACCAAACACACAAATTCATGAAGAGTCTGAGCAGCTTAATAACGTGGCCTACAGAATTTCAAGGCCAAGTCAACATCACTGGTGAGCCAGGCTGATGCTAATGATGTGGTTCTTTGACATACTACTAGAGGAGACCAAAAATTGCTCAGTTCATATTTGACAAATAATTGATCTGACAGCTTATTTGATTTATTTGGAACAAGGTATATAATGATTGACCTTCCTCTTCCCCATATTTATTTTCCACTCATAGAGCTGCATAGATTACTTGTGAATATATTCATTGAATTTTTTATTGGATCAATTTTTCAAAGATGCTGATAGACAACCAATGTGTTTTCCTTTTCATTTTCTTGCTCATGTCATGCTGCTACACTGAGAGTTATGGATGGCCAGGAGCACAAGAATCAGAGCCTCAGGGAGCCCTCATCCTTCTTGGTTACAAACAACAGCAGCAAGCACCTCTTCATTAGCAGCTACGAGAGGACTTACAGCCCACCAGTGGCAGCCCTGCCTCCATCCATCAGGGCCATTCCCCTTTTACCCTAGGAATACCCACACCACTGGCACAGTCTTGCAAACAAGAGAAAGTTTATATTCTTGCCCATTGCCAGAGCCTGAAGTAGTCCAGTAACAGAGATTTTACAATGCTTGAAAGATTGCATTTATTTTTAATGTAGCTCTGTGTAAAATCAGAACCATTCAAATTCTTTCTGTGAAGATATTTCAGTAAAGGCTTTGCTGGTAAGATGAGAAGATGCCTGTTGTTTAATCCCCCACATCTTTGCTGTATTTCTCCTGCTGTTCTTGTTGTGCTTAGTTCTTTTGCTAGTGGCTCAGTAAAAAAGCAGAACATAGTGATACTACTTGTTTAAATACATTTTGGGGAGGAAAAGGCAAGCCCTGTACAAAACCCTAACGAACAAGATTGCTGTGAGCCCTGAGGAGCTGCAGCACTGCCTCTGTGTGTAGGTGGCCTGAGCAAATGGCAGACACAGCAAAGCACCAGGAATCTAAATACTGCTGCAGAGCTGGGGATGGAGCTCAGCTCAAGTGTAAACAAGTGCAGCTCCATCCAAATCAGTAGCTGTGCCTGCTTTTCCCAGTAGGGTTTTCTGCCAACTGTGTATCCCAGCAGCATGGCCCTGCAGCCAAGGCTGGCCAGCCCTCCAGAGACACTGTTGCCAGCAAGGAGGGACAGCACTGGGAGGCTTGGTTAGCCAAAACCTGCCATTTTGCAAACATTATTGTTTAGCACTGCTGTTATTGCTTCTCCTCATCATAGGCTAGGAAGTCTGCACTGCATGGGAAAGGCTCAGAATGATGAATTCCTGTGCAAGTGACATGTTTACATGGCATGCTCCCACATCACCTTTGTTTTGCTGGGAGCAAGGCAAGGGCCAGATCAGAGGCTGGAGTTCCAGCAGTCAGCAGGGTCCCCTGAGAGTCCCCTCTGAGGCCCTGACACAGCAGGTACCAGGTACAGGTCATGTGGAAATGTGCAGAATGTGGAAAATCAAACAGCAGTACAAACCCAGCTCCAAACTGGTGAAGATTGTGCCATGCTCTGTTCTAAAGCTTTCTGTTCTGTGTGCTGGAGATTGCAGTGACATCAGGGCAAACCCTGAAGCAGATCAAAGCTCAGAGGGACTGTTCTCACACACAGACCTTACTTCAAACAGAGAAATCAGAGAAGGGGAACAGGTGATAAAACATACTCCAAATGCCAAAATTCATCCCCCAGCTACTGCTGAACCAGATTAACTTGCCATGGCACGCAGGGAGCAGCAGCATCACCAGGACAAGCAATCCAGCTTCAGTGTCTGATACCGCTTAATCATAGTGAAAGATGTTTGGCCTGTCTAGCATGTGTACCCCAATCAGAGATTCCTCACACTTTTACAGCAAGCCTACTCATCTTTCTTCCTAAAACAAATAATCTCTCAGGCTCATTGCAACCCACCAGTGACACTTAGTATACTGATCACTCCATGTGAGCCCACCTGGTATATTGTGTTTTAAATCCCAGCACTGTTATGGCTATGCATTTTCACTAGCTCCATGGTAGAACACAATAGCCCTGTTCAGTAAGAAGTAAATCTAAATTTCAATCCTTGACTGATGAGGGCTATCTAACAGTGGTTTTTTTACACTTTTATGCATCTTGAAACCAAATCTGTCAAAACATGTTAACTAAACAATAGGATACTTAAACACTCGCTGCAATATCAAGAAGCTTTTTCTTCCTCCCATTTCACTGGGTACAAACCTTTTTGATCTTAAACGGTGACAAAGGATCATTGAAAAAGTCCCCACTGTCTGGTAATGTCTGGAAAACACTATTTATCCTAGACAGTTTATCAATGTGTCATTTAGCTCAAGGAGATTATAAAAAGGGATGAAGCACATCAGCTGCAGAGGGACTTTCAGAGCTCTGACAACACCCCCACTTGGCTCATGGCTCTCCTGCCCCCACATCCCCACAGAAAAGGATCCTGCTGAGAGTTCTGCTCTGCTGCCATATGGATGGAGCTGTGCAGCACATCCTTTGGCACTGGAGGAAATCCCTGACCCTGATTCCTGATGGTGTGAGGTGTGATCCCAGACCGAGAGGGACCAAGAAGCACATGGAACTTCAACAGCCAAGGGAAACAAAATACTGGCTCTGCTCCCAGGACTACTGCCATCACTTGCAGTTTCTGAGGAGACCTCAAGGCCTTTGTGAACATTTTTGTATTCTTTTAGCTAAAGTCATTGATAAAAGCAGGATAGATGTGAGCTCAAATGTACCTAAGCTGCCAGATCTAAATAGTGTAATGATAGCAAGATCATTTCCTGCAATCCTGTAAGCATCTCTCATTTCCCAGGGTCCAGCTCTCCTGTCTGTACATGCTGCTCATACCTCCCCATTAGCCTCTCTAGCAAAGATCAAACTTGTACATCTCATAACTCCTTGATGTGATTTATAAAGCTATCCAACTTGTTTTCTTCCTAGCTTATCTGATGTAACCTATTTGTCTTTTTATTACAGCATCTTATCTGCCCCTTATTTGCTGTAGCTATTTATCAAAGCCTTACAGTAATACCCATTCCTGCAGCATTATTGATGTGGGTGCCTGCCCAGCCAAACCCCAGGCTGGCTGTACCCTGCGAGGTGACAAAGCTCAGGCTGTGGAGCAGCAGGGTCACTCACACCCCTCCACCCCAGCTGTGCCTTGTCACCTCAGGGGGGATGTGCCCACCTGCTCTGTGCTCTCCAGTGCAGGGAATGCCCAGCATGGCACCAGAGAGTGCACTGGACACAAATCACACCCACAGGAGCTGTTTGCTGCAGCTGATGAGAGAGCTTTTCAACTTTTGGGGACTGACTCACACTGTCTGCCCTAGCTTGTCTGTGGTGAGTGAGTTATACTGGTATTTTGCTGCACAACAAAAGATATCCAAGTCTTAGATCACTCAGAATACAGAGCCCTCTGGAGATGTGCCTGGCTTTATAACTCTATTGCCAATACCAATACTGTTGCTGCCATGGTTGTGGTTATTTTCAATCAAATACCTCAGCCAGTGACAGCTCTTTGTGGTTGATTTTGAGTCTAATTTGTTACTTAGCATCAGCTTTAAAGAGGTAACGAAAAGCAAAATAACGACAAAAATATTGATCTTTAATATTTGTCACAGACATGTTTTATGAAAAATCCTTTCCTTAGGGTTTTTCCTCCTGAGAAGCTGAGGCCTCAGGAACAAAATGTAACCAATGATTATCTGCTGCTGTGGAATGCAACAGGTGCATCTGTGATTGGTCTCATGTGGTTGTTTCTAATTAATGGCCAATCACAGTCAGCTGGCTCGGACTCTCTGTCCAAGGCACAAGCTTTTGTTATCATTCTTTCTTTTTCTATTCTTAGCTAGCCTTCTGATGAAATCCTTTCTTCTATTCTTTTAGTATAGTTTTAATATAATATATATGATAAAATAATAAATCAAGCCTTGTGAAACATGGAGTCAGATGCTCATCTCTTCCCTCAACCTGGGATCTCTGTGAACACCATCACAAATATTCACAGAAGGCAATAGGAAAAATGCTTGTGAGGGCTCATGTATATTTATATTTATGTGCATTTATCTCAACTCCATTTATACATCAACTCCAACTAGTTTTGTTCAGAACTAGCTAATCTAACCCTGTCTTCACACAGAAATTTATCTAATCATTAACAATCCAATTCTCATTTACCAGATCTACCAGGTACAGAAAAATCTTAAAGTGGGCAAGTGGCAAGCATGGGAAGAATGATGAGAAAGAAAATGAGGTGTCAGGTTTATAAGTAAGGGAAGATACAAAAGAGGTACAGGGAGAAAAGCAGGTGAGAGAAGCAATGCTTTATTAGTTGTAGAAGTTTTATCAGATTTTTCCAGCTCATGCATTGAGCAGCAGACAGGAGAGCACATCAGCTGGCCAGGAAAGCTGGAATTAGTCCTGTGCCCTCTGGAAAATGCAAGTTCCCCAAGCAGAGGATCAGGAGCCTCCCATGGCAAATTTGCTGGGAGGAAGATGAATCAGACTGAGCTGGGACATGGGAGGAAGGATCCTGCTGGAGCTGGAGAGGCCAGGGCTGACACTAGAGGGGGAATGTCAGGACCTACACGATGGTCTCCTTTAAATCCTCCACAAAGGCTTCCTCATGCACCAGGTAAGCCCACAGAAACTGAGACATCAGAGAGATGTGGATGGCAGGGCAAGAGGAGAGGTCAAGGCTGAACAAGGGGAAACAAAAGGCACCATTTTATCTGCAGGAGAAAAGCAGTGGGATGCTTCAGAGTGACCTGAACGAAGAATACAATACGCATTACAAAGTCTGCATTAAGGAGGCAGAATAATTTCTTCTTTTCAAAATCAAATTCAAGTAGAAGCAGCCTTAGCAAAAGCCACTTTATATAAATTAACACAATTCTTTTCATCTATCACAAAGACTGGCTGGGCCAGAGGACTCTCATTGTGTGCCATTTCCTCCCAGCTGTGGTGCTTTGGCTGTGCTGCCCACGGGTGTGTGTGACAGAGCTGCAGCAGAGCAGCTCAGCACGAGGACAGGGGCTCTCTGTGACATTCACCAGCTGCCTTCTGCCTCCCAAAAGGAAAATGAAGGCCAGGACATCTGAGAGTCCATGGACTGCATGATCCCCGTGGGTCTCTTCCAACCCAGAATGCTCTGTGGTTCTGTGATGTAATTAGTTTGCACTAACTCAGACTGAGAACTGTGATGTAATTAGTTTGCACTAACTCAGTACAGACTGAACCAGGGATGGAGGTGATTTCAGACAGGTTTATTTCTGTGTGATCACTGAGCACCCCTGGACAAGCAGGTCTGCCTGTTGGCAGCAGCAGAGCCCTGGTGTGCCCAGCCCGGGGTCCCTGCTGTGTCACCTGGTGTCCCCAGCCCTGCCAGGGCAGGCACTGGCACCCTGCAAAGTGGGCTGCAAGGTCAGAGAAATCACAGAATGTGCTACAACTAAGGATTGACCTAAGAACCCCAGTAACTGAGGAAACTGGAGGAAAACCAGGAGTGCCATCCCTCTGTGTGGCAGAGGTGAATGCTGATGATTTCCAGGCTTTCTTGTGAGCAATAATCTCCATCAACATGTCCACAGAGGGAGGACAACTGTGATGAAAGTAACTATCACCATCTGCATGGAGGGAAAGAAAACACACAGCAACTGAGTTTCAAGGGTACTTGAGTAAGTCTGGTCTCTGTGATTGCATCAGCCAATTAGTTCCTGAGGTAAATAGCCCACAGGACTTTACACACAACTAGTCAGGGGCATCACTAGGAATTCACCTTGGAGAAATCATGGAGAGGCACAAAACAATTGGAAAGTGACAGTGCCCATGCTGAACACGGGGGAGGATGGCAGAGTGAGGAATGAAAGGGCAGCTGAGAATGCTGGAACAAATAAACAAGTGATTTGTAAGGCCAGGGAGGACATGAAGGAGATGAACAGCCCTGTGCATGAATCTGTCATGTAAAAATAACATCAAAACAATATCATTGCATTTTGCAGCAAGGTAGCAGACTTGTGCTGAAGGGAGAAGGGCAAACCTCATACTTACCCTACTAAGAGTCTGACACTGTTTCTCATATTTTTGTATGAGCTGCAGATACACAATGTAGATTAAACTTCTGTAGGAGGAAGCAAGAAAGACAGGGCAACTTAAGCTGGGGAGGAGTTATTGATTGTTTACTGTTCAAAATGGAAGGATGCACAAAACAAAGGAATTGCCTGGGGATTTGTCCTGAGCCAGCTCTGCTCGGTTCCACGTTGCTGTGACCTGGAAGGTAGGACACAGAGCATTCTCAGTGCATTTGCAAATGACCCCCAGCCAGAAGGGACTGCAAATGTGTGGGAGGACAGCATCAGAATTGCAAATGGCCCCAACAAGCTGGGGAACTAGCACAAACAAGAGGGTGCATTTCAATAAGAGCCTGCAAAAATGCTCCACTGCAGAAATACAAGATGGAGGAAAACTGGTTAGTTGGAAGTTCTTAGGAAAGGATCTAAGACTTATAGTAAATTATACTGAGTGGCAATCTAGAGTGCTACAATTCTGAAAGAGACAGGCATGCATAAATAAAGGGATATTCTGCAGGGTGTGCACTTTGTTGGGGAAGCTTGGCAGTGTGGGGCACTGTCCTTCAGGAGGGACCTGCACCACTTGCTGAGGGTCTGAAGGAGAACAGTGGGAAAGGTCAAAGCCTAGAAAATGGGCCTACATGGAACTGTGAATGAGGATTGTCATTCAGCCTAATGCTAAGTAAAAGCTAGCTAGCTAGCTCTGGTGAAAACACACAGGGAATCAAATGGTCTCTTTGTCCACAGCTGGTGGAATAGGGAGCAGTGTGGAACCCAGCATCCCCAGCCCTGCACAAACAGAGGCATCAGAGCCTGTTTGTACAGACACTGCAGATGAGGGGTTTTATTAGAAGAAAAAAAAAGTTCAAACCCACTGGAATAATCTGAAACCAGGTTAGGTGGGCTCACACAACTACTTCAATAATCAATCCTATGATGAGAAAGGCGTAGTCAAGATCAACATACAATGATCAAAGAATGTTAACCACTGAATACTTGAGTTCAAGGTGTGCCAGTCAATCAAGGTGAAAAAAAATAATGTAACACAAATCCTACTGCAAGGATAAAAAACCTCCATGATTTGTATTTTCAGGTGATTGCAATATTATAAGAGAGATCATCACATTGAATATTCATAGATTGCCTTAGGCAATGCCTTAATGTGATCAGAGAAATCTCTGACTGCCCAGCAGTATAAATTTTATTTGTTCTTAATTGAAATTTAGGCTCAAACAAGCCTGTGTAATTGTCCTTAAAATGCTCCCTTCCTGGACCTTTATCCTACCCAACCTCACCTCAGACTGCCCAGCCATGTTTCTTGGGCACTGCTTTTGTGTTAAGTGCACAGAGACTACTCCAAAACCTCCAGAAGGAAGCCCCTTCAAGCACAGGCAGGGCAAGGAGCCCTTCATTGCCATCCCAAACCCTCCAGCTCCTGCAAACCACGCTGTGAGTGATGCCTGTTCAGCTGAAGCACAGCACTGCAGGCACAGGACCCTCTGGAGCCAGCAGAGTGCAAAGCCCATGGGATCCAGCACAGGCACTGCCAGCGTGGAGAGGGACACCAGGACACAGCCAGGACACACACAGCAACCCACCCCACTGCCAGGCTCACAGCCACCCTGCTTTTCATTCTTGTAGCCATAATAATATCCCCTGGCAAACCCCCACATCTCATTCTGACAGTAGGCACAGCACTGCAGAATTAATGAATGAGCAGGAGGAGAAAACTACTCATTTGGAAGAAGTCTTCTGGAGCAATATAAAGCTGCAGGAAACCTGCCTGATTTGTCTTTTGGCAAGTTCTGCTACTAGCTTTAAATTAACACTGCAAGTGTTCTCAACTGAGTCTCTACAGGAACTAGTCAAGGGAACCTCAGCACACCTGTAATTGCACATTGAAGTTACTCAGACCTCAACTTTCTGTCTTGCAACAAATTAGGTTTATTTTTAGGTTTTTGTCTTCACCTGAATCCAAAGCTACAGCTACAGCTTTGTAATGTTAAATTCACAAAGGTCAAAATCAGAAGAAAATTATTGCAGCAGCTGTTTCGAAGTGAAACATGCATTTTGCAGACATCTGCTTGTAATGTTTTATTCTGCTTCTCTGTTCTTGCACAGTTTTCTGTGCAGAGACTCTTTTGACATTGGCATTGTATTCTGCAAGTGCTGGCTAAGAACAATTTCTCCAGCTTACACAAGGTTTTTAAAACTAACTTTTTTTTTGTATTATCTTCATCCCTGCCATGTCAACTTAGCAGTGATTGAGAAAGGCTAATTGGGGTTTTGGCTTTCCCTTACATCTTGAGTGTAATAACATGGATCTATTTGTTTTGTCAGATTAGAGTGGTGTAAGAGCTAAGGACATTTTTATGTTATTACAGCTTCTGTATTCAAGATATGATGAAGAGGAGGAAACTCAAAAATATGGAAAAAATTGGGGAAATCTGATAACTTTCAAAACTGTATATAAACTGTGTAAACCTTTAGGATATATAAGGCATCCCACGTGCTTGCTCCTGTTGCTAAGAACAATCTGGAAGTCAAAGTCAGCAAAAGCTCTCACCCCAAATTATCCATGTCTCAGTCACTATCAAAACCTCTAAAATATGTCAGATCTTACAGTCAGCTCCAGTTAAGAGTATTTTGCTGAGAGGATTTAACTCCTCCTAATCTTGGTAGCATAGTACCTACATTTTCTCTCAGCTTCTCTTCATGTGCCATTTGTTGCAGTTTCCCCTCCAGGTCCCTGGTGCCCATTCCTAGGCCCTGCTGTCCCTTGTGGTGCTGCTCTGGAGGCTGCCATTCACCAGAGACACTCAGAGCAGCCCCCAGATGTTTTTACTCCCCCTGGAAGAGCAGCACAAAGGGAGGCAGTCCTGCAGCTGCTTCCAGCAGGGTCTGCATGAGCAAGCTCAGCTGGAGTGGGATCAGGAGACCAAAGCAGCAGGTGCCAAGACCCTTCCCATCTGCAGCACGTGGGGATCATGGGTTTAATTTGGATTAGATTGTTTGTGACAGTGTTCACAGGGGTCTGAGGATGAGGGAAGAGATGAGGATCTGACTCCATGTTTCAGAAGGCTTCAGTTATTATTTTATCATATATATTATATTAAAACTATACTAAAAGAATAGAAGAAAGGATTTCATCAGAAGGCTAGCTAAGAATAGAAAAGGAATGATAACACACCCAGCTGACTGTGATTGGCCATTAATTAGAAACAACCACATGAGACCAATCACAGATGCACCTGTTGCATTCCACAGCAGCAGATAACCATTGTTTACATTTTGTTCCTGAGGCCTCTCAGCTTCTCAGGAGAAAAAATCCTAAGGAAAGGATTTTTCATGAAAGATGTCTGTGACAATTGTTCTTGATCTTTCCTCAAAGAATCAGAACTTTCTAGGGAAAAAGGGGAAAAGCTATTTTAGAGGTGCTCTCTAAAATAATTTCCTGGTCCCTGGTGCAGTTCAGAGCCCAGTGTCCTGTTAAACAGCAGGCACCACCGGATGGTCAACAGCAAATCACAGCACTGCCCTACCTACAGCACTGTGCCAAAGGCCTACCTTTCTCCTCCTCCTCCCAAATCATTGGAAAGTTTCTTAAGGAATGTTGCAGATGCCTTGAAAGTCAGGGTATCATGCAAATCTATCCATCTCAGTTATGAAGTGCCATAATTATGCCCCACTGTCTTCATTACATAGGTCAAATTCCCATTTGAAATGCATTCAGCTCCCAGCACAACCATTACATTTGATTTCCAGAGGATTTTTGGGGAAGGGTGGCATTGCTGACTCACAGAAGCCTTCCTGAGCTATTCAGCCCTGTTTGATTTGAGGAGCAGTGCAGATTTCCCTTCTCTGTGCATTACAAACTTCATCTGCTTCCACTTAGTTACAAAGTTGAAATCTAAAAAAGGCAAAATCCCCAAGGCTGACACAAAGAAACACCCTGACTTAAAATCTCAAGGTATGAAAAAGTAAATTTCCAGCCTAGTGAGCTACCCACCTAGCTGCAGTTATTATGTGTTAAAATTCCCTGTACACCACGCAGAAAATTTGCCCCTAAGCATTTTTAAAATTTTTTCCCCATCTTACAAACTGCCAGAATAATAAAGTGATTTTTAGGAAATTGCTCACCCTGGTAAAAATTCACTATCTGATATCCAAACATAAGCCTGAAGCACAGAGGCCAGAACCAGCCCTCTAATTCAGAATAGGTTCAGAATAGAATTCTGAACATGTTCTGTCAGAAAATGTCAATGAATCAACTTTCCCCCAAAAAGGAGACTTTATCTATTTCATTAAAATGTTCCCTGTAGAGTGTCTGTCTGCCAGCATGGACAAAGCAGGCTCCTTTCCTGCCTAACTCCCAGCAGAAATCAGACCAGAACATGTGGGCACCTGGCTGGGGCTCCTTTCCAGGAACTCTCCCAGCCTCCCAATTTCCCATGTGTGCTGTTTGTTTAATTAACCATTTAGTGGTCCCAATAGGGGCAGCCCAGTGGTTCTGCCACCCTTGGAAGAGCAGCAAATTAGGAGGATGTCTCCTCTCCAGCCCTGGTTACAAACCATCCCATCAGGACTGGATGCTTCATAGTGGTGTCCTGGCTCAGTGCTAACATCCTCAGTTAACCCACTGGAGTTCTGGAACTCACTGGGAGCTTTGGCCACGTGCAGAGGGGAGCTTTGGACTGTGGCAAGTTATTTAAGGCTGGTAAATAATGGGGGTTTGTCATTTGAGAAAGGCTTTCTGCCCATCTGCCCTGCTCCCAGCACTACCAGCATCTACTCCTGCACAGCCTTGGCCAGTCCCTCACACACTGATCCCATGGCTGAAATGCATTACAGGAGATATGTCTGGGCTCCTGCTTCTGCAGGAAGGAGATTTTCTTCTGGAAACTGTGAGCTGATAAAAATTCCCTTTGTAAATATCAAGGCTGCTTGAAATTTTTCCTTCTAATTTTCTTTTATGAATGTGTTGGGGGATTTTTGTGAGAGATGTTCAAGGAACAGACCACAGAACAGG
Organism: Camarhynchus parvulus; assembly: GCF_901933205.1. Classification (NCBI taxonomy): domain Eukaryota; kingdom Metazoa; phylum Chordata; class Aves; order Passeriformes; family Thraupidae; genus Camarhynchus; species Camarhynchus parvulus. The sequence goes on along the minus strand of NC_044581.1, from coordinate 20,098,731 downwards.
GAATGGCAGAATGTGGGGGTTTCCTACTGAAGCAGTCAGCTTTTTAAGGAAATGTTGAAAACATTTTCATTTTCTCCAGTTCTGAACTAAAAATATTTGGGTTTGCATCGTCTAAGGCTTCTACAAAAAAATCAAAAATTTTCTTGCAAACAAAAATCATTTTACCAAAGCAGGCCAGTGTTTCCCAAAGGAATGAATAGCAGCTGTGCCTTTCAGCCCTGCTCAGCATATCCTGCACATCAAAAAGAGAGAAAGATGTGTAAAACTATTGATCACTTCTGCTTCAATGCACTGAAATTCTGAATTTAACAAGAGCACAAGCCCAGCACTGGAGATTTCTGTATGTTCCCAAGACAAGCACATCACCAGATAACTAGTGGGGAATTGCTCACAGTGCCCCAGGTTAGTTATTTTCCCCAGAAACAGAACCTGCCTTGGTCCTGCTGCAGGTTATAGTCAGGTCATCCAGACAGGCTGTCAATTAATGTTCAGCTTGGGAGATTTTTATTATGTCCATAAAGAATTACACTGTGGCCATTGCACTTGCACACTGAATCAAATGGGAATGATATAGAGCCAGAGCAAGCCTGAAATAATGCCTTGCTAGTAATCTAGCCACATTATTTTAATTCTCTCTAATTCTCTGTGCTTGTGGAAATCCCACAAGAGAAAATCTAAATAAATGAATCATAATTATAAACATTGTTTATGTAATTGGCAAATGCTGCAGAGATAAGTGAGCAGTGCTTATTCCTACACAAATACAAATTAAATCTGGACACTGCACCAAAAATCTGCCCTATAGTGCTCCAAATTTAACAAGACTCAAAGATAAAAAGCTCAGCCCACTGCTGTGATTTGTCTCTCTGTCTTACCACACCTTCGTAGCTAAGCACACCCATACACCATGGTTCCCAAACTGGAATTATGGATCAGATATTTTAAGAAAACATAAGTGTTCTTCATATCCCAAGTGCAAAAGGAAAGGGCAAGATAATCCTCAGCAAACCAACCCCTTATCAGGATCACAGGCAGCCCCATTCCTGCCATGACAGCTAGCTCAGCTGTGAGCCAAATGCCTGGAAAAGGCCGGCCAAGAATCCATCAGTGAAAGCTCATTTTTCAGTGCTAAAGGAGAAACCAGCGCTGCCATGCGAGGCTGGCACGGGCAGGGCTGGGCAGCCCCTCTGTGCCAGGGCCAGGCTCCAGAGCAGGGGCTGGGGGCTCAGCAGGAGCTGGAAACAGCCCCACTCCCATTCAAAACAAAACCCAATAAAGCAGAAAGAACAGCCCAGGGCACGGGGATCTGCAGAGCTCAGAGGTGAGGGTGTGTCCTGAGCCACCAGGCACTCATTTCAATGTTTTACCAAATGAACTTTACCAGTTCACAAGGTGGATTTTTTAGGTGGAGAAAAGAAGACTACAGAAAAGAAGACAGGCTTTTAAGCACATCCTAGCTTTTTTTCCAGCTGTGTATTCTGAGGAAGCATAGATGCATCTGCACCTTTCTCTAAAAACATCTTTTTTAGGCACTGCAGTGCCAGTGGAGGTGCAGGATTGACAGCTCTGGAGATCCATTCTGCTGTTTACCCACTGAACAGGCTCAACACAGGCAGCACAAACTTTGCTGAGCCTGCCTGAGCAACGAGCCTTTGGCACCTGCTGAAAAATGCAGCAGCCTCCCAGCGAGGGTGTGCCCTGCCGAGGGCGGCAGGCTGGGGGCTCTGCCCTGGCCCTGCTGCCTCCTCCCTCACCTGGCACTGACCCGGCCCCTGCAGGCTGTGTGCCAGGGCTGAGCAGGACAGAAGCACACAACAGCCATGCACACTCTGGATTCTCCATTTTCAGCAAGAACCCACACGGAGCCTAGCAAAGCTGGTGCCAGGCAATGTGCCTGGGGGATCTCAGACACAGCAGATTCTCAGAGGCGCTGCTCCTCGTTCCAGCAGCAGCCTGGCACTCCCTGCAGAAGCCACAGAGATGCAGGAGCTGCAGAGCAGGAGATGGAAGTCTGCTCTTTAAATATCTTCTGTGTAAGCAGATTCAAGCTCATCTCCCTCAAATTGCTTTAGTAACCACATTAACCTCTGGGACTCCCCTTTGTTTTCTGGGGTGGGTGAGTAATAGCTCAGGGATGCAGCAGGAATGGCTGAGCTCCCTTTCAGGGAGTACTGAACATGGGAATCTGTGCTTCTGTGCTTTCCAGAAATGATATATTATTAGTGCTGCATCTGAAATAACCCAGTAATTGCTTAATGCTTTATATTTACATAGGCTGTACATTATGTTTGCTCTGAGAGAGGGAAGGAAAACTAAGCAGGGAAGGAGTTTGCAATAAACCTACAGTAAGCAATAAAGAGCTATAAATGGTAATCTGTCAATAGCATCAGCTTCTTGAAGGGCTTGGTTTAGGAAAAGAGGAGCATCCTTGGCTCCCAACAGATCTAAATCAGCCCAAACTGATGTAGTACCAAGCAGGATTGAGTCCTTCCTGAAGGATGAGCTATTAAATGCAAACAAACATAAAATCTTATTTGAAAGATCATATTCACTATTAACAAGAGGAAAAAATAATCTTCCAGATAAGGCACTGGTGTGCTGGGACTCTGCAGTGAGCTCCAGCTCTGCCACAGATTCCTTGCTTCATCCTGACTTCCTCAATGTCCCTGTTCCTCTCATCTCTGCCCTCACAATGGGGACATTCCTCTCCTTCCCTGTACTGGGCTGTGCCGTCTTTCTGTGAGCATGCACAGTTCCCCTGTGAAAGGAGATGGCCCAGGCCAGCTGCAAACTAAGCAATGATTTGTAATATTAGTTTTTGAGCTTTTTCTTTTCTTTTCTTTTCTTTTCTTTTCTTTTCTTTTCTTTTCTTTTCTTTTCTTTTCTTTTCTTTTCTTTTCTTTTCTTTTCTTTTCTTTTCTTTTCTTTTCTTTTCTTTTCTTTTCTTTTCTTTTCTTTTCTCTTTTCTCTTTTCTCTTCTCTTCTCTTCTCTTCTCTTCTCTTCTCTTCTCTTCTCTTCTCTTCTCTTCTCTTCTCTTCTCTTCTCTTCTCTTCTCTTCTCTTCTCTTCTCTTCTCTTCTCTTCTCTTCTCTTCTCTTCTCTTCTCTTTTTCTCCATATTCACTGAGAAACTGATGTTAAGGGAGTTTGGCCTCTTCCAGCTTTGCTGACTGCATTCAAACTTCCATCCCTGGGAAATGGAGAACAGTCATGCACACCAGCTTGTGGGTGCTCATCTGTTTTCAAAAACAAAACAACTTCTGCAGATTTTAATAGCAAAATTGCCTGGCCTGAGAAATAAACAGCCAAATCCTTGTAAGTAAGCAAGAATGGGCATGTGTGTGCAAACCAAAGTAACCAAAGTTTGCAATCTATTGGTTTTCCAGGTCTTCATTCTTCAATTTATGTTACATTGAATGGAAAATGAAACAGCTCTTACATGTATAGGCTGAAGAACCCCTTTGAAATCAGCTGGAATGGCTAAAAACCATTAGGCCAGAATTTTAAAAGCATGTGCAGTGTGGGGAAAACCTGCTGAGAGAGGACTGTGCCTGAAGCAGCAGCTGTGGTGGAGTGTGGGGATGGAGGGGAGAGCAGGAGCTCTGCCCAGCCTCCCAGCAGCTGCACACTGCTGCATGCTGTGTGGTGCTGCACTGAGGAACTGGCAGCTAGGAGGCTGCAGGAGAACTGGGAGCCACAAAAACTCTGAGGGTATTATACAAAGATTACCATGGTGTACATATTGCAGTCTACTGTGGGCAAAAAGAAAGAAAAATAAGAAAAGAAAAAAAAAAAAAAAAAAAAAAAACCCAACCAAAGCTAATTCCCTCAATTTACATACAGTTGTGTCTTGCAAGTAAAACACAGGATTGAGCTATTCCAGCTTCTTGCTACACCCAGGGAAAAGCTGCTTGATTGGCACAGGGGTGAGCAGCACCAGAGCAGAAGGAGAAGCTGTGATATACACTCAGGGGTAGCAGGGGGTGAAGGGCTTGGATCCAAGGTTATAAAACAGAGACAGGTCTCCCATTAACATGACAATTGCCTCTCAAGGCTCTGCTGCCTGTACAAAGTGCACAGGCCAGCCTGGCAACATCCAAAATCCACAAGCATGGGCAGGGCCCCTGAGCTCAGCCAAGCAGCGCCTCACCTGCTCAGGGACTGTCTCAAGGTGCAAATATCCATGCAAAAAGTCATAAAATAAAACAATTTCATTCTGGTCTTTGCAGGGAGTCTCTCACTGACATGTTCTCCCTGCCCTTCATCCAGGGAGTGGGGCAGAGGGACTGGGGGGCAGCAGTGTCACACTGCCCCACTGCTGCCCATGGGGACAGCCACCAATGCCACCAGGCCCCTGCCATCTCCTCTCTGTGCTGTCAGACAGTCTCTGAGTGAAATCCAGCACGAGACACTGAGGGCTATGGTAGAATCCCAGCTGCCATCCATGGTAAGGGACACTGGGGCAGGGGCTGTAGCCTGGCTGTGAAGGAGAGCACTCCCTTCCCTGTGCAATTCTGATAATTCACATGCAATTTTGATAATTCCCTACACCTTTTTGATAATTCACATGTATGATGATGTCTAAAAAACAGCCAGGGGAGGTGACAGGACCCCCTTCCCCGTGATCATGGAAGGAGTTACACAGTGACAGCCTACACCACAAAAGGGAAGAAACCCTGGAGGAGGTGCCACCATACCTGGCTGCTGAGAGAGCTTTATGAAAATTGTGGGAAGAAAGAACTAATTAGCAGAGAGTGGTAGGAGCAGATCAACTTTTTCAAAAGGAAAATCTCAATTTTTGTACCTAAGTAACAAGCAGAAGGAAGAAGAAATAAAGAAAGTCTGTGAGACTGATGAATTGTTTGAAAATTCATAGAGCAGGACTGAGCATTTAGTTACAATGACTGGACAAGAAATGTGTTACTGCTCCCTCCAGGGAGTTACTGCAGAGAGAAGCCTCTTCAGCTCCAGTGTGCCTTTGCTGGGCAGGGATTCTGTTTGCAGACAGGAAAAGGAACATCTCAGGGTGTAGCAGCACCTCAGAGAAGGAGGCCAGCATCTCCTGAGGCAGAGCTGTGAATGCCATCCAGTGTTCAGGGAATGATAGAGAGATCACACTCCCCTGAACAATTAACCAAAATCAATCTGGGCCCTAATAAAGTGCATCCTGTTATGGACTAACCCACAGAGCAAAGGCCTCACTGACATCAGGGGGAACAGCAGAGTCACAGGTGACACTTGCCAGAGACAAATGAAGCAATGTTTGCACAAAACACCCTTGAAAGGGGCAGTCAGCAGAAGTCCCAGGTGAGACAGAAATGGAAATACTGAAAAGCTGCCTTCCCATTGCCTTCAGAGCCTGCCACAAGATTCCTGGCAGCAGTCTGGCCATGAACAGCACTGTAAAGGCTGAAGAACTTGGCCAGCAATTTTTATTTTTCTGACAAAAACCTCAAGCCGTCCCCACACACAAAAGCTGTGCAATGAGATGCTATTACAATAGCTTGCAGGGAAAATCTTCCAGTTGGTCAGTCCAACCATGGAGCTGAGTAGCTTGAGAAGTCTGAATACACTTAACTCCCTGTTTTCACCATGGAAATGCTCAACAAAACTGACCTTTTCAATTGCAATAAAACTGGATTTTCCGTAGGTCCCCTGTCAGCCACTGCAGTAATAAGTGGGAGTGCTAAAGCCCAGAATTATTAAAAACTGAAAAAGAATAAAATGGTGTCCCAGCCCCAGTGACTGCATTCACTCTGCTGGCAGAGCTGCACTCTCCTTCAAACAGTTCAGAAAATACAATCCCATATGTGATTTTGCTGATGCCAATCTGGAGGACCTGCTGATTTCTTGCTAGGCCCCACTCAGAGCAGGACATGGCCATGGCATCCCTGCTGACACACTGCAGCTCTTTCACCTGGGCAGGCCATTTCTGGGGGCTGCTGGGTACTCTGACCATCCTGGTGTGTTTGTCCTTCCTCACCAAGCTCTTCATTCACTGTCCCAAAGCAGAGCACTGAGACTCAGTCTCCTGGCACCAAGGAAGGTTCTTCTTCCTTTGCCATCCAGGATGCTGCTCCCCTCTGGCTGGCCAGGCCTGTCACAGACATCTTTTATGAAAAACCCTTTCCTTAGGATTTTTTCTCCTGAGAAGCTGCGAGGCCTCAGGAACAAAATGTAAACAATGGTTATCTGCTGCTGTGGAATGCAACAGGTGCATCTGTGATTGGTCTCATGTGGTTGTTTCTAATGAATGGCCAATCACATTAATTAATGGCTCGGACTCTGGTCAGTCACAAGCCCTTGTTATCATTCTTTTTCTATTCTTAGCTAGCCTTCTGATGAAATCCTTTCTTCTATTCTTTTAGTATAGTTTTAATAGAATATATATCATAAAATAATATGATTTCAGCCTTCTGAAACACGGAGTCAGATCCTCATCTCTTCCCTCATCCTCAGACCCCTGTGAACACCATCACACAGGCCAAGGATGGACAAGGTGGGGAAATGGACTGGAAATGGCAGACACTCATAGAATTATTTCAAACTCAAAGTTTTTATGTTTTTTACCAAGGAGTTTGGGCATACCTGTCCCTCAGACTGTGATCAGTGTCAAGAATAACAGCTATAAAACATGGCTGGAAAATATTGATGTCTGTTTAGACCCATGCATTGTTAAGTATCCATCATTTGGCAGCAGTTGAAGTAAGAAATTATTTCTTCTTTGTGTTTAACTTTCTCCAGTGTCTGTGTTCAGGAAGGTATCCTCCAGAGTGATGAAATTCAGGCATTCACGTCTCATGCAATGCTTTTGAGATTAGGTAGTTTTGAAGTATCCAAATCTACATTTCACATGTCACTTTTTTAGCAAAATATAGATATGGGTAGACAAAATGTGAAGCAGAGCAGCTTTTAATAAACCCCTCAGGTTCCAGCAAACCACATTGTTATCAAGAGCTACAACCACATTCCAGCATGTCCCTGTGCTCCCCCACCCCATGCTGTATCAGCTCCAAAGGTTCTTTTTTCCCTGGAGATTCCAAATGGGCTGTTAACATGCCAGTTGTTAACACTGTACTCGATTCAGATATTTCACATATCAGATAGACAACTGTGACGGTGGTCACAAGGGTTCTTGGGTGAAGGAAGAGACGAGATCCTTGACTCTATTATCAGAAGGCTTGATTTATTATTTTAAGATATATATACTACATTATAACTATACTACAAAGAAATGGAAAGGAGAGTTCCAGAAGCTTGCTAAGCTAAAAAAGAAAAGTAAAGAATGATAACAAACCCCGCTCTCTCGGACTGTGTCTGAGAGAGCTCTTTGTTCTGGATTGGCCATTATTTCTAAACATCCAAGATGGGCCAATCCAGATTGACCTGTTGCATTCCACAGCAGCAGATAACCTATTGTTTATGTCTATCTCTGAAGCCACAGATTCTCAGAAGGAAAAATCCTAAAGAAAGGATTTTTCACAAAGAGAATGTCTGCGACAGACAACAGCATCTGATGAAGCCAGGCCTGAGCTTGGGGCAGAGCTGCCCTCAGGGAGCCCCAGGACAGCCCCAGCTCAGGGCACTGCCAGTGCCTGCTCTGCCCATCCCTCTCACACCAAATCAGGCTGTGTTTGCCATGCTGCCATGGAGCACTGCCTGGCTGTGACTGCAGTGTGTTACAGGGACAAGATCAGCCACTGCCAAGTAGTAGTGATGCCATTTCCATCTGAAGTGTGCTTCCAAGCAGGCTTCCATGCACACTGCCTGCTTGCCTAAAAGAAAGATGCAAAACCCAGCTTAACCCTTTTCCTTGGCAGGTTTACAGATCCTTTGTACTTTCCAAAATACAAAATCATGCAAGCAGCTGTGCTCACATCACTTTCTTTCCTTTTGCTGTAATGACAGAACTTTTGGGTCTCTCTGTTCCCACAGTGGAACTAATCCCTGGAGGGCCAGCCTCAGCTGAACCTTACTCAGTGTTTGTTGGCTGCTGCCGAAGTGCAGAACACTCTGCTCTGTAGTGAGTTCACAGCTTTTGGTGCCTCCCTGCTGCTCCTTGAGCAGAGGCATGAAAGGAGAAATACTCATATTCTGCTCCCAGGTACCACAGACTGCCAGGTGATGGAGCAGTGCTTGTCCAGATCCCTCCTCCCTTCCCATCAGCTCCTGATGTGCAGCTGTCCCAGGCCTCTTCTGCCTGGGCACACCCAGCTCCTGGGCAAAACCTGCCTGGAGCACAGGGCAGGCAGAGCCAAGAGCCTGAGCAGGTGCTTGCACATGGGGAAGGAGCTGCTGAAAGCTCCTGCTTCACCCGAGTTGCCTTAAGCTCTGTCTCTGCTTCAACACAATATTTTTTCCTTGACAGCTTGAGAAAAATAACTTCTGTTATTCTGAAGGCTAGCGAAAATAAAACCCAATAAAAATAAAATCTCTCTATTTCCTACTTTCCTGTAACTTATTGCAGTTACACAGTGCCTGTGCTGCACAGCTCCTCCAGCTCCCTGTGGGGTCAGGGCCTTTGGGAACACACGCCCCAGAGCTGTGGGATGAAATGATCCATGCCCTGGAGAACTTCAGCCCCATGGGGTAGTGGCACCCATGGGGCTACTGGGGCACGTTCAGGGAAGTCCAGGTTCAGAGAAGTCTGAAGAGGAAATTCAACTTTCAGAAGAGTTAATTCAAAGTTTTAAGCTCACCAGCGTTGCCAGCTTTATGTTCCCACCCAGGAGCCCTCTCTCTGCCAGCTGCATCTGCACTGGAGAGCCAGCAATGCCTTCAGTGGGGACACTGGCAGGCCTTGCCAAGACATAGCAAATTACAGAACTAAGGGTTTTAATTGCTTATTTCATACCTCCTAAACAGAAATAATGCTCCTGAAACCCCACAGCAAAGCCGGCTGAAAAACAAGGGAATAAAGGGAGCAAGAAAAAACCTAATCCTGAAGTAAGGATTGAGGATGAGCCCATCCACAAAATCTGAGTTAGAGCATTTTCTTTAAGACTGTTTATCTTTCTTATGTCCTGTTTACCAGAGCTTTAGACCTTTGATCCTGCCAGTGCATTTGCCAAAGGCTGTACAGAAGATTGCACCTGACACATCACCTCACCAGTGACATTCAGATGCCTTTCAGCTCCATGACCAACACAGCTGCAGAGCAGGATGCTGATGGAAAGTGGATTAGGAGATTGCTCATCCTCTCAGAAAGTCACCTGGGACAGCTGTGTGTTGCTAAGCCCTGCATCAGATGGAGAGAAAAGGGTATTTTGCACAAGTCAGGAATTTGGTTTAACAGCTTCAGCAGGAAGCCAAGGCATGAGGCTGGTGGTTCACACTCCAACGAGAAACATAAGAAAACAACCCAGAGGTTTTTCAAACAGGCATGGCACACCAGGCAAAGTCTGTGGCAGAGAGGGAAGATCCCAGAGCATCAAATGCCAGCCCTGCACCAGGCTCTGTGCACTCCCAGAAGGGCTTTGAGCAGCAGCCTCCCTCCCTGGCAGAGATGTGAGCTCTGTACTTCCTACCAGCCACCTGGCTACTGAGTCAGAGCACATTTTAAGCCAAATGCTTGTGAGATGGGGGTGGGGGGAAGGGGAAGCCTCTTTATTCTGCAAAAACTACAGGACTGACATGGTTCTTCATTTTATCCCTGCTCAGTACACACAGCACCTTCGGAAATGTTCCTTCCCAAATGCAGTGCTGGTGCCACCCCCTGTCCCTGGGTACACAGAAGGGGACATGCCCCTCTCCTCCCAGGAACTGGGATTCCTTTTACCTTCCCAGGACAATTTCATATGAAACTTCTCAAAGGAACCATGCAAAATCAAAGACTACCTGAAGGAAATAAAGCAAGCCCCTTTCTGCATGCCATTAAAGCCCAAATTCTAAGGAAACAACCTTGTGTGCTTCAGTGAGTTTGTTTCACTCTGCTAGTTTTCCAAATGATTTTAAATTATACATGCTCAAATAGAAAAGGATGGCAGTAAATAGGAAGCTGTAAGTAAACATTGCTCCTTAACAGGTAGCAGATGAGATCCTAGCCATACCATACAATGGAATCAAATATATACAGATTTTTCTAATATTTCTCCATCACTTTGATTTAAGAAAAAGATGGCTCCTATTTGCAGCCTGTCATGGAGTGCTCTGAACACTGCTGTGGTCTTCCTTTGGGTCCCTATAATGTATCTAATTTCCTAAGCACATTTCTGGAGAATCATTCAGGGATATTTCCAAGTTTTTATATTTTTACTGAGTTTTCCTCAATCCAATTATCCCCCCAGAAATTAAAGCAACTGAACACAGAATCCTAACCGTTGTTCATCTGTCTTGTTTTCAAGAGACACAGCTCTTTGTGTGGTCAAAAGAGACAACCCCAGGTGTTTGCTGTACACCACACCCCATCCTCCTCATCCTCTGGGCAGTCATTAGCTGTGCTCCCTGTGGCTAAAGGACAGAAAGGGAGGGTTGATGTGCCCATGCACACGTGGGCACAGACAGGCACAACTTCCCAAGGATATTTCCTGGGAATTGCAGCAAAGAACCTCAGAGAAAGAGAAAACAATTCTCATCTCTACTTGCTGCTCCTGTTGTTTTTGCACATGTGGAATGTGTTACGGAGATTGTTTACCTGAAGGGATTTGGCAGTTGGATTCTGCTGAGGATTGTTTGGTTTCCTTGGCCAGTTGGATCAAAGCTGTGTCCTGGCTGTCTCAAGACAGTAATTTTTCTTTAGTATGTATCTTTGTATAGTATAGTATTAATCTCTTTAATATAGTATAGTATAATATAATATAATATAGTTTTATTAAAGGAATTGTTCAGCCTTCTGAATCAATGGAGTCAGATGCCAATCATTTCACCACGTTGGGGGCACCCTGCATGTTACAATAGGTTCCCTGGGATCATGGTTTGACACCAGCTTTGTCAGGTATTCAAATCTGAGCACCCATTGGTTTGACCACAGCCTCCCAAAAAACTCACTTCCTTTTCAAACCAGGACACCTGGGCCCACAGGAGGCCTGGGCAGGTGAGTCCAAGGCCTTGACAAACCCAATTTCAGCCTCTACCAGCACTGCAGGGCACAGGCCCACCCCAGGAGCCCGTCACTGGTGCTGCCACACCCTGCCAGGTGCCAGGTGTGCTGCTGTGCAGGGACTGTGGGACACTGCCCATGATGGGTCCCTGCTGGGACAGCTCCAGCAGTGGCTCTGTGGCTCAGTGCCAGGGTAGGGGGTTTGTGTTGCTGGCTGGGGTCTGTGCACAAATCACAAACAGGACAGGACTGCTGGGGAATGCATCTCAAGCTGTTTTATTTTCCAGCATCAGCCTCATTACATGGTCATGACAATGGGAAGATGCCAGCAGCAAAGAACTCAGTGTTACAACTCACTTTATAAGTTTTTTGACCAATCCCACAAAGCAAAAGCACATTGACAGTAGTTCCATCCAACCACTAGAAGCACACGTACCTTTGGCTAAAACAATGCTTGCCTATTTTATACAATACCTGCTTGTGAGCCTTAAAACACAATGCACAGAGCTCCATTATTAAGCTTAGAACTTCCCAATATCTCACTAGATGAACTTTTCTGCAGCTTAGGGAGTTATTCTAGACAAGTGTTAATACACAGACCACTGTTCTATTTGTCCTTACTTTCTACTTCTCATATAATTTTTCTGCTGGCCAATCTCATGGCTACTGCTTAGCTCTAATCACAGCTCTGCTGTCTCTGAGGCCTGTCTTTTGCAGCTGTCCCAAAACCCTCTGATTTTAAGGATTCCCACAGTTTTGGTTGGTTGATTTGAGATTTCTCAGCTAACGCTCTAAATACGTGTGGTGGGTTCAGTGCTGGCTAATCACCAGTGCACTCACTAGGATGCACTTACCTATTTTTTGCTGTCAGATAGGACCAGGAGAAAGGTAAAGCAGGCTTAAAACTTTAAAAGGGTATAAAGAAAAGTTTATTAACAGTAACTAAAAGAAAGAGTAATAAAATCAGAAGAAAACTTTTAGAATACTTATCTTCCCCTTACACTCTTTTATTTCTCAATGACAATGTAAAGAAATAAAACTTAAAATTTTAGTCAGTTTACTACATCTAGAACAGTCTTTCTTTGGTTCACTTAAGGAGAGAAGTCTCTCCTGTTAATGTTATGGAGACTTCTCTACAAGAAAACAGTTCTCTTGTGTTTCCCTTCATGAATACTAAAAAAGTTCCTGGGTTTCTTTCATCTTTAACATGTGTTTTTCACAGAAGCATATACAGCTTTTGCAGCAGCTAGGAGCTTTGCATCACTTCCATAAATACCTCCCATGCAAAACCAGCCCAGCCAGCCATTGCTGGGAGCCTGGGCAGCCCCTGCTTCTGCAGGCTTGTGCCTTGAAACAGACATTTCCAAAGTGCCCCAAAATGAACACTAATAGCTGCTGGGTCAAACTGTTTGCTGGCTCAGTGGACACATGGGGCTTCCTCCTGCAGCCCTCTCTGCTTCTGTTTGACTCCTTTGTTAAAAATGCTGAGGAAAAGATACTTCCTTTTATAAATTAGGCTATTACCTCAGATTCACCTTTTCCCTTAATGAAAAGCAAGTTTCTACAGCAGGTCAAATAAATAGCCCTCAAGTACAATAAAGTCAAGTTCTTTCAACGTGTTTCTTGGACAACAGGGAGTTCTCATGGTGGGTCCAGCTGTGCATCTGTTTCCCTCACAACCCCCAGCAGGACAATCAGCATCTCTGTACCCCAGGAGAAAGAAGCACCACCTCCCTTCTTGTTACCAACAGCCTCCACTGTCAAAAACACCCTCTCTTTCTTCTCCTCAGTTTCCTTTCAGGCTTTTCTTCTCACTCCTGCCATTGCTCAGTTTGTGAGGGAATGCTCTAACATCAAGCCTTACTCTGGTTCCCAGTCTCATTTTTTGAAAGGATGAGATTTCCCAGCATCCTCAAGCCACTTCACATTTTCCTGTTCTTTTTCTAACATATCCCTGGTCCCTTCATTTGTGTTTACCACTCTTATCCCCTTTTCTATTTTTCCTCATTTTTTATTGATCCATTTTTCTTTTTACCCTCTTCCCTTCAACTCCTTGCTTCTCCTTTTTCTCCCTGCTCCATTCTAGTGACACTTTCTGCCCAGATGTATTACCCACTGTGCTGGGGGGAAGCAGTGCATCTGAATTCAAGCTGCACTGTACAACTACAGCAATTCTAGATACACTTACAGAAACAGCAAATCAAACTCTCAGTGTTCTCATCTCCCCGTGCTAAATTCCCAGAGCCAAATGCCTCCCATTATCAAAGCAATTTTAAATAAAGCTAAGGGGAGAATTAAATGAGAAATAAATTGGGCATTTAAAGCCTGGTTTGCAGCACTCAGCTGCTCTCACTTCAATAACTGCAGTGCACACCTTCCATCAGGCCCCCACTCTGCAGAGCAGTCTCTGTTTGCTGGCATGTTCCCCACTCTGCCAGAGATGATATGGACACCCTGCACTGCCAGATAAGCAATATATGTCTCTCTCCCTTGCCTAAAATTAAAATGGGTACATTAATTTATTTTCTATTACAGGCTACAGCAGAAATCAGAGAGGGACAGGGAGCACGTTCTGCACTGGCTCTGTGCTCAGAACTGTGATGTGGGGCCTCCCTGCACACACTTGGCCAACATTTTGTGGTAAACCCTCAGATACTTCTGCAGAAAATGGGTGTCAGGAAATAAGTACTGCTCTGGGATGACATAATTTTGTACTTTTTACACCTATAGCAAGTGAATTCCAACCTACCTTCTAACCACATCCTTTTGGGACAGGCCCTCCCCAGCTGGATGGGGGCAGAGCACATCTGGGTGATGTGTTCCCTTCATGGCCAATGGCATATCATCTAAGAAATAAAAGTGCTTTAATTGAAAGCAATCAAAAATCAGAGGGATGACAAGAAATCCTTTTTTTTCAGCCTTAAACAAAATGAAAATCAAAACTGAGAAATTAGTTGTTCAGAGGTCAGGAGAGAACTAGCTAGAAGGGCTAGATGTTTATACATTCTATGTACTTTCTTTTCATTTTAAAGAGAATAATTTCTAAACTGGCTGACATTCACGTGTGAATTATGACATCTGGCTCTAGAGGTTGTGGATACAGGCAGAGACTAAACACACAAATACTGCACCTGTCCTGCTGCCACAGGGCTCCTTCTTGCACTGCCAAAGGGATGCAGAGGAAGGGACAAAGAAATGCTCATGTTTAAATTTAGAGTCAGAAAAAATATGAAAAACAACAGAATATTTATACAGATGGACGTGGATACACATACACCTGTGCAGGCATGGTGGGGGGAGGAGGAGAGAGAATGAGACACAGGAAAACCATAAAGATCTTACAGTTCTCACCAAAACACACAAGTCCTGATAAAAGGAAAAGATCCAATCCTTGCATACAAGCAAATTTCCCAGGCTGTGGTCTAAAATGTATATTTTGCTTTTTATTTAGCTATACTCTTGGACTACTGAGTTACAGATTTAAAATACACAGAATCAGTGTAGGGAACTGTAGGGAAAAGCAGAAAGAGGTTCCTCCTGAAGACTCAATTGAATTACTCTGAAAAGATTAATTAAAATTGAATTCTCTTTTGGCACAAAATCTCCTGTTTGCTAGTTCTTGGTATGTCTATTACCTAGTTTCCATTAGGACATATTATAGTCTGTAATGAAATTATCTTCAAGGGCCCTGTGGGATAAAACAAAAGTTTACTGCATTCTGAGAGCTGCAGGAGCAACGAGGTTCCAGTGCAAATTGGTTTGTTTAATGAGAAAGTGCTCACATGTCATCACTGAATTCACATCAGGGATCTCTAGCAATGCTTTTCAAGGGACAGAAGGGCAAATAACTGTGTGGAGATTGGAAAACAGCTTGATTTGCAAAGTGACAGCCAAAAGTCAGGTCTTTATTCAATCTCTCCAAAAACCTAGGGAGAGGGGAGGGGAAGGAGGGTATTTTCTTCAACCCTGAGAACACATTTGTATCTAGAATAAGAATTATTACAAAGAAAAGGCCATTGGCCCCTCCAGCATATGGCTGTGGTTCTGCTGTCAGTATTTGGGGAAGCCATCCAGGGAATCACCTACATTAGGGATCAGGGTGAGTGAATCAGATACCAAACTGAGAGCATTTACATTGCAACTGGTGCTTCAGGTCTGACACGCTATAAAATATTGCTTTGTGTTTTACCATATCACACTTGGAGCCTAACAAGGCACTTGACATACCAAGAAACCCCTCAAAATGGACCTGGGGGCAGAGCCTGGCCCTGGATGGCACAAGGGAGAATTTCACTGCAGTGTTGAATTAATAGTAGCACAAAGAGTCACTGACCACTTTAAATGTACAAGGAAAATCAGTTTGAGAGAGACAGAGCAAACATTATTTGTGTCCTTTTTTTCTGCATATTCTCATTTTATGGCAGTTGCAAGGACACTGTGAAATCCCCAGCGTCATAAGTCTTGGCCTCAGAAGCTGGCACTGATATCAAAAGGATAATATTTGTGTGTTGGCTGTTTGGGGCACTGTAACAGAGCCCACCAAACAGGTACTGATCACATCCCAAATCTGTGCTTCCAGCTACACAGCCAGCAGCTTTGTAATGGAAAGTTAAAATGTAAACACAAGCTGCTATTTTAGTGCAATCACACAAATGTAGCAGCTTATGT
Organism: Camarhynchus parvulus; assembly: GCF_901933205.1. Lineage (NCBI taxonomy): Eukaryota > Metazoa > Chordata > Aves > Passeriformes > Thraupidae > Camarhynchus > Camarhynchus parvulus. Next base: position 20,083,026 of record NC_044581.1, on the reverse strand, counting down.
TCTCTTTTCCTTTCTTTCCAGAAGGGACAGGGTACCTGAATCAAGCTACAGCTCATCCTTATTCTTTTTGCTCCTTTTTTCTTCTCCCTAAGTGCCCAGTGAAATCTTGCTTACATAAGGAATTCTTACTTACCTTATTCCTACAATGACAGTTGACAACATTCAGACTAAAGGATGCCAAAATCTGTTTTTCCCTAGATAGTAAAAATACAAACAGAAATCAAACCCAAGCAGACTAATAAAGGATTACAAGAGCTGACAATGTATTATGAATTTGAAAGGTTACATTGCTTGGTTCAAAATAAACCTGAAATCCCGAGTCTGCCCTGAGATTTTTGCCTCCTCTGTTCACAACATTCTTCCCTTTGCCATATAGATAGTTGCTCACAAAGGAGTTCACTGACATCACCTTGCTCATCTAGTCCAGATGGCCCAAAGTGATGAAAATCCAAAGGTATTCCAGGAAGTGACCTTGCAGGTGCTTTAGTGATTCAAAATTCAGAGAAGACTGAAAGCCTGACTCTGGAAGCATCACAAATCTAAGGAAAACCAGCTCACCTAGGCAGCAGCTGCCTTTTAAAGGACAACAGCAGATTCCCCAGTTGACAAGACATCTGCTACCGTTTCCCACAATTCCTGATTTACAAAGGAAATAAGAGCTGGTTTACATCACATATGTCAATAGCTGGATTTTTCCTTCTTAACCTTCAGCTTGTGTTACCTCTAATGAGACAAGATGACAATGCCTGTTCAGAAATTAAAACAACAGGGGGAAATCTACAGGACAAAGGTAGTTTAGGTTTTTTTCCTCTGAACTGATCTGCTTTCCTCTGAGAAGCTGGCCAAACTGAAAATCACAGGTCTGTGCTGCTCTCACCCTCTGGGAGATAAGATAGATAGATAGATGGATAGATGGATAGATGGATAGATGATAGATGGATAGATAGATGGATAGATAGATAGATAGATAGATAGATAGATAGATAGATAGATAATAAATAGATAGATAATAAATAGATAGATAGATAGATAGATAGATAGATAGATAGATAGATAGATAGATAGATGATAGATAGATAATAGATAATAGATTATAAGATAGATAGATATAGATGATTAGATAGATAGATAATAAATAGATAGATAGATAGATAGATAGATAGATAGATAGATAGATAGATAGATAATAGATAGATAGATAGATAGATAATAGATAGATAGATAGATAGATAATAAATAGATAGATAGATAGATAGATAGATAGATAGATAGATAGATAGATAGATAGATAGATAATAGATAGATAGATAGATAGATAGATAGATAATAGATAATAGATAGTTAGATAGATAGATAATAGATAGCAGATAGATAGATGATAGATAACAGATAGATAATAGATAGATAGATAGATAGTAGATGGTAGATAATAGATAGATAATAAATGGATAGATGATAGATAACAGATAGATAATAGATAGATAGATAGATAGATAGATAGATAGATAGATAGATAGATAGATAGATGATAGATAAAATACAAACCTCCCAAACTACACCCAGCTTGGCAAAATAAAAATGAAATCAACATGGTTTTGCAAGAGAAAAGCCAGCCTCTCACTTCTGCTGAGGAGTGTTTGAAATAAAGATGGATCATAGTGTGAGTCATTTATGTCTCCTCTCTGATGCATTCACACACGCCTACCACTGCAGGGGGACTCAGAGGAATGACCTGAATCTCAAGCACCCGTGGGTTTGCAAACAAAACCCAGCAGATGAGGTCATGCAAAGCCAGGCCTAAATCTATGGCTTCCCCTTTGGCCCTGGTTTGCTCCTCTCAGTATTTCAAACAGTGAAAGAGCAGGAGAAACAAGGAGTGGTACCATGTGATGAAACCATGGATCACAGAGCAGCTCCAGGATATGGCATTCCCATTTCACAGAGGGGTATTCAAGCAAGCAGAACAGGTGAAATCCCAGTTGATCACAATACTTGTACTTATTTTAATTGTTTATTGAAAACAGCATGACAGATGCAAAACTGGAGAATGAAGAAAAAGAAACATCAGCTTCATTCACAGGCTCAGCTCCCTCTGCACAAACCACACACAAAATCAATTCTTCATGTTATATGTTAAAAAAAGAGTTGAACTGTTAACAGTAACATGAGAGGGAAAAGACAGAGGCAGAAAGGAAAAAAGAGGTGGCAGGAAGGTCTGGTCAAAGCCAGGTTTGTTTTGGCAGCAGGTGGGTGGGACGGATGAGGCAGAGGTGCACTCAGGGATAGAGAAGCAGAAGGCAAGAGATGCTGAAGAGAGACAAGGTCCATGATAAGGGATCAGGAGCCAGGCCTAACACGAGGCTGGGAAAAGCCTGACTTTGTAGTTATTTTGCTTTGGTTGGTCCTCAGAACAGTGGTTCAGGAGCAGGCTTAATGCCTGCACAGGGCTCCCTCTCTGCTGACTCATACCACCAACTTACAAAACACATAAAATTGAGAAGAATGAATGCAAGTGTCAGGAGATCTGCCCCTGTTCCCAGCAGCCTAAAAAGGAACTTGTTTATGCCCCTATGAAAGAGCTGTGACACATTCCTTCAGTGATGGAAAGATCCCACTAGGATCACTTTTACTGGCCAACACTGAGCATATTTTTCTCCAGTTCATCTTTCCAGTGTGATTTATTCCAAACATCCACTTGGAAAAAATGCTCAGCACCATCACAACAGCTGCACAGCAAAGTCCATCACTATATTTATTGATAGATCACGGTTTCATTTCTTGCCCAAACACAGACAACAAGGAGCTGCATACAAGGCACATGCAAATTCTGTCCCTGAGCTTTACTGTCTCAGAAATGACAAAGCAAATCCATCCAGGACAATGAAGCCAATCCCAAAGAGCCCCAAGCCCCAAATGCCAGCATGGATAAGATTTGAATAGACCCCCTAAAGACCCAAACTTAGGACAGTACATTGTATCACCTGCAACAAGTCCTAAGAGAACAGCATTACCTTCAGGTTTGGTTTGGAAGAGCCATCAGCAATTATTCCATCTTAACAACCATTTTTTTCAGGATGGACAAAGAACAGGAGCAGTAAAATACTCCAAACCCCTGCAGCCTTATATGTTGTTCTGGGGAACATTTCAACACACATCTTTGCATGTGGAAAGAACCCCTTCCCACACCTACCCACTAAGGAGCACATCAGCTCCAGCTCCCAGTTACTCCAAGTTATTGATGGAGTTTCCACAGAGTAGTTCTGAATGCCATTTTTGGATTCTGAGCCTGCCAGGTCTGGCTGCTCTCACTTAAGACTAAATCAAATGTTTCTCAGGCTTTCCTGTCTAAACCATATTGTTCCTTCTGGGCCCTTTGGCTATATTTTATGAAATAACTGATGTTCTCTATCTCCAGGGGGCAATTTATTACTGCTTCTACCAACAAGGAACCATATGATCTAATACCTCTCTTCCAGTTCTGTCTTTTGAGGTTTCTATAATCTTTCCAGAGATTTTTATTTTGTTCCTAAAGAATGGTTTGTGTACCCTACAATTTGTCCCATGGATATTTCTTGGTCTGAAAAAGACACTGCCTCTCCATAGAAACCTTGCCCGATACTACCTATGCAGAAGCATTGCTCCAGGGGCAGAATGCATAGAATTATTTATTATTTTCTTAATTGTGGTTAATTTTGGTCCCAGAAAATTCACTATTACTCTACTTTCTTCTATCCCTAGCATTACTCTGTGCTTTCCCCTCTTCCTCACTGGCACTGTCCCAGACCCCAGCCTGCCCAGCTCACCCTGACAGGCTCATTGTGTGTAAGCAATTTTAAGAAAATGGCCTTCAGAGAAAAGCTCTGTTCCCCCAGTCAGGTGTGGTAACCCTAAAGCAGCACCAGTAACACAATCAGATCCTGGAACTGGCCATAGGAGAAGCTTAACTCCAGCCCAAGAGCCTACATGGGCAGATGTTTGAAGCAGGGCTTTACCAAGCACCTCATGCACATTTATTTCAGTGGGTGCCAGAGTCAGTGGAGTCTGCAAATGAGCTTGCTGCCATGTAGTTTACCTGTGGGGCTCAATTCCAGGTGCATTAGCATCCTGTTATGAGCTGCTGTTTGAGGGAAGGATCCAAAGGAAATGAAGGATTAGAGATCTGGGAGACAACATGGCCCAGATCTGCTTTAGACATTCCAATGAGACTCTTAATTTGCTTTTTTTTTTCACTACACACAGACACACAGACACAGACACACACAAACACACATATATACACATTTTTTTCCCCATAAACCCCAACTGCTTTTGCTGCTTCTCAAGAAAGATGGTTTTGAAATATCCCTTCCAAAGCTGGGACAGACGTTTCCAGAGTTGGGGTTTATAAAGTTCCTGTGGCAGCTATTTCCAAGGCTGCTTTGTCACACGTTTCTTTGCAAGAGAGCAAGAATGGCAGAGGGGCTTTGCAGATAAGCATTTCAATTGCAACCTTTATGCTAAAGTGTAATAGGAACATCGGGGAATTAAATAAAATTATATTTTTCCTAGATGTCTGCTTAAAAAGGAAATTCAAGATTTTATGGATGCCCCAGAGACAAACTATTACATTACATTCCTCGCTGTTCTTATTTGAGTTCTGTCTGTTTGAGCACCTCAAGTAGCACAGAATCATTCATAAAGAATGGGCAAGAGAGACTGTGTCCCATCAATATTTCAAGCTTGGTTATCAAATCAAGAGAAATTCATGAGTTCTGCTCCAGCTCAACATTTTCAGGTTTGATACTATTGTTTGACAGTTTAGAGGGTTTTCCCTCTGCATTCTCATTGTCATTAATATTTTATATAATGTTCCAGTTGATGCTATTGTAATATTATTTTTTTTTAACTTGGCTGTACTAACCAGTTTTTTCTTTTCTCTTTCAGCAGGGAGAAATTCACACTCATTTGCTATTTGTGGGGTGATGACATAGTGTGAAGAAGCAGTAATGATGAGTGACTGATAGAAGACACCATATGTTCTCTTCATTTTTCTCTGTGCTATTTTCTGAGAGATGAATAAAGACTCAGCATAAGATAAGCTTTCCTATATATAGTATTAAAAAAAACCTGACCTTTTTTTCCCCAAATAATTGGCAGGATGGGAGAAATGATCTTTTTCCTAAAGCATTCAAACAGTATTGCTATAAATACCAGGCTACAAATCATCAAGATAAATAATTTCCAGTCTTTTCCACCAGAAACATTTTACATATATCCAGGCATCAGAAACAATTTTACAATTAATTCCACTCACCCCCAAATGTTCTCCATCTTTCCATAGCAAACATTTTGAAAATATAAGTTGCATTTGCTGATGACTAAGCAAAGGTAAACAATTCCTTCCAGTCTTAAAAGAAACTAGATTCTATATAGGGCTCTAAGTGACTGTGTGCAATGCATGATAATCAGAAATCCTGATTATAAGCACAGCATCACTAGATCACGATACTAGATTATATGCTGGGGTGTTTCTTTGCACCCTGAGTGTCTGAATCCGTGCAACTAATAAAACAGGTAATAAACCCTTCAATAAATACTGCCTTTGCTTTAACATGTTTTAATATCAAAATAATTGGAAATCTCATTTCCTAGAAATAGCAGAATAAAAATCTTTTATTGTTCTAGCATAAGCATTTACCAAGTATATTCATTTCCTAGATAAATATTTCCTTTTTTTGTTTCCTCTTAATTCCACCCTCTCAAAACCAAGGCTTTGTGACTGTTGCTCTTCCTCCTAACTTTGTAATAGTCACTAACCAGCCTCAGACCACAGCAGAGCCACACACATATCTGCTAATAAGCAGTCAGGAGCACAAACAAAGGAGTAAACAAAAGGGATTCACATTGCCTTCTGTTCCATTGGAGACAGAGAGGGAAAAAAAATAAAAATCAATCCTCCAAAGACAAAAATAACCCCCAGAAATCAGTGGCTTAAGATACCTTATTTTTCAAATTATCAGGAATTTTTTGTAAGTAATGGAGCCAAAATTGGAGAAAAACATAATTGTGAGTCCTGCAGGCAGCAGAACTCACTGTCAATGGACCCAGTGCCAGGACTCTTGTTTGGGCTTTGTTTTCAAGGTCATCCATTTAAAGCATTTTTCATAACACAACCTGAATAGAGAATAGAGAGGCACACTCTGCTCTCCCTGCTCACAAAGGCTCCCACCACAGAGGTGGCAGGGAAGGTTCCTCATGCCAGAGATGGCCCTTGGAGGACGTTTTCTCCCCGGTCACCTGCCATAGCAACAGACATCAAGCAGTGTTTTACATTTACAGTATGCAACTCACTTTACCCAGTTATAGACTTATTATTTTGCTGTGACAGCTTATGCACCCTGCACCACAGAGAGCAGGACAGAAGGTGCTCAGGTAAAGCAGTGACTGCAGTTTTCACATGTTATTCTTCCTTTGAACTCCAAGTGGCATGAATGCATCTTCCCCTGGAAAGCTGTCACGTGCACCTTCTTTTCCTACGACAATGGAATCGCACAAAGTCAGATCTCAAAACTCTCATTTAAATACTCCATCCTATCAGCAATGAGCTGGCTTGCTTAAGGACTACAGACTTGGGTCCCTAATCAATGCTTTGATAAATAACACCTACTTAGAACAATTGATTGCTAAGGAGCAGACTAAGTGTAATATATTTCTGCTAATCTAGTCACAGGATAAATGTCATAGTTCATTTATAAGACACACCTGAAATTATTCTGAGGGCTGTGGATAGGATCCATCTTGACCCACATTTCACACTGCACAGTGTCAGGTGGAGATGGGTGGTGGGGACTCAAGGCAGCACGTCTGGTGTTGCTTTTTGGCAAGGTCCCACTGCCCCCAGGCTGCCAAAGCCCAGCTCCGAGGCTCCCTGGCAGCAGGGGCAGCTCCCGGGACCCACACTCCAAACTGAGGAGACTACCCTTGATGGCAGGCTCTGGGGGCATTATTCAATCCAATTAAATGGCCACTTCATTACACCAGCAATAGCCAGGCACGCCACCGAGGCCATTCTTGGGGATTACAGCCATGCCCCGCTTCTGCTCTCGTGAGACTCTTTATTCTGCTGCACAGTTATGTGGGAAAAGCCTCCCTGTATTTTAGGGTGGAAAATAGCCAGCAGAGAGTGCAAGAGGCCCCTTCTGTGCTGTTACTCCACAGTCCGTATGCAGGCTCAAGATAAGGCACCTCGGCGCCCACCATGCCCTGGCCACAGCGTGTCTGCTCCACTTTGTTCTTCGAGGACACCACCATTCAATTCTCTTCCAATTCCTTCTGTGTCTGCCCTTGAGGTGCGTGTTCACAACCGTCTTTTGGGAGCAAGTACGGGCCACCCATCTTCCCAACCGGCCTCAAAATACATATATATTGTACAAATTGCAGCCCGGAGGAGACGCCCGGCAGGATGCTTGTATCCACACAGAGGATACGGAGGAGCCTCCCTTCTCCTTTCCTCCCAGACGACACCCGGCAGCAGGGGCGCACAGGCTTTCCCCGCACCCTACCCGGGACCACCTTTCTTTCCTCCCTCGGGGGGTGCGATATTCGGCCGGGAGCCGCGCGGGCTCGGCATGCGGGAGCCGGGAGCGCGCAGGGCGGTCACAGGCTCGGCCCGCAGCGCCCCGCTCCGCTGGAACTGCCCTGCAGACAATGCACGATCCGGCGGCCGCGGCGGGGAGCGCCCGGCGCCGCCAGAACGTGGCAAACTTGAGGCGAGAGCACCCCTGGAAAGGCGGCGGCCCCGCCCGCGCCGCGGCGAGGGGAGATGCGCCGGGGCGCGGCAGGAGCGGAGCGCTCCCCGCCGGAGGCCGCCGCACCTGCTGCCGGAGGTGCGCGCTGGGCGCGGGGCGCGGCCGCCAGCGGGGCCGGGGCCGGCGGCGGGGCGGGAGGCGGGAGGCGGGGGGGGGGGCGGCGGCCTCCCGTCTCGGGCGGGCTGTCCCGCTTCACTCTCTCCTCCCCGCCGAGGATCGCGGGCGCGGAGCGGCGGCTGCGGCGCGCAGGGCGGCGGCGGGAGCGGCGCGGAGGATGCGCTGAGCGAGCGCGGGAGCGGCGCGGCCGCGGCGCAGGTCAGTGGCGAGACCCCTCTGTCCCCGGGCCCGGGACGCGCTTCGCCATCCGCATCCCCGCATCCCCCGGCCGCTCCCCAACTTTTCCCCGCACCACTTCGGGAAAGTGACCAAACTTGCGGCGGGGCCGCGCTGGGGCCCCTCGTCCCGCGTCCCCTCCTCATGCCGGCGGTGCGACCCCCTGACCTCAGGGCTGCTCTCGCGGCTCGCGGCGCTGTGATTCCCGGTGAAATTACAGCTGCGATTCCCGGTGCCGGGAATTGCGGGTGCAGGGGCAGCCGGGCGCGGTGCGGGTCGCCCCGAGCTGCGGCGCGTCCCCTCCGCCCCAGCCCGCTCCGCTCCCTTCGCAGCCGGGCGGGGCCGGCCCAGCCCCGCTCGGGCTCGGGGCACCGGGACCATCTCCGGGGAGGATGGAGCCGCCGGCTCCGACGGGCTGAATGCTCGCGGGTACGGGTCCGGCATGGGTTTCTGTAACGAAAATAACGGGTCCAAAGCAAAGTAGTTGGTAAATGCAGGCATCTCCCTGGACTGGAAACCCGGTTCACTCGGAGTTCAGTCTATGCGAGCAGGAGCGGGATGACGGGACTCGGAGGCACTTTTTAATTTCTGGAGCTATCTTTAGAGAACGGGGGGTTTCTTTGAGCGCTGCTCTCCCGCCGGAGTGCTTTTCAGCACGTCCCGATTGCCCTGCCCCTGCTCGGCCACACCGGCAGCTCGGACCTTGCAATGCCCCTTTACACCTCAGCCAGCCTCCAGAACGGGTGTGTTCAAACCACGGCAAGCGTACAGCAAAGAATGATTTGTACAAGTACGTTCGCCCCAGGGTGCTGGGGATGGCAACCGGACAGCACCCTGCTGACGTCTGGGATTCCCGGGTGCTGGCTGAAGTAGTCAGGAATGATGTGATGGTCGTAGCTGTGTCATTAGTTTAAGATTTTTCAGGGATTAGGAAAACCCCTTATTGTGATTGTGTTATAATATTGCTTTCTGTCTGTAGCTGACTTATGTTGCATGTAGATTAACATATTTTTAAAAACCCAAAGATGCTAGTTTTTTAATATTAGACACCTACATAGAAAATTCTTGTATTTTATTGCAAGATTTAAAAGTTGCAGCTATTAAGAGAACAGGCCGTATCTACAGTACCAGGGAGACAGGGTGAATAGCAAACCTGAACAGTCTCAGAAATGAGATTTGGAAATGCTGCCGCTAAATCTGTTTTGTTTATCAATGATGCTCACCATTTGACAAGAAACCTATCCTCAATTTATCCCGAGAAGATTTCATTTTGTGAGATGCCTGGTGTCTCATCAATTCCTTTCATGTCCCTGGGATTTTCTCTTTTCCAGGCTCAGGCCACAGCAGCTCTCTGTGTTGGGGATAACTGTTAAGCTCTTCTTTTGAATTCATGAGCTTCCAAATTAAACTTTTGCTGACACCTGCTACCTAGCCTGGTTGAGCATAATGACAGTGTCACCCAGGCTACTGGAGCTCTGCCACCAAACGAAGTAAATTGCAACCAAAAATAATTGTAAGGTGCCTGGACTAGGTACCACAATGATTCAGGGGACATCTGGGAAACTCTGGCTACTGGAAATCCAGTCAAAGTCTGTTTCTAATGGAGCTAACTTTCCAACAGCAATCACAGGCAGGAATTAAATCCACGGAGTAGATGGCAACAGAGATTAATAATCATCATCAATTAGCTGATGGAATCAAACAGAACAAAATGAGGGTAAACAAAAACCTGTCTCCCCCTCCCCTTTGAATGCAGTCCCACCTTCATTTATCCACAGTCAAGGCATTTATCCACAGTCAAGGATCTCTCCTGAGCACTGGTTTCAAGTGCCAAAAAATTTAGCAGGTGTCATAACATAAGGTCAAGACTTAATTATTTATATGGAGACATCAATCATCCTGTGGGGATGATTTATTTATAAGTCACCAGAGCTGTAACAAAGACAGTGAATTCTGATTTCCTCCTGCTCCTTCCTGAAGGGACCAGGAAGGTCCACGCTGTGGCCAAATGGCCTCAGAAGCCTATAGAAGTTTTTGCCCAGCCCCACTTGGAGGAGGCTTTTCTACTCCTTTTAGATCATGCAACCAAAATACCACCGGGGAAATCTCATGCATATTTGCTACTTCTCAGTAATGAACATTTACTGATTATGGATTATCTGGAGAATTTAGCTTTTTAAACATTATTCAAATTTTTATGTTTATGTAAGCTAATAAGACTGAGGAGATTCAGTAACTACTCTTTGCCTTATGGTATTTGAAAAGAGTGTCCATGGGGCTTAGCTCAGCATCTTCCACAGTTGCTTTTAAAAGACTAAAATAGAATTTTTCTGCCTGAAAAAAACCACCCTGTCTCTACTCAGTATAATGTTCCTTCCTCACAATTAATGCCAAAAATCAATTTTCTAATATGCTTTTTATGTTTCTGCTGAGCACAAACAGGATGGCACAGTAAAAGCTTTTATTGCCATCTGATTAGGCTGCAGTGGGGGTAAGTGAGTGGCTTGGGCCAGCAGGGCTGCAGGATTGCTGTGCTGGATGCAGCAAACACAGAGAAGGGCATGGGATGCTGAGCACCAGCCACAGTCCTGCTCTCAGGGTCATTCAGGGAAATGTTATCAACTCTGTGGGCAGAAGCAGGATCAGGCCCATTAGGTTTTCTGATAGCTGGACAAAGTCATGAACATGCACTTGGGCTGTTCCTTAACCTCCTCTTCTGGGATTTTGATAAAGGGTTAATTACTGCCAGGGACTCTCAGAGATTTGTCCATTTATTTATCTGTTAAGAGGAATAATGCTATTGATCTTATTCACATGACTGTTTTTCAGGCAGAGAGGTGATTAACTTTGAGTGAAACTGGTGAAAAAAGAATATAGGAAGAGAGATGGAAAAGAAAGTTATGGTTAAAATCAGAGCTAGGATAGGAGGTTTCCTTTGCTTTTCCATGAGTAGCTTGTGAAGATGTGTAGCCCAAACCCATCAACTTTGCTATCAAGAAAAGAGGAGCACGAGGAGTATCCAGGGCATCTTGTGATCCTTCTGAACTTCAAGGCAGGACTCCATTTTGGCAAGAGCAAGTCAGTAAGCTCTCCTACACATCAATTATTCTGTTCCCACTGATTTTAAAAGAAGACCATTTATCACTGTATTTCAGTGACAGAAATACTAAAATAATGTTTCACTGGGCTTATAAGAGGGTGTTAAAAAGGATGGATGAGCTGGCAACATCTTCAAGGAACAATTAAGACATTAAGATTGCAGGAAAATATTTTTAGGAAATCACTAATTAGTGAGAAAATAGGAATTTAGGACCCGATTCAGTTATGAGATATTCCTCAAGCACCCTCTGAATTTTGCTCAGAGCATGTGAAAAAAATGAAAAATTCATAGTATTTCTTGTAGGCAAGACCAGTCATCTGCTTGTGTGTTTTTATGGAATACTGGGTATATTTATAGCATTTAGTAATGCCAGCAACACTCAATGTAAAGAGTAACAGATGAATGTATCGTGAAACAAGGCACTGGCAAGGCAGGTGGGAAATGATTTCCAAAATATTGCAGCAACCAGGCTGGGAGAAATCTAGGAAGATGGTAAACATAACAAACCTAGGTAGCCTCAAGCAAAGCCAGGGTTAAGGCCCAGGCTGAGCCCTGTGCATGTGTTCTGTGGAGGGGGAGAGCCAGGACTCCTGTGTGCCAGCCCCAGCAGAGGTGGCCTCCACGCCACTCCAGCCTCAGAGCATCCAAGGGCATGGGTGACAGTAAAATTGCAGTTGAGTTCAGAGACAAGAAAGGAGGGGAATGAAATTGTATTGGCTCAACTGCAAGAAACAAATCACAGGCTTCCCTAATCAGACAGATGATGCCTAACTAGGGCACAACGTGAACCACAAAGAAAGGTGGCAGATTTCACAAATTAGTCATGGCAAAAACGGTGAATTTCACAGCTTGAAGTGAATTCACGTTATAGGATGAAACAGCACAAAGTGATTAAGAGCTCTAACTGATAGGAGCAATAAGCATGTGAGACTTAGTCATCATACAGCAGCCAACATTTGTCTCTGGCTTCAGCTGAGCCACAGGAGCAACCCTTCAGCCTCCAGCTTTTGAAGCTGAGTGGGAGCTGGTGGGGACAATCACAAACAAGATCCCACCGATGTTTGCTGGAGTTTTCTGTTTCTGTGAGGTACAACCATGGCAGCTGGGAGATGTTCTGCAGGCACAGGCTCTGCTCCCAGTGCCACCACTGAAACCTTGGAGCTGTGGCAGCAGGACCAGCAGGAGCTCATCTTCACAGCATGACCCCATAGTGAAGAGCAGAGAGGGAAGACAGCTGAGAAAGGCTGGAACGAGAGGGGACACTGTTGCAGCACACTCCCTGCCATGCTGGGGCTGACCTTCCAGGTCTGACAGTGCCATTTTAGTGCCACTAGGTGTTGGCATGTGCCACCTCATAGTAACCACACGACAGTATGCATCCCTAATAGAAAACAACCATTAAACAGTCTATTCACATTTTCTGTTCTTTCAGGGGATCAAAACCAGTGTCACAAGCCTCTGTCACAGGTGGTGTTGCATGACTTTTGCTGGTAAAACATTTTAATAGCTGTGACAGCACACTTCCAAGGAAATGTCCGTTAACAGATACTGGAACGTTGCCCTACCACTTGTATCCCTGCTTAGATGAAGATAAAAATTCTGGAGAAAAATGTCACCATTATATCTTAATACTTTTGTTTCAATGTTCTATCATAGCTATTGAAAATCCATAGAGCAAAATGGAAGCAAAGTGAGCTAATACCAACCAGGACAAGGCCACTCTGGAGAATTCCTAATTGAAACTGTTGGCGGAGGCAGGCTGTGGCCAGGCTGGGGCAGGGCCGTGCCCGGGGGGTTAACACAGCCCGAGCTGGCAGGCGGAGCCGGGAGCCCTGCAGGGAGCAGAACCTGGCAGCTTCCCGCTGCTCACTGAGGCCGTTCCAGCGCCGTCGGGTCTGCTGAGCACAGCTGCGTTAGTGCTGTGCAGGGAGAGGGGAAGCTGCTGAAGTTGCCAGGACTGAAGCCATAGAGGAACGTAATGGGGCAGTGCCAGTTCCTTCAGATCCCACCTGGAACTTATGAGCCGTCCGCGGGGGGTAGCAGAGCACCTGCACCGCAGATTATCCAACACTCACCGTCTGTGTCGAGTCCAGCCGCACCTGCACTGCCCAGCCCACCTCCACTGCACGTCCACAGCTGCACTGCCCAGCCCACCTCCACTGCCCGGCCACAGCTGCACTGCCCAGCCCACCTCCACTGCCCGGCCACAGCTCCACTGCCCGGCCACAGCTGCACTGCCCAGCCCACCTCCACTGCCCGGCCACAGCTCCACTGCCCGGCCCACCTCCACTGCCCAGCCCACCTCCACTGCCCGGCCACAGCTGCACTGCCCAGCCCACCTCCAGTGCCCAGCCCACCTCCACTGCACGGCCACAGCTCCACTGCCCGGCCACAGCTGCACTGCCCAGCCCACCTCCACTGCCCGGCCACAGCTCCACTGCCCAGCCCACCTCCACTGCCGGCCCACCTCCACTGCCCGGCCCCCACCTCCACTGCCCGGCCCACCTCCACTGCACTGCCACAGCTCCACTGCCCAGCCCACCTCCACTGCACGGCCACAGCTCCAATGCCTGGCCACAGCTCCACTGCACAGCCACAGCTGCACTGCCCAGCCCACCTCCAGTGCCCAGCCCACCTCCAGTGCACGGCTGCAGCTCCACTGCCCAGCCCACCTCCAGTGCACAGCCACAGCTCCACTCCTCACCCAGCACGAGAGGATTTCCACTTGTACCATGAGAAAGACCCCAACAGGGATTGATCCCTCTTGAACAAAGTTTGAAAGGAATTATCATTTCTAAAGCATTTGAAAGGAATGTCCTTAGAGCCCTAGTAAGGAATTAGAAAGGACTTTTAAAAAGGGCAGTCAAGGTGAGAGACCCTCTACTCCTGCACTGATTTTGGAACCTGGCAGGTTTTAAGAGATTTTTCAGTTACATTTTGCAAATCAATGCTAATTTGATGTACTGGAGCTCAGCACTGTGCCAATTCACTGTCAAACCAGTATTAACTAGGCATTTTTGGGGAATGCTTATATCTCAAGGTCCATTAAATATGCAAACCTGGCAATTATTTCACCACCCTTAAAATACTTAATTTGAAATGTGCATCAGAGCACCCATAAATGGTCTTTCAGTCTTCATCAGAATGAAGCCTCCCTCTCTTGCAAGTGCAAGTCAGAGTCCTGGGAGAGGGCGCTGGTGGCTGTGCTTGGCATGAACACAGGAGGCAGGAGGGGCCCGATGCTGCCTGCAGTGCTGCCACAGAAGCACAGCCACGTTAAGGTCTGCTAGGGCCTGATCTGCTGACTACCATTCATTCACACAGCAACCAACCAGGAGAAAGTCAGGAAATGTTAAGTCAATGGCCATCCTGGAGAGAGCGCTAATTACTCACCTTGGGAGAGGTGGCTCGATCAGCTGCATGAACTTTCCGAGTGCTTTTTGGACCTGAGTGCCTGTCATCTGACATCCACTTAAAGCTAGGAGCTAAGTAAAAGTTGCTTTATTTTTTAACAGTTGCTAATTTAGCCAAAGCTGTAAGAGATCCTGGTCTTTAAATCTGGGTTCCTTTAATGCCTGCACAGAAACAGTTGGAGAGAGGTTGGTTTCTCCTTCTATTCAGTGTTGTCCTCAAATACAGACCCAATCCTCTTCAGGGTTGGGAGAATCACAGCAGTAGTTAGCTGGTCACATGTGTATTAAGATGACTGACTTCAGGCACCTACGTTTGAATATGTGATATAATATGCCTTCATTTTTATGTCCTGAAATGGGGATACTACTTAGCTCAAAGAAGATAAATTAATTTTTGTGTTGCTTTTAAGTTCTTTAATGGAAGATGTTACATAAATTATTATTTAATATACTTTAACAGGTTTTTTTGCATGAGCTGCTTGATCTGCTTAGAGCATATAAATCAGTATGAGCTGCATTAGTAAAATAAGTTCAAAAATCCAAAGAGTACATCAGAAGTTAGACTAGTGCATACAAAGAGCTAAAAGCTAAGTTGCTCTTTCATTGGCAAAAAGCAGACAGATTGGGTTTTTTTGAGGACCTTTAGACTCCTCATTTCTCAGGAATCACAAAATCCATTTGTGAAAAGATCTGGGAAATAAAGAAAGAAATTGTACAAGTGACATCCTGGTCAGTAAAGCATGTGAGTCTGCAGGCGCACAGACAGGATGATGCCATGAATCTCCCCTTTGTGCTGCAGTTCAGAAGAGGAGTTATTTTCTTCATCTGAGCAGATGCCAAAGGCTCAGAGAAGGGCGAGCGGACAGAATGCAGCCCCTTTCTTGTAGCAGAAATGTATTTGCCTCTGAGAGAAGAGAGAAGAGAAAGGAGAGAGGAGAGAATCCCCTCCTAATCTGCAGTGATGAAAACCCCTTCATCTGGGGGTTATCACAGCACTGGGTGCAAGGCAGAGCATGACCAGCTATTATTTCATCCTTCCATGCCTCAGTCCAGAACTTATTCCATCCAACACAGATTTCCACATCCAGCAGTTCTAAGGAAAGTTCCTTCCCTGCCTCTCTAAGATATACAAACACTTACATGCTTTTTTCCATCTTTCCCAAAAGCAGATTTTATCACAGCAGATCCAAAAAACCTCCCTCTTCAACTACAGAAGCTAATTTATTACTTTTCTGGCTTTTCTTCTCAACTATTATTCAGATTCCATTGTTAGTTTTTCTTCCAATAATACAAAAGCCCTGTGACAATGTTTTAAAGAGTCACTTATAACTTACTAGCAAAATAATTCACATCTGCCTGTTAGTAATGGCTGTGTGATCCACCCAAGGAAGCTGCTGTCCAATAAATTACTGAACTGTCTGCCTTCACACAGTGCTCCCCAAACTCTCCAGCATCTCTTCCCTGCTTTCTATCACCTAACTTAGTGCCAAAACAAAGGGTGGCAGCTGTTTCAGCACTTAATGCCAGTATTCCTTTGCAGACTAGAGGGAGGGGATTTCCTTTCAAAATGCCACTCTCCCACTGAGACTGGCAGTAGTGTTATCTCACATCTTTAAATACCATTCATGGAGTTATTGGTGTGACAGCAAGGTGCAGAGATTTTATGACACAGAAAATTTACATGAACATTTTCTTTTTTTTTTCAACATTTAAAATCTAAAGTTACTTTTGAATCCTTGAATTAATTAATTAATCCTTTTCTCATAAACACTGTAATTGTTTAATGCTTTGGACTAGCACTGCCCATATTGTTTTGTGTATGCTGTCACTCCTGCAGGTCTCAGTGTCTCCCCACAGCATTAGATGTTGTATATGCTCCTAACACATGCAAATCTACAGCTCACATAAAGCTCTTCTGTTCTGTACCTTACACAGGAGGGCTACTGCACTGATAGCAGCCAGTACATAGTACCTATAAATAACAAATCATCACACCTGCCTGCACTGTGTTCTTCTGATACATTATTAACCTCTGGTGCAGCACTTTTACTTCAAAATACTAGAATCAACTTGTTATTCTACCTTTCGTTTACACTGGGAGAAACCTCAGCTCAGGATAATGTCAGGAGATTATCTGAGGTCTCTGTTATAGTAGCAGCATGTGTTGCTAGCACAGAAATTCATCTGGTTTTCATAAATATTTGATGGGGCTCTATCATCCTCATCATCATTTTGGGCTGATTGGAAGAGGATCCCCCTGCAATTGCAGCCCATTCCTGAGTTGTGGTGGAAAGTCAGTCGGGGATATTTCAATCACAGAGTTCTTATAACAAATTCCATTCAAATGCTCTCTGAAAGGGAGTTAAGGTTTCATCCTGCTGCTTAGAGAATGATATGCTAAATGCAGCTTCCCATGGGCTTGGCTGCAGTCCAGCACTTTGTAATTTATAGTTCTCCTTCTGAGTTCTGGCTGTGACCTTGGGACTGCACAGGGAAGTTCTCCCACGTTTTGCTAAAGCACCATCCCAGAGCCCTCACCCCTTCCCAGGAGCACAGGGCAGGTGGGAGCAGCAGCACAGGGGAGTGCTCATTGCCTCTTTTGTACTATTAGGAGCACATCATGGAATGTTGTTCTTAAATGACAGAAATTATTAGGTAGCTTCAAAGCATGAAATTCATTCACAGAAGAGGTTTAAATTATATTAGCCAAAGGCGTTTTCTGCAGAGACAGCCACAAAACAGCTCTAATTTGAGATCTCCAAACAGCTGTTGTGCCCTATGTATTTATATTGAAAAAATAACTTGGAAGATTATGTTAACATGCAATTAAATTTAAAAAAAGTTTTAACATAAATACTGATCTTACTGATAGCATACAGGGGGTGCCTAAGAGGCTTTTCTGAGAAATGTGTGTGTCCATGGCCAGAGGAACTGACAACCCAGATGGTAACACATGCCACTTTTAACAGAAAAATTGTGTTATTGAGAGAAATTATTGCCCCTTGAAGATTACATTCATTATAGATTGTAACAGAGATATGTCTTCAGAATGACTGCAGTTCCCTTCAGTTAAAGAGCCATTCAGAAATATCAGTGTTTGAGCTCATGGACGTAGCTGCAATTGTTTTAGCAGAGTTAGTGAGGGAAAGCAATTTAGAGGAAGGTACAGCAGACCCGTGCAGCTCTTCTGTTTCTTTATTCTTTCCAGATTTTTCAAGGACATATCTTCTGAAAGTATTTGTTTGTACTTACCTATTTGAATTCCTTAGGATAGGGAAAAATTTTAAAATAAAAAAAGATGACTTTTAAAATAATTATTTTTTAAATTTTTAAAATGATGAGAGAAGTTTCTTAGACATTTTATTTCACCAGTTGGTATGGGTTTTCTGCAAAACAAGTGATATGGGTTTAGCTTTGAAACATAAGAAAAACAACTCTTCATTTTTTTCATTTGGTCTTCAAGGTATTGCACCTGACATTTTTTGTGACTGGCACTTACCATAAATGAACCTTCTCTGTAACCCAGTTGTATCCCAGTTGTATCTCTTTTGAAGTGCTTCTTCTATTACCTGATGTGAAGACATAGAGAATAATTATGTTAAGTAGCTCTTTGTAAACAATAAACCAGCAAACCCAAGAAACTCCCTTTGCTAGGTGCTCATCACCAAGACACCACTGGAAAAACACTCATCAGCTCCCTGGACCAGTCTAAAAATGGTGGCTCTCCATTGGAGAACTTCAACAGAAATATGTTTGGCTTTTTTCTTCACTTGTGCCCCAACGCCAGTGCAATGTTTGGCTTTTTTCTTCACTTGTGACCCAGCTCCAGTGCCGTGATTACACCTGTGGGCAGTGCTCAGAGGTGATGAGGTGTGTGGGAAGGCCCCAAGGCAGTGGTGCTGTGTGTGCAGAGACCTTTGCAGCAGCGCCCTGACGGGAAAGGACAACCGGCTGTATTTATGGCAGGTTTCTGTGCTAAAGGTTTCTGTGCTCTACACTGAGTATTTATTCTGGCAGTAGCTCTAATTGTGCTGTAAACCACCCTGGGTGCTGGTTGCTGTGTGCCCAGGAGTTTGACTAGAAGCCAGCCAACAGTGAGCTCTGTGATAATGGTGCATCATTTCGCCACAGGAGCCCCATGCCCGTGGGTAGCAACAGCCTTCCTGCTTCCTCCCACGCTCTCTGAGCAACCAAATCCCATCTCCAGGGTGTCTCCTGGGCTATAAACTGCTGTTGTTTATTATTAGCACACCGTGAAGCGTGAGGCAGGTGTTAGAGATACCTTTCTCTCACATTTTAGAGAATTAATATCAGCCTGTCTCCAAGCCAGCTGATCCCATTCCCATGCATTTCTAGGGCACAGAAGCAGTGGGGAGAGCTTGTGCAGAGGGGATCCACCACCAGAGCTCATAATTTCCTCCAGGAAATGTCTTCCCTTTGCAAAGTCCTGCTCAGCCCTGAGGATCTTCTCATTCTTTCAGTGGAACCCAGTCAGTGTTGGCTTTTGCAGCGCTCTGAGCAGAGGCAGTGGTTTCTTCAGCTTTTCAGTGTTGCAGAGTTTTTTGTATGATCATTGGCATTATTCATGCACACCTCCAGCTCCTCATCCTTAAGTGACTTTGAGACTTCCTTCTATAATCCATCATATCAGCAGCCCTCTTGGCTGGCCTTGCCTTAGTAACAACTGCTTCTTCTCCCAGCAGTTCTCCTGACACCTCTTGTCAGCAGGACAAAAAGCTGAGCTCAGTAAGAGGGGACTGTGTGGAATTAATCCACATTGGGATGGGAAGGGAGGGTGCATGATGGATAAAGGAGATATGTGAGAGAGCATCAGAGGAAGCAGCTGGGCTCATTCACAGAAGCAGCTCTGCCCTGTAATTCCATGTATCACTGTGTGCCATTACCTGGAGCAGAGCCTGTGAGACCAAGAAATACTCATTGCATTCGAGCTGGCTCCTGTGTGTCTGATCAAAGCCCCTCTGCTTTTTCCAGCCATAGACCATCATCTCACTGGCTGCACAAGCCTGGCAGCTATGCCACACTGGGACCTTCCCTGCTTGGCTGTTCAACTGCCCTGTTACTTTCTTTTCTCAGGGCTTCTTTTCCCCTCTAATATCTCACCTAAACTTTTTTCTTTCTTAGCTTCAGGCCATTGCTCCCTGGCCTACAATTTTCCGAGACTGTGAATAACTTCCTTCATTTCTGTTGTTCCTTTGATATTAGACTGTGGTCATGTTCACCCTGAGCCATCTCTTTCATTGGACTCTGAATTTGGCTTTCTCAGCCTTACCACATGTTATGTTCTCTAATCTACATGCCATTGTCCTCCTTTGTTTTCATCTTCTTTTGAAGTTTGGTTGCCAGAAATACAGAGCATCATGCTTTTAGATGGCTGATATTTGTACTGACTTACATGCACTTCCCACAGTTAGCTGTATTTTCTTACCCAGAAGGGTTATTTTTGTTTATGTTGGTTTACTTTATGAAATTATCTCTCTCCTCTCCAAATTTAATTTTGCAAATGAAAATATATGAAATAACTCTCCATTTCGCTGCCAAGGTACCAACAGAAAGCAGTAAGACTAAAGAAGGCAACTGGTTTTAAAGGCTCCTAAGTTCAGTTTTTGTTAGCTGCAAAAGCTTTGTGGGAATTCAGTGCAGTTTCTGCAGAGGTAACGGAGGCAGGACTGTCCTCAGGGTTATCCCTGTGTCATTTTGGAAAGTACTATCAGCTACTTTTCCCCAGACATTCAGTTTCTCCAGTAACATAATTTCCTGTGATTTATCACCAAAATATGAATTTGTGTCCTATGGGAAGTTCTAAGTTTGGAGTTTTAAGATTAAAAAAATCTCAGTTTTAAAACTTGTCACGAAATACAAAATTCTTGGGAAGGAAATTCAGTTTGGTGAAAGCAGAAATGCTCCACCTAGATTATTTTGATCTAGCCTGGGTACTGTGATTTGGCTGTACTGATGAACCTGCCCTTGTCTCAGCTCAGCATCCCACAGGAGCTGCCAGTCCCAGCCCACCCTGCCCTGAGCTCTTTCTAGCAGACCCCAGGGCTCAGCCAGCTTCCACCACCCAGCACTGCCTCTCTTGCCTTGTTGCTTTCCAAAGATAACAAATCTACATCTTTTTTTACACAAATATAAAATGCAAAAAGCCTCAGGAAAAGGTTGTGTCCCATCATGGAAAAGGAGTGAGATCTTCGTATGGTGAAAGAATTGCAGTTCCCAGAGCAACAAGGAGGTTGAGAAGGGAGAAATTTAAACCTAAATTTGTAAAATGAAGCCATATTAAGATTTCTAACAATGTCAAAGATCTGAAAGATGGAAACAGCCTCCCTGTAGCACGCTGGCCTCTGTGGACCTGTTTGGGATTGGATTTCTGCACATGTGCCATTTCCTGGCACGGATGGTGTTCCTCATCAAACACAAGAACCCAGCGAGCAGCACTGCTTTCCCACCCTCTGCCTTGGGCTCCCACAACACTTGTAACCAGTCCCTTGGTTTGTTTACTCCTTTATTCTGTGAAACCACTGGCTCTTCTTGTCCTGGGCTTGTAATGGGTTTGTGATTAGGGTCTCAGTTCTGAAAAATCATGAGAGAAAGAATACCTGTAATAATATTGTTTTTAGAATAACTAACCTACAGTTCTACATTGAATGATTGAAAAAAACCCTCCAATAACTATTAATAGCAATGCACATGAGGACAGGACAAACTTTCTAAAATATCTCCTATCTTTGTACTCTATAAATATTTATTTGTAGCAATAGTGCCGATTTCACTGGCACTTCACCTCACTCTGTGTCAGCAGAGCCATGACAGCTTCACAGGACAATACCAAGTGAAAAGCAAGATCTGCAGAGCCCCTTCCAGCCAGAAGAACTGGCCTCTGAATAGTTTTTCTTTTCAGTAGTTGAACCAAAATCAGTAAGGAGAAGAATTGCTTCAGTTGTCCAAAAGACAACTTGAGTGTTTCGTTTTTATCACTGAAACAGAAATCTTCAAAATTAAAACTTATTTACAATACAAAAATTACTTTTTTCTTATAAGTGTCAAAACAAAACATTTGGATTTTTTAAAGCTCAGAATAAAGTTTCTCATGTTTAATTAGCTGCTACCCTAATTAAAAAAAAATCAAAACCCAACAAATAGTTCATAAAATACTTAATAAATGAAAGAGCCCAGCAAGCCTCAGCAAAAACTACAATGAAGTAATTGCCTTTTAGAGGATCAGTGTTTTTAATGGGTACTGAAATGCACTTTGGAAAGTGGCTGTTGCATCTGTCTTTTAGTTAATTATTAAATTCAAAATATTTGAAATATGTGTTGTAAGATTACTTTATTTTAATTTTCCTGGCAGAGACATTGAAGTTCCTGGGTGATACTGCACCGAACTGTCCTCTTTAATGACATTTTCTTTTTAATAATCATTGATCCACACAAATTTGTGTGGATTGTCAGTTCCTAAATAGGAGCTCATCACTTACATTGCTTGTGAGAGCTCTGTCAAGGGCTGAGCATGGCACAGAGGATCTCCTGCTATGCATGTTTGCCATATAATCACTTGATAGGTGGATGTTATTTGGATTTTAATATTTTGTGACTTCTCTAAATAGCACAGTGTACCAAAATACCATGTCTTTTGTGTGCTGACATGTCTGCTGACAATATTCCAAAAAGGAAGGTAAAGTCCTGTGGTGAATCATAAGCAAAATAAACTTATGATTATTATGATTTGGAAAGCTGTATTTCCTGTCTGTCCCCAAGAACAAGAGCCTCTCATCTCTTTCTCCACCCTGTTTGGGCCAAAATATCACCTTTTTCTTAGTTGATTGTTTAAAAGGTTGACCATCCCAACCCAGGTGTTGATGCAATAGGAACACAAAGGTCTTTGCCATCCTTCAGCTCATGACAGGGATGGCTTATCCTGTCTGGGCCCTCAGCATGAGCCCTGGCCCAGGGAACAGGCTGTGCTCTGTGCTGAAGGGGCAAGAGGGCAAGGCAGGGTGACAGAGGGCAGGGAGAGGCTGAGCAGCCTCTCACATAGTCCACGGTGAGACACCAATCCATTTTGCATCGCCTGACCTCCTGTCTCTGACATTGCTCTCAGCATATCCCTCCCCAGCCCCCACACTGACTGCAAAATACACTAAATAAAATCAGGCAGACAGCAGCCTAGGCAAGAAAAGAGGGATCTGGGCTGTCCAGAGGCCTTGGTGAGGCAACAGATGTAAGGCAAAGGGGTAAAAGGGTGCAAGAGGAAGGTATAAATTCAAGACCTAGAGCTGAGACTCAAATATAGGAGTAAGAAGCCAGATGAGCTGAAAAGGGAGCTGGCAACCATGCTCCAAGGGATTCATGGAGAACAGAAGGCTGCCTGGCTGTTAAAGTGTCCTTTCAAGGACACCAAGGAGGATGGGAACAGTTCACAGCAATTCCCAGTGGCAGAGACAGGATGAGTCTCCCACAGGCTGGACCTTGAATCAAAGTGTGGCAAAGCCTTGCTTTTCCCTCTCACTGCTCTAGGTCTTGTCCTAGAGTCACCTTGAATGTTATGAAAGCAAACACCTTCTGGAAATGAAATTGTAACTTGTGGTATAAGAGCACATAGGAAGCCCTAAAATCCAGGGACATTACAAAATCTTGTTTTAGTGGGTCTGGTCCTAAGGAGCAACTGTGGCTTCCAGCTGTTGTACAGAGTCTTGAGAGGCATCATCCTTTTATTTTTAAAAGAAAAGACATCAACACTTTTGTGACTTCTTCCCTTTTATAGGGGGAAGAGATGGGGAAGGCCTCCCTGTCCTTTCTCAGAGAATCCCCTGGATTAGGGAAAGGGGAGTCCTTTAGGACCCTCCTAGGTACCACCACTACACTTACTCTTTTCGAGTGATTTCCAGCAATTCTCACAGATTAGTGCCCCCTCAGGACAGTTCTGCTCACAGACACATAATGCTCTGCTTTCCCCTTCCCTCAGCATCTCCCCTGCCATGGTATCCTCGGGAAGGAGAAAGGTTTACAGTTCTCCCCCCCTTTTTATCTTGTAAGCTGTACTCATTCTCTGCTGCTACACAAGCAATAAACCAGGCACCCAAGCAGGGATTGTTGTAGCAATATTCCATTTCTCTGTCAGACTTTAGGTCAGGTGATAATTTTGGATGAGGTATTGTCTGCAAAGACAATGAATGCAAGAAGCCATCCTTATCCCAGCAAGGGATAAACTAGATGATCCAAGTGATTTTCTCTGTCACTATCCATGTTTCTACTATGGAATAAACTGCTGGACAAGGAGAAGGATTTATTGCTTGGACTGCAGTGATGGATGCTTCCAAAACAGCTCAACTCAGGTTATCTCCTCATAAGGGCAGTGTGTGTCCAGCAAAAAAAGGATATTTTGCTGCTGTGCAGAGACAACCTGGACAGCACAGCATATTCCCCCTGAAGGGTGTCACAAAGAAAAGATTCTTGGTGTGGATGGCTCAGGTCTTGAATATCAGCTGGAACTTGAGGCCAATTTTGGCTTTGTTTTCATCCTTTCTGGGATATATTTCATTCTAGAATGAATTCTTAGGACTTGTGTTCTAAGAAAGCTCTAGGAATACTGAAGTAGGAGGAGAGTTCTGGGGAAATGCATGGATTACAGCTTTTCCCTTGAAGCCTGAACTACATTCACAGCCTGTCCATGACCAACCTCAAAACAAGAAGAAATTTGCAGTCCTGATGCCAGCAGAAAACTCCTCCATGAAGCAGTCTGTTTTTAAGATCTTATTCATTATACAGTGAAGGTCTCACAGGTCAGTCTGGTTTTTTACTTTTTAAATGAGAATGCCATAGTTCAGCTCATAACAGGAGTGAGGTACCAGCCCTCAGCCTAGTACATTGTTTTTCCAGGCAACTGAAGAAAAAACCCTTTAGTGGGTTCAACAAAGGGAACCAAAGATAATTGTTTATAGTATACAGACATGAAGGTGACTCGTGGATGTTTATACTTCCCAGACTGAGAATGTTATTCAAGGGAACAGGATGTTTTGAGCCTACAGTATCCTATTTTTTTTCTGTAAAATAAAACTCCATAGTATCATAGGGTCAATAGTTTTCTTCTGCTGTTAGCCCCTAAACTCTATTAAGACATTCTTGAATATTCTTCCCCTGCCTATTTTCCATTTTTCTTTTTTTTGTGTTGTTTGTTTGCTTGTTGTTTGTTTTGCTTACCAGATATAGAAATGCTTCTCTTAAAACATTGCAGTCAGTGAGTGTCTGTAGCTCACACTGGATAAAGTTGTCATTATGATTTAGGATTTCGTTGATTGTGCTTTATTATTTTTATATTTTGCAAGAGGTTTTTAACTTTCCTTTTGTGTGTTCATGGAATTGTTTAAAGTGAAGGGGCTTTGCCATACTGAAAGGATATTGAGGAGAGCCTGTTGTTATTACCATGCAAGCCAGACAGTCTGAACAGTCTTAGTCAGATGTAAATCCACAATTATAAATCACCATGTGAAGGGGAATAGCAATCACTGCATTTTGATCTATCACCACAATACTTTTCATATAAATATACTGACCAGAATAGGAAATTTAAGTGTATTTTCTGTGTCTTTATGCAGTAAACATCTCTTTGAAGCACCATTTGTGCTAGACATCAAGAGTATCTCTGAATTAGAACAGCTCACAAAGAAGAGCTGGTGCAAGCCTTATGCACTGCAGGGGTATTAAAAAAAACACCACAACAAAACCTGCTGGGTGGCAGAACTGTGTAGACCAGTAAAAATTCTACAAACTGGGGTGTGTATTGTGTAATTGTGTAGTTGTGTAAATATAATGCTTAAATAGTTCCCTCTGCTTCAAAGAGAAGGGCTGTCCTGGGAGCTATGGGGCAATCAGAGGTTAGTTCTTACTTTGCCATGGACTTGTGTGGTATTTTCTGCCAGTCATTTAATTTCATTGTGCCCAAGTTTCTTCATGTGTAAAATAAATCCTTCAAATACAATTGGATCAGCTTCATACAGCAAATTACATCTGATGCTGAATCATGTCTTTTATCTCTCTATCTGCCTGCTTATTTTTATTGTGAGCTCCTCAGGGCAAAGACTATCATTTGAAGTCTCATATATAATAAAAGTGTCTTTAGCACCACAGATCCCATTCTCGGGGACTGGAAGCTTAGGGTAATAAAAATAAACAAATGTGATCAGCCACGGGAATTAAAATAAAGTATCCAAACCAAAGAAAATCTATACTTATGACCTTCTCTCATGAATATACTGGCCTCCAGAACAGATACACTCACTGCTCAGTTGCATCCCTGGGCAGATGTAAAACACTTCATTGTTTGGCCAATTGGATGTGTTAAGAAAAGCTTTCTTGCCACAGCAGAGCCACGTAAGAATAAAACAAAAGACCATAGTCTAGGAAATGGGGTAGTTCATGTTTCAATGACCTTAACAAGGGCTTGGAAAGGAACATTAATATTCCTGAACCTCTCTTTTCATTTGTAGGAGCAGGTTGGCTAGTCTAAACATATCTGAGATGGAGAAAAATAGTGGGGGGGAAAGGATTTTTCTCGTGACACAGACACTGGAAAAGAGAGCTGAGAACACAAACAGAGCCAGGGCTACCAGCCAGGCTTTGTGGCATGCTCACATAGCAAAGAAAGACTTATTTTAAAAGTTCTATTTCTTAGAAGGCAGAAGATAAAATTTTATTCTTACTGAAAATGTCATCTCCTGATACAGAATAGAGATACAACCTGAATGGGAACATGACAGGGATTTGGTCTGCTGAGCAGTTTCAGAGGATGTTTACCATACTTCATCTGGTCAAAAAACTGAAGAATTGCAAAGATGGAAATATTTTCTTTTTTTAATGCCTATTTTTGCTAGATTTGAACATTATTTGCAAATAAATACAGAGGAGATAATGGGCTTATTAGGCTGTAGAAACATGCTTGAGGATGGTGGGAGGAGCTGAGGGGTCACTGAGGTCAGTCCCTGCAGGTTAAGCAGGAGCCCTTTGCTCAGACAAAGCTCAGTGTCTCCCATTTGAGTTGGCTGCAAGTGCAGAGCCCAAGGTTGTGTCCTAATGATAAGCTCCTGCTATACTGCTCATTATTTTTCATACATATTAAGCTCATTTTGCTCCCAGAAGAGGTCTCTGGGGTCAGCAGACACCGATGCCTGTTCTTTGGCATTAACGCGGCTGCGGTGGCGGCTCAGCAATTCCGTTTGCTGGGCCCACATTTTAAAGAACATTATTTTCTTCCAGAAAAACATTTCAGTTCTTGCAATCAGTGCTTGTTTCTGTAAATTAAGGAATGAATTGTGCCAAATTGTTCTCCTCTTCTTCTCTCTTCTAGGGTTATTTGCAATGTAGCTTATGCTACTGTCAGTACATCTACTCCGTGCTTTACAGGAAAATGAAATCATTACACACAACACAAATTGCCAGACCTCTTTCATAATCACACACTCCTAATTGGCATGGAAGCACCAAGATCCCTGTAATACATGCAGTAAAATGTCTCTGACTCATTTTTTTTTTCCCAGGTTGAAAGGTCAATGAGAGTATTTTTCTTTAATTTGACAGGCACACAAGAAATAATGCAAGACTCATTTATGGTCAGGTAATGCACAAAGAAATCTATAAATCAAGCTAAGGGGAATATTAGATCATGCTCATATCTGAACCCATCTGGCTTAGTTCACAAAAGAATCAATATGAGGCAGAGAGCTCAGTATTACTTGTGATTTATGCTCTTGCATCTAAGGGGAGAAACATTTGCAATTTTTAAGTCTCTTCATCTGAAACAAAAGGTGAAAAAGAAACTACGGTTGGCTATTCCAACACATGCAATAGGTAAGTGATACGGTGACAGATTACAGCTGCAGGGGGAAGGGATGCTTCATTCTGCTTAATGACTCAGCACATTGTTTTAGTATTTTTATCTTCACATCCCTCCCCCCACAAAATTATCAGTACAGAGGTATTAAGAAATAAAATTGGCTACATTTCCACAAGTTTGATATTTGTAAATGAATTGCCATTCATAGTTCACGGGCTCAGTACTGTTAGAAAATACAATATATTGTAAGATACAGTTTTCTTCACTGTCTTCTTTCAAATATTACTTTCACTAGTAAACCCCTAAACACCTAAAAACGTGGTATGGCTAAATATTAATCCTGCCCCATACCATTGTATACACATAAGCTTTTGATCCTTTTGTGAACACCCAGGATTGACATGAAAGATTTCTACTTCTCTCCTACATCTCTCAACTAAATAAAATCTCCAGTTGGCCTTGAGTTGAGCCTCCCCAAGAGGCAGGAGGAGGAGGAGGAGTGTCAGACAGCATTGCTGAATGCTGCACCAGGGCAGGGGTGGGAGGCACAGGCAGAGCAGAGATCTCACAAAGCAATTAGGGTATGAAAAACACACTGCAGTGATGGGTGCCATAAAAGTGTCAGGGGAACTGGGGCAAGTAAAACATCCATTTCAGCTCCAGTAATTTGTTTTACATACAGTGCTAATATCCTTCATACAAATACCAAATGCGGTTTAATTTAAATCTTGGAAGCCATTTAGGCTAAAGTGAGAGCCTGACATATTTTTCTCCCAGCTAATGTGTACAAGAATCAATAAGTTTCCCAGTATAATTTGATGAATTATTACATCAGACAGTATTGATCCAGTCAAAGAAGAAGGAGGTCAAAATAATGAAAATCAGTTGGTTGTCATTAGAAATGCTTGGGATATTCATTTGGAAAAGGTTGATAACTAAAATGGTCTATGGACTTTA
Organism: Camarhynchus parvulus; assembly: GCF_901933205.1. Taxonomy (NCBI): domain Eukaryota; kingdom Metazoa; phylum Chordata; class Aves; order Passeriformes; family Thraupidae; genus Camarhynchus; species Camarhynchus parvulus. The sequence continues at coordinate 20,054,589 of NC_044581.1, read as the reverse complement.
CACTTATTGATTTAATAAATAGAATAAGCCTTGCTGATCCAAAACAAGGTTACTTGTATAGGTGTTTCAGGGGGTTGTGTTGCTGAAAGCCAGTCTATATGTCTTCTGTATGTGTTTAAATTTTATTTTAGTTCAGCACACTGAAAGCATTCATTTTAAACATCTGTTCCTTTCAGCCACAATTTTCTACTGCACTTTGCTGCTGAGAACCCTTACACTTCATTCTGGTAGTAGGCTTAGTACTCTTTCAAGTATTTAGTTTAAAGTTTTTAATATGTTTGGGTGATTATTAGTAACAAATGCATTCATTAATTTACACACACTTTATAAACGCTGGGAAGGATTCAAGAGCCTCCACACAAGAGGCAATTGTGTTGGGGCTGTGTTATTGACTCCTGCTTGGATAAGTCCTTCCAGCAGAGAATTATACAGTGTTGCACATTTCAGTCCAAAAGACTAAAAAATGTTACAAGAACATGACTGGCAGTTAGCAGAGCTCATCCTCTATGGAAACCCAGGGCACACAGGGAATATTTCTGTGTCTGCTCTGGGGTGCCCTGACCCTCAGGACAGCACTGACTCTGACCCTCACTCATGGAGAAAGTTTCCCAGACTTCAAGATAGATTGGAACCCACAAAAGTGTGAAATAGATTATAGAGAGCAGTGTAGGTGTATCACTTGGTGAGAAATTGAGGTTTGGGATTTTTAGTATGCTGTGGATGGAAGCAAGATGGAGGGCACAGGGTGTCATCCTGGGTTTCTTCTTCGTGCTTCCTCTTCCTCCTTCTCCATGGGTTTGGGTGGCATTTTGTAATTGGGCAGAAAAGTCCCCATTGCAGCTCTTTGGGATCAGTTATTGGGTTAAAAGGGAAAATAATCCAGGTGTCAGTTCTTAATTGGATAGTTTAGTCTGAAAAGACCTCGGAACAAGAGATTGTTGGCCATTTTGTGCCTTCTAATGAAAAGCTGCCAAACTCACAGTAGTGAGACTGTTTTACTGATAAGAAATAACGAACACCTGAGTCTGAGCATGAAACACCATCTCAAGTGCCTTCAATCCAGACCCAGAGAAACCCACAACTGTTACTGCCACAATCCTCCATGGCAGGAAGGGCCAGCCCTGGAGGCACTGGCTGCCCATGGCCTGGCACTGCAGAGCCCTCAGCACCGCACCAGCCGGGAGCTGAGCCTGCCCTATCTCTCCACACACCAGAGAGAGACAAAAGGAGCTGGAATGGGATTGATGTGGGCAGCACACAGGCAGGATACAATATCCACAGCTTTCCCTCCCCTTGTCTTCCTACCACTGGAGTCTCCTACTTTGGGCATCCCCTAATCTTGGTTTGTTCCCTCACTAGCTTTACTGTCCTGTTCACTATTCCCCTACCTGGGGTTTACTTTCCTTTTTTGCAATCTCAGCCTTCCACTTCCGTGCTTTTGCTATTACCATGCTGGGCAGCTGCCCGTGCAGCCGACACCGCGGGCCGCAGCCCTGAGTGCTCCCCGGGCCCGGCGCTCCCTCACGCCCTCAGCAGCTCCGGGTGCTCCCCGGGCCCGGGGCTCCCTCACGCCCTCAGCAGCCCTGCGTGCTCCCCGGGCCCGGCGCTCCCTCACGCCCTCAGCAGCCCTGCGTGCTCCCCGGGCCCGGCGCTCCCTCACGCCCTCAGCAGCTCCGGGTGCTCCCCGGGCCCGGGGCTCCCTCACGCCCTCAGCAGCCCTGCGTGCTCCCCGGGCCCGGCGGTCCTTCACGGCCTCAGCAGCTCCAGGTGCTCCCTCGCTCCCTCACGCCCTCAGCAGCCCCGGCCGCGCCCTGCCCGGCCCGAGGGCTCGGCAGCGAGCCCACCATGGCTCGACACGAGCTGCAGCAAACACAAGGGATCAGCTCACCCCACCCCTTGCAAGGGCTCTGAACGCTCTCAGTAACAGCAATACCCACCAGCTGCTAGGAGGGAAGCAGTGGACCTGAATGTATTTCACCTGCTCTCTCTCAGGCGGCATTTTGCTGGTGCCATCGGAGCAGGCCGGAGCACTGCCTCTGGGAAGGGCAATTTAACTGAGCACACAATACAAGTATTATTGCTAGAGCCCTGAATTGCAGAAGAGAGTCAGACCTCTGCTACATCTCTGGGAGTTTGGGGTTGGTCACATCCCATCTGCTTCAAATGTCCTTCTAGCACAGGAAATGTGTATGTGCAGATATGGCTCATTGAAAGTTAAATTTTTTTACTCTGTCTTCTTTCCTCACTTGGAATTATTCCAGAATTTCTCTTGAGCATGAGAAACTAAATATGCTTTCCTTAAGGTCTTTAGGAATCCCTTGCTCTGGTTCTGGTGTAATAAATACCAGCTGACATTTGAGTTGACAGTAGTTACAAAGCCTGGGCCACACAGGACAGCAGTATAGTGTGAAAAATTAAAACATCCGTAGGTGCTGCTTATTTGCTGCAAGTAGAAGACGATCCTGAAAAAGAATTCTATATTTCATCCCAATCATCCTTCAGCACGGCCAATGCCTAAAGATATGTGTGTTTTCCCTTGCCAGCAGCGCATCTAGCAGGCACAGAGCTGCGTAGGAGTTAAATAACCAGGGTGACAAAAGTCACCTCCCAGACAGGTAGAAAATGATACGAGCTCTATGGCACATGACTGGATTGATCATACCTCCTCTGCACTAATTTGAAGGTACAATAGCAGGGCACAGAAAGTTGTACTGGCTAACTCAGTGTAACAGGATCACAGCCTCTCTACTGAGCTATAGTTATGAATCTTCTTTAGACAGCACAATGCAACTTTTCCTTCTGGACATGATCTATTATTTTTGTCACCTGCTCTATAAGAAGACTCCCAGACCATCATTATCCCAGGCCAACTTTATCGGTTATTTTGCCTGCCCAAATTGGTTCATCCTAGAACTCACCAGAATGAGCAGCATTAGAATGAGAAGAGGTGGCTGGGGTGAAATGGAAGAGAAACACTAATTTCCAGTTCCTGTACATGCTGCAAGATGAAGCAGAGTGTTCTGAGTTACAGCAATGGACATGGCAAACTTTCTGGTCTTTTCTAAACAGCCCAAATTTCACTGAGCTGAGGCCAGGCTGTAAAGTATAATACAGAGAGTGCTTTAAGTGCCATTGCTAAACATTTTCTTTGCTTTCCAGGCAGTGATTTCAGCTCGGGACATTTACATGCAGTAGTGGTTTAGGATTAGATTAAGAAGTACTTCATGCTTAGGATTACACCCAAATTCAGGGAAGTTCAGATCCCTGCGGAGCAGTCATAGCCTAAAGCAGAAAGGCAGCTGTCCTGTGCGTGGTGAGGTGTTGAGCACTGGGCTCTTAACAAAGCACCAGAGAGTCATTTGGTGTCCCTCACCTGAAAAGAGTTATGATTTCCCCAGTGAGGAGCCTGGTATTTGTACTGCAGTCGGGTCATGATGTTTGTGTCTCTGTTAAAATGGCACATTATTTCCAATGCTGGTAACTTTCTGGCCACAGAAGCTAAAGTAGTATTTCTTGTTCATACTTTATATGGTTTTTTTCCTTCGCAAAGCTTCACTTCTTTATTGTTTCTTATTTAGAAGTTCTGAGTTATGTAAAAAAAATCTGTGTCTTTTGCCTTTCCAGGGGCAGGAGCTAAGTTAATGTAGAGCAGTGCCAAGGAGCAAACGGGGTTAGAGCATGTTTTAAATTGCCATTTTCCTGCTTGTAATGTATTCTTCCTATCCCTAGCATTCCTCTGCAGAGATATTTATAAAAATAGGTGTTCCATGCACTGTATATCACAGGTTTATTTAGGATTGTTGTTGAAGATTTACACTGCTCAAAAGAGCAGTCATAGCAGATAATTCCATTTGCAAGCTTCAACAAAGTGTTCTGGGGAAAGTGCTGTTATCACCGTGAAGAATTTTAATGACGGCAGGGTTTACAGACAACTTCTTTGGCAAACAAGGCTGCAGCAAGATAACTCAGCAAGTTCCTTTGCCAGAGGTGGTTTTGTGTTTTTGCTGCTGCCTGTTAAATATACCTTACCTCCACCTCCAGAAGTTTCAGCACCATATCTACCCTGCCGTGCTAATCTTCCTAAACATAAAACACCTCTCAGGATCTCACCTAAAAGGGTTGCTGGGCACCTCACAGACCGGCCACTGCTTCTTCTGTTGTAAAAGTTCTTATTAAATAAATGTCTTTTGGCTTTGCCATTACAATAAGGACAATGATAATTTTACTAATAACCTGATATGATTCAATGTGCTCTCTGGAGGAGCTGGGTTAAGATTCTTCTTACTTTCTGGAAATTCCTCATTAATTCACATCTTGCTGACCACAAGTTTCAGTATTGAACTAAATTAATACTGTGTTTTAGTAATCCATTAACAACTGTTGGAGGGAGTGAGGAAAAGAGGAGTTTACAAGTTGGCAAGACCCTTCACCTCAAAGTCCTCACTGACCAGAGATCCTCCCTACACATTTACACCTTCAGGGACATGCCAGAGGGATGACCATGATATTCTTGCTACATATTGCATGTAATACATAATTATTATGTGTCATATATTGCAGATAATATGTAATGATAATACAGTGCTATTTACTGCAGTTACCCAGCTTAGATTCCCTTCCCTACAGACAAACTGCTTTTCTGTGTCACAGCCTTGGTAGCCCCTGAGAAGCCTCTGCCTTGGCCACCTCAGGCTCCCAGTGCTGCAGGCCATGCCACTGCTGAAAGGGGAGCAGGGACTCAGTGTCTGTGGCCTTCCTTTCACAACTGTTCACTGGTTCCTGGAAAAGGGAATTTTTGCTGCTCCTTCTCGTATTGTTGCTTTTCAGCAAAACCATTGGATTTTGGTGTTGTCAGTCTGGCATCCCCTCATTAGTACTGGAAAAGTTCATCAGTGTGATTCTATGTATATTGCACTGGAAACCTTGCAAGATGCCACGGAACTCCCCTGTGATTTGTTTCCTTTCTCTCATTGCTTTTATGTTGTCGGCTAGAACAAAAGGAGTTTCAGTTAATTATCTGTGTATTTGCTGAAACCACTAACCTACATCCCAACTAGCACAAAACAGTAGCTTGACTGAAGTTCTTGGCAGATTTAAACACCTTCTGGTTGTAAGTTTAAAAAAAAATCTATTCCCATTTTCCAATTTGCATATTCAAATTTTCCTATACAAAAATAAACATTCTACTTTTTTCACTATTCTCCTGTGCCTAAGGAAAAGGAGGATGATTCAGTAGCTGGAAAACTAACCTGATGCATGGAAGGTCCAAACTCATCTTCATTTTGTCCACAGATTTCCCACTTCTGTAGGCAAGTTCTTCAGTTTCCTCTGTAAAAGGCTGCAACAGCATTGTTTTCACAACGACAGATTGTGAAAAATCTCAGCTATTACAGTGACAGGAACGGTGCAGGTGATGAAATAGATAAACTGTACTGTAAGAACAAAACATGGAGGCATTTAATCTGGTTTAGTGCTTTGAAAATACATGTATCTCCATGAATATGACTTTCTTTCAGTGCCATTCTGTTTTGATGCACTGTTCCTTTGTTGAATCCATTTCCTCAGTTCACTTCACTACCCAAAATATAGTGAGAAGACAGCCCAAAGACACTATGCCAATGTCATGCAGCACGCAGGATGAGATGGCTCCAAGTATTAACTTCTTGAGTTGAACCACCACCAAACAGCAAATCATAGCCCTAGAGTTTCAGGAGTCATTTCTTTTGCACAGTAGCACATGACATAGCTGGAACTCAATTAATGTTTCCACTGAATTTTCATAGATCTGTGCCCTTGCATGCAGTATCAGACAGATCACGTGCAAAGTCACAGCCCCCTCACTGATGGATACAAACTGAATGTCACCATCTATGCACCCACCATGTTGTCCTCACCCTTGATGGCAATTAAATGTGATTTTTTTCTCCTCTTGGGGAAAAATTAAACAGCTGCAAGATGTGGAGATTTTATCACGTGTGTGGAGTGAGAGGGTTCAGATGTCTCTCTTCTGGCAGATAATTGCTTAGTTTAATTAGGAGGTTTTGTAGTGTTTTTAACCATTGCTTCTGTACCTTGTTTAATTATTTGCATATGGCATCATCAAGTTAAAAAGAGTGTACACATTCAGAACTTCTACTCAGTCTTGTGTTAGACATTAATGAAAAGAAGCTGAGGGTAGGTTTCTCACTAATGATGATGGAAAATTAGTTTCAAAACCCTAGAGGTGTCTTGCAAGATACACCAATGATATATAAAGGTCCAAGGAGAGAAATTCAGCACAAAATATTGCCTAGGCTCTTTTGCACTGTTTCTCCAAGAGATCCTTTTCCCATTTAATTTGTAGTTATGAGGGAGGATGGCAAAGAGTAAACCCAGAAGGTTCTCAGAGATTGCAAGCCTGCAGTACTCCAGCAAGTAAGTGAGGCTGATAAACAGCGCAGGCGAGACAGCGAATGCCAGCATGGCATATCCAGTAAAGGTTACACGCCTGGAGACCTGCAGCAGCACACAGACTCATGGCTTGTTTTAAGTCTTGAGCTAGTGAAAAGTTGAGTGTCTGGAGAGGAGCAATGCTTTATGCATTAGTCATAACATTTGGAAGGGCAGCAAATCCACAGGCACAAGAGGCACAAAGGCACAAGAAAACAGTTGCTATTCCTTTTCTTCTCATTCTGCGAGGTGCAGCCTCCAGTTATTCCCAGGCGCCTTAGCCAAACAACAAGCACCCAGTTCAGAGAGGACCATGCTCTAGTTACACTCTGTGCTACCCTCTGCTTCAGCATCTCATCTGTGAGCTTGTGTATTCTCTGATAAGGTTGTTGGGGTTCAGCAGTTGTTTTCAGTGTGAGGGGAAGAGACAGTGTTGATCATTAGGAGTGACTGGTTCAGTCAGTAGTGACCACTCATGCAAGTGTGTAATACAAACCACATTTAGCAGTAAGGGATCTGTTTGCCCAACTTTGTGTTTTGTTGCAGCTGAACTGGGAAGAGCTGCAGGAGGGAGGGTCAGGTGATGCTGCTGGCATGGCTCAACCATTTCAACACATCAGATAGGTCTTCAGTTCGGGGGGTTGTTTATTTTCCTGAGCAATAGACTCCTAATTTTTTGTTTGAGGGCCTACATAGCTCTACAGATAAATAAGTCTACGGCAATAAGGCTGCTTTTTAGATAATTTTCAGAACAGTTTAGAAATAGCCCATATACACACCCAGAAGAATGAGAGAATTCAGTCTGAGAATTCCTCCACGACACAGCTGCTGCTCACTATCTACACTTGCTGTTTGCATTGTCTCCTATGTCCCCTGGGTTATCCCTTGAATGGCTTTGACATTAAACACCTGAACAGTTGCTCAATATACAGAATAGAAAAAAAAAAGATTAGGCAGGATGGATAGAAGATAAATGGAGGTGACAGAGAAAGTAGCATTAATGGTTCAAATCAAAATAGCTCTTTTTATGTTTGAGCAGGTCCTTAAAACACAAATGCATCACAACCATTAGCCATAAGATGCACAGTTAGTATCAGTGCTCTCAATTCACTTTGTTTTACTGATCTCAAATATTTTACACACAATTATGATTTTGTAGTTACAGTTTAGTTATGTGAGAAAGAGGCTCTAAAGTGTTCTTGCCACACAGTGTGTGCTGGAAGTGTGTTTAAACCAGAACTAAGGGTTTGAAGAGGTGTCAAGTCCTGTTTGTTTTGCAGTCAACATTTAGCAATAATAAAGTAATGATGCTACTTTAAAAGGGTGCAAAATTCACCTGTAGGAGCAATCAATAAAATTTGAATCAATAAACAATTTGGAAGAAAAAGTAAGGGACTGGAAGCTGGGAAAAACCAGAATAAAATCTAAAATACTGCACTTAACATCCCTGTTCCACCTGAGTGTTTTGGGGCTCTGACACTGGTCCAGCCACTCTCAGGCACACACAGCAAGGCAGTATTTGGGCAAAGCTGTCGTTTTCCCTGTGGAGCATGTACATAAACTCTAGTCACTGTTAGCCCTGAAGAGGGCTGCAGAGCTGCAACATTGCTATCTGGAACCACAGGAGTTCCTCTGCTGGCTTCTGCACTTTGTTAAATTAAACTTTTCCAGCAAGATGTGACACCCAGAGCGGCACAGTGAAGTTTTTATTCTAATCACTGTTAGTGCTAGTGATCAGCCCACACACTGCTAATTGCAAGTGGGGTAGAAATAATGTGCAACCTGACTTGACTTTAAAAAAAGTGTATTTTCCTCAGATCCTACACTGTTTTTCCTCTATTGGAGTCACGCAACCATGAAGTGTCATGATGAAGCAGCAGAACAGAAAAGGTAAAGATTTCAGGATTTCAGGCTCTGGATGTTTTCATCTTGCCAGGCTGAGTAGAGGCATCAGTCTGAAAAGAAAGTGACTAAGGAGACAGAAGTTGCTTTCAGTGAACTTGGGCAAAACCAGGCCAGTGAGAGGATTCCTTGGGGAATGCACCCCAGAAAAGCTGAGCTGTGTTGCTGCAGCAGCCCCTCCCTCTGTGTGAGCAGAGCCCACACTCTCGCTCCTCTTTAACCCCAACCATGCTGTCAGGCAGGGCAGAATTGGCTCTGTCGGCCATTCTTGCTGAGATTAAAAAACACAAAATCTGGTGTGTATCCTTAGTTAGTCTAGCTAAAAGGTGTGGAGTGGCTGGGCAGGATCTGGATCAAACTAAGGGAAATTTAAGGAAGGATACTCTTCCTTCTTAAAAAGCAGACTTCTCTCTGCTGAGAGGTTTTATGGTGTACAGTTAGTGTGGCAGCATGTTACAGCTCCAAGTTTTTTCCTGGAGGCTGGAGCCCTTTAGAGGGTCTTGTATCAACACATTTTGGTCCTTAAGAGTGTTTTGTATCAATATATTTACCATGCAACATGTATGTATTATGAAATTATAGTAATATTCACAATATTAGTTTTGGCAATATAGGACACAGAATTTATCTTTGTGAAGGAAAGCATCCCTTGCATCACAAAATTATGACCTAAAAATACATTTTGCAAAAGGTATCATTTTATTAAAAAGCCATTTTGGCCAAGAAAATTGACTTGCTGTAATCAAAACTACAAAACCATATAAAACACAATATAAAATAACAGAGAGGTGACTACACTTTTGTGGGCATCTGAGCATAAAATGGTGAAACATGATTACCTCTCAAATGAAGGAACTCAAGGGCACTTTCTGTCACCTTCCTACTGCTCTACCCATAGAAGGGAGAAATCACACTAGAGAGCATCTGAACCAGGTAAAGAAAAATCAGTGGCATTTCATTTTTACTGATTTCAAGTGTTCAAAATTCTTGAATGACACTCTCCAAAATAATGAGGTTTAAAAATAGTAAATGTCATAAATGCTTTCTGGTTTTTATTCCATAATCAAAGTAATTGCAACACTATTTAAGGTTAAGTGCCTTATTATTAATCTTTCATTACCTATGATTGAATTAAGGGCCAGCAGCATTCAAACCAGTCCTGCAGGCACTTGCTAGCTGCTACTACCCCTTTCTTAATATAAGTAGCACAACTCTGCTGTCTCCAGGGACTCTAGCAAAACATTAGCTTTTGTAACATGACTGGAAAGGTACCAAGTTTGGGTTATTTTCAGTCTGTGGGAGTAAGTTCCAGAAAAAGAGCTGGTTGGGGAATTCTCCAGCAGAAGGTTTTTCAGCAAGAAAATGCCCTTTTCGCACAACCAATGTTTTCTGTGTGGAAAAAGAAAATTTTTAAAAATACATTTTTCCCTGGGAGAATCAAAACAAAGGCTGGCCCAGCTGCTGCCTGCTACACACTCCCCAGTTCCACTTTGAGCAAAAAGTGAGTTTAACAGCTGCTTCCCAGACAGGCTGCTGGAGGTGAACAGTCTCAGCTCTCTGTCCTCCTGGCATGTGCCAGCTGCACAGGGAGAGGAGCAGGACAAACTGGGGAGGATTAGAGCCCTCCACATTCCTGGTGAACCTCTGCCAGTTCCCAGGCTTGCTGCACAGCTCTCCAGGTTATAGCAGCCACCCACAATGAAAACACTACTGCAGGGCCCAAGAAATTAAATTTTTCTGAAAATCCATTTCTACAAAAATGTCACTTTGACATTTTGTCCTACTTCAATACACCTGCTTTCCCTGGGGAGCAGAATTTCTGTTTCTGAGAGGATTCTGTCCTCGCATGGCAGGCTCTCAGAGACCCCCCTGCCACCACTGCTGTGGGTATGACAAGGACACGGTGCCTGAGTGACCCTGCTGGCCATAGCCATGGCAATGGGGAAGGGCTGACCCAGAGCTGAGGCCTCTGCAGAGGTGCTGGGGTAGCTGAGTAAGCAATTAACAAACCAGCCTTGAAATTAGAGCTGAGATCAGAAGAAAAGCTCACATCCCTCTATCACCGGAGCTATGAAATGTTTATTCCAACCACAGCACAGAAACATGGGTTTAATGGCACTTAAATATATTGGTGTTTTACAGCATCCTAGGACATGAATATATTCATCTCTTTGCTTAGTCGCAGGAAATTGCAGTGATGGATTGACATCATTTTGTAATTGCATGCGATGCACAACCAAAACAGAGCTCAAGCAGTGAGCTGCATTCTAACCAAATGCTCACTATTTGTTAATAATGAAAGTTCAGCTAGCTTGATATAAGAACTGCATATATAGGATGAAATATTAATTTATTATGCTTCAGTTGAGATTTTTAAGGTAGTCTGATTTTCCTTGAATGCATGTGTTTATCATTATCAGCCTGAATACAACTAGCACTCTTCAAGGTTTCTCGCTGAAAAGAAATTGAGCGTGCAAATACTCTTTCATCATAATCACACTGACTGTGCAGGGTAATTCATAAAAGAGCCAAAAATATATTGAAATTCAATATTATTTTAGTCCAAATCAATATTAATAATTGTTTGTATTTTAAAGTGAAATTTACAGTTGAAAAATGTACAGAGATCAGCCCATAGTTGCTAACACATCAAATTTTCCTATTAAACTTAAAGGCACAGCAATTTTACTTCAAAATGTTTCTTATAAAGCAAGAGAAGCCATTGATCTGTGAAAACAGCTATCTATTATTTATGTGAACAACATTAGAACAGATTTTAATTATAAATGAGCTGAAAGGTCAGTAACTATTTTATTTTAAGGTCTTGATTTTAAATTTGGATAGCTTAATAAAAATATTTATGTGGGACAGCTCCCAGTGGAAATTGCACAGAAGGATTAGGCACAAAACACTGTCTACAGTCAAACCCCAATACTACTGGTACCTTTTACAGAACCATTAAATGTGAGTGACTACAGTAAAGTAATAATAATTTCTTTGATCTTCAGTCATAGAATCATAGAATGGTTTGGAAGGGACCTTAAAGATTATCTAAGTTCCAGCTAGGTTTCCATCTAGTTCCTTCCAGGTCCTTTTGAGTGTACATGCTTTGATTTCAATACCAAAGGCAGATAATTTGAGTTTGCAGTGATGTCGTCTGAGCCCTCAGCCAGAACTTGGTCAGTGTCAGCCCACAGGAGAAATGGCACAGGGAAGGGGTGAATAACCCTGTGTTGGGAAGGATGAAAGTTTGACAAAAAAGCCTCACAGATATGTGTGCTTAGCAGAAAGATTTTTGAGTGTTGAGTCTGATGAAGGAATAGAGATGGAAGCAAGTTTTGATATAGAAGAAAGGAATTGCCGAGCCAGTCTTACTGGATAACCAAAGAGGCAAAGGGTGTGTTAGTTAGAAGGGGTTTTTATGACTTAGAGCAAAGGATAAACCCACCTCAAACAAGGAGATGTTTTTACCAAGCAGAAAGAGAGCACTGGCAAACAAGTCAGCAAATGCTGCAAGTAGAAAAAAGGTCTCAGAATTTTCCAGTACAAGAAAACTGAATAACAACTTCTAGCTTAAACTGTAATGTACTGACTTTTAGTGACTGGAGAATAGTAACATGAATGTGGTAATTATGTGGTAGTTATGATAGGCTGTAGATAATAGTTAAGGTATAGATTGGTTCTGCTGTATTAAGATGCTCAGCAAAGAAAAGTCTATAATGCATTGTAACCACAACCAAGGGGTCTCCAGGCTGCCTGCAGCTGGAGCTGACAGCTGTGGGCACAGCTCTGTCACCCATGACCCTGGCCTGCTGTAACCTCTTGGATACAATAAACTGCATTTTGGAGAGTCCCTAGAGTCCCACATCCCTCATTTCAGCTCTTACAGTCCTGTGTGGCACAGGGCAGCCCACACCAGACAGGAATAGATCCCTGGTTTGTATTAGATTCCCTGCTTCAGTGTCTGGGCCCAACTCCCCAGCGTGCTGGTGTCTCAGCAGTACAGCCAGAGCAGTGGTGCTGGGGAGAGCCGTGCCAGGGTGGCTGTTTTCCCTCCCCAGGAGGAGTCCTCTGTGTCACAAATACTTGGACAGTTGCTCCATTTCCTGGAGCAGGCACCATTTTGCCTGTCCAGCAAAAAGAGGGAGGAAAGAACTGAAATTTTTAGGCTGTGTCTACCTTCTGCTCACTGAATGCAGAAGCTGAGAAGGATGGAGCTACAAACCCTGTGTGGAGTCAATAGGGCATGTCCATTCCTACAAGCATCAGTGGAACAACAGGAAGTTTGATGGTGACATTTAGTGATCTCTGATATTCACAGCACACGGGTATGCCTAGCAGCTACTTGCCTTATCTGTTCTTATTACAAATCACACAAAATGGGCTTAAAAATAACTGAATAACAGCAAATCAAATAGTAATATTCTCCCACTGTACCAGCATTACAGAACTGATTTTAAAGAGATTTCATGCCTATTCAGGATGCTCATTACAGCTCAATATCAAAAATTGCTTTCTGTTTAAAAGGCTGAGTAGTTGCCCTGATATCCATGTGTTTCCTCTGGCTGCTCTAAGTGTGGAGTGTCTGAAATTCTGGTGCAGGGTAGCTTGCCGAAAAGGACAAACTGGAAGCGTATCACATGTAGGAGTCCAAGTTCTTATACAGTGACCATCACACTGGTGTCTGCTCCCCTGTGTAAATGGGACCCACAGACAACCTTGCAGCTCCTTTCTCACCCAGCCAGGCTTCCCCTTGGTGCCGGCACCTCCTGAGGAATCAGCCCCGTTTCTGAGCACAGCTGTGTCCCTCTCCCCCTGCTCTGTGCCCTCCTGTTGTTCAAAGCATGGCTGTGCTGCAGCTGCAGGTGGGATTCCACCCCTTCCCCAAAGCCCACTTGGGCAAAAGGCAAAGCTTTTGGAAACAAAGGGGTGTAATGTCACCCTGTTCTAGGTTCTTCTAAGCCTTCTGATGTTTACATTCTTGTAATGAACTTTCCCACACAGTTTTATGTAAATAATCATTGTTTTACATTCTTTTCTGGAGGAAGAGAAATTTGATGGCCTGTTGGTTTGTCCAGTGTCATTGGAGAGGTAGCACTGTCATCCTCCAATCCACTGTCACTTTTCAAAATCTATAAATATTGGAGTCAGAAAGTAAACTTCCCTTCTTTTTACCTTGGAGGTTCCAGTGTCCGTGTTGTTTTATTTCATGTCCTATAGCGACAGTGTAAGGGTAGAGCAAATGTTCTGTGCCCTGTGTAAGCAGTGCTCCAGTTTATCACCAGTACACTCCCCTCACACTGCTGTGCAGCTGGCACTGTCTACCCACATGGTACAGCTCTGCCCCTGCAGCCCTGCCAGCTTCCACATGCACCTGCCCTCACCCACCAACACAGCACCATTTCACTCCTTAAAGGGATGGAAAAGTTTCCAGATCCATGGAAAAGTTTCCAGATCCTTCTCTTCCCTCATACACACCTGGAGATCTCTCAGTTTGCAGATCTTCCCTTGGTCCCCAAGGCATGAGGAGGAGGAGGGGACTCAGTTTGGGCCAGCCCATGTAGATGGTGGCATGTCACAGCCACCCAGGCAGCTCCCCCTTCAGCACTCAGTGCAGCTTCCCTTTATATACTGCAATCACACAATGACTGAATAAAAATAAAAATTCTATTTCCTCTTGTTTAGAAATTGCACTTCAAAATAAAATGCAAACATTTGTTTCAGTTTGCTTTATTCTAGGGTAAAAGTTTCATTTGGAATCAAAATATAAAAGGCATTTTAAAGACAAAACCAGTTTCCCAGGTAGATCTCGATGTAGAATATGCCTTCTCAACTGACTGCTTTGTTTTAACTGGCCAAATCAAGAACAAGAGAAAATATCTCAGCTCTTACATACAGGCATAGTCTAAGTGAAAAGGCACCTTGAATAAACAGATCTTTAATTAGGGAGAAGGCAAATTTCAATGAGAAACAAATTACTCATGATGGCTAGAAGGATTAAGAGTCAGTATTAGCTGAGAACAGTCAAATATACACCATTACAGAAGGTGCTAGAGTCAATAAAGGAACCCTTTCCACAGCAATATGTGCCATTTCAAGGTTAGGAGGCCTATTTTGTTCTTCCTCTAGAAGAACATCACCACAAACCCACACAGTGTGAGTCAGGAGCTTGTTTTCCTTCTGCTTCTGCAGAAATTTTGGTGTATTTTGTTTCCACAATTAAAACCACCCTCACTGGTGACAAAGGTTTTTTATTTTCTAGGTTACAGGGACCAATTCTGCTTTCCCTTTCTTTTTTTTCTTTGCTTGTTTATGACTCCCAGACACAGATTCTCTGCTTCAGATACTTTTGTCCTTTAGGAAAAGGAAATACCACAGAGGAATCACAAACCTCTGCACTGTATTACATGAACTACATATTATATATGGTACAGTTAAGACAAAATGTTGAGGAAGAGGGCCCCACACACATATATATATATACATAAAACCACTCAAAATTATTGCTATAAAAACTATTTAAAATCTTGATATCAAGAGGTGTGGCATGGGAATAAAACTTTTACCCAGTAGAAAGGAACATACTAACTTTTTATACACACATACACATATATACATATATATCAGCTGCTCATAAAATCTTTAAGTTTTGTCACCTTTTCTTCCTTATCATAACATACCTAAAAGTGCAAAGAAAAATTAATTTGTAAAGGAAAAAATCAAATTTACATTTGCTGCATATTGACATAAAGGAGGAAGGATGTCTGGGGTAATCACTTGTTTGGTACCCTTGGAAATCCAGCTTATTCCAGGTGCATTGAACTTCTGAGAGAAGACATTTTCATTTGAAATACCCAGGAAACCTATGGAATAGACACACAAAGCAAGACAACTGAGGAAGAATATAATATCATATAACTGTTATATGACAGTGCAATAATGTAGAAAACTCTTTGAGGACGTGAAAATTACTTTAAATAGAAGAGAGATTGAGGCAAGTGGAGGGAAGGGAGGCATTTCAAACTGGGCTGTAATGAGAACCAAGTGGGCAGCTGAATAACTAGAACTTTTCTGCTGTATTTTACCACTTCAGTGTTCTCCACACAGCATATTTCTATATGTAATATTGGATGTGGATAACATGCCTGTAAATCCTGCTGCCAGGCAGTGCCTGCAAAAGTTGGGCTGCTGTGAAAATTGTGTGCCTTCCCCTCCAGTGTGATAAAAGCTGGACAAGTTCATTATTGACACTCGCTGTTTACACTGTCACTGTGCTGTTCCTGTGAGGTGGTAATTTGAAACACTGTAAAAACTTTTTTCATTTCGAAGGGAAACTGCTTTTGAGATTATTTTTTAGTTTAGGAATAGAATTATAAGCCCTGGAGGATCTTGAAGAGGTGTGTGTTGACTTGCTGGGGCCCTGCTGCAGTACTGAGGAGATTAGTAACACATGAAGCCTGCTACAATTTGCACCCAGAAAGATAGGAAAGAAATCTTCTTGACTTTGAAAGGATTATTTTGGTTGCTTACTGAATGCTGTCCCATTTGGTCTTAAATTGTAGATGAAAGTGGAAACCAGAAGTGCCCCTTTCCTATTGCAATGATGGAAGTGAGAGGAGCAGCTTTAGCAGATTTGCCAGGGCTTTTGGAATGGGAAAAAGGGGTCATATATTACTACTCTTGACTTCAGCCACATCAAACAATACCACAGCTTTCTGCAATTATGCTGAAATTCAGGCTTTGGCACATTATATGGCTTTAATATCCCTCCTAGCACTGTGTGGGTTCAAAGGACAACTCTGGTATGTGTGGGAGAGTAGAACTGCACCCACAAATACCTGACAAAACAAGTTTCCACCAGAGTAAGAGAAAGCCTCTTACCCTCCTTTCCAAAATCTTTTGGGTAAATGGATTGATGTATAGGTGAGCAAAAGAGGATCCTGTAATTTTCAGGAATCTCATCATGTCCAGAATTCCCCATTTTGCATAATTGGAGGAGATGCTGAAAGCCAAGGCGTGTAATGACACCAGTGACTGGAGAACAGAGCTGTTAGCAGACAATAAGTTCTGCCCAATTTGCTGCCACACTGCTGGAGTGCCCTGGTGGCAGCAGCAGAGGTGGTCAGCTCAGCATGTTCATCCAGGATCACTGGGATGCAGGAGAGGCTGCTTAGGCAGCAGGGGAAGAGGTGGCAGCTCCTGGGGTGGTCCCAAGCTCAGTAGGTCCATCTCGGTGTCCATCTTGAGGTTGTTCAAAGTCTCTTTTCCCAGCCCAGTGCTTGAAGAAGCAGTCAGAGCTCTTCATTTCTCGGTCTCAAGGTTGTTCATTGTTTCTTATCTATAAAATTCTTTCTCCTGCCCTGCCGAGGTCCATCCAGCAGGACAGTTCCAGGCACTCTGCCTGCCCCCAGGGCAGTGTTATGTCTTTATACTAAAAACTACATGTGCAATGTTTACAATTACTTCCCAATACCTATCACCTGTGTTAGACAGTGAGCTTCTACTCTAAACCAATCTGTAAGTGCCAACATTCCAGCAGAAGATAGAGGCCAAGAAGAAGAAGGAGAAAGGCTGGACATGCCCAGATCCCTCCATCTTGCCTCCTGAACCCCCATTCCAGAAACCCCAAAATCTACTTTTCCACCCCGTGATAATTTCACTATCATTCTACCCAAACTGTTGTGGCTTGCTGATCTTCACATAAGGTTGGTAATTTGCTCCACGGGTCATAACCAACCCCACAGGTGTTCTGGGCTCTGTGCCAGGGTCTCTGAGCCCCCTGGCAGGGTCCTGGCCATCCTGGACAGCCAGAGGGATGCTCTGGGCTCCCACAGGTCCAAATGACCCGAGTGCCAGTTCCTGCCTCTGCAGGATTCTTCTCTTGGGAAAATGGAGAGTGTAAAGTAGCACAAAGTCACACAGGGCATTCCCTTCCTGAATTCCAGCTGCTGAACTGGTCTGTGCATCTGGCAGTGCTCAGGAGATACCCACTGGAGCCACCATCGTGGTCCTGAGGACACCAGGCTGAGCCACCCCTCTCCACTCAAGTATTTCATTCCTGATTTAAAAGGATTTCAGAGCTGGAGAAACCCTCAACTCCTCCATTGATTTCATCAAAGTAGGTTTAATTCCTTTCCCCACAGGAAGGGAAAATTTGAATCCAGATTTTTTCAGAAGAGGGTTTTGGGGATGTTTCAGGAGCATGATATTTTGAACCGTTTCAAATTTAAAGTTAGTATTTCACCTTTCTCCAAAATGTGTCATTTCTATTATTACACAAAGAAGAACATAATTATATATAAGTTGATATAAGCCAGGCAAAATGTTTTGATTTGAGATGTCACCTGGAAACAAATTTGTCCTCCCCAAACCTTGGGGAAAATCAAAGTTTTTGTTCTATTGATATATGAGCCTGAATATAGTGATAGAAAATACAGCCCCCAAAGATGAACATTTAATGAATGGAAGCAGCCACAGGATTAGTAGTTTCCTACTTCTTTCTGTGCTAAAGAAGCTAAAGGATTTGGGGCATAATACTTAGGAGTCATTTGCATTGCCTATATCCAAGAAATGCTGACAGATGACTTTTAGCATCTCCATCTCTACTTTTGTAAAACTCCTATTAAAAGTTCATTTTGTTGGTGAATATGAATAATGCTTATAAATCCAATCTTTTCTTCTATAAATGTTATGACAAGCCTGATCTAGGAGTCAGGGGTAGAACAGACTGGACACTTGAGTGCCCTCAGTCTTTGCAGCCTTTTATCTCTGTAAGTGCCTCAAAGCAAGGAAACACATGCTTGGCTTGGCTGCAGAGTGAGAAGTAGCTGTGTTCACACACCTCCTAGAAGCAGCTAATGGATCTAGAAGAGATCACTTCAGTAATAATAGTACATTTTTTCCTATATTCTTGTAGTAATGATATTCCCTTTTTCTTAATTCAGCTATTTGCCCACTATCACTATTCCAGTCTCTAACTCTTGGGATCTCTGGCGGGTCAGAGTGACTCTGAGATACGTTCAAAGTCTCTTTTCTTAGCCTGGTGGTCAAAGAAGCAGTCAGGGCTCTTCATTTCTCGGTCTCAAGGTTGTTTATTGTTTCTTACCTATAAAATTCTTTCTCCTGCCCTGCTGAGGTCCATCCAGCAGGACAGTTCCAGGCACTCTGCCTGCCCCCAGGGCAGTGTTATGTCTTTATACTAAAAACTACATGTACAATGTTTACAATTACTGCCCAATACCTATCACCTGTGTTAGACAGTGAGCTTCTACTCTAAACCAATCTGTAAGTGCCAACATCACAGCAGAAGATGGAGGCCAAGAAGAAGAAGGAGAAAGGCTGGACATGCCCAGATCCCTCCATCTTGCCTCCTGAATCCCCATTCCAAAAACCCCAAAAAATCTATCTTTCACCCTGAGATAAATTCACTGTCATTCTACTTAAACTGTCATGGCTTGCAGATCTTCATCTAAGGTTGGTAACTTGCTCTGTGGGTCATAATCAAACCCACAGGTGTTCTGGGCTCTGTGCCAGGGTCTCTGAGCCCCCTGGCAGGGGTCCTGGCAGTCCAGGACAGCCAGAGGGATGTGCTGAACTCTGACATCTAACTACTTTACACAAGTAAAATTATCTTAGTAATGCAGACAGTAAGTGCTTCATTATAATCCCTTTTCAGGACAGCCAAAACAAAACCCAGCAGAGGAAAAAACCCCTCACATCTCCCAGCTGCCAGCCTCTCCCAGTGAAACTTCTCCAGATCAGGAGTGCTGAAATTTAACGTGTAGTTTTTATTGCTGTCAGGCAAATCTTGTCTTTGAAAACCATTTCTGCATTAAAAGTATCTCTCTCTGAACTGGCAATCCCAGCTGTGGGTGGTTTGGCTGGGACAGGCCATCGAGGGTAGGACAGCACTGAGGCTGTGCCTTGCAGTGCCACGTTTCCCTGTACACAGAACCTGGCCAGTGGCACCTCCCCAGAGCTCCACAGCACCAGAGGGACGCCCCAGTTTGCCTCCAGCAATGGCACAAGCAGAGCTGCAGGAGTGCCCAAGCTGATCTCTGCTGCTCTGCCCCTGATCATCCAACAGCACACAAGGTGCTGATTCCTGAATCCCTGCTTCCAAAAGACACCTGCATCCTGCTGCTTCCCTTGAATAAACAGCTCTGCTCTGAGCCACCAGCCTGCTCCCAGCTGCAGGGAGAGCAGCTAAACCTCACACAGCATGAGAAATGCAGCTTGCCATGTCTGTGTGGACTAGGCATCTACATTCATTCACAGGTGGTTTGTGGTTGTCCAATTTAGCGGTAAATAGTTTAGTGATTTGCAAAGAACTTGGGTGTTTTGTTGACTTGCTGATGTACATACAAGAATGTACAATGCTGATGCTGGAATTCGTCTGTGTTCCTGGATTCACTGGCAGCTGCCTTGGCACCTTGCAGTGAAGCCTCAGGAAAGGAGAGGATTAAGGTGCCCTGCACCTTTACAGCCTCTGGCACACTTTGATCCTTCCCTTCCCCTGGTTCCACAGAGGAAAAAAACCTTTTTTGCTCTCACCTTGCCACAGTGCCTTTCATCCTCAGGCTGATTTAGCTGGGCTGGTCACCAGCAGCTCTGCAGTGGAGGGACAGCACAGCAGCACCAATTACAAAGAGGGCCAGGCAGCTTGGGCTCTGCAGGGTGGCTGCCTGAGCAGCCAGAGAGGGCGAGGAGGGGCTGGAGGAGCCTTGGACCCTCTGTCCCTCCTGCTCTCTGCAAATGGCCAAGCTCTTGGGAAGCAGCTGCTGGCAGTGCTGTGAGAGCTGCATACCCTGATCCCATGTTTTTCTAAGGCAGTCTTAGATTTCCTACACACATACTGACCTCAGCTGAAGATAACAAGGCTTTTCCTGGGGAAAAGGGACAGCTTATCCTGCCACTTTGCTCTGCAAGGTTTTATTTTACTTTCCTTTGATGCATCAGTGTAGTTAGGGAAAAATCCAGTTCTAGATGGACCAAAGGCTGGCTCCTGAGTTTCTACCCAAGGATTACACCATGTCCTTAGATTGTATCTCATCAGTGCTGTTCTTCACACTGCCCTGTTACAGCAGAGAATATCATGTCTGCAGCACTCATGGATGAACAAACAGCCCTGAGCTGTCAG
The DNA here is from genome assembly GCF_901933205.1 of Camarhynchus parvulus. Lineage (NCBI taxonomy): Eukaryota > Metazoa > Chordata > Aves > Passeriformes > Thraupidae > Camarhynchus > Camarhynchus parvulus. Next base: position 20,034,119 of record NC_044581.1, on the reverse strand, counting down.
ACACACTGAGTGCAGCCTGCCTGACCCACCTCAGACCAAGGATCAAACAACAGAGGTGTTTTCTTTCTTGGACTGATGCAGTGCTGTAACAGCAAACTGCTCACAGTGAATGGGTTTGGTCATTAGGCCTCCAGGCAGAGATTGCCACAAGCAGACCTACATAGCACTACTTTCAGAGCCACTTTTGTCAGAAGATTTAAATAAATCTTTACAGGGTCTTCCCATACTGCTTGGGAGCAGGGAGAAATTAGTTCTGCTTCTGTGTTTGTAAAGAAAAGATTTGCTGCCTGGAAATTTTGCTATAATATTTAAGTATTTTCCAGAAACATATTTGGATTTTTTTTTACCTAAAACTGTACATCTTTTTCCTTACCAGTCTTGCATAAATGATCCAACACCCATTCTCCTATCTGATGCTAATGCTTCCTCAGCTCACAATTCATAGGAGTACTGTGGTGATTGATAAATGTCTTTGAACTGGAAAGTGCTGAGTGCTAATTACTGTCTGTGCACACTCGTACTTGTGCTGCTTTCAAGTGCAGGGCAGTCACATACCATGGTAATGGGAAAGCTTAGGAAAATAGATACTGGTACCTAGGAGATTTATCCATCATAGGAATGTAATAAGGAAGAATAAATTAGAAGTTAGATGTTTCAATTCATTATTACACATCCTAATGAATCGTTTTCCATCTGTTTAATAGGTTCAGGGCAGCTCAAAATGGAGTTCAGATTGGAAGCTGCTTGCAACCTTATCTGCTTGCACTCTGGGTAATGCTAAGAATTATAAAAGTATGTTTTTGTCCATTGTGAGGAGCACAGTTAAAAAATGTGACTGCAAAGTGCAAGTTGAAGGGATTTTGGATTGACCCAAATTCTGCCCCCCGGATGCTGGGACACTGGGTGGGTCAATCCAGAGCTCCCCATAAAGCATCCGTCACATGCCTGGGGAAATACTGCCTGATAAAACTGTTAGGTCAAGCTGCACTTAGGTTTTTTGTAGGCTTTTTCCCTCATCCATCTTTAAAATGATGTGATTGGAGTGTAAAGGGTATTTTCAAATGTTTCCTTAATGAGGAGACTTTGCTCACATTTATCAGTCGGTGCTAACTGCTTCCAGAGTTCCACAGCTCCTGTAGCTCAAGGAGCAGCCTGGGAGGGCTTGGGAAGCACCTGCTCAGCATCTCTAAACCAGCCACTGCCATTCACCAGCTCTGCTCACAGAGGACATGCTAATTAAAGTCAACTGATTGGAAAAATAATTACAGGAGAATAGGGAGGGGGAAAGCTTAGACCCATAATTTAAAGATGTTTGTGTGTTGTTGAGAGGTATCATTTTGTTGAGAGGAAAGAGGATCTCTCTTTTTCTTTCTCAGACTCCTGTGCTTGCTGCTTGCAGAACATGCAATGGCTACAGGCAAGAAGCAGCAGTTTTTCTTTAGTTATGCAAATACATGTGGCCTTTTATTCTTTCAAATATCTGCTTTCACCTAGCTCTGTTACTGTTGTATCTTGAGGTGTCCTGGAGAAGCTGTAATGTCTAACCTAAAAGGTTTTGTATTCCTGGGCACAGTTATTCTATAGGATGTGGAATACTGTAAACACTCCAACTGCTAAAAACTGCTATTGTAGCATTTCTTGCACTAATTAAAACCTGGCTAGGGATCTCCTTTCTTGATGCTGCCTCTACTTCAAACAAAAACATTTCAACAAATGAAATCCGGGGAAAATGGTTTCACATTTTAAGCTAATAATAATAATAATTGTTTTAGAAACCTGTACTTGCCTAAGGGTATAATTTATAAAAAAAAGACCTTAGAATTCAACACTAAGCAAATAAAACCCCCTTGTTATCTGGGGGTGGATGTTTTTCAGCTACTCCCTCTCAGGTGGTGATTCTGCATTTCTCCCCAGCTCTGTGTCCCTCCAGCTGGGGGCATTCCCACAGGGAGGGGCAGCACCCAGGGCTGCCAGACTGGAGCCCCTCCAGCTCTCATCATCATCTCATCATCATCATCATCATCATCATCATCATTATCATCATCTCATCATCGTGGTCCTCCTGAAAACCCTCGGGCAGGGCAGCTGCCTTGTGCCTGTTGGAGCTTCCTCCTCCCCATGGGCATGCAGAGAGCACAAATAGGTGCCAAAAAGGAAATCCTGTGTGTCAGGAAACCAAATGCAATTCTTAGAGAGCTCTGACTGGACAGATTGGCCAAGTGATGGTGTGAGTTTGGAGTTGTTCTGGCCTTGCCACCATTGGGTTTGGTTGGAAGTGCCCATTCACCCAAACCCCTGCCCGTGCAGCCAAACAAACCCTGCAGGGAACCAGAGAGAGGTGGGTTGTGTTCCCTGTGTGCTCATACCAGCAGTGGTTGGAACTGGAGCACAGTTACTTTGAAAGCTAATCTGACTCCCCTGGTGCTTTAGAGCATTTGGCATTTAAAGGTAAATATATGTAGTAAGTGCAAATGTCCATCCATACTAGATTCACAAAAGGCACAGATGGGCTTGCACAACCTGGCTTTGCTAGTGCTAAAAACTTTGCAATGTTTTATTTTAGTTTTACTTGTAAAGGTGTGAGAAAAGTTATTGGTGAAAAAAAAAAGAATACACAATTACTGTCTGCCATAATTTGAACAGAGAATAAAGCTGAATTTGCTTATGCAGAGAGAGAATGCAGGGCTCTGCATTCATTTAAGATCCAAGCATCCCCCAGTGTTCCTGGCCTGGATCTCTGGCTGCTTTACACACTGAATAAATGCAGTTGCCACTAAATAATGTTAATAACCTTATCAGTCAGAGTCACAGAATGACTTCATCTTTCACACCTCATGTTCTTCATTGATGCATTTTAGGAATTTAGAATGCCAGTACACTACAGAAAATTAAAAGCTTCCTAAGGAAACCATGAAAAGCATACAAGTTGCCCCAACACCAAATATTCCAGGCACATTAGAACAAATTTTTAAAGACTTTTCCTGACATAACTGCTTTGCATCATCACCTCTCCACAACCCATCCTTCCTGCAAACTGATGTTATTCTGTATTTAATGATAATGATAATAATGATAATTATGTCCTTCTGTATTTAAAATCCCCTTTGTAAACAAAGACCAGCTTCAAAAACTTTCCTTTAGAGCAGATCACATTTGCAGTAAAAATATTGGGAAAGCAAAGTGATTGCTACCCCTGCAGCCTGTTGCTGACCTCCAGCTGAGCCCTTGTGTTCAATAATGTGCTACTGAGAAATCTGGTTACATTTTGGGAACCAGTTCCACTGCCTGTGCTCTAATGCAGAGTGTTACTGAATTCTTGTGTTACTGAAAAATGCAGGATTGGCGTAGCACAGAGCTTCCTCAATGGGTGACCTGTGGTGGTTGGTTTGTGTGGCTGTTTCTCCTCAGAGGGGAAGCAGCAGCTGCCAGTTCTGTGTTTGGCACGAAGGTGCAGCTTTCATGATTGTTCCCCACACATTATCTCCCTTTATGGTTTTCATATTGTTTAATCAGTGAGAAATAAATATAAAAAATGACATATTCTAAGCAAAAAATTGAGAGGGATTTCTCTGAAAATTGAAGTTGTGGTGTGACCCTTTTTTCCCAAAATGCAATTTTTAACTGTATACTACATGATCTTTTCTACATGTAAAAAAAAAAAAGGACAAAAAATTAAAGACAATTGATGGGACAGAAATAGACTGGGTAATTGCAATTAACTGTACAAAAGAAATACTAGAGAAATCAGTTATTTGGTCTAAATGAGAACTTAAATCTACTGATCTGCATTGGGAAAATAAATACACTCTATGCTAAGTTTGGTTTGGTTTGGTTTTTCACTTCTTGTAGATATATTACAGCAGAATTCCAGATGAGAGGACGAAGACTATGAGTGAAGAGTGCCCTGGAGATCACATGCAGTTCTTTTCCTGGGCCAGAACTGGATTGATCTGAGAACAGTAATTATGAGGCTGACATGTATGTTCTCCTTCATCTTGCTGTTTGGAGCAGTTGGGCTCGTGGTCTTCATTCACCTGCAGGATCCAGAGGAAATAGTTCATCAGCAGACACCAGGTTAGCAGTCCTGCTTCTATTTGAATCACCTGCTCTTTCATGGTCAATATTTTGTACTTATATTCTCAATGTATTTTACATATTTCACAGAGGATAACTCAAAAGAGGTGTGTCATGCTTAATGAAGGCTACCTTAAAAGTAATTATCAATTTCTTAAAAAAAAAAAAAAAAAGCATTTGCTGAAAAAAATAGTTCCAAGAACCAATTAATTGATTATACAGGGACCTTTGCCAGTGTGCATAGGGTCCAGCTGGGTGGAGTTAAGTTTCTGCTAAAGTTGAGACCAACTTTTGCTACCAACTATATCACTATAAATGTGAAAATGGGAGATTTCATCGAAAGTTCTGTTCCACCTCTGAATTTACCTTCACTTGCATATGGTATTCAGTGTGTCATGAGATGCAAAATAAGAGATGAATGAATGAGTCACATCAGAAACTTGAAATACTTTAGGATGCATTCACTTAATTTGCTTAACTTCAATTAAACTTTTCATAACTATTATTCATATGCATATCATCTTCCTGCACTACTAACTTGAAACTTTGTGGAGAGCCACAAAGGCCACAGAGATGGGAGAACTAGAAAATTGTGGGCTGAAATAGTAGTTTCCTATTAAAGGGAGGCACAAAAGTAGGAAAGGACCCAAGATCTCTTGATTTACTCACAGTCTTTTTCTCTTTGACTGTGGCTGTAATGAAGGCTGCTTTAGAGCCTAGACAAATGCCAGAGCAGTTACTCTCATCCAGGATAATGCCACTGTGTTCTGGGGTTTGGCCCCTGTGTTTGCTCTGAAATTGTCCCCTGACTAAACAAATGCCTCATAAAACGTTTATTCATTTGACATCTTCATTGTACAGCAAACACAACTGTGTCTATTTAAAATCATTGCTAACATTTTAAAATAAGCTGAACTGGAACACAGGGAACTCTTAAATAATTACATTAATTGCTAATTTCTGTGTCTAGGTTTGTTAAGTGCTTGTTTCCATGTCACTAAACAGTCTGTACTTTAATATGTTGTTTATTTAGTCCAACTGCACACACACCAATTTTGAAAGCAGCCACTCAGCTGAAACTATAGAAGTAATGAATCTGCAGTGTAGTGCAAAGCAGGGAATTAACTAGTTCCTTCAGTGCTTTTGCAATTTATTTTTGTATGCTTAGATGCAAAAGAGTTTCTAGATTAAAAACAGAAGTACTAGCCATATTTGAATGAAACTGGCCAGTAGTTTAGGCAAGGGGGAAAGATGTATGGGCAGCAAATGCAGGCAATACTCTCATGCATCTAAGAATGTCTAACTTTACATTGAAAAGTTAATTCTTTGCTCCTGGAAGAGAAGATTTCCTAGTGTGGTCTCAAAACCAGTGCAGTTTGTTTTCTATTTTTTTTGTTGTCTGTCCCTCATCTTGACCTGTTCTCTGCCATAAACCTCTTGAGCGCTGACTGCTGATTGTAGTACTCTGGGAAGTGATTTTTGAGAGCAGTGTAACTGGAGAAGGGGACACCAAAGCATATTTAAATAAAAGCAAGTTTGAACAGAGCTCCTAGCCCTGGCAGGGAAAGTCACTCTGTAATGTGCTCACTTGCTGTGGATACCTAAAACACAAACATGCCAACCATGCTGTTACTGCCAAAGGTGTGTAATCAATTCCTCAATTCTCACATTCAATTACTATTTATGTTAATAAGAGCCAGACTGCACCCTTGAGTAAATGGTGCTCAATACAATTACTTTTACTTCTGTTTGGCTGATTTTCATGTGTGTTAAGTGCTTTCAACTCCCAATGGACTGAGAAACTCCTCATATCCAGTGCTTTTGAAAATGATACCAGTTATCACTAAAGCATATTAGGTGACTTAAAGAACACAGGTAAAAATATCCATTAATTCCGTTTAAAAATACAGGCTGGCATATTTCCTTCCTGGACAGTCTCCTGTGAAAATCTGTCAATCCCAGGTGACATTTTTGGCGTGCTGAGGAGGATCCTTCCCTGGCTGTGCTCAGAGTGCTTCTCCATAAAGGGGCCTGGTTCTAATGGAGATGGGATATTGCTATAATTTGCTTGCTGATTGCTCTCGAGAGAGAATTGAACAAATGCACGAATCATTAAGCTACTTAGGACAACAGATTCTGCATGGAAAAGCTTTACTGGATTAGCCTTTGCTTTTGTATTTCCTGTGTAGTAAAACACATTTGCCAGATGCTGGAATCAGCAGGGCTGGAGAGAAGTTGGTAACACTCATTTTCCACCAAAAAGCAGCATAAGAACCTTTGCATTGTCCAAAAGGACATTTTTTATTGTTAGTATGTTCAGTCATCTTTAATTTAGGACAGAACAACTTATGAAGCAAGATTAATAAAAATACTTTGGTACTTCAGTTTTGTCTGTCTGTTTCAGAAATTGTTCTTGATTGTTTAAGTCCTAGCAAGCATGACAGTGAGACCTTGATGTAATACTTAAACCAGTATAAAATCCACAGTCATAAAACTTTAAGTAATGCTTACATTACTTTCACTGAGCAAAGTACTCCTGACAGTAGCTGTTTGTGTTGATTTGTTACTATTCATTTATTCTTTCCCTGTGCTTCACATTGCTACCTAATTGTGATGCTGTACTGAGAAAGCAATATCAAAGTAATTTTCCACAACATTAGTTACAATTTTCTTCTGATCTTCCAAGTGAAAAAATCCCATCCTGTTGGCTTCTGTGAGCATATAAACCTTGATTACATTTATCTGTTGGAAACCAATGCTTACCAAGTACATGTGCCCAGGATAGAGGGTGTAGGGCCTTTTCTGCTGATTGACAAACATGCTGCCTGTGTAGTTTATTTATATAACACACATCACTCTGAGCAGATACATTTAAGACAGAAAACCATTTGGGGTGGGCAGACCAGATTTCCCAAAGCAATGTGTTAAATACAGTAGATATTCCTGTGGTCATTAAAGAGACAATGACTTCACTTAGGACAGTTGTTTTCTTGGTGTGTATGAAGAGTGAGGGAGCTGAGGGTAAAAACTGAGGAGTGGTGTGAGTGATGGTCATACCCCACAGAGGAACACAATGTTACTGCAATAATTCTCCATGTATAATTGTGTATGCCCCCTGCACATGCATTGGTGCACAAATACAGGCTGGGCAGAGAGTGCATTGAGAGCAGGAGAAGGATTTGGGGGTCTTGGTGGCTGAGAAGTTCAACCTGACCTGCACTGGCAACCCAAAAAGCCAATCCTGTCCTGGGCTGGACATCAGTGTTGGCAGAATATCAAGGAAGGTGGTTCTGCCCCTCTGCCCCGCTCAGGTGAGACCCCACCTGCAGAGCTCTGGGTCCCCAGCACAGGAGGGACATGGAGATGCTGGAGAGAGTCCAGAGGAAGCCAAGGAGGTGCTCCAAGCACTGGAGACCCTCTGGAGGCAGGCTGGGAGAGCTGGGGCTGCTCACCTGGAGAAGAGAAGGCTCCAGGGAGAACTTGGAGCCCCTTCCAGTCCCTAAAGGAGCTCCAAGAGAGCTGAAGAGGGACTTGGGACAAGGGCAAGACAAGAAGGAATGGCTTCAAACTGCAAGAGGATGGACTTGGATCAGACGCAAGGAGGAAATTCTTCCCTGTGAGGCACTGGCACAGTTTGCTCAGAGAATCTGTGGATGCTTCATGCCTGGAAGTATTTGAGGCCAGAATGGCTTTGAACAGCCTGAACTAGTGAAAGGTGGACCTGGCCCAGGGCAGTGGAGCTGGAACTGAAAGATCTTCAAGGTTCCCTTCCACCCCAAACCATTCCACGACTCTAGGATTTCATGATATAAAACTTGCCTTCTGCAATAATCATGCCATTATTCTTAAACAGACATACTAAAGGATTTGTTCTAAGTCAAGCACATTTGCACATGGTGCACAAGAAAAAAATAATACATATATCCCCATCCTAATGCTAATGCATAAATCTCCTGTCTGTGACAAGATATTAAACATGAAAAAAACTTTAACAAAACATTTAGCCAGTCCACCACTGTGTTGGTCCTAGAACTGATGCTGCTTTGGGTTTTGCCTTTTTTTTCTTTTATATGTTCTCTGTATGTATGTGTATATATTATTATATATGTGTACATATGTAATATATATAATATAATACATAATATACATAATAATAACAACAATAATAATACATATGTATTTTTGCCCATATATTTGTAGCTCTGTAGCCTTTTGTACTAGTAGCTAGTTTTCCCAGTAATTTTCCATGGTGTTTCCCTAGGCAGGAAGACAAAACAAATTCCAGAGCTCCAAGCCCCAGGGGATACAAGGCTCCTCTCTTCTCTTGGTTCTTGCTTGGAACCAAGGCTGAGAACAACTCTTCCAGATCCATTTCATGGGCCAAGCTCAGCTGGTGCTGAGGGGGGGACTCCAGAGAAGGGGCTTGACCTGGGGGAAGTTGAATCACCACTTGTCCTCCTAATTGGTGCTTTTTATCAATTATGCAAATTTCCTAAAACCTCTAAATATGTACTGATCCACCTGTGGGGGTGAGCTTTTGTGGACATCTTTCCATAACTGCTCCTGAAGGCCTTCAAATAAAGATCCTCTTTTATAAGGCATCCTTACTAAAATTATCTCAAGTTTCATTTCCTGGTTGGGAAAGAGGCAATGGAAGCTCAGAAGAGAAGGGTCCTGTCCAGGCTGTGGTAGCAGGAGGCTTCTTCAGCACAGAGTGCTGGGCAGGATGAGAGAGAGCAACCTGGACCAACAACAGCACTGAGAGAAGAGTCAGTGTGGTGTTTGTGAGGGACCCTAGGGTGGGAAAGAGATGAGAATCTGACTCCATGTTCTCTGAAGGCTGATATTATATTATATTATATTACATTACATTACATTATATTATATCATATCATATTATATCACATTATATTATACCACATTATATTATATCACATTTTATCACATTTTATCGCATTATATTATGCTATACTAAACTATGCTAAAGAAAGAGAAGGATACAGACAGAAGGCTTAACAAGTATGAATAATAAAAACCCATGACTGACTCCTCAGAGTCTAACACATCTGATGGTGATTGGTCATTAAGTAAAAATAATTCACATGGAACCAATCAAACGTTCACCTGTTGGTAAACAATGGCCAAGCCACATTCCAAAGCAGCAAAACAGGGAGAGGCAAATCAGATAATTATTGTTTACATTTCTCTCTGAGGCTTCTCAGCTTCCCAGGAGAAGAAATCCTGGGCAAAGAGGATTTTTCAGAAACTATGACAGCGACATCGAAGGGCACAGCATATCCTGAGAGATCTCTGGTGGATTTCAAACACCACAGAGCCACAGATCAGGCAGTCCATGGGCTGGAGACAGGACTGTGGTGATGGATAGCAGGTGGTGGGTGAGGTCTTGAGCACCAGGAAGGATCTCTGCATCCACATGGGACACAGTAAATAGCTGTACCACACTGCCCATAGCTGGACACTGCACTAGACACTGTGTGCTCTATGGACTGCAGTCAGTCTGTTTAAAATGGCACAGACTTTTCTAATAGGAGATTTTGCCACATAGAAGCTAGAGAAAGTATTAGTAATCTTCTATATAAGTCTGTGGGGGAAAAAATATTATTGCACTTTTGCCATATGGTTACTGAATTCACAAACCTGTAAGAGTTTTCAGTTAGAACTGTTAAGATGAATATATATGGTCACATGCTCATCTGGGAGCTGAAAAAATGTGGAAAATACATCTTAAAGGATCCATATTGTAAAAGCTCCTAAAGGGTGAAAACACAGAGTGGCTTTGCACTCTGACTGTATCAGAATTTGAAAGTCAAATATGAATATAACCAAGCCTGAAACTCATCTGACTGAGATTTTCCAGTGATTGCCATCTTACCTCATTGACCACTTTCTAACATTATTCTATCATCCTCTTTATTTTCTGCTTTACTGAGGGGGTGATGGGGAGGAGAGGGAGGAAGGGCTGGCACAGGGACAGCACAAAGGAGCCACAGCAAATATTGCAGCAGCCTGAGAGCAAACACCAGTACTCCAGCTGGTTACTTTTTCAGAGCACACACACCTTGTTACTCACAAACTACATCCTATGCACATCTCCATGCTCGCTGTACATTTCCATAATGCTGTCCCATGCACCATGTGCTTGCCAGAATGGAAAATTTCTATAAAAACAGTTGAAAACAAACTAGCATTGTATAATTTTGGAAGTAATTTTCCTGCCGTTTACATCTTACTGCTCTTAGAAGCTAGAAGCCATTTAATCTGCTGCTCACCTGCAAGTATCAGCAGAAACAATGAGCAAAGAATCTGGTGACTGCAGCAGAGGTGAGGTGGCTTGCTGGTGTTTTTCCTGAGGCAGAAGAAACATCTGTTATGTGTGTGAGGGCAGTTCTGCCAACTCAAGAGAGGTTGAACCTTCTGCACTCACATACTCTGAGTCTTCTTAAACTGAACTTCCCCAAGCAGAGAACTTCCCTGCAGGCTGGTTCACAATGGTCTGCAGTTATGGGAACAAAAAGAAATATCTGTTTCCTTGTCTGCCAAGGCAAGGCACTTGGTAGGGTCTTATGAGTATGATACTCCCTTTTCTGCTGCTTGGAACACTTGTGGTTTGGCTGTGAATGTGAACCTGGGTGTTCTTCACATTGCAAAGAAGTGCTAGCAATGACTTGATCAGCCTGCTGCTATAGGGGATCAAACACTGGCCAGATGGTTTCAGAGGAAACCCCACACCACCCTGCCAGTGCAAATCTGGTCAGAAGAAATGGAGTCTAGTGCAGAAAGCAATAACAAATAAGCTGTTTTATCACCAGTGTACTATACAGAGGTTGTCTCCTACAACCTTCTCCCTGCTTTCATGACTGTGCCATATTCTTGGCAGTCTTATAAAAAATGCAGCGTTTATTTATTACATGGTATTGAGAAGGCACCACTTTTTTTCCTTTTCTTTATTTTTTGTTCCTGTTAACATTCTTGAGCTTTAGCCTAGTAAAGCAATTACAGCCCTTATGCTGTAGCATGGCAGCCCAGCATTTATCTGACCAGTGTTTCCTGTCAACCATCAGCAAGTTTTTCACAGGAGTCACAGCACTGAGGTGTTAAGGCTGTGGAACTGGGACCCAAAGCTGCTGTGATTTGTTCCTGTCTTGCCCTGCTGCTCATAGATTGTGCTGTATTGTGTTATATCAGGCAATTCACCCACTCAGTGTTTCCATTTCCTCTTATAAAGGGAATTCTCTGCAGAGGATTCAAGGTACCTAAGGACTTTTAGACACCGTGACAAAACACCCAACCCTATTAACTATGATGTTATCACCAAATGCAGTGCATTACCAGCAGCAGTCACAACCCCACTGCAGTGGTGCACACACACAGCAGATGGCTGAACCAGATCCCCTGCCCTTTTATTTGATGCCATAAAGACCATGTCACCAATCCAAATGCATTTATCAGCATAAAGCCAGAGTGATGTAGTGCTGACTCACTCCACAGGGCACTTTTCACTCCCACAAATTTCCCCATCCTCCCTCCTTCTGTGAGCATTTCTTCTCTGACTGGTTAAAAAAAAATGTAATAAAAGGTTTGATATTTCCTTTAAAGCTCAGTTTTTAAAACTGTCAGAGGTTGACACTTTGTTGTTGTGTCTGGCAAAAGAAAAAAAGCAACCTGCCATCTCTGAGCTGCATTCATTTATGGTGCTTGGCAGCATATCATGGGCAAAACTCAGCTGCACCCTGTCAGAGGACTCTCAGAATGGCAGCTTCCCGAAATATTTCCCAGGGAATGAGCCTGGATGCATCTCAGATTCCCCTGGACTGTTTTCAGAAGCATTACAAAAATGTGCAAAAGTTGATCAGCTGACTTTAGTTTCACCACAAAACATTTATTCTAAATATAAGACTGTATTTGATTTTCCATAGAAAACGTGTCTGCACTAGAAAGCCTCCTACCATATGTCAGCTATCATTCAATTTGCATGATTTTTAAAATGTAGTAACATATTGAGGAGCTTAAGTCAGTATAAAATACTTCCTGGATTTTCTGCAGTTTATGCCATTTTAAACATGTTTTATAATATGTGTTCCCATTTCTGAAAGTTATTAATATTCCCTTAAAAGCTTAACCAAAACTTCCTCTCTTCAGCAATATCATCCTTTTTCATTTAGTAAACATTAATTTTCCTTTCATGATTCTAGTGGAGCTTGAAATTAAAGGTGGCTTTCTTCCCTATTATGGCTTTCTTTGTGAATCAGCATCAAAACTTCCAGTCTACTGCTTTAGCATCAGTCAAAAGAGCAAAAAACCAAAGTAACCAAAACCAAAGTAAACCAAACTTTTTGGGGACATCGTTATCATTTTCTCCAAACCTATAATCTATCTATTTTTGAAAATAAATGACTGGTTGAGATCTGTCACCACTTGAGATACACAAGGTGGTTAATTGATTTTAATTTTGTTCTCTATAGGCCCTTTCCTGTAAGACACCATCTCACAGCAACAGTGCAATAAAGCACTTCCCCATCAACTGAGAGCCTCAGCTCCTAATTCTGCTTCAATGCCTCAAGGGCTCTGCTGCCCAAGGGTCAGAGTATTCTGCATCTTGTAAAATTAAGTCCCATCTTGGTCACTTTTTGTTCTCAGCCACTTCAGAAGATCTATGTGGTGATTAAGAGTCAAAATGCTTCTGCCAGGCCCTTCCAGTGCTGCCACTTCTGCACATCAGGGCAATTGAGAGGTGCTCTTTCCCTCTTTGCTTTACAGTCACTGTCCATTCCTACAGAAATTGGGTCTTTTGGGTCTTCTGTTCCTGTGCTTGGTTGGAAAGCACACATTTTCTCACACCACTCCTGACAGGGACTGTATGTCTGATGTTTTGCTCCTTGTGGCACATTAGCCAAGAAATCTGTGTGCACAGATTTGGGGGTCCCTAAATGAGGAAAGCAAAACCTGAGAATGTGTGTGCACAGGGCCTGGGGGAAGGCAGGGACATCAGGTCCCTTTATGCAGCAACTGGGGCTGAACAGCCTCAGGAGGAAAAAAAATCAGGGTGAGAATGAAATTCCCCATCCTTCGAGGGTGCTCCACTGCCCCTTTCCTTCTGTATTCTAATTGATTTCCCTTTCTCCTTCCACTTGGCAGTGCTGAGCTTCCTGTAATGAGGGTGCAGATGATGCTTGGGACAAACAAAGGGATATTGGCTTTAGAATTACTTCAGGCTTGAATTTCCAGGAGTCTTTGGATGGCCTGCACCCAGTGCAGGCAGAGTGGTTGGTATGGAAGCAGAGGACACACACAAGTCCTTGTTGTGGCCAGGAGGACAGAAAGCACAAACCTAAACAGAGGAAACTGGTCACTTGCCTGGTGGCTACTTGATGAGGGATGTGTCCTTTTCTCAAGCTGTAGGTAGTGCACAAGGGCCAAGGTCCTACATAGCAGTTTCCAGCTTGTTGCATTTATTTTCTTGACTTGTCTTCATTTGTTAATGAAGTCTTGCACAACTTAATACCCCTAAATCAGACCACGGGAGAGATTACAGGCAGCAATCACTGCTGCTCTGTGTGAATGCAATGCAGCTTTAATTGGGCCCTCCTAATTGTGTGTGCAGCTGCTCAGGAAAACATGATGATGCTTATCTCATACAGGAAAGCAAACTCTGCTCACTATTCCACTGTAAGCAAGTGAGGAGGTGTGTGTTCAAATGGTCACAAAAGTAAATATACCAACCTGCAGGTATGCACCAGGAATTTTATGCCATAGCAAAGCAATTCTGTACTCATTGAGACTTTAATGTAGTTCCCTGTAATTGTTTAAAACTCACCCTAAAGTGTGATGGTGTTCACAGGGGTCTTAGGATGAGGGAAGAGATGAGGATCTGACTCCATGTTTCAGAAGCCTTGATTTATTATTTTATAATACATATTATATTAAAGCTATACTAAAAGAATAGAAGAAAGGATTTCATCAGAAGGCTGGCTAAGAATAGAAAAGGAATGAAATTATAACACGGCTTGTGTGTCAGACAGAGAGTCCGAGCCAGCTGACTGTGATTGGCCATTAATTAGAAACAACCACATAAGACCAATCACAGATCCACCTGTTGCATTCCACAGCAGCAGATAATTGTTTTTTACATTTTGTTCCTGAGGCCTCTCAGCTTCTCAGGAGGAAAAATCCTAAGGAAAGGATTTTTCAGACAATATCATGGCTACACTAAAGACTGTGTGGAGAACTTGAACGGGGCTGGGATGCCATTCACATGCTCAAGGTGAACATCAGCACCATCAGACAGTTCAGTTGGATACTGAGCAGCCAATACTGATTGCAAATGGACCCTCTGCTTTTCTGTGAGCTGTTAAATTGAAACCTGCCCCTCCCCTTCATTCAGCTCAAGAGATGCTATTTCCTTGTAAACAGGAGGCATCCTTAAATCACTACATAATTAAAATTCCCATTATTCTGCATTTATGAGCTGCTCATTCTCCTGCTGGTGAAGGGAATTAAGTTGCTCAAGAATGTTCCAAGTCAGGTGTTATTGACACCTCTGCACTGGTGATGTGGGTGTTCAGTGCTGAATGCAAACCATATCCCTGCCTGCTCCAGTGGTGTATGCCACCAATACTGCAGAAAACTTCTTGGCATGATTTGTGTTTTTTAGGAGAAAAACAAAATGAACAGACTTTACCAAACCATTTTAACAACAAAGTTAAGAACAAAAGGCATTTAATCCCTCCTATATCTCTCCTAGAGTGGAAGAGGAATAGGGGAAAAAAAAGATGTGTGCAGCAGAAGAATGGTGGGCAAAGAGGTCTGAGAAACATCAGCTGACACAACTTCTTCACATTTGAAATTATCTAATGAAAGGAGCTTTGGGGGGGGTTTGTTGGAAAACATACAGAGACACTAGTTCTGCTAGGTACTTTAACATTTTTTAAAAAGGAAAAAATATTATTAAAATGAAATTTTTAAATTAAGTGAGAATATAACATAAAATTTATTGCAGTTTTATAATGCATGTCAATAGGCAATGGGTCCAGAATCTGTGTGACTGAAGTGCTACAATGGAGACAAGGGAAGTAGGAAGGAAAATGTACATTTACTAAAGTTACCTTACAGCAGTTAACAAACTTAGAAAGAACACCTGGAAATTTTAAAGCACTAAATATTTCCAAGGAACAGTAATGATATAATTATATGATATTTCCATATACAAGTCTTTGGAACATAATACATTCTTAATGTCTACACGTTTGCACACCATATTTTTCCTCCTGCTTTTTTCCAGAGATCAAATTATATATTCAGTATATTCTGATTATTCCCTGCCTTTTCCTCTAAAGGCAGTGGCTTCAATTCTTAATTGCGACCCAGTGGAGATAAGTTCACCACAACATAATTTAATGAACTGTGGAAGAGTTACCTCTTTCTGCATGAAGTATCAAGCTGCATGTCAGAGAAAGAGTATCTCCTAGGTGATGTTTCAGTAGATAATAATTAAGTAAGACATTTCCTACAATAATATCAGCACACACAAATGCAGCCCTTCCCCCCAAATTGGACAATGCATGAAGTGAATTAATAAGCCAAGGACACTGTTCCTAAAAGAAATTCAGTCCCACAATTTCTTTCCTCCATGAAATCACAGATTAGAAATCAGAAAGCTACAGCACAGACAAGGGAATTTTCCTAGTTTTCCCCTTCAGCTTCAAAGGCTGGATTGTACTTGATTTACCCTTCACACCAGTCCTGGATGTGCCATCACCAGAGTCCCTTCCAAGGGTGGGGGGGTTCCTTTTTGCCCCGAATGATCCTGAGCAGATCAGCAGAGCACTCTCAGCTCACGCAGCTGCCAGCTCAGCACCCCCTGCCCCCTTCACTGGGGCCTCTGGGAAGGGATTTCTGCAGCACCAGCCTTGCTGTATTTTTAAATTCTTTATATTTTTATATAGGGAAAGAAACTGGGACTTTATAGCATCCCCTGTGAGCAGGACTGAGCTGTCCCCATCTCTGCCCCCGTTTCCCTGCCATCCTTCCTCTCCCTATCCACACCTGCTGCTTGCAGCCTGCCCTACCTGAAACAGGGAAGGCATCCTGGTGTCCTTGTTCTTTGTATATTTTTGTTGCAATTTTATCTTAATTAGATTTCAAATTCCTCAAATTAGGCGTGCAAGTCAAATGCTGGCTCCTACTGAGTTCAGAAGGGTGTGTGGATTTTTTGGCATTTTTACATCATTCAGCCACTTTCACCACAGCTTCCACACCACCACTAACAGATAATCATGTGATTAACATGAAAGGTGTCTCACAAAGAACTGCTGAGGCAGCGTTTCAAAAATTCGGAATATTTTAATATTCATTAATTAAATGTTTCTGTGTTTCTGTCCTTTTAGCAACCAACCACCAATGCTGTTCAAACATTCAAATGAAGGGCTAATTATTCATATTCCAAGAGAAACCTTATTTGCTGCAACAGCAGCTGCAATTAGCAAGGCAAACCATTTTCTTGAAGTCATTTAGAGGAAGCAGAAGCAAGCACAGAGCTCTGGTCTTGACAGAAGCAAAGTATTTGTCATGTCCTTCTCCATGAAGAAGGTGCATGGTGTTAGAGGTTCACCTTTGGAAAAGGCAATTCTGCTTTCTGCCTGTGACTTTGTCCCTGAACAAAGCATTTATTAGATCTGTTGCATGTAATGACTGTTTTTATAGCCTAGTTGCATGAATCTGTCTCTGTTTATTTTATTTTGCAAGCCTAACTGTTCTTTGTCAGGAATTTCCCAGAACTAAGGCCCCTTGAATGCACAGCTGCATTTGGGTTGTGTGTCCATCTCCTCCACAGCTGTGTCTTAGCTGGGGGCACCTGGAAAATGGAAATGGGAGCCCAGGTGCAGGTGGCCAAGCAGCATTTTAGACACAGAATGTGACAATCCATAGGTTGTTTTACTGATAGTATTCACTGTTTTCAGCCATGAGGAGGAGCTGAAGCCAGACCCCCATGGCTTGCAGCCTCCAAGGAGGGGTGGCCAGGTCAGGGTATGCAAAATATGTAGGAACCATTCTACACCACATTTTTGAGTCCATGGATTGCTTTTATGCTAACTGAAGGATCCAAACAAAGGGAAAACAAGTAAAGTTACACCTAACAAACCTCAATAGGAGGAGGTCTGAATGTCCACACAATAATTTTAGGAGCTCACAAACTTAATGGATATTGAAGCTCCAGTTTAAAGGGTGTAGTAACCAGAAATGCATCTAAAGCTATGCGTTTGGCTGGAGCTATAAACCAGAAATAATCTCCCCAAAAGGAGATTGAAGCATATTAGGAGTGCCCCACACCAGATACAAATAACCAACCAGCTGGAAAGTTGCATTTCCTCACTGGGCCAGAGCAGAGGGATGGTCAGCAGTAAATGTGCCTGCACTTAATGGCCCTTTTTGCAGCCCCACTCAAGTTTACAGGGAAAATCCCAGCCTTGGATTTCTTCAGAAGCCATATTTGCTTTGTCACCGCTCAGAGAACCTTTGAGGATGAGTCTTTGAGGATGCAGAGCTCTCTTCCCCTGGCTGTGGTTCCCTGTGCTGCTCATCCATGGCTGCAGCAGTGAGCAGTGCTGTGTACAGATGGATTAAATACACTGCAACTGCTCGCAGCACCCACATTTTAACCCTCCTGCAAACATATTTCACATCTCTTCTGACATTTCTTTCTACATCTGAAATAGCAGAAAGGTGCATCTGGGGAAATAACCAAAGCTTCAGAATGGTTAGTCTGGTTTAAAATTCATTTTCCCCAAAAGGTGATGCAGAAGTGATGCATGTGGCCTCTGCTACAGCTGGTGCAAGCTCACCCTTCAAGCTGTGCTTCCATTCAGTCCCTGTCCCTCTGCCCAGACAACAGTGCAAGCCCCTGTGGAAGAGAGTGAGACTGGAAGGGGACAGCACCAGAAATCCTGCAGGCATTTCTGTAGGAAAGTTAGAGAGGGAAGGCCCTGAAGTGTCAGAACTCAGCACATCCCTTTGGATGTCCGGAGCTGCCAGGACCCCGCCAGGGGCTCAGAGACCCTGGCACACAGCCCAGAGCACCTGGGGATTTGATTGTGACCCCTGGAGCAAATTACCAGCTTTGTATGAGGACCTGAAAGTCGCAGAAGTTTAAATAGTATAATAATAAAATTATCACAGGGTGAAAATGTAGATTTTAGGAGTTTTGGTGTGGGGGTTATGGGGATAAGATGGAGGAACTTGGGCATGTCCAGCCTTTCTTCTTCTTCTTCTTGATCTCTATTTTCTGCTGTGATGCTGGCACTTTGGGATTGGTTTAGAATAGAAGTGCACTGTCTAACACAGGTGATAGGTACTGGAAAGTAATTGTAAATATGATATACATAGTTTGTAGTATAAAAAGACAACACTGCCCTGGGAGCAGCCAGAGTGCCTGTGGCTGCCCTGCTGAGCAGATCTCGGCCGGGCAGAAAGACAATTTTATAGATAAGAATTAATAAACAACTTCAAGACCAAAAACTGAAGAGCTCTGACTCTTTCTTCAGATGCGCAGGCTGAAACAGAGGCATCCTGCACATCTCAGGGCAGCAATGAACAACCCAAAACCTGAGACCAAAGCACCAGGGGTCAGCCTCAGCAGGTTCCCATGGCACCTCTGCTGTCAAACCTCTGGTGCACTGGGCTCATGGATCTTCCTTGGATTGCCTTGGCCACTCCTACACATCAATAGCTAATTTGCTCAATGGTTATGCCTCCTAAAGCAGGTGGAGGCCCTTTAAAATGTACTTTAAAAATAGCTTTAGAAAACCTGATTCAAAGACTGTTGGAGATCTCAGCTCACCTTCCAGTGTGTCCCAAGAATTGATCAGCTCCTGCAGCCCCTGCTTCAGTAGACCTGAACTCAGCTGACTGAACATGATGCTCTGCCTTTTTCTTATTACTGGTTCGAATTCATATTCACAGTGCAGCACTTTGAATCAGAGGTTTTCCCCAGATGCCTCTGATGCTTATCCTCCTTTGTTAAAGAGAATGCTACTTCATCTTGCAGAGCTGGTGGCCTCTTTTCAAAATCTACCACGCTGCAAAGAATGATGTTGTCAGACAGACTGATCTTTCTCCAATAGCTTTTGCAGCACTTTTGTTATAAAGATGTTCAAGATAACATGGAAGAGAAAAGGAACAGATTTAGAGTCTTGGGATAACAAAATACAAAGCATGACAAAGAATCATGATACTGACACTTGGAATTGAAAGAGCTACTGAGTAAGTCTATTCTGAGTTTTGGGGAAGAATAAGGGAAATGAGGCAGGTAGGTTGCTAAAAATAATAAATAGATTTTTGTGAGAAATGATAACAATATTCTTTTTAAGGATTGTTCATTGCTTTGTTTCATTGCTGTAACTGACACTTAATTGTGCTAACAGGAAAGAGCATCAGTCCAAGACAGCACACCTTCAGCAGTCTCAGCCTCCAATTCACAGTTAACTTAATCCAGGGAATTAAGTACAAAAAAAGGCCAGGAATAGCATGAATATCATGGGAACAGAAAGCCACAGCACTTACTCTGGCTCTATGAAACAGAAATTATAATGAACAGATTTTTAAATGCATTGATGTGGAGGGTCCTTAGTAACATTACACTGACTTAAAGTGATGGCCCAGCTTTTTGGGGCTGAGTTCTGCTCACAGGGCCAAGGTCTGTATGCAGACAGCTAGATGGTGTTTTCTCAAAGAAAATATCTCAATCCATCACTTACTGGTAACTCAATGTTAGCAGATTTCTACTGGTGCTAAATACTTTGCCAAACCTGAGATAATGAAGAGTAGAAAGTCCCCTAGAGAAGATCTCTTAGAGTACAGGGGGCAAAGCACAAGGTTCATCATGCAGCTGTACATCCAAAGACAGCTTGTGCAAGAGTGAAAGAGATTCTTCTGATACTCCCTTCATGGGAGTTGTTCTATTCTTCAAGTAAACAGAAATCACAGGTCCCCCTGAGCTCACCTTGTTTGGGCTGGATTTCCTATTTGGTGGAGTTAACCCTCCTCCTGTGAGAAAGAAAATCCCAAGGGAACAAGGAGCCCTGAGCCAGTGCCTGGTGCTAAATAAATCCTGGATGTCCTCAGGGCTGAGGGACTGCCCCTGTTCCACATTCCTGCAGTGCAGGAGAACGTTCCTGGAGCAGAATTGGATGTTCCAGGGCTCAGTGCCCCCAGTGTGCAGCCAGCTGCTCCTGCCCTCACTCCTGTGAGGATTCTCTCTCTTTGCTGCACCCACTGAACAATTTTAAAGACCACAAACACCAAGTGGAGAACCTACACGGTGGGCTCTCTCTAAATATCTTTTTCTTGTATTCTACCTTTGCAAACAAGTTAAAAATGCAGCAAAGAGGAAAATTGCTAGTGACGCCTCAGACCTTGCTGGGTCTCCTACTGCTACCACTCTGAGCAGCACAGAAAAGTAGTTATGCCAATTAAGAGGGGTGGAGTAATCATTTGTGTAATAATTACATATCCCCTGAACAGAGAGAGACATAGTTCTCCCAGGATTTTAGCAGCTGTGGGAAACTTCGAGGAAAGAATTCAAACAATTATTATCCCTCTTTCTGTAACCATTGTTCATAGATATGGTTCTCCAGCATGTGCCATTCATAGGTCACCAATATTGTGAGAGAAGATTCCTAAAGGCCAATCAGGTCTAAGGTCCACCATTGTTTCTGTAAGAACTGTAGATTTCTAATAATAAAGTGTCTTTTCATGCCTTCTGATGAATCTGTATCACCTTTGGTTGTCCCCAATACCCCTTTGGTGATAATTTGGAAATAGCAGATGTCTAACTTGTCTAACTTGTCTAACTTGTCATTTTTGAGTGAAGTCATCTTGCACAATTTCTGAATTCTCTGGATGTTTTGCACAAAGTATTGTAGCCTGCACAAGTCTTCTAATTAAAACACTATCACAGTGAATAGCACGTACCAGAGTTGAGGATTAGGTGATCTTATTCCTGTAATAGGATTTGCCTGCTAATTGTCACTGAAATGACAGCAGCCTCTGTTATTAGGAGCAGAGGAATTGCCATGGTGGCTCAGATCAGCAGCCCTTCTATCCATTAGAATATCCTGTCTTCAGCACCCAGCAGTGTGTGATGGTTTAGAGGAAAAGGCAAGGCTGTCTGCTCTGGAATAAGCTGCTGCCAGGTAAAGGTTCCTCAGTGCTCTCATTACTAACACACAGGTTATGCCCTAACCCAGGAGCACTCATATTTCTTACAGAACTCCTTTTATGTTGGCAAATGAGCACAATCTTTTAACTTCTCTTCATAAAATTCTCTTTCTGTGACCCCCAGATAATGGCTTAATTCAGAAGACACACAGTGTGATGTCCTTGTTCCTCATCTGAATTTGTTTGTGGAATCCTTGTCACACCCTGAGCAGGCCATGGTTAGAACTTCATGAGAGACCAGAAATTGAGGGGTTCACCCAGAAATGTGTGACACAGTGATGCAAAAAGTGAGATGCATAGAGAAGACTCTTTCCTACAGCCTGCTCCTGAAATCATCAGGAGCTTCAGGATCAGTTCAAGGAATCTTGTACTTCACAAGACACCAGCAATGGCTGTGGAAATTGCAGCTGAATTCAGTGATAACTCCTCCTGGCTTTTAGAAAACAAATTCCGATCTTTAGGCAGGGCTGGCAAGAAAGAGGTGAGCTACAGCAGTTTCCTGGGCAGCTTCCCAGTGACAAGAGATCCAAAGCACCAAAGAACCACCTTTGGTGCCTCAGCACAGTCCTGCCCTGTCCCCCTGTGTGTAGAATGTGCCAGGAAGGAGGAGGCTGAGCAGGGGGAGGAGTAGAGGTGGGTGATGTGACAAGAGCAGCTCTCTGAATGCTCGTCCCATTAAAGCTCAAAACAACACCTGCCCATGGCCAGGTCACACAGCAGTCTGGTTCTGACTTTATTGTAAGCTGCAATAATTTAATGATTTGGGATTCTTCTTTCTTTATACTCCAAAACCAAGTGATTGTTCTGAAAGCTCACACTATGACTTCTGCATTTTTGTTTCTTCTGCATTAGTAAGACAAAAGCAAGTTCTGAAAGCAGCACGCTGCAATATCAGGTCATTATATCACAATACACTCAAGCTCTTTCAAATCATTCATTAGTCAAACATCTGCTGCAGATTAATACTGGGCCAAATTTATCTATTAGGTAATTCAATGGACTCCAGTACCATTTAAGCAGGGGATGATCTGTTCCAACACATGTACTCTCTGTGGGCAATTTACTCTGGTTTAGAGCTTCTCCCTTGCCCTGCTCCAGCTTGAAATCCTCTTGCAGAGCAGTTGCTATTTACTGGCTTGTGCTGACACATCCACTTTTTCTGACTTAATTCAAGAAAATTCAAAATGCACACATTGCCAAGGAAATTAATTTATTCAATGAGCCCAGCAATGTCTACTCTTACTAATTCTGTAATGCTGGAATAAACAAAGTCAGAAATTATGCTTGGCTTTCTAGGCATCAATAAAACCTCATAACACTGCAAGGACTCATAAATTTCACTGTATAAAACCTGGTATTAAGGCAACTCAACTTGGAAAATTCATATTAATTTTAACCAAACAACAAATGAAGCTAATATGTATTGATTGCATTAACAATTCATAAATGCACAGAAATGAAATAAACAGTCTTTATAGCATTGCCATGTCTTTGAGGCATTGATTAAACTCTGAAGATGCTGGTCTGCCACTGCAGCAGCTGTTCAGCAAGCCCAGTGTTTGTCCATCAATGTCTTTTGTCATTGGTCTGGCTGTCCTGCTCCTTCCCAGGTTGGCAGACATTTCAAAAAATGAACTGTCACCATGGGATAATCAATTAATCAAGCGTGAATTGCTTGACCGAATCTGCTAATGAATGTTAACATGTAAACACTTGTCAGGCACTGTCAGACCAGAGGGGTTCTGTGGTGCTCTTGGTGTCTGGGAAGCTGACTGGCAGCGCAGCCCGTGAGCACAGAGCTATCTCATTGTGTTAATAATGCACATTGCTTACAAGGATTGCTGTACAATAGATTAGCTGCAACCATAATGATTGTATTGATTTTACAATCTTTCCTCCTTCTGTGGAAATTGAGATGAATCTTTGGAGGAAGAAGCTGGTACCCTACAGGGACTGGGGGAGTATGCAGGGCATGAATGGTTGATGCATTTTCATGAGCCATTGCCTCTCCTCACAAGAGCAGTTTGTAGCCAATCCCTGTAATTACAATACTGCTTAGCAACACCCCAAAAGTCCTATTGCTGTTTCAATGATAAGCCTCATTCATAGGGATTACATTTGTTAAATTAATATTAAAACTATGCAACAGTTCTCTGTGAAGATGTACATTTTAATTATTTTGTATAAATATGGAGGCTTAAACCACTGTGGCTGTGATTAGCTGAAGAGTGGAGGGTAACTATTTCAGCAGTGTTAATTGTCTGCTATGCTACCCAGGATCCTAAGGCACACACTAAAGTATCCATTTTTGTTCTCTAAACTTATTCTTGAACCTTTAAATAAATCATTTTATTATCCAAACTGGCCAACAGAATGGGTTAAGGAACTTGTTAAACAAAAGCATTTTGTTTCTAAGGTCACTGGCTTTCAACCAAACACTAGATTTTGTCCGTCCAAAGTTTTGTTCCTTTTTTTTCCCCAACAAAACTCACAAAAGAAAAAAATTCAATATGATGTTTTTCTACTTTCAAACACAGAAGTTTTACATATAATTACACTTTTTTTCTGGAGCACTTCCCATCCTGAACAATCTCCACTGAACACTGCACTTTTTTAAATGAGAGCACTTATTCAGATGAAGGATTATGGATTTAGTAACCCAACTTTGGTCAGGCTGGTTGTAAATTCAGAGCCTCTAGCCACGTGTCTGTAGGGATGAGCTGCACTGTGCCCACTGTAAATGCTCCTGTTGTAAATGCAGGGCCACCAACAAAGGAAGGAATGATGAGGAGGACTCCATGTTATCAGAAGGCTAATTTATTACTTTATTATACTATATTATTTTAAAGAAAACTCTACAATACTATACTAAAGAATACAGAAAGGATACTTACAGAAGGCTAAAAAGATAATAATGAAAACTCGTGACTCTTTCCAGAGTCCCAACACAGCTTGGCCCTGATTGGCCAAAGAGTGAAAACAACTCCCAGCAGAATCCAATGGAACAATCACCTGTGGGTAAACAATCTCCAAACACATTGCACATGAGCACAACACAGGAGAAGCAAATGAGATAAGAATTGTTTTCATTTTCCTGAGGCCTCTCTTGCTGCCTGAGGAGGTCTCTGGTGTTGAGATGACCCCGAGGTGTTACAAAGTCTCTTTTTTCCCAGCCCTGCAACTGAAGAAGGAGTCGAGATTCATTGGTTCTGCTTTCTGAGGTTGCTTATTTTCTCTTATCTATTCCATTCTTTCTCTGACCTGCTGAGATCTGTCCAGCAGGTCAGGTTGAGGCACACTGACACCCTCAGGGCGGTGTTAACATTTTATACTAAAAACTATGTGTACTTTATTTACAATAATTTTGCAATACCTATCGCCTATGTTAGACAGTCTGTCTCTACTCTAAACCAATCCAGAAGTGTCACCATCACAGTAGAAGATGGAGGACAAGAGCAAGAAGGTGAAAGGCTGGACACACCCAGATTCCTCGATCTTGCCTCCTGAATCCCCATTCTAAATCCCAAAAATTCTATATTTTCACCCTGTGGTAAATTCACTGTCATTCTACTCAAACTCTTGTGGCTTGTAAATCTTTACACAAAGTTGGGAATTGGTTAAAATCAAAGGCACAGGTGTTTCTGACTCCGTGCCAAGGTCTCTGAGCCCCGTCAGGGCCTCCGGTCCTCCAGGGCAGCCAGAGGAATGTTCTGGGTTCCAACAGCTGCCATTCAGCTTCCCAGGAGAAAACCCCTGGGTTCAGGGAATGTGAAGCTCCCCTCTGGTTTCCAGGGGAGGTGTGCTGGAGGCTGGCTGGACCATGCAGCCAACATTGCCAGACTGCACACAGAAACCATTTTTACAGAATCTTCTTTTTAAAATTCAAACTCGCCATTATGGACAGGAACTATCTTATACCTTGTATTTATAGACTGGGGCTGAGCAGGATGCACAGCTGGGAAAGGCTGGCATTTATGGATAGGGGCTGAGCAGGATGAACACCTGGGAAAGGCTGGCATTTATGGATAGGGGCTGAGCAGGATGCACAGCCTGGGAAAAGCTGGCATCCACGACTGAGGCTGGGCAGGATGCACAGCTGGGAAAGGCTGGCATTTATGGACTGGAATAGGAGTGTGCCCTTGTTGATGGAGTGACAAAACTATCCTTTGTCCCCTCAAAAAGGAAAGAAGCCCAGAAGTTTCTCTCCTCAATTAGGTAAAGACACCTCATCGGGTCTTGGGGACTTCGCCTCAAACCTAAGGATAGCTAATTGTTCAGGAGCCCTAAAATCCCACCTAGAAAAAGAAGAGAACAAAGAAACCAATCACTTTTGTGAGGTGTTTTACCAGGAGCAAGAGCCTCTGGCTCGGTTTTTCTCTGTTCGTTATTTTGCCTTTTATTAAATCTTTTTGTTTCCAACACTGCCACAGAAGCCATCCTGCTGATTTTTATGCCTCCAAAGGGTAGCTGAGCTATCTTGGGTGTGAAATAGACCTCCAAGAGCTTATGAGACCTGGCTGGAGGAGGCAACTATAACAGACTGGGGCTAAGCTGCTTCCCATGCTCACAGAGCCCATTTCTGGATGACTTTTCTCAGGAGTCTGGGATGGAGCCATGGGGGCTGTTCCAGGAAGCTCCCAAAGGGCAGCAGCAGCCCCAGCTGGGCAGCTCAGAGTTCTCTGAGTAACAGCACACAGCAAGCCAGGAAAATGGCATTTTAATTAAAATCATTTTTATTGAGTGAACTTTGTGCGTGAAAATGGCACACAGACCTTTGGAACGATGTGCATTGGCTTTTCATTCTGAAAGGAAGCAGAATGTTCCTTTCTGCCTCCCAGATCACACAATGTTAATAATCTAATATAGAAAGCATCAAAGAATGAAAATGGCATCTGAGACAGAATGTATCACACTCTATACCTGCTTTGCAAAGCATGTAAAAGCATGAAAATATGCTTAATGCTAATATATATTTCATGCTAGTTACCCTATATAATTCTCTTTTTCATAGCATCATTAAGATTGGAAAAGACCTCTAAGTTCACCAAGTCCAACCATCAACTTACAAGGCCCAATCTTTTTGTCACATTATTGTAATAGAATATTCACTTAAACTTAGTTATATTATTACATTCAATGCAAACATGTGAGGTCACTTTCCAGAAAGTGACTAAACCTATAAACATTGGCTTTTTCAGCTTTTCAAAGCTTGAATTCAGATCAATGGACAGCTGTTTTGCTTCAATCAGAACTGATTTTTTAATATTATTGCCACTTGCTTCTCTGGGACCACGTGTGATAGAGCAGAGCAGGGTGTTTCAGTCATTCCCTACGTTACAGTTTGTAACATAAGTGCTGCTTCTGAATATCCATGAAATTCATATGTAGATGAAGTTATTTTCTCAAGAAGGAGACATGCCTTTGGAAGAGGGGCAAGCAAGGAAATCCCACCCAGGCTGCACAAAATATTCTCTAGCTGTGCCCTCTTGAGTGTGGTCTTCAAAATGAAAGGAAAAAGAGAAAGGCTGTGCTCAACTGTAACACAAATGTATCAGTTAATACAGCTATCAAGTTTGCTTATCCTCATGGAGTCTGGTTCACATTCATGCTTTTCCATCATAATTTATATCCTGGGAAAGGTCATGTAAATAGCTAGGAAGTACAGAGGGACGTTAATGTAACTAAAAATAAGGTTCTCATAATGACTATATATATATATTTATGTATAAATGAATAAAACAGCCTGCAATCAGCAGACATTACTTACAGCTTTTATTTAAGGAATGCACATTTTTGCTACTGCCCTGGATTTAACAAAGTCAGTAGCAAGCATGCATAAATATAAAGGATTGAAAAGCCATTCCCTACATTTATGAAGCCTGGACTGTCCCTATATGGCATTCTCAATCCTTCAATATTCTGTGATGACATTTTTGGGTGATATTATAATAATATTATAATAATAACTATTCAATGATATTGTTCAGGGTTTTTTTCCCAAGCTCATTAAAGCTTTGATATCTGTGTAGCTGCAAAAACCCCAAAATCCAAAGAGAAAGGCACATGGTAGGAAATACATGGAATGTGTGCCCTCAGTGGAACCACCCTGTGAACATCAGGACGTGGTGCAGCCCCTGCCTCTGTCAGTGGCTCTGAGCAGGCACCAGCACACAGCATCTCCTGTCCCAGTGCAGGTTTGCTCACCTCCAGGTGGCCCATGGGCTGAGCAGGTGACTCCAGCAGGCCCTGGGCTTTAGTGGGAGATGCCCAGGTGAACTGTGCCTGCAATGGATGTTGCCGTGATGGCCGAGTCCCTTCTGTTTCCAGCAGAGCTCACTTTCCTTTGTGGAGCAGCTCTGACATTTCTGACACGTGCTCTGTGTGCCTGTCAGAACATTTTTTCTTGACCTTTTGCCAAAAGCACCTGGGGCTGGAGGGTCCCCGCTACCTGCCAGGGCCAGCTCTGCTCCACAGGCACCAGATGGGAATTCCAGCATCACCCCAAAGCCTCAGCCCAGCAGGAGCTGCCCTGCAGCCTCCTGCCTCTTCTTGTTCAACAAGGACTTGACTTTGGGGACTCTCTGAAGTGCATTTCGTGTGGTTTCAATCCATTTCCATACCTTCTAAAGTGCTTTATCCACAGCACATCTGTGATTATCCAACACCACATTACAGGGACCCTTTTTGGAAAGACTTTGCCTGAAGCACAGATTTTGCAAACGTAGTCATACATGCTAAACCTTGATCCTGTGCCTGCTCCTGTGAAAAGCAGTGACACAGTGTGAATATTTGCTTTATACTTAATACACTATGGAGTGATATAATGACAGAAAAGCTTCTCTGTGTAAACAGACTAAGGATTGTGAGAACCTACACAAAGAAACAACACCCACACTCCTCCCTTCTTCCCCCATTGCAAAAGTTATTTCTCTCTCTCTCTCAGTGGTATTACTGTATTTTTCAGCTTCTACACTTCTAAAGCTGATTTTAATTCAGTGTTTTCATTTTAAAATGCTGGCTGAAGATATAAAGAACATCAGTATTTTGAAGGCTAATTAAACTTGCCGTATCCATTTTCAAGCTTTTAAAAAATTATTTTATATTTATTTGGTTAATTTTAACATAGCAGAGGTTTGGGATTTTTTTGCAGTCATCTTTAATATTTTTCTGTTAAGATGAGGGCAGAACACTTATTTTATTAAACACAAAATGAGAACTACTCACAAATGTGCCTGATTACAGGAGAAAGGGATTTGGAAAAAACCTCAGGCATTTGAACAAATTTTTAAAATCATGTTTAAACTATGACAACAAGTGTTGGTTTTTGTTGTTAATATTATTTCCACCTTTCCCCAAGGGCAGCTGGAGCCCACCATGGGGCACAGTTTGCCCCCAGCTGGAGCTCAGAGAGAAGCACCAGGCAGGGCAGGCAGGGCTGGCAGGTTGGCTCCCACTGGGGAGGGAGCAGGAGGATGCTCAGGCTGGACTGGAAGAGCTGAAATGAGGGATGTGAGACCCCAGGGGCTCTCCAAAATGCAGTTTATTGTATACAAAATGCAGTTTATTGTATACAAAATGCAGTTTATTCCATCCAAGAGGTTACAGCAGTCCAAGGGTGACAGAGCCTGTGCCCACAGCTGTCAGCTCCAGCTTCAGACAAGCCTGGACACCCTTAGTTTAGGTCACATTGCATTATAGACTTTTCTTTTGGTTACAGTGTATTATTTACTTTTGTTTGCTGAGCACCTTCATACAGTAGAACCAATCTATACCTTAACTCCTATCTATAGCCTATCATAACCCCTGTAATTACCATATTCATGTTACTGTTCTCCAATCACTAAAAGTTAGTACATTACAGTTTAAGCAAGAAGTTGTTATTCAGTTTTCTTTCAGTGGAAAATTCTGAGACCTTTTTTCTACTTGCAGCATCAGCAGGCTTGTTTGCCTGTGCTCTCTTTCTGCTTGGTAAAAACATCTTCTTGTTTGGGGTGGGTTTATCCTTTGCTCTAAGTCATAAAAACCCCTTCTAACTAACACACCCTTTGCCTCTTTGGTTATCCAGTCAGACTGGCTCAGCAATTCTTTTCTTCTCTATCAAAACTTGCTTCCATCTCTATTCCTTCATCAGACTCCACATTCAAAAGTCTTTCTGCTAAGCACACATATCTGTGAGACTTTCTTGTCAAATTTTCATCCTTCCCAACCTGGAGCAGTCCTTAAAGATTTGGGATTCCCCTGCTGATGCACAACACCAGGACTGGGCTCAGAGGGCAGGAGGAGCCTGGGCTGTCAGGAGGGATGTGTGAGTGCCCTGGTGCTGGAGCAGCTATGGGGAAATGCAGTCCCTGCAGCTCCTGGTGGCTCACACAGGCAGAAACATCCTCTGATACTGCTGCAGTGGCACAGCAGACTTTAATGTCAACTTTCTCCTACTGCTCTTTGAGATAAATACAGCATCCTCCTTAATCCTACCACTGGCTTAGCTGTGCATTTGCACTACCTACAGCTTACAGGATCAAGCCTGCAGTTGTTAAATGATCCAAGAGAAATGTATTTCAGGATTTTGCTATCTTCAAGCTTTACAGGAAAAGCTATTGGTGAAAAAGACAGTGAATAATCATATTTGTTCCACTATCAAATGGCAAAATATAAAGAAAACATTATCTGAATTGGATCAATTCAAAATGTTTATGCTGCTGCTGAATGCCACTTGAATATTGCTGGGTAGATCAAATGAAAGATGGAATTTGCCTCTAGTTTGGAGTTGGAAATGCAGGTGCACATAGCATGCACCTGGTTAATCCACAGAAATCAGCAAAATACACAGAAAAAGGAAAGCCTGGAAGCCCCCAGCCCCATGTGTGGAAACACAGCAGCACCAACGCTACCAGAAATTATTTAACTTTTACTGATGAACAAGGGATGTTCTTTGGGAAATGCAAGATTCCTGCCCAGCTGCTGAGGCACACAGCACTGCAACAACTCTTTTCCCTCATCCAAGTTCATCCCCCTGTGAGCCAGCTGCCTTTTCCAGGTAGTGCTTTACACAGAAACAGCTTCTGGCTGCTGTTCAGTGGAGCAGGCATTCCTGTCAGAACATACATGGGAAGATTTCATTTCAAATTTACCTGACACGTTACAGATAATAGGATCAGATCCTCAGTTGCTGTAATTCCATCAGAGAAATCCTTGTGGGAAGCTAAGGAGAGCTGGTTACCTGCTGGATTTCTCTGGCTAATTATGTCATCTGCACCAAGTGTTGTTTTGCAGTCAGCATTGCACACATGCTGAAAGAGTTAATTAACCAGCAGAGCTGTTCATGCTAAGTGTTTTTCTGCCTGTACTTTGTTAAAGAAAGCATAAATCTGTTTAGAAGAGGAATCCTTTCTATCATAGAGGAAATTAGCTCAAAGATAGCATATTTGTCAGCTAAACAGATACCTGTATCTCTCTCCCCACATATACATATAAAAGGATAAAAATAATCCTCTTGGTGGGTTTTATCTGTCCTTGCTCTAAATTAACACCTCTGTGCCTAAAAGGAACACCTGGCCCAGCTATGAGCTCTCCTGAGCTGGTCCCTTCAGCCCCAGGGCTGTCACAGCTTTTCCACTGCAGGGTGCAGTGCTTGCTGCCCTCTCACTCAGTGAGCAACCCCAAACACTGTGGGGGTACCAGTTGTGGGTTTCTCTGGGGCTGGATTGAAGGCACTTGAGGTAGTTCATGTTCACACTCAGGTGTTCGTTATTTCTTTTCAGTAAAACAATCTCACTACTGTGAGTTTGGGCAGCTTTTCATTAGAAGGCACAAAATGGCCAACAATCTCTTGTTCTGAGGTCTTTTCAGACTAAACTATCCAATTAAGAACTGACACCTGGATTATTTTCCCTTTTAACCCAATAACTGATCCCACAGAGCTGCAATGTGGACTTTTCTGCCCAATTACAAAATGCCACCCAAACCCATGGAGAAGGAGGAAGAAGAAGCACGAAGAAGAAACCCAGGACAACATCCTGTGCCCTCCATCTTGCTTCCATCCACAGCATACTGAAAATCCCAAACCTCAATTTCTCACCAAGTGATACACCTACACTGCTCTCTATAATCTATTTCACACTTTTGTGGATTCCAATCTATCTTGAAGTCTGGGAAACTTTCTCCATGAGTGAGGGTCAGAGTCAGTGCTGCCCTGGGGGTCAGGGCACCCCAGAGCAGACACAGAAATATTCCCTGGGTGCCCTGGGTTTGCACAAAACTCAACCCAGATTGTAGCATTAACTGATCTCCTTTCCTGGTTCTGTTTCAGCAGTTAAACCCTTGCACAAATGCAATCTGAAGTTCTAAACAGGCTCTGCTCTTTCCTGTCTCTGTGCTCAGGGCCCAGGGAAGAATTCCTTCACCCTTTTCATCCCATGACAGCAATGTCACTCTGCCTTCAAACTTCAGATAGAAAATGTACCAGTAATGCACAAGGTCTATCAGTAGCATAAGGAGACCTTCTAAAAGCCTAAAATTCATACAACTAAAGACCTTAATTTTCATAAATGTCCCGTGTGGCCTCAAAGAAAGGCTTTCTGCTGTATTTAATAAACATCACAGTGTAGGCATGCTGCCAGCCTTCACATGGGCCGGGGACACACAGTAAGTTCCTCCATCTTCAGTGTTTACTTCATGGCTGCTTTGGAATCAGCAGTGGCTAACTGTGCTGATGGAAACCTTGCCTGAGGTGGCTGAGCAGTCATTAAACCCTTAGCCTTCTGTTCAATATGAAATGACATGCTCATTCTGCATTTCTTTCACTGAGCTGCTGTGGAGGAGCCATGATTCAATTGATATGCCTGGCTCAAGCCCAAAAATGATTGCAGTGCACTTTGCTGTAGCAGGCTGTCAGCTCACATTCAGAAAGCCATACAGGATGCAATTGTCTGGTCACTGGAAATAGCTTTGGTGCATATTTAAGCCATTTCAGTGTGGCAATATGAGAATTAATTCTCTCTTCTCCTCCTGGAAATCGATCATTTGCATGGCAGTGCTGCTCAGTGTGCACAGAATCACGGCATCCCGCAGCATATTAATATTTTAGTTTATCTCTTAAGTTATTTTTAGCAGCCAACTGTCCTTGTGTGAAGGCCCAGACTGCTCAGGCCTGTCATGGGCTGCTGTCATGCAGCTCCCAGCACGCTGCAGCCTCCTCTGTGATTAAAGTCATCTCTGAACCACCACTCTGACACATGGAATCACCACACACAGGGTGCCTGGTCCCACCTGCTCACTGCTTATTAGCCTCTTCTCCTGCAAGTTTTAACAGCAGCTTGTGTTTCAGCTGATAAACACCTAGAACTGAGGTTCACTATAACAAAACACAGCACTTTGGGATCTGTTTATTTTGAGTGACTGGAGCATATTCTGTTTTTCAGTAGGCATTTCTATTTTTAGCATTTTAATGATTGAGAAATTTCTAACGATCAAACTTAATTAAATATCAATATTCTGGCTTTACAGGCAAGAATCACATTCAATAAACCGGGTGGGTAATAAATTCTATTGCTTTGTCCTTCTTTTTGAAAATGCAGAAGCTTTCTATAGGAGCTAAAATACTAGAATATCAATTTGGAAATGGATTTATGTCAAATTTTATATGCTGAAAAGAGACGTGGTCCCCAACTGAAACTTTTGCTGCTTTTTTGTGACATAATAAAGGCTCAACAAGATCTGTGGTGTGTTAGCTGTACATACAACATATTAATTATCTCAATTTCTCTACTCCTTCAGAGCAGAACTTTTGCATTTTGGCAAATTAAGATAGTGCACATAGTTATTAAGGGATATATTAATTTTATTATTTCCCCCCTTCCAATACAGAGAGTGAGCATATGGGTTGTTGAAATCTTCAGCAATTGGTAATGTTACAGAATTTGAACTTACTAGGCAGAAAACAAGGGAAATGCCAATGTCAGTGGAGGAGCTCTGAGTCTCACAGGCTTCACCTTCAGGAGCCAGTCTTTCTGAAATTATGGCTTGATTTTGCTTTCTCTCCCCACATAACCACATTACACTTGTGATGGTCTCTGCACAAAGAAAACAAAAAAGAGAAGAATGCAACTGTAGCCATGATATTTTCTGAAAAATCCTTTCCTTAGGATTTTTCCTCCTGAGAAGCTGAGAGGCCTCAGGAACAAAATGTAAACAATGATTATCTGCTGCTGTGGAATGCTACAGGTGCATCTGTGATTGGTCTCATGTGGTTGTTTCTAATTAATGGCCAATCACAGCCCAGCTGTCCAGACTCTCAGTCACAGGTCTTTGTTATCATTCCTTTTTCTATTCTTAGCTAGCCTTCTGATGAAATCCTTTCTTCTATTCTTTCAGTATAGTTTTAATATAATATATATCATAACATAATAAATCAGCCATCTGAAACATGGAGTCAGATCCTCGTCTCTTCCCTCATCCTGGGACCCCTGTGAACACCACCACATGCAACTCATATTCACCTGTAAAACTGAAACAGAAGAAGGGTGGAGAGCTCTCTCATGACTTGGCTTCTCGTGTGATTTCTGCCCAATGCTGCTCTGCAGCTGCCACCACTGGGAAGAGGAAACTCCCCAGGAAGAGCAAATCCTGAGCTGGAGCAAACCTTGTGTCCTGCAGCCTCTCCCTGCTTGTTCCTGCACCTAGGACAGGGACTCAGCAGCACCTCCAACCCTTCCCTCCCCTCCTGCTCCATCCCTGAGGCCAAACACCCCATCCTGGAGCAAGCAGGGCTGGGATTCTCACCCTTGGCAGCCAGGCTGGAGTAGCAGGAGGAGAAACCCTGCTCCCTGCAGGGCTCCTCTGCCTCGCGCCAGCAGATTGGCATCACCACTGAGCAGGGGCTGAGCAGTGTTTGAGCTGCCTGTGGTTAAACACTACCGAAGGGCAGAAAACAAGAAATTCCTGTATTTCACAAAACAGCTTTACTTCCCTACAGGAGAACCAAAGTGGGGGATCGTGCAGTTGTTATCTGCTGCAGGGGTTGTTATGTACAGTGGAGGTTGGGTAAATAGAGCACAGAAATATTAATGAAGTATTTCTGTACTCTGGTACACAAGTAATGACTGCTTATTCAGCTTTTGCATTTTCTTGAGCCAATTCCAGAGGAGTGTTATTTTTCATTTCTTCAGTCCCTTGCTTATAGATACACTTATGTTCACTCCCTCATGTGGTATAAGATGTCTGAACTTTTTAAAACAATGTATTTTGCAGAAAAAAATAGATTGTCTTATGTCTATAGTCATTATATGATACAACAAATACTACCAAACTGGTATAAGAGGAATTGAAAATCTTAATTCATACTATCAAATAAATCAAGTAAATCAAGTAAATCAAATAATATGACAGCTCTTCTTGAGCAAATCATATTCTCAAGAAAAGAGACCCAGATCTGAACTAATTTTTAAGAGTAATTCTACATAATAGATTCCATAATAGATTATAAAAATTCAGATGCTCAGTACTAAACTATCTTTCAGAATATAAGAGACATATGATGGGGAGGATATGAAAAGGGTAATTAATTGGTTCATCATTTATTAATTATAAAATAAGGAGTTGGAAGGGGTGGCTTTGTTTAAAACACCTAGACTTCACTGTAACCACATGTTAAAATCTCAGCAGGATTGCTTTTAGGAGGAAATGGGATAAAATCACATCATTAATTAACTTATAATTTATTAATTAAAAAGGAGGTGGAAGAGGCAGAATTGCTAATGAATATTACAGTCTCACTAAGACAATCAAGGCTTTCATTGTGCCCAACATGCAAAGCAAGGGCTGCCCCAATTCCTGTGCACACACCTGGGGGGTGGGCTGGGGGCTCCTGGCACAGCACACTTCGAAATGATTGTCAGGACTGTGTTTGAATGGCAGAGAGATGGCAGAGCCCAGAAAATGAAGAATGTGCTGTGATACAACACAGCCACACTGTCCCCTCCCTGCACTGAAATTCCCAGGTCATGAGAAACTTGTTCTGGGCACTTGGTCATGAAGGGATCAACACAAACTGCCCCAGGGGCCTTTGGGCTGAAAAACTGGGATGAGTGCTTAAACCTAGATAAAAAAGCCCAGCATTTGGTAATTAAAGCTGATAATAGCTTGATTGCAGGTCTGTATCTAGCAAAGCACTTCCGTGCATGCTGAGCTTGAAGTAATTAATTAGTTTTGCTTACAAGCTTTAAAAAAGTCAGGTGAATGACTTCTGTAAGCAGCAGCAGATCTGGAAAACTAAGCTGAGGCTTACTTTGAAAAGAGATTTCTAAAACAACCTGCAGTTTTCTTTCTGTGTCACTCATATTTCAGCCTTGTTAGGTCCTCCATGGCAGATAATTAGATAACACAACACTGCATCTGAACATGTGCATTCACTGCTTAAAT
Organism: Camarhynchus parvulus; assembly: GCF_901933205.1. Lineage (NCBI taxonomy): Eukaryota > Metazoa > Chordata > Aves > Passeriformes > Thraupidae > Camarhynchus > Camarhynchus parvulus. Next base: position 19,998,395 of record NC_044581.1, on the reverse strand, counting down.
TCACTGCATGTCCTAAACAAGCCAATAAACAAAAGGTCTCAGGTGCTCAGCAGCACTTTGCAGGATGAGGCTGGTAATGAGAAGCGACTACTCATAGGACTCCTGCTTATGTCTACAGTAAAAGCACTCCTGGCTGCAGCCCAGATAATCACAAACATCCCTTTTGTGGGTGTGGGCAGGTAAGAAGTGCCACAGCCTCCTGTGAGAGAGCTCTTTGTCATTTCTTTCCCCTGTCTCAGAAAGCAGCAGCAGCATGGCATTGCTGAGTACAGCAGCAGCCACCCAGAGAAATTGGATCTTGTGTTGGAGTGGGTTTGGGAGCAGCTGTACAAGGCACAGAAGGTGTCCTGTGAAAAGCAGGGCTGTGTTTGACATGCCTTCAGTGGCTCAGCAGCAAAAGGTTCCTGGCTGCTGAGCATTATTTCTCACAAGTGTCACCTGTGCCTCCACGGGCCAGAGAGGTGCTGAATTCATGTTTAATAGGCTGCTTCTGTAAACACATCCTAATGGAAACAGTGTTTGCCAGCAAGGGCAGCTCTGCCCATGGCTTTCAGTGGGAGTAAAGTGCCCCTGTGCTTGGATCTCATTCTGCACTGCAGGGCCTGTGCTCCTGGCCATGCTGGTAGAAAAAGCACGCTGAGGTGTTTTCATATCCAATTCTGCAGGCAAATGCCACAGTTAGCACATGCCCCCCCAGGGCAGGAAAACCCAAAAGAGCCAAGAAAATCTCTGTGTGCCATCTCAAGGAGCTCTTCTAAGTTTCACCCTTAAGAGAATGAAATCTATATATCTATATAATATATAGATCAATATGTCTATATAATATATATCTATATAATATACAGATATAATCTATATATCTGTGTATATATATGATATATAATCTATAGCTTATATATCAGATATATATCTGATATATAATTATTTATATATAATCTATATATTATATATATAGTATGTATATCTATATAATATATATTATATAGATATAAATCTATATATCTATATAATCTATAATTATTGAAACAATTAGTTTAGACTTATATAGAGGCAATCCAAGGCTCTGCTCCCAGATAAATGGGTGATTCATTTCAATGGCTCATCCTAAGCACAGAGAAGTGATTGCAGACCAAACCTGACCACAGCTGTGCCTGCCTACATCACCTTTCAAAAGACTTGGAACAAATCCTACTCAGGACCACAGCAGGGCTTACCTGGAAGAAGCAGCCCTAGTTTCATTCATGCATTTCAGTTATTTTAATTTTTTTTTTCAGTGCAGTCTGAGCCAAACTCCCCAGCCCTAACTAAACACTGCTGAAATCTGGCATCCTCCTCGTGTAATTGCCAAGGCATTTCTATTTGTGATGGAGCTCAGCTTTATATCAAGCTTGACTTTCTCACAGATATTCATTTCCACAGTCTTTTATTTCCCATTGACTGTAACAATTCAGAGCCACAACTCCTCCTGGTATGGTGTGATGAAGGTGCAGAGCTTTGAGCAGGAGCTGAAGGAAACCATCCCCAGAGTGTGTCAGTGCAGGGCCAGCAGCACCCTGCCACTGAACCACTGGAAAGTAAAGCTCCTCTCATCCACAGAGCTGTGAGACAAACTCTGCTATGCATAAATCACACTGCTGTCCAGGGCTGAACACCACACAGGTGCTGTTTTAGGAACTCTACCTCAAAACAGCCAAGTTAAGCTCACTATTGTAAGAAATCCTTGCTCTTTAGAAGGCCCAAACACGTGGCACTAATACCTGCTAAAAATAATATGTTTCTTTCAAAGCAAAAGGAAGCAGAAAACTTAAAGAAAGTACGCTTTCAAAAACATTTCAATATTTGCATTTTTGCTGATCTAGAGGAAGAAAGGATCCAGGTTGCCTGAGAAATGGATTATTCAGAAGAATAATGTGAAATTCTTTCCCTCTAGGTGCTGCTTGTGGTAACAGGGGAATCAGAGCCTGTGTTTAATTTCCCCAGACGGCTGTGCAGACCCAAACAATGTCAAAGATACTGCTTCAGGGAGTGCTACATCACACACATGGGGCACTTTGCTAAACCAAGTCTCTCTGCTATTTTCCACAGCAACCTGATCCTTCCCTTTGAATTTTTATAAAGGTGTAGCACAGGTACAGCGAGGCAAGAAAGGGTTAAGAGGAAAATGTGGTCTTCATACTTTTCTGATTTTGTGAGCATGAATCTCTTTCATGGAAGAGCTGTCAAGTCAGCCAAGGAAACAGGTCTGCTTAGGTCTCCTGACAATACCAACTGCTGCTGTTCATGTATCCTCAGTGACAGCAGCAAGATGAAAATCGAAATGAATCGCTCTACAAATGAGACACTTTTCTGCTTTGACTTTCCAAATGTGACAGTGTTGTTTGTTTTTTCAGTCAGCAACATTTAGAGATGTTAGAAGGCTCTGGTGTCAGGAAATTGCTCAGGGGGCAGTTTCAAAAATTTCAAAATAAAAGGGGGGGAGAAATCTGCATAACAGTTGCTTGCATAATAACGTTTGAATTTCTGTCCATTAGTACTAGTGCTACAAAACTGAGCAGCAAAATATTCCTAGCCAAACAAACGACTGCAGGCTTTGAGCAGCAACTGGGAACATTTCATATCTCACTACAAAGTATTTATTCATTATCCTTGCTGTGCTAAGGGTGCAAAATGTGGGTCCTGGCCACAAAGCTGAGCCCTAGCTCCCCTGGAGGGGCTGCAAAGCACAGATCCATTCCCTCCTGCCCTCTGCTTGGCAGAACCTTTGTCAACAGATCACAAATTACAGAGAAAAAGATTGTTAAAAGCGTTCTTCTTCTTCAATATCGGTTTGAAATAAGAACATTTGACCTCCTATGCAAAGAGCTGAAAACACCCTCCAAACAAGCATCTGCAGTGTATGTGAAATAATATTTCTCCCCAGCTTGTACCAGGAGAGCCCAAGGCACAAGGTGTGCACTGAAACCCATCAGTTCTCTTGTTTTGTGAAATATGCAGCAAGAAACAAAAACCAAACTTGTAAAAGACTGATTTTTTAACAGTTGCATTAAAACTCATGAGCCGTATCAAAACAAACACTGAAATATATTTTGTACATCCAAATGAAACCTTCCTTTTAAAATACACCTTCACTGTGTCATTCTTCTCCCAATGTAACACCAATAAAAATCCTATTACAAGAGGCACATTCCAGCTTTTAGATTTCCCCACAATTTCAAAAATAGAAAAAATGAAATGCTATAACCCCTCTCCCAAAAAAAAAAACCAAACAAAAAACACAAAAAAAAAAAACCACACACAAAAAACCCAAAACAAAAACAACAACAAAAATGGAGCAGGCTTTTAAAAATGCATTATATATTTAATTTTATTTGGCTTCAAAGGACCATAGGGCTTACAGACTCCTCTCCATGGTGGTTACAGAGGTGCCTCTCACAGTAGATCAGCCCAGGCAGTGCTGCAGCAGCACAGACAGAAATTCTCTCGCATCAGGATGGTTTTGGAGTGTACTCGGGGATTTCTTGTGTAACTGGCTCAGTTACTCAGTGATATCCCAAATCTCTAGAAACTTTTGGAAGTTTTCTGCAAATCCACCAAGTGAAAACCTGTTCTTAGTCCATGAATATTTCTCCAAAGCCCATCCTTGTCAAACAATCAGCTTCAAAACTTTGTTATGTCAAGGAAAATTTATTGTAGGGAACAGCCTCTCAAAATCCCTGGGTTTGCAGTTGCCAGCTGTGAGACATCCACAGAGCCCAATTCTGTTTTAATAATTAATATCAGCACTAGGTGCTAACGGCACTTCCAGTTTGAGAGGCTCAAAGTGATTTACAAATAGTAATTAAGCCTCCAAACATGTTGGGAGTATCCCCACATTACCAATGAAGGAGGCAAACTCTGTCATCTGGTCACTTTATACAGAAAACCTGTGGGATTTGTCAAGAAAAAGCATCAAGAACCACACAACTCCAGCTCTGTACTGCCAGCACAAAGCCATCTTGTGTTCCTGAGGTTTTGTTAAGCTTTTTTTTTTTTAAACTATTTTCAGATTATACAGTATTTTATTGAACCATAGGGATAAAGAAAGACAGAAATTCTCCATCATGAACTGGTTGTTTATGATAACCAGATTATTTTGCAGCTGGTCTTCTCTGAAGCTGAGGAATAAGTGAAGATGAGCACCATGTCACTGCAGTGCCCAGCACTGCTTTGTCAGATCTTGTAGTTTAGCTGCTAAATTTAGAGCTATTCTTTAAAACTCTCCATGCTCAGAATGTCTACTTGGGCTGCTTTTTAAACTCTTTTTGTTTTCCCCACAAATTAGGCAATACAGCAGATTTTTACAAATAGCTGGGGAAGAGGCAATTTTTTTTTTTTTTCTTTTGAAATTGCTGCAATCAGGGGTGTGTTCTGCTGAACAAGTGGCAGTAAAGGGAGAGTGTTGGCGACAGAGATTTGCCTTTTGATTTCTTTGTTGAAGGGTGCTCACGTATGACCCTCTGCTCTCGCTCAAGACAAATTCTCTGCATCTCTAAGTCAAAGACCTGAGAGCCAGTCCAAACTTAGGACACAAAAAACCTCAAACTATCAGAATAGTCAATTATACAAAACCTTTACCAGATGTTGCCTTATATATCAAGAGTTCATTATCACTATAGTGCAAGGATTCCATATTACCAGAGTTTCATACCTCCTTGATGTTTCTTGTAGGCATCTCGTCTAACTACTGACTGTTCCTGGTCCTTGCAGTAGCCATCTGACTCCAGTTCCCACCAATCCACTCTTTTATAACACTGTTCTTATTAGCTACAGGTGTGGCCTGTTATCATCAGGCGTGCTCTCAATCTTTAGTAATTTTAGGGGATAAGATTACATTCTATACCATCTTCATTTACCCATACTGTATGCCCCTACAATTCCCCCTTTTTCTTTTAATTAAAGAGTTGCAGCATTTCTAGAAGGACTGATTCAAATAAATTAACACCGTGACACATTTATACATTTCATTTAGAACTAAGATTTATACAAATGTTCAAACAGCATACTATAGTACAGATATATATATATTTCTAAGTGTTCATTCAGTTCTATAGCTTTTCCCAGTTTACAAAGCACTTATCTTCAAGGTCTTTTACACTCATATTTAACAAACACCAATAGCAGTAATTGATACTTTTTGCCGATAGTTTAGTACTCAAATCCTGCTTCCCCGAATCCACAGGGTTATATGGTCTAGTTCAGTTTCCCCAAATCCATGGGGTTATATGGTCTAGTCCTGAATCCACAGGGTAATATAGTTTAGTCCTGAATCACGTCGGGATCACCATTTGTTGTCTCATATATCAAGAGTTCTATTATCATTATGGTGCAAGGATTCCATATCACTAGAGTTTCATACCTCCTCAATGTTTCTCCTAGGCATCTCCTCTAAGCACTGACTGTTCCTGATCCTTGCAGTAGTCATCTGACTCCTGATCCCACCAATCCACTCTTTTATAATACTGTTCTTATTAGCTACAGGTGTGGCCTGTTATCATCAGGCCTGCTCCCAATCTTTAGCAATTGCTCCAGGTGCAACTCTTTACGGGATAAGATTACATTCTATACCATCTTCATTTACCCATACTGTATCCCCCTACAACCAGATGACTGATGATAGAGCTATCAGCATGCTTTCTCTTCATTGTAGTGCTGATGCTTGTGCATCAAAAAACTCCCTCAGTCCATTTGTGGAGGATGCCAAAAGCCAGAAATATTCGGTATTTTGTTTAGGCAGTCTGAATTCCTGTACAAACAAGCATGAGGCAGCTCAATTAGCAGGACTGCACTCCCAAAGATGTAACAATCCTGAAGTGCAGGCAAAGCTTCCAGTGCTGATCAATCATTTCCCATCCTTCCCAAAGAAAGCAGAACTGCTGCCAGCTGGCACAGGGCCAGTGAGGGGCTTGATAGGGAATGCAAGAGAATTTAATTCTGGGGGTTTTGGCAGCACTAAGCTGAAGACAGAAGAGTAAGTAGGGACTTCTTTGGCTGTCAGCAACAGAATATTGCCCTCCTCCACAGGGACAGGCTTGTCCAAGGAGCATGTAAACCCCTACAGATTTCACCCTATGGATATCAGGCCATTGCCTCCCCCTTCTGATATTTTCTATGTGCCTTCATCTCCTTTCTAATCCTTCCAGAGCAATAGCCTCTATTTTTTTTAAGCCTCCAGTATTCCCCACCAGTGCATCTGATCCTTTTCCATTTGGCCACTCCATCTGAAAAGTAGCCCTAGCCCTTCAATATCTCTGCACTCCCCCGACAGGCAGAGGAGCAGGGCCAGAAATTATAAATTACTCTATTGTGCCCCCAAACTGGCAGCCCAAGCTGCTTGCTGATGCATAAATTTACAAAGAATATTCCTGTCTTGGCCATCCATGTGCCAGTCTGGAGCTGGGGTGGCAGAGCCAGCCTGGCCAGAGCCGGTTTTTACAGGGCTCAGTGTAGGGATTCCAAAGGGACCACCCCAAGGACATGAGGTGTGCCATCAGGTGTGCCAGGTTGCCCTGCTCTAGGATACCAGTGGGTTTTTTCAGAGCACTTAAAAGGTATAAATAAACTGCTCTGGCACAACTGAGCTGGGTTTGGGGATGCAAAAAGCAAGAAATTTTCACATCTGTCAGATTAATTTGAATGATGTTGGTTAGTCAGAGCAGTTCAGTGGTTTGGAAAGTAAAAATGAGTCCTCAAGAGAGGAGTGGGGCCTCAGGGAAACTGATGATAAACAGAGTTACCAGCAGGCTACACAATTTCCTGCAACATTCATCCATGAGTGTGAAAGCCATGTGTGTCTGTAATTTGTATGTGCACACACACATCTACAGATCAGACTGGAGAAAGAGCAAGGGGCCTTTTGTCCCTTAAGTCATTGGAGCTGAATGGATTTAACCAGCAGCCTGATAAATTATAACTCCCTTCATTTGCTCAGGTGCCACCCTCAGACTGTGGCAGTGTCCTGGGCAGGGATGGGTGGCAGTGCCAGTCCTGGCCCCTCCCCAGGCAGCCAACAGGCAAGAACTGCTCCTTGCCATCCTGCATTTCCTTCTTTGCCCATTGAAGGAATCCTTCTTGCTACTGTGCAGCTTTTAAGTCAATCCTGCCTTAACAGTTTTGAAGAATACATATAATACATATAATATTTTATATTTTATTTAGTTATTATGCTTGAGCTACACCAGAAAAATGTAACATTGACCATTTCCCAGCATTTTTGGAAACCCAGGATTCCTTTTCTTCCTACCTGAGCATTTCTTTTTCAGCCCAAGTCCTGGTTTGACTGGCTTTTCTGAATGGAGCACCATAAAGAAGCACAATATTTCTGGGATTATAGAAAGTGGGTTCACTGCAGGGTTCAAGCACCAGCTGTTGATCTTTGTTCCTGTAATTTGTCATAGCATTACTGCAGCCCCTAAATAACACAGGGCTGAATTGCCAAACTAAAACCACCTCATTTGTACAGATTCCCTGTGACAAAAATAGCAGGACCCAAATTATTGGGTAATGCAGCTTCTGGCACTGCACAGAATTGATCAACAGCAGATTGTAATCTCTTTTAGACCAGTATGAATAACCAGATGTAAACTGGTCCAACAGGGGTCAGAACCTGCCCACAGAGTGCACCCAGCTGTCTCTGCTCATCTGCTGAGCACCAGGACCCTAAGGCAGGGAGTGCTGCTGGGGAAGGAAGGTCCCACCTGAGCCTCAGCCTGGCTGCTGGACAGCTCCAAAAGGGCCTTTCTGCTCCTCATCAGGGTCTCTGGCAAGGGCTAAAATGGCCCAGAAAGAACTAAGTTTGAAATACTTGGGAAATGTGGTTGCAAATTTTGTGTGTTATAGAAAATCAAACACCCAGAGTAAGAGAATCCTGTATTATTTGGGAGTAAAATGCCCATGAAGGTCACACTGCTCAGTACACGGTGACAAGCACATTTTCTAAAGCCAGCCTGGCATTCCAGTGCATCCTGTGCAATCCCAACTCTGTGCTGAGTGCAGGTGGAACCTCACTTCATAGGAGAGACTCCCATCCTTCTGTCATTAAAGATACATGAAAGACACAGCAAATTCAGAGACTTTCAGAAAATACACGAAAGACTTAGCAAATTCAGAAAACTGGCCCCGTGATTTATTTCAGGTATGATTTTTGGTCCTGTGATGTATTTCAGGTATGATTTTTGATCCTGTGGTTTATTTCAGGTATGAGTTTTGGTCATGTGATATATTTTAGGTACGATTTTTGATCCTGTGATGTATTTCAGGTATGATTTTTGGTCATGTGATATATTTTAGGTACGATTTTTGATTCTGTAATTTATTTCAGGTATGATTTTGGTCCTGTGGTTTATTTCAGGCATGATTTTTGGTCCTGTGGTTTATTTCAGGTATGATTTCACTTTAAAAGTGAAGCATTAATGGTATAGACAGAACATACAGTGCACACAGTTTCTGACAGTGCAAGAAGGGAGCTTTGAGTATCCAGAAGATCAGGAGTCATTACTTTTTTGGTTATTCTGATCTGATTTTTTTCTGATTTGATTTATTTTAGACAAACTAAAATGGGTTGTAGTACAAAACCTCTAAATAAGCTCCTGCCTGGCAGCATGCTGGAATGCACCTTGCTCATATTCCCCACCTCCTGCACTGGGGGAATTTTTCTGTGAGCAGCTGTTTAGAAAGTTGTTCTGCCAGGAGCTCTTGGCCATGTGCTGCATGCAACATTTTCACACAATAAATTTAAGAGAAGGTAACCTCATTATGCAATTGTTCTTGTGAACATTAGGAAAGCTATTAAAAATTGATGTGATCATTTATCACAAGCATAATTATTACAAATACTAATACAACAGATGTGATTATAGTTTACAAGTCAGTGCTACATGGGAGGATGGGATGTTGGCAATTGTTTGTCACACTTGGCTTAGAATTAATTTTTATTAAATAATATTATAAATGCATCATTTTGTTTTTTCAACTGTGCTCACAGATGGATGTTTGTCTTCTAGTGGCTCACTGTTTAAGTTCTCTAAATAGTTGTAACTTCTAATATTAAAATGAGTAAGGCACCAAATTATGCCAAATATTTCACATGCTCCACATGTCAAACCCAGTTTGATACAAAGGATTGCTTGTGTATTTTGCAGAATGCAGGACACATTGTACAAGTTAACCAGCTTTATAACAAAATGCTCCTTCTGGCTTGATGCTAGAAAATATTGCTTCTGAAAGGAGATTATTTATTTATTCATAACAAAAACCCAGCAGTCCTGCCATGTGGTTTGATGTCAGATATGCAGTGTCAGGCTTGCTCTGTTAGCCAGGACCATTTGCCTGCCCTGTGTCATCTGTAAAAATCTCTGTGCTCTGTGTTTACCTTTTGGAGCACTCCTTCCAGACATAGGTGTTTGCTAATATCCAAATGCTAAATAAATCAATAACAAGTCAGACTTTGTGCAAACAGGAACAGAAGATGGGGTGTCAGCATCACCCTGGGACACATGACTGACAGTTAATAATTTCCTACCTAGTGGTCTATAGATAAGCTTATTTTTGCTTTCACCTTAATACCAGGTTTTATGCAGATGGCATCAAAAATACCTCTTCTACTGTCATTTATAGTGACACTTGCACTCAGCTCATCTAATAGCCTTATTCAGCAAATACTATCAAAAATATGCAGCTAAATAAGAGTGCTTCAAAAAATATTAGAATTCGTTTCTAAGGCCCTAATGCTACCTTTAATTAACTATAGAGCAGAAATATTGTCCCTGTCAAGTGTAGGCTAATCCATTAAATTCAGGATTTTGAATCCTTGGTGGTGCCTGTGATTTCAGCATTTTCCTCCCCTACCTCTTCTGCCTGGTTTCAAAAAAAAAAAGTTGCAATATGCAAAATGTGGAGGTTCTTGAATGGTGTCCTTAAAACAAGGATAGGGGTGAGCCCAAATACCAGGCAGATGGAAAATTAGATTTAAGGGTAGATGAAAATACCCCTGCCTTTGAATTGCTAGGATAAAATGGAACAGATACCTCTCAGTATGGGGCTGTCTGTGAGAGAGCTGAATTCACTGCACTGCTTAATCCGAGGAGAGGAGAAACAGAGCAATTTATCAAAAGCATAAAACAGTATTTTCATCCTGCTGCTCTCCATTCACACAGGAAAAAAAAAATCGTGAGTTGTTTAGAGAAAGCACAGATAGGATTGTGCTCAAGATTTCCAGGGAGAGGAACAAAACTGGGCTCTGTCCTCGACTGCTGCAGCCCCTGCTGCCCTGGGCACTGGGGCTCACACCCTCGCTGTCCTGTCCTGTCCTGTCCTTCCATCCCTGTCCTGTCCTGCAAGCCCTGCCAGCCCTGCTCTGTCCTGCTCTGTCCTTCCATCCCTGTCCTGCCCTGCCATCCCAGCCCTGTCCCTGTCCCTGTCCCCCCCAGTGCTCCCAGCCCTGCACACCCACAGCCCTGGTGACATGCTGAATTGATCATGCTGAAATCCACGATGCCTCACGAGGCAAAGGGGTCACGCTGAACCCCCCCATGGTTTCTGTGGAGACAAATCGATTCTCAGCTTTTACACCTTAGATGAGTTCTAAGTTTTCAGCCAAGTTTTGTCCTAATTTTAGCTCCCACAGGAGATAGAACCAGAGTAGGTAAGCTGCTGCTTTCACTCAGCACAAACACTGGCAAACCCAGGGGTTTTATTCAACCCCAAATGACAACTTTAGGAGGAGAGACAGCCAGAAAGCTCTCTGGCCTCCCAGGTGTGGCATTCACCTGAAATACAGATGACCTAAGATCCTGTCCTGGTACCAAATTAAACACAACAGAAGGTTCAGCCTGAATTTGCACATCCCTGTCAGCCACACACTCTGACTCAAATGGAATTTAATTCTTTCTGCAGAAAGGAAACTCTGGCAGCTGAATTTGAGAGCAGCACCTACACTCAATTGACCTTGTAAGGCAAGTTCAGCCCTAATATTCACACCCTTAAAAGCCATACAGGAGGTTGAGAAGGCTGACCCATCTCTTATCAAGGTATCATTCATTACCAAACACATTTGTCAACTATCTAGGGCAGAGTACACAGCTCCCTTCCCTAGAAAAGCCACAAACACAGATATTTGCATCATTTCCAGACCTGCCCATTTTGCAGCCAGTAACTCACCAGGCACAGCCTGAGGAGACCCTTCTGGTCACTGCCCATGCCAGGTGCCACCAGTTTGTGCCCTATCTGCAGAGGGACACCCTGGGGACAGCCTGGCAGGGCTGGGTGCCCTCCCTGGAGTGCCACGTCCCAGGCAGGTCCCTCCTGCCCCTGCTCTGGCACAGCCAGCAGAGCTTTGAGATGCACAGGATGGAGGGAAAGGCTCAGCTTTATGGAAATGTTATGGAAAGCTCTTCAAAAATCCTTCTGGAGTAGTAAAAAAAGAAAGGGGAAGTGAGTATTGTTAACAAAACAGAGCCCCTTGAGACGTATTTTATTTGCCAAGCAATGTACACAAAAACCAGATTAATTAAAGTTACATTCGTATATTTTAAACAGCCTTAAATTATTGATTTCCATTTTAAAAATATATGCAAGCACAGTTTCTTCAGCAATAAATTTTTAAGATGGTGGGACATTTTACATCATACTGTTCTCTGGAGGCTTTTCCTTGCATCTTGGATTGTTCATGAAGCCAGGAATAGAGGAATAGCAATACTGTCTCTGTGGACAAATCAAGTCACCCTTTCACAGGACAGCATCACTTTCCATTCTAAAATTGCACAAAGCAAGTGGTAAAATAGACCAGTAAGGCACAAATTTGAACAGAATTTTTAATTCAATGCTTTGCTTCTCAAGCTGCAAATTGAGTGAAGTTTTACACGCAGGTGATACACAGAAAAGTCTTCATAGGTTGAGATTTAAGTCTTGTAATTTTTTCTCAAAAATGTTGGACGATAAAAAGCATCTAACCTGCCCCTCCCCAACTCCACAGAGTGAGCAGAATGTGCAGGAAAGCACAGTCAGAATTGGTGCTTGATGTGAAGAACGGCCACTGAAGCTGAAGCTTGCAAGTTTTTTGACAATTACAGCTCTACCCTGCTGTCCTTCAGTGAAGCTGATGGGAGGTTTGCCTGAAATTGGTTTTGTGAAGCCAACAATGTGAGACTGCCATGAATATTTTAAAGTAAAGGAGTTGGAATACTCTAATGATCTTATGTAAATCTAGTCTAAGAAATTCATTGGTAATTTTTTTTGAATGGGTCATTAAGCAGGGGAGAAAAGGTTGGAAAGCAGCCTGAAAAGGAGAACATTTTCAAAAGCCAAAATACTCCCCAAATGCTTCAGAGCCATCCAATTAATCTAGCTTGGGGAAGCCAAAGGAGAGCAAAGTGACAGAGCATCAAATACATGAGTAACTACAGGCAGATGCTCCAGTTTTTTTCAGGAGACAGCAGGAAGTCAGTAATGCATAGTTACCATGCTTAAATGCTGAATTTGAACCTTGTATGCATTCAAAAATGCCTGTGATTTAGCATTTTGCTCCTTATCATTAGTGCTAGAAACAGAAGTCCTGCAAAAATCCCAAAACAAGCAGGAGTACAAAGCATGGTGGTGCTACCTCTGGTGAGAGTGCCAGCACCTTGTGGTGCCCTGGCTCACCCAAATCCTCAGCACTGCACAGGACACTTGTTTGATTGGCTGTTCAATTAATTCTTCTTTTTTTTTCTTTCTTTTTTTTGCTGTGGAACAGCACAAATATTTCTCAAGAAATCGATTTTTTTTTTTTTAACCAACAAAACTGCCCTTGGCAGCTGAAGGACTTTTAATGCCTGATCTTCTCAGTCATTATGTGAATGCATACTATTATTTGGAATGTGGGAAGAGCACATTTATGAACATTTTTGGTGAAGAAGTGGCTGGGGTGGGGCTGTGTGTGCACAGCAGACAAACAGTTTCCCAGTCTGCCTGGCACAGCTCACTCATTAAATCCCATCAGTTTTCTGTTACTTTTCTCTTGAAGATTTATTTTGAAGATTTATTCCAGAAGCAGCACCACGTCTGCAGCGTCCATGCCACATTAGCAATTACTTACAAGTGTTTGGGATGTTGAAATAAATATGTACTTGTTCAGCTCATGCCCATGGAAAGGACTTTTCTCCAGGTGAGCTCTGGTTGAGGTGCACTCGGATCCTGGGGTGCTCTCCAGCCCTTCTCCTCCTGTGCTCAGGAGTTGTAGCAGGTTCTGTCTCAGGTTCTTGAGTTTTGAGCTAAGGACTGATGGCACCTTGTGATTTAATTTGGATTGCCAGCCTTGCTTGCTCAGGGAGACAGAAGGCATCAGTAACCAGGAAACATTTAGATCATATTCCCACCAATTCCCACCAGAGAAGTTTTTTATCTAATTCCTGCTGGAAAAGTTCTGTTCCTGTCTGATCCTCACGACTGCAGCTCAGTGACCAAGTTCCTGGCAACCTGCAAGGCATCTCCTCACCTCTGTGAGGCAAAAAGCCCTGGTCTTGGTTTGGAGGGATGTGAGGGTGACTGTGCCCACTCCAGCAGGCAGAGTGGGCACTGCAGCCAGGCCACACTGGGCTGGCCAAGCATCACTCCCATAACCAGAGAAAAAGGGGCTGCAGAACAGCAGTGGGCACAGACTGAGGAGCCCTCCCTCTGTATTTCCAGGGTTTGGCAAATTTTCCAACAAAGAAGTCATCTGAAACACTTGGGTCATTAGAATGGGTCAGCTATTACCTATGCAAATACCTGAATTAGCTTCAAAGAGATATGAATGTTGTGGCATTCACATTCTCTGGAAAAATTCCTTTGCCCAGGATTTTTCTCCTGGGAAGCTGAGAAGCCTCAGGGAAAAAGGAAAACAATTCTTATCTCATTTGCTTCTCCTGTGTTGTGCTCACATGTGGAATGTGTTTGGAGATTGTTTACCCACAGGTGATTGTTCCATTGGATTCTGCTGGGAGTTGTTTTCACTCTTTGGCCAATCAGGGCCAACCTGTGTCAGGACTCTGGAAAGAGTCACGAGTTTTCATTATTATCTTTTTAGCCTTCTGTAAGGATCCTTTCTGTATTCTTTAGTATAGTATAGCAGAGTTTTCTTTAATACAATATAGTATCATAAAGTAATAAATCAGCCTCCTGAGAGCATGGAGTCAGATGCATCATTCCTGCCTTCATTGGGTCACCCTGCAAACACAATAGCATGTCTTTGAAAAAGTGATCCTAGTATAAATACCAAATAATTTTTTATGAGGGAAAAAATCAGATTTTCATGGCTTTACTTAGAAGTAACGCTGATGGCAGCAATTCTGGGAAAAGACAAGTTTGGGTTTATGTGACAAACAGACCTTCACAAATTACTGAGGCTGTTTTGTAAGCAATTGGTGACCCACTGAAATGAGGCATGCAAGATACAGAAAAGATCTGGGGCCATTCCAGTGATTTAATAAGACGAGGACAATGCCAAGTACAAATAGAGGTAAAGTCTGGAAAAAACTGTAACAGTGAAGCCTCCTACATATAGCTAATCCAGATAATTAAACAAGAAAACCATTAAGATAGATATCATCCCTCGTAGCATACTTAGTGGCTTCAAAAAGAACTCCAAAACTGGTGTTTATGTGTGCTGGAGAAAGAGCTGGTACCCAAAGATGTGCTCATCATAGACAAAAGTATTATGATTGCTTTTAGGGAGAATTAAGAGACCTGGACCTTTCAGAAAAGTGAATAAAAAATATTTTGTTGACAAAATAACTGAAATTGGTCAGAAGAATTTTACCTAAATCCCTGGTTATGGGTCAGACACTTGGGAATGTCTTTGTCTGTGCTCCAGATCAGGGAACCCAAACTCCTCTCTGTTTTTCCCCCTGACACCAAGTGTCTCCTTTGGCCTCTGTCAGAGTGCTCTCCCCTAAATGGGGCTCATAAAGCAAAATAATGCTTCCCATCCAAAGCTCAAAAAGTAAATTTGTACTGGAGATGGCAGCTGAGTACCAAATGGCTTGGTGTAAACACAACTCATGGTTCCTCCATAGCCTCTGTGCTTGAAAACACCACACTGATTAGGAAGCTCACTGTTTTGCATGCCATGAAGCATCAGAAGCATTCCTTTCATTCTTATTAGGAATTAAGAAGTAGAATATAATTGTCTATACTGAAAGGGTTCTATATGGTCTCTATACTGAAATATATACTTTTTTCTCTATAGTGAAATATATCAATTTTTTCTCTATATTGAATATATATTCTATATATTCTCTACATTGAAAGGGTTGGAAAGTGTTGCCTATATTCAGACATTACAATAATGTCCCTTTCCCAACCCCTGGAGTAGGGAAGCATTTTGGATATTTATAAACTTGTTCATTAGTGCTCCCTTCCCTCCCATGTCAAGTTACATAAAGAATGAACAGGAGCACAAAAATTCACCCAGGGCCAAGATATTATTGATCATCATCATCATCATAACATTCCAGTGACAGCTGCTTACATTTACTGCTGCTCTAAATATTAATAAGGGTTAACTCTAAGTTATTGGCATTATTATAGAAAGAAATTGGATATCACATTTCTGTGTAAATTCCACTTTTTCATCCTGTAAATATCAGTGCATGTTAAATATTTGAATTTTCACTGTGTTAAAGGTTCTAAAGTTCAACGGTAATTAGTGTAATCAGGTGCCAAATGATTCAAGTCCCAGGAGAGCAGTATTAGAGAAGGAACTATGGCAAAACTTCAAGGGCTGAATCTATGGTATAATTAGTATAAACACTTTTAGCATAATAGCATAATGATATAATACTTATATCATTTGTTCTGTGGATTTTGCAAAGCACTACCTATAAAAATGTTGAAGGACCTTAATTTGACAAAAATAAGGGTTAAATTATCTTATAATTATGTGGCAGAGAACACAAATTACTTTAGGGAGAAGCCTAGCTAGTTGGATAGATGTTTCTGCAGCACAATCCAGAAATCAAAATTATATAAATCTAAGTGCTGTCTAATGTTCCCTAATATTTACTCTAAGTCTCATTTTCCTCCTCCAGAATAATTTCTGTTTCACAGGTTTGATACTGAATCCACTATCAGGAGAGGTGGTACCTCAGAAAGGAGAGCATAAATATCTGTCATCAAAGAAAAATAACTAAGCTGTACACAGCAATTAGCAGCCTTCAGTTCAAAATCTAATTTTGGAGTCTTGATTCTGGAAAACCTGACAAATAGCTGTGATTTCACTCCCATGAACAGCACTAAGGGATCTCTGAGAAAACATAGTTAAGACCTTGCATATAGGCAGTGATGTCTTTCTGGAGAGCATCTGATTCCAAAGGTAAATTCAAAGATCCCTGGTGCTTATGACTTATTAAAAACAAAAATCTCCAAAGATAATATTTTAATTAAAGCAATATCATTTCCTTGAATGCACAATTTCCTCTCTGTCCCTCGGTCTGTTCAGCCAGGCCTTGGGCAGCAGGAGCAGTTTGTGAGCCCCAGCATCAATGAAACCCCTGTCTCCTGGAGATTTGTGTGTCTTCATTGGCAGAAACACTGAGCTGGTCAGGCTGAAGCTTTTCTAGCAGTTGGGACATTTTTGGAGTAGTTTTGTCCTGCAAATCCTTGCACACTGTCTGGCATGGTGTTTGCCGGCCTTCCTTACCCAGGTGCCAGCCCCATGCAGCTCTCAGGGTGTGACTCCTGCTGGGATCCCTCCTGCTCCTTTGCCTGATCCTGACCAGTGGGTGCAGCAGGGATGAGAGGCAGGAAAACACACATGGACCTATACACTTGTAAAAGCTTTTTCTCCACATAAGCCAGCTTGTTTCTAAAATAAACGTGTGTCCCAGTGACACAGCAGGGAGGGTGGCACTGGTACAGACACTGCAGCTGCTTGCTGCCACTGCTGAGACTGGAAACACAAATCTCACTCTTCCCCCTGCCCTGTTCCCATCTTACTCAGTGTCCTGCAGCCTCAGGGGGAATCAGTGTGGCACCTCTGGGTCTTCTCCTGCAAAGTATTTGGAGTTCAGCCCCAAAGGGAGAATCATTACAGCCACAGGATAAACAATGCCCTGGTAAAGGCTGTCTTCACCTTTTTATTTTGCTGGGACCCATTCTTCTGACCTTTCTCCAGAGATGCTTATGTGATATGATGTGAAATACTCACCTAATCTAGATGACAGTGCAACGAGCTCATAGCCAGTGCACCAGGTGGGTGTTTTCAGCAGCTGAGGGAGCTGACTGTGCCAGGCTGATTAGTGCTTAACACAAACCAGCCTGGACACGTCAGGTCGGCCAAGAGCTGCATTTTCTGTGTTTCACACAACATTCACAGAACCACAGACTGTGCTGAGCGGGGAGGGACCCATCAGAGCCACCCAGTGCAGCTCCTGGCCCTGCACAGACACCCCAACAATCCCCCCTGTGCATCCCTGGGGGTGCTGTCCAAACACTCCTGGAGCTCCAGCAGCCTCGGGGCTGTGCCCATTCCCTGGGGAGCCTGGGCAGTGCCAGCACCCTCTGGGGAAAGAATTTTTTCCTGATATCCAACCTAACCCTGCCCTGGCACAGCTCCAGCCGTTCCCTGAGGTCCTGTCCTGAACAGGAGAGTGAAGAGATCAGAGCTGCCCCATTGTGAGGGTGTTGAAGACCCCACTGAGGTCTGGCCTCAGTCTCCTGCAGGCTGAACACACCAAGTGCCCTCAGCTGCTCCTCACTGAGGCTTCCCCTGCAGACCCTTCCCCACCCCCATGGCCTCCTTTGGGCACTCTCCAATGCCTTCATGGCTTTCTCCTGCTCTGGTGCCCCAGAGTGCCCCCAGCACTGAAGGTGAGGCTGCCCCAGCCCAGGGCAGAGCAGAACAATCCCCCTGGCCTGGCAGTGCTGGGGCTGATGCCCAGGACAGGGATGTCCCTGCTGGCTGCCAGGGCACTGCTGGCTCAGCTCCAGTGGCCACTGGCCAGGAGCCCCAGGGCGCTTCCTGCAGCTGCTCTGCAGCTCTCAGAGCCCCCACAGAGCCAGGGCAGAGCCCAGCCCTGCCTCAGCTGAACTTCACATGGCTGGGATTGCCCTGCTCTGCCACTGCCTGAGAACTTCACATGGCTGGGATTGCCCTGAACTGCCACTGCCTGAGAACTTCACATGGCTGGGATTGCCCTGCTCTGCCACTGCCTGAGAACTTCACATGGCTGGGATTGCCCTGCTCTGCCACTGCCTGGGGCTCTGCAGGGCCTCTCTGCCCTCCCAGGAGCCAACAGCTCCTCCTCATTCATGGCCACCAGCAAACTCCCTGAGGGCTCCTTTGGGTCCTGGCTCCAGACCATGAGTGAAGGTGTCGGGCACAGGGCTGAGGGTGGAGCCCTGCAGAGCCCCACTGGTGACAGGCCCCAGCCTGGTGTCACCCCAGCCACTGCCACCCTCTGTGCCCAGCCCTGAGCCAGCTGCTCACCCATCCCACGGTGAGTTTGTCCAGCTGTGGCCTGGACATTTTGTCCAGAAGGATCCTGGCAGAGATGGTATCAAAACTTTGCTCAAGTCCAAAAAGATTCCATCAAGTGGCTTCCCCTGATCAGCCAGGTGGGCTCCCTGCTGCAGGAGATCAGGTCTGACAGCTCTGACTGCGTGGTCCTGCCAGACCCTCAACACCTCCCAGAATAAAGTTTTCAGTGATTTTAGCAGGCTCTGAAGTGACACTGACAGCCCTGTAGTGTCTGGGGTCCTCCTTCTTGTCCTTCTTGAAAATCAGGATACCATTCACCAGCTTCCAGTCAGCTGGGACCTCTCCAGATCCCCAAGACTGCTCAAAAATCATCAAGAAAGGTTTTGCAATGACATCAGCAGCTCTTTGAGGATTCTTGGATGAATCCCCTCAGGCCTCATAGATTTGCAGGGATCCAGCTGGAGCAGCAGATCTCACCCAATTTCAGGGTCAGCTGGGAGCTGATCACTGTCACAGTCATGGTCCTCCAGCTCAGGGCACTGAGCCCCCTTGGTGCCTGGTCTGTGTTGAAGACAAAGACAAAGAACACAATAAACACTTCTGCCTTCTCCCTGTCCCTGTTTGGGAGGCGACCTCTTCATCCTGGAACAAGACATTGTTATTTCTGCACTCTCATTTTGCCATTAATATATTTGAAAAACCTCTTTTTTATTGTCCCTCACATTTCTAGCAACCTCAAGTCCAACTGAGCTTTGGCTGCACAGACTTTCTCCCTATGGTGGTGAGCAGCATCTCTGTGTTCTTCCCACAGCACCTGAACTTGTTTCCACTGGGTGTAAATCTTCCTCTTTGGCTGAATTTCCAGGAGGAGATTCCTGATCAGCCAAGCCACCCTTCTGCCTCACCTGCTTGACCCCTGACATTTGGGAATTGCTGCTCCATTGCCTTTAGGAGGTGATGCTTAAAAAGTGACAGTGCTGATGGACCCAGCACCTGCCTCAGCATTTTCCCTGGGGATTTAACTCACTGCTTCCCTGAGCAGCCTAGAGTCTGCTCCAATTCATAAAGTGTGTTTTCTAAACTCCTACCTGTTTGATTGACAATTTAATATCCTTTTGGATCTTTTTATTCCCCATGAAAACAAGCCCACCACTTCAAATGAAGGATGCTGTGTTTTTAATCAAATGTCAGGGTTGAGCTCCGGTGCTGTGGTGGAAAGCATTTGGCAACACAGGGCATGCAACAGCCAAGTAGAGGAAGAGAGCTCCCAAATATGTTCTCCTGCTTCAAGGTTATCTCTTAGGCTGAGGATTAGATGTTCATTTGCCTTGGCTCATGTCAGGGAGTGCTGCCTTGACTTCCATCCCCTCAAAGTGCTGCCTGTGCTATATTTAAGGCTGAAATCTTGAACAAAACTACACCTTTATATATATACTGCTATAATTGAACAAAACAGGTACTTTTCAAGCACTTCAGCCCAGTCTCCCTGTAAGTATCTCTCATTCTCCTCCCAGAGAAGGTTTATGTAAATCTTAATTACTGCATCACAGTTCCAATATTTACTGACATGCTGTAAATCCATTGTGTACAAAGCAGACTAGGATCCAATAATGCAGAGGCATTGTTTAATTATATGTTTATTAGAGCAGTAAAACTAATAATCCCCAGTAAAATCTTTGAAAATTATCCCGTCATGATAGAGTAATCACTGTCCTTTCAGAGAGGATAAAAGCACAGCAAACAGACACTGCTTTGTCACAAAGCTGCAGCAGGCACAGCACACACAGCCCAATTCACTCTGTCAGCCTTACACAACCCATGGATTTAAAAACATGCATTAGGAAAGCAATGGAATCATTCAAGTTTCAGTGCCCATATCAATTATTTCTTTTCAGTGAGTCTCACTCCCAGGGAATGGATTCTAAAAGCTCATTTTATACACACAGCTCTGATCCAAGGCCAGGACAGCTAGGAGGTCTCTCCTTTGGACCAGCCATCTGTGAATGAGGCCAGTCCTGACAAGTCCTCTCTGGGGCACTTCAGCAGAGCTCTAGCAAGCTGGTTTTGATATGTACAGAGCACATTTCTGTTCAGTCAGGTAGCATAAGGACATTTTGCCTTTTGCAGGTTTACTGTGCACATGTCCTCTTGGTTGGGGTGTCCCATAATGCATGAGGATGCAGGCTGGTCATGTACCAGAGAAAATGTATATTTATCACCAGCTTTCCCTATAAATTCGTTCTAACTGGGAGAAGAACACTTATTACAATGTGCATGTATTTTTCCATGTGGAGGCAAAGCTTCAGTGTCCCTTTATCTGTTCTTCAGCTTAAGGAGCTGTTCTTCAGCTTGTGGGCTGTGGCTGTTGCTAAGACAACTGTGGTGCAGCCGTGACAATGGCCGTGATCATGCACCACAAGCTGCAATTTACCCACAGGTTCCTCATTTATTGGAGCAGAGAAGCAGCAGGGTGGCTGCTGCACCACGTCCCACATGATGGAGTGCTGTGAGCACGGTGTGAGTGGCTGTCACCACCTACTCTGGGTCTAAACAGATGCTGCATTTGAAAGGAAACCCAATGCTTGGTAAATGCTTTATCAAAGTGTAACCTCTGGGAAAGGAAATTAAGGAAAACCCTTCCACTTTGGAATCGCCTCAAATAAAACACAACTGTCCACATTATGAACTTTGAAGGAGTTCCTTAATTTTGGTGCACACCTGTAATATCTAAATGTAATAATCCTTCAGAGACTGAGGAAACAAGCAAGAAACAGCAGTCTGGGGCTTTGCATTTTGTCACTCCATTACCTGGCAAGGAATAGGGCAGTAACTGGGATTCTCATGCACAGCCAGCACTGCTTCATGTAGTGTGTTTTACCACCTGGGAGGATGAGCTAACAACAAAAGTTCTTTGCTCTGCAAATGGTCTGTACTGTGTTGTTCACTTTCTGGGAACACTTGAGGATCAGTTAAAGTGTTGTCCAGCTCCTCAGGAGCAGCACTCCAGCAGCACAGCCTTCCCTGCTGCCAGCAGGGTTCCACAGTGCAGAGTTAATGTGGCCAGCAGAGTCTTACATTCCTGTGCTGGCTAAAATATAAAATTATTGGGATGCTTTTTTAAAAAACAGTGTGTTGCAATCCTATGGCCATGCAAAAGGAAGTGATGAGTCACTAAAGGTTAATGAGAGAGGGATGTGCCCTGTGTGGGCTGGGCTGAGCAGTCACCCTTTTGCACAAGGCAGGGCTGGAAGAAAAGAGCACCTGAACCCTCAGATTACTGAGGAGCTCTTAGGGCAGCAGCACAGCAGAATTCAGTGAGGCACTCTGATATTTCTGAATTTCAGTTTTAATATCTGCACAGCACTTGCAGTGCACAATGAAATTGTATTGCTGCTGCAATGACACTGAGACATCAGGCAAAGGCACTGCCTGTCTTGTTTTGTGTATCCAACCCCCACAGACATGCACCTTGTGTTCAGGGGCTTGTCAGCACCCAGCAGCTGTGTCTGCACTACTGCTGATAACAAGCACTAGGGAGTTGAGGATTGAGAGACAACTATGGAAGGTGGCTACAAAATGCATGTCAAATATTCATTTTCTTGTAATCCAGTACTTCCATTTCTCTGAGAGTTCCCCACCTCACCAAGACATTTGTAACTACAGGTTCCCACTCGGATTTTCTCACAGACATCAGCCAAGCCAGTCTCATTACTTGAACAGTGCTTCACACTCTACAGTGTATAGGTCTTTAAAATTCTTCTTCTGCCTCCTTGTTTCATCATGTATTTATTTTGTGCATAACTATTTTTGTTTACTGCAATAAAATCCATTCTCCTTAAGGCACAATCTATAATGAACAAATAAAAAATGTTATTTTGTTCAGAATGCGTTATGAACAGCTTAGTATCAATTTTAAGGAAGTGTGACTAGCTTCCTAATGGCTTCTTATTTCAGTTATTTCTAGCTGCAACTAAGCCAGACAAATGCTTTAAAATCATTCCTATTAAAGCACTTGAGAGGTTTTTAGCAATGCTTAGATGTGCCATCAGTAGGACATTTAAATAACACACCTAAAAATAGAACTGTTTCTAGAGATCATACAGGAAACGTGCCATAAGGGAAATATGCTTATGATAAAAGAGATTTCCTATACATATTCTTAGCTTCATGAAGCCACTTGAGAATCCCATTTTAGAGACAGGAAATTTATGTACCTTAATCCTTATTTATGTTCTTCAAAATCAAACTATCTTCCAAGCTGCTCATGTCTGAATGCTCCAGTTATGTCCTAAAGGCTCAACACTTTGGGAAAATTTCTGCCTTGCAGGACCCTGATTTCAGATTTAGGTTTTGAGTATTATTTTCCATATTTGGAGTCACATTGGAGTCAAATACATCTGAACTCAGGAAACCAGCCCAAAATTTTCCTGTAGCAATTCACATCTCCCAGGCTTCAACACATACTTTGGTCAATCTATTAATTCCCTGATTTCAGCTTCATAATGGAGTTCTCCAGATTCCATGGAGCTCTGTGGGACTGCTGAGCACGAAAGAAATGCCAGAGCAGCAGGTGAGGTGCACATCCCACTGAAAGCCTTTCTGCTGCTGTTCCTTCCTGCATTCCTTGCCTTTTTCCCAAGAAACACACGGATTGGATTTGCAGGGTGCCCCAACGAGGGCAGGAATGATGCATCTGACTCCCTGTTCTCAGAAGGCTAATTTATTATTTTATAATACCATATTATATTAAAGAATACTATACTATACTAAAGAATACAGAAAGGATCCTTACTGAATGCTAAAAAGATAATAATGAAAACTCCTGACTCCTTCCAGAGTCCCGACACAGCTTGGCCCTGATTGGCCAAAGAGTGAAAACAACTCCCAGCAGAATCCAATGGAACAATCACCTGTGGGTAAACAATCTCCAAACACATTGCACATGAGCACAACACAGGAGAAGCAAATGAGATAAGAATTGTTTTCCTTTTTCTCTGAGGCTTCTCAGCTTCCCAGGAGAAGAATCCTGGGCGAAGGGATTTTTCCAGAGGATGTGAATGCCACACACATGGATGTCATGAACATTACAATCAGCTCTTAGACCGCTACAGATCCAAGGAATGGTTCCTATTGTTCTCCACTTTTGTTTCAATTAGGGCTGTTACACAGGCATCCATTCACTCACTCTGACATTTCCCTCTCACCC
The DNA here is from genome assembly GCF_901933205.1 of Camarhynchus parvulus. NCBI lineage: Eukaryota > Metazoa > Chordata > Aves > Passeriformes > Thraupidae > Camarhynchus > Camarhynchus parvulus. The sequence goes on along the minus strand of NC_044581.1, from coordinate 19,974,720 downwards.
CTGGAGCTGAGCAACTGCCACAAAACAGGCAAGTCCTCTGGGCTCCATGCATTGTTTGGCTCTTGGTTTGTACAGTATGCCAGAACCAAATTCAAGAGACAAATTCTATTTTTAGGTAGAGGAGAGTGAGTGTTTGACCCTGTTAGAAGTGAGTAATGGCTGTCAGTAAATGCACTGAGGCTCTGAGCTCCCTGCATTGCCCCACAGCACGTGGTGGTGTCAGATTCTCCCACACTTTGTCCTCAAGGCTTCAAACCACAACCATCACTGGGGAATTTGCAACAGCCCAAGAGTGTGGTCAAGAGTTAGACATCATCCAGCACACTTTGCAGGTCCTTCATTTTCCTCAGAACAGTACCTATAAATAAGCAAAAATTAAATCTATTTTTGCAAATAGTATAAAAGGAACTAGAGAATGTCTTATGTGTCCCCTAACTGTAGGAGGGGTTGTTAGGAAGAATGAACTACTCCCTCTGCTACCTGGCTGGACAGCTGCTGCTGATGAATTTTGACATGGATACTATTAATGACAGTCATTTATGTGAAAAGACAAAAGCCCAATCTTCTCTTCACCTATCTTTTGAGATAATGGTAGAGATTGCTGTCCTATTCCTGAAGGAAAAACAAAAAAGTCTATAAATTCACTTAGATGTGTGTGTTCAGCTTTCTATACATCACTCTGCAGTTTTAATTTTTAGCCCATTATGTCATTGCTATTTATCAACAACCTGACTTCCCTTCTTATGTATTACATTTAGAAATCCATTCAAGAGTATGATACACAATTCACTGTGGCACAAAACACAATGCATTAATATATTCCATTCAATCCCTACAAGCCCCTTCTCTGTCAGTCAAAAATCACAAAGTGTAATGCTTCCTCACTTCCCATCACCTTGAACTCAGCCAATAAGGAAAGAGTTAATTCTAGTACAGAAAAGCAAGGTCCACTCATTTAATTCCTTTCTTATTGACTCATTTCTCTTAAATCAGCTTAAAGAGCAGGTACTTTGTTTTAGAAATTGAATCACAGTTTCACTTTGGAAAGGCAAGCCCTGTCAATATTACGGATATGAAAGGGGTTGTGAAAATTCAGACCTGCTTGGGGCCTACAGGGTGATACTTATCTCTGCTGGGTCAACTGCAAAAGTAAAAGGATGTTATAAATTATGTAAAATTCAGTAAAATTTAGAAGTAAAAGGTTGTTATAAATTATGCCATAAAGGCTGGACCAGGAGCGATTGGAAATAAAAGAGAGGAAATGCAGTAGACCCCAAAAATGTAAGATTTCTTTTCATTTTTACACAGATACAAATTGTGTATATAGAAATTTGCATTTGAAGGGATGTATGTTAGGTACTAAGTCAATAATTCAAGGAGAAGAGAGGAAGCAGTGAATCACTCAAAGGACCAGAGACAGTGACTGAAAGATCTGTTGGGATGCATTTTTGACTGATGGAAGCAGTTGCATTTTCCAGGAAAACAAAACAAAACCCAGAAATGAATAAAACAGAAAAGAAAAACAACAAACCAAAAACCACCAAAAAACACAAAACCCCACAAACAGGAAAAAAAAAACACCACCAAAAAAAACCCCAAAAAATATTTCATAAAGAGAATTGAGTTTTTAAACTTATCCAAAACAACCAAGGATTTTCAGTTCTCTGGAGGATGAAGCTGGATGGTACAAAAAGCAGGTTTTTTATTAAAAGGCTTTTTATTGGGTGGGGTTGAGATTCTCCATTCCCTCACAGCCTGTTTCTCCCCACTGCCCCAGCAGCTCTCAGTCCTTCCCCAGGGCACCTCAGCCTGGAGCCTCCCTGACAACAGCAAGAGGAGAAGAGAAAGAGAATTCAGAGAAAAAAGGAAATTTGATGTAAATATTACCTGAGTAAAAGGGTTAAGAGGAGAAGAGAAAGAGAATTCCGAATAAAAATGAAATTTGATGTAAATATCACCTGAGTAAAAGGGTTTTGGTGGCAAGATAATAGTTTGGTATCATAGTGTACTTTGTTTTACATGGCAAGATGCAAAAGTGTGTCAAAAGAAAAGAAAAGGATGGAGAGGAGTTGCTAAAAGAAAGTTCAGGCAACTAGGAGCCACCAAGGCAAATACATCTCCCAGGACAAAAGCTCAAATTCCAAAGGCATGCAAATTTCCAAAACTAGGCATCTGTATTCATTTCAGTCTCCTGCGAAATTATAAACCCTGTTTACTGATAGAGAAAATTCTTTAAATGTAGTTGTTGTGGTAAGTTAATTATTGATGGCATTTTAAAAGAAAGCAGCATTGGGGTTTCCTCCATGGGTGCACCTGGGGGGAGGGAAGGAGTAAATCAGTGACTGTGGGGTCCTTTTCTCAGACCTTTTCTTTCAGACATGAAAGCAGCTATGGTAAAACTATCACTAACAAAATCCAGATGATCAAAGAGCTTGCAGTAAGTCTGAAATGTCCCAAATAAAAACAGATTACTTAAATTGCAAATCCCTGAACACAGGGAAGTGTCTCCACAGTTTGGTGAATTACCCAGCTAAATGGAGGAAATATAACAAAACTGGCCTAAATAGCTATTCAATAACTGCCACCAGTGAACCTTCAAAAGGAACTAATTTTTAAAATGTCTTGATTAAAAACAAATATAAAGTATTCCTGCAGAGCAATTACAGGATTCTTTATGTCTGACATGCCTTCACTAATGAGGAAAGATACTGAAGTTAATTTTTATGAGAGTTCTTGTCATCTAATATTATTAAACTGGACTGGCTTTCAAGGGGCTCATAAGCAATTTGTTGACACTGTATTAAAAGGTTCATGTACTGAATTATAAGTAGTATAAAATTTTGGAATAGAGGCACAGAGAATATTTTTGGCTTCCATAATTGTTTACCATGTTTACCATTGTTTAAAATACATACCTTGTGATACCCATTTTTATATTAGCAAATGATACTGAAAAGGACATTGATTCCCTTGCAATAAATGAAATGGCAGCAGAACTATGAGGACTGAACAAGTCCCTTTGATGAGTTGGTCAGAAGGACATCAAGTCTGGCACTTGAGGAACCCTTACAAGTCTGTGCTTATGACATTCAAAAGGGTTTACTTCTTTGTTCAAATAAAGGCCAATAGCTTTAATAATTATTTTTCTAAATTAGTTTTTTAAAATATTTATTATCAGTGGTATGAGAGCTTGATAGCATGCTGAAATCAAAGAATGCTCCTGGATTTAGTTCTGAAATACTGACAAAATAAACAAATGAAATGCAAATAGGTTTTTATCCTCAGCACAGACTGCACTGTAATGATTTAGACATATAAAGAGGCAGCTACATGGTGTGAGAGCCATTCCTGAATTGGCTCTTCTCTCCTATTTCTGAATTTTACATGCAATTGATGAAAAGGTTCAACCTCCTTTGTTGGTGAGGTGTCTTTGTTATCCCAGCACCCTGAACAGCAGCACATTGCATTTCCTTCCAGGGAAACCCCCCTGGGAGACAGGGGCAGCTGCCCCACTGCATCCCCCAGGAGCTCACAGGAGAGGAAAATCCCCAGTGGGGCTGCTGCTTGGCTATCACAGAACCAAGGCATTGCTGGCTCGTTCCCAGGGGTTCTTGGCACTGCTCAGGTTCTCTCCTGCCCTGCCCCAGGGCAGCTGATTGCCAGGGGCTTTGCCAGGTCTGACCCACCTGCAAATTCCCTCCCTGGGATCTGCCCACACACTTTGCATTGCACCCAAGGAAGCTCAGAGTGCTGCCAGAGCTACAACCAGGGCACTTGTGTACAAAACTTTGTTATTAAAGCTCTGTGCAGATGCACAAACAACCATAATGCACATACAGCTTTATCATGTTTTATAAACTGTTTTAAAACCAGCTGGTTTTCCTCAGCTGTATATTGTCATTTTGTCCTGCTTTTATCTTGCATATATTTTGATATTTTTTAATTAATTTTGTGCTCTTGATGGATATTTTAATTTTTTCCCTATCCGAGTTTTTTTCTTCCTCCTCCCCCCAAAAAAGAGGTTTGCAATGTAATTAATTTTAAATGGTAGGAAAAAACCCAACTGAATGGAATTCTATGAGGTTTTTCCTTTTTCTTCCGAGTCTTTTCTTCCTCCTCCCAAAAAAGAGGTTTGCAATGTAATTAATTTAAAATGGTAGGAAAAAAATCAACTGAATGGAATTCAGGTTTTTAATTTTGGGTGCTTTTCTTTTTTTTTTTTTTTTCCCAAAGAGGATCAGTTATTGAGCCTTACTACCTTGATATTGTCACTTGAACTTAAGAGCTATAAGCAAAGTGGTTGCCTGGAAAACAGCACATTTGGAGCATTTTAAACAAAACTTGACATGGTCAGCAAACACATGTAACTGAAATGAAAAGTCTCTGAAAAGCATTTGTTATGGAAGGAGCAATTTCAGGCAGCAAAGGTCAGAGAGAGGTGCTGGGCAGGTTCCTGTAAATGAGGGTCTCTGTCAGGTTCATGTGGTGAATTCTGCATCCCACTGCTCCTGGGGGGAAATTCAGGCACCAAAGTAGAGGCCTGGCATGCAGGCCACTTCTGAAATGAAAACAGTGGTTTTCAAAGGATATCATTAAAAATCAAAGCTCATTCCTAGCACTGAATAGCTTGATTTGATAAGAAAGGCCTGCCCTGCCCTGCAAAGCACAGCCCAGACTTCAGCCTGGTCACACAAACATCTGCATGAACATCTGTCAGCCTGCTCAGAGAGCCCAGAGGAGGCTCCAGGAGGAGCAGAGGGATGGAGCAGCTCTGCTGGGAGGAAAGGCTGGCACAGCTGGCATTGTTCACCTGCACAGGAGAAGCTTTGGCTGAGCTCAGGGTGGCCTTGCAGGGCCTGAAGGAGCTGCAGGAAAGATGGAGAGGGACAATGGACAAGGGCTGGAGGGACAGGAGCCAGGGAATGGCTGCCAGTGCCAGAGGACAGGGCTGGGTGGGGTATTGGTGTGAGAGATGAGTAATGTGATGATTGACTCTCACAATTAACAGACAAATAGCATGTTTACAGGTTAAGAAAAGTTTTATAGGTTTATAGTTCTGTTGTACCCCCTTGTGTGGCTATCAAGGGACATCTGGGAGGGCTGGCTTGTCACTGTGGTGACATCTGAGCTCCAGTCAGGATTTGAGGAAGAGATCTCCACCACTGGACAGCGAAGAAGGGGTCCATGGACAGAACTTTGGGAGGGGTTAAAGGGTTAAAAGGCCAAATCTCCATTGTGTGGGTGAGCACAGGGTGGGGAAATCCTCTGCTCCCAGAGCCAGAACCTTTTTCTCTATTCAGTCTTCTGCTGTATTTTGGGTAAGGTTTAATAAACCTTTCTAAGTTATGAAAATTGAGTAACCATTTCTCACATTGGGAATGAGGAATTGTTCCCTGGCAGGGTGGGCAGGCCCTGGCACAGGGTGCCCAGAGCAGCTGGGGCTGCCCCTGGATCCCTGGCAGTGCCCAAGGCCAGGCTGGACACTGGGGCTGGGAGCAGCCTGGGACAGTGGGAGGTGTCCCTGCCATGGCAGGGGTGGGATGGGATGAGTTTTAGGTCCCTTCCCAGGCCTTTCTGTGATTCAATGTTTTGTAAAGATGCTGGGAAGGAGAGCCATAATCAGATGATGTTTAAACCCTTTCTGATGACTTGATAGGCAATAAAAATTGTGCAGGAGGAACACTGAGAACTGATTAAATAGAAATGTGTCAGATGCAGCACTGAGGGTATGAGAGGATAAGGAGTTTAAACATTTGGATAAACATTTTAACTCTCCCCACACACACTTCTCCATCAAAACAGTCTGCAGCATGACTCCCCACAATTTAGCCTATAGATCAACCTCAAAGCAAATTGGCTCACAGTCAGCTAAAAAGAAATGGAAATTACTTTCTTCCCTGCTCTAGAAGTGATAAAATTTACCCACAATATGAATCATTTGACTGATTCCAAATCTCTTAGCCAGACACTTCTACTGATAGGATAAGAATAAACGTTTCTATTTAAGGAATGATTTTATAACCTGTTATCAAAATTACAATTTATTTTTCTTTTATAAGCAAACAAACAGCGCTCTGAAAGAGAGATATTTTGTATCAGTCTGGCAAGCACTTAGGAGAGACCAAGGTAGGAGAGAGTGCTGGGAAGGTCAGCTGGGCAGCATCAGCAGTGAGCACAGAGCACAGCCCAGAGATGCTCCCTGGGCACCTTCCTGGGCTCCCCTGCACTGCAGCCCCAAGCAAACACCTGAGTGGGCCCAGCTCCAGAAATACAGACAGGGGGAACAACCACAGAAAATCTGTAGCTCAGATAGAGAACTCCAAGCCATGGCCAGCCCTGCTTTGCCCTGATTTTCCTGCCAGCCAACCCTCAGCTGGAATCAATGCCCCAAAGAAAACAGACCCAGGAGGGACCAAGCACACAGGGTGCACCTGAGAGCAAAACCTTCTTTGGGGGATCTATTTACCAAAGCAAATGTGATTTAGACTCCAAACCTATGTGTTTGTCCAAAATGATGCTTCCAGGATGTGTCATTGTCCCTCTTGCAAGAGGAAGAGGAGAGCAGAGACAGCAGGGCCAAGGCTTTGTGCACAGACACAGAGATCCTGAGAATTCCCAGCCTAAACCAACGAGGCAGAGCAACCTTGTGTCCCAGGAGCTGTTTGTCCTCATCCTGTGCATGGTGGCTGGGCCACGGGAAAGGGAAATCAGTTGTTCCTTCCACCAAGGAGTGGGCTCAGAGCTGTGAAAAGCCAGGCACCATTTATTGCTGGCTGGGGTCTGTGCACAAATCACAAACAGGACAGGACTGCTGGGAACGTGCCTTGAGCTGTTTTATTTTCCAGCATCAGCCTCATTACATGGTCATGACAATGGGAAGATGCCAGCAGCTCACATCCCAGGCAGCAGACACAGAACTTAATGTTACAACTCACTTTACAAGTTTGTTGACCAATCACACAAAGCAAAAGCACATTGACAGTAGTTCCATCCAACCACCATAAGCACACGTACCTTTGGTTAAACAATGCTTGCTTATTTTGAATACAATACCTGCTTGTGAGCCTTAAAACACAATGCACAGAGCTCCATTATTAAGCTTCAAACTTCCTAATATCTTGCTAGATAAACTTTTCTGTAGCTTAGAGAGTTATTCTAGACAAGTGTTAATACACAGACCATTGTTCTATTTGTCTTTGCTTTTCTACTTTTTAAATAATTTTTCTGCTGACAAATCTCATGGCTACTGCTTAGCTCTAATCACAGTTCTGCTGTCTCTGAGGCCTGCCTTTTGCAGCTTTCCCAAAACCCTCTGATTTTGTGGATTCCCCCAAGAAAAGGTATTTTTCCCCACATTACTAGTTTTCCTTTCCACTAGAGAACCTTCAAACAATTAAGTGTCTCAATTAGAGCTCAAGTTTTAACCAAAGTGAAATGTTTCCCAGGGCATTATGCCAAACCTGGGTGCCAGCAGCAGGACACTCCGACAGCCACCCTGCAGCCACAGACACTCCAGAGTGCAGGAAACCTCTGGAGAGCCGCCAGGGAGATGGGAACAGAGCCTTGGGGCAGGATTTGGATGGTAGGAAAGCAGTGCAAGAGTTGTGAATGTTCTGAACTGTGCCCAGGCACCCAGCCCTGTTCAAGCAGACCCCAATGCCAACATCTGCTCTCCCCACAGCTGCACAGCCCAGAGCAGTGGAAGAATTGGACCCCAAGCAGAGCTCCTGACCCTTGACAAAAATATCAAAGTGAGATGTGAAAACCAACAGGAATGCATTTGCCATGCTGACAGTGCCAATTTCTGTATGGTAAATGTAGAGGCAGCCAACACATTTCTGCAGGGGAATTGGGGAGTGGGGTTAAAGGGCCATAAATGTGAGGCTTTTCCCTACACTCTGAGAAGCTGAGCTGATTTTGAAAGCATTCCACATCCACTTTCTCTACTATTTCTAAAATAATTTCCCTTCTTTCCCAAGATGCTACGTGGTCATACACAGGCCAAGTTTTGAAATTTAATCTGAAAAAATGCTTGAATCTGCACTAGGTATATTTACAAAGAAAAATCTTAAACCTGCCAAGATTTGTAACACTGCAAGATGAAAAACTCCTGGGTATTTTAAAGAATAAGTGATCGTATACTTGATACCCCAGAAGAATCAGCTGCTACTGCAAAGCAAACTGGAGCCAGAGGAAATACTTCTGCTACCTTTTGTGGGCTTTTTGCCAGCTTTTGTATGTCTGCAGCATTTGATGCCAAGCTATAGATGGAATGGAAATCACTAACCAGCTTTACATCATTTTTTATGTTTTACTTTAATTTTAACACAGTCTCTGGCAGTATATTTCCCATTTAAGAGTAGAGTATTCTTACCTTTCTTCCACAGGTTATTTCAATGAGCATTCAACTAATTGTTGTATTACTGGCACTGATTTTACCAATTTCTTTAGGAAAGGCTGGCTTTAATTTCAATAAAATTCAAATTAAGATAAATATTGGACTACAGAAATCTCAAAAGCTTTCACAATGGTCGTGAAAGGTGCCAGATACATAAAACTGGGAACTGATATTTTGTACTTATCTGCATAAAAGATGCAGCCAGGAGAGCAAATTCCAGCACCTTCCGATGCCATGGAGCAGCTCGAGTTTCTTCTGCCCTATGAGAACTCCATCCGTGCCACAATGACTGTGCCTAGCTTGCAAAACAAAAAATATTAAACTTCCATGCTTTAGCATTAATTTAAATCACACAGAAATATTTTGGGAAACAATAGCAAGGCAGCTGGATGCACAACTCTCAGAAACACTGATGGGATTTCATTTGGGCACACACTGACAGTTTTGGATGCTGTGACTCTTTTTACCATAGCATTGATAAATTAACTCAGAGGCATTACAAATTTGATTTGGGGAGCAAATAATTGACACCTTCTGAGGCAATTTATGTTGCCCAGATCTTGTCCAGGTGAAAAGCACACAAGTGCTTTCCCGTGTGGAGGAGGGAAGCTGATCTCTGATGTGTCCAGTGGCTGTGAGGGCACTGCAGACTGCAGCAGGTACCTCAGCAGATGGCAAGGACTGACAGCTTTGGATGTTCTAAATTAAATGAATCAATACCACTTGTTCCAAGTGAGTGGGTGTTTAATCACATTCACCCTTTCTGTTGTTGAGAGATAATGTTGATTTTGGTAATAAAAAATATGAGAATTGTGCAGAAGATGGAAATGTGTTTTAGATTCAGAACAAAAGGTCAATTTTCTACCCATCATCAACTCTTCCATTCTCCTATCAAATCACATTTGAAATAAAAGAATTTTTGAAGGTAGGAAAATCTGGCAGTTTCCATGGTGAAAGTAAATAAGTTCTTATGAGGTTGTGTGCAACTGGTCCTTTCTGTTACTCAGAAATACAGTACAGATAATCACCTCTGATCTTAAACCTTTAGGCTTTCCAACCCTCGAGCCAAACTTCATATAAAAATCATTGCCATGTTAATTGTCATATAAAATATCAGGTTTCTACACATCTATCATTAATCTCATGTTAGTAACAGATATTTGAATATTATTCCTTCCTATTTTAGCTTGCATGATAGGCAGAATATGAACCCAAAGTCAGAATAAACAGTTGTAAATCCAAAATGAAAAAATTCATTGTTTCCTTTTCTGCATGTGTTCACATACATGGAAAATTGAGCTATTTTCAGAGAAGTCTTTGGCCTGATTTAGGGCCTTGAAGAGCCATCAAAGGGATCAGTTGCATGATCAGTAGCATCAGGAGCACAGCAGACCAGTCACTGTTACTCAGAGTTCTCTTAATTGGGTTTTCCTCAAGGAAAGCAATTCTGTTTAATGACATAAATTGACAAGAGCTGCTATTTGAGCATGACAGCAATATCAAATATTCTGCTTAATGGCAGCATTTGGTCAGTATTGAGAAGCAAAGCGGTGTTTTACCAGGTGTGGTTTAGGCATGAAACACTCATCTCTTGTCTCTTATCAAAAAAGATATCCCAAAAAGAGTAAAAAAGGCAAGACAATAAAACTAAATGCAGTGGAAATTTTATAAATTTAATTGATAGTTTATTTTGCTTCTTTGGACTTTTCTGCCATGAATTCTTCCTACCACGTGTGAACATGCTGCATTCAAAGCTCTACAGAATAAATTACTTTTCCTTTAAGGGAGATAATGGGATCCACTGTGGTGTCCCAATTAAGAGAATTCTCACGTACTAATTTTGTGCCATCTAATTAAGGCTCATTTATGGCTCCAGGAGGCTGACCTGGACTTGTGGTAAATAGCAAAGACTTTGAACCTCCAAGGCTGGAGGTGTTCACCCTGCCAGGTCATGAGCAGCCCTGAGACCTCCCCAGCACGTGGTTGTGCTGCAGTGGGGCAGATGCAGCCCAGATGTGCAGCGCTGCAGTGGGGCAGATGCAGGGCAGATGTGCAGCGCTGCAGTGGGGCAGATGCAGGGCAGATGTGCAGCGCTGCAGTGGGGCAGATGCAGCTCAGGTGTGCAGCGCTGCAGTGGGGCAGATGCAGGGCAGATGTGCAGCGCTGCAGTGGGGCAGGTGCAGGGCAGATGTGCAGCACTGCAGTGGGGCAGATGCAGGGCAGATGTGCAGCGCTGCAGTGGGGCAGGTGCAGCTCAGGTGTGCAGCGCTGCAGTGGGGCAGATGCAGGGCAGATGTGCAGCGCTGCAGTGGGGCAGGTGCAGCTCAGATGTGCAGCGCTGCAGTGGGGCGGATGCAGAGCAGATATGCAGCGCTGCAGTGGGGCAGGTGCAGCCCAGATGTGCAGCGCTGCAGTGGGGCAGGTGCAGAGCAGATATGCAGCGCTGCAGTGGGGCAGATGCAGGGCAGATGTGCAGCGCTGCAGTGGGGCAGGTGCAGAGCAGATGTGCAGCGCTGCAGTGGGGCAGGTGCAGAGCAGATGTGCAGTGCTGCAGTGGGGCGGATGCAGGGCAGATGTGCAGCGCTGCAGTGGGGCAGATGCAGCCCAGATGTGCAGCGCTGCAGTGGGGCAGATGCAGCCCAGATGTGCAGCCCCCCCTCCTGAGGCTGCCCCACCCCCCTGGGCCCAGCTCAGCCCCTCTGGCCCTGGCAGAGCCTGCTGAGGGCCCAGCCCTGTAAAACCCAGCCCAGCCCTTTGAGCTGGGCCCTGCAGGGAGGGGCAATCGCCTCTCACAAAGCCCCTGGGGTTACAAATGCTCTCTCTTTGCCTGGGATGCTTTCTAGAATTACCATTTTGTGCTAAAAGACCATGCACAAGAGCAGTGTGCTCAGGAAAAGGAGCACACCCAGCAGCCTGTTTGCTGTCCCCTTGGTGGGGTGGCCCTGGTGCCCCAAGGAGCCCAGCTGCTCTCACTGAGAGGGATAACAGGTATTTATTGCAGCTCTGTGCTGGGGACAAGGACAGGTGCTGAAACAAACCTTCCAAGGGCTTCACTGCTCTGGAAATGTGTCCCAGGGTGGCTGCAGCCACAACAGGAGGAAATGTTTTCAGAGGGATGAACTGCTCCTGAACAAACCCTCCAATGTGCCAAGGCACAAACAAGCACTGATTCAAAACCAGCCTCAAATGTCTTCAGCCTCAAACTCTTCTCCCCAGGTGGGCACATTTATGGGACCCAAAGCAGGGTGAGCACAGCTGGGAGCTCTGCCTGTGGGACAGTCTGTTCTGACTCCTGAAACCTGCCAGTCTGTCCTCCCTTTTGGTTATCTGCATTCAATTCCCATCCAATCAATGTGGTCTCAGCTAACTAAGCCATGCTGTGTTTAGAGTTACCCAGGTGTTGAGAAGGGCACGAGATGCTCTTGTGGTGGGCCTAAATTCCCTACATAACCCACCCACAGCAGTCCCTGGTGCTGTACCAAGCACACCCCACAGGAATGGCTGAGCCAGGCAGGATCCTGGGCCAGCCCCAAGGCTGACACTGCCATTCTCAGCAGCTGCCACTGGCACAGATCTTTTCTCCCTTTGCTGCTTTGAAACAGGGGTCACAATTTATATCTGCAATGAGTCAACAGTGTAACTGTGCACTGTTCCACTGGAGGGACAGACTGCCTGGATGCCATCAAAATCCTGTGGTGGCACCTCCCCCTGCCCTGATAGCTTCATGCTCTGATGGAAAACTGACACCAAACTTATGTCCACCATAAATCCTCAAGCAGGAGTTTATTGCTGTTATGCTAAGGAAATGCTCCCACTTACTGGGGCTATGCAAGGATGGATTCTGTGTGAGTCTTCCTGACAGCAGCCAATAAAAACCTTCCCAGCTGTGGCTGCACAGATAAATCTGCGCACTGAGTGTCCCTGCTGGAGGACATGTGCACACATACATTGAGGGTACAGAGATGTACACACACAGGTTCCTGACACATTTGGTACATAGCTCTGTACATTTCCAGAGATAGACACCCACAGGTGTAGGAGCGTCGGGGGGTGGGAGGGTCAGGACAGATGGACATGAGAGATCTCTGCAGCCAGGTCAGGAACATGGGGGTTATTGCAAAGGGCCTGGGTGCAGGGCCCTGCTGGGAGCTGCCAAACACAGCTGGAGCAGGGCTGAGAGAGGAGAGGGGGAGAGAGGATGGGAGGGTGAGAGAGTAAGAGCATAAGGGAGTATAAAAGGTAAGAGAGTAAAAGGGTAAGACAGCGAGGTTCCTGTTACAATGCAATAAATCTTCTTCTGTGCTGAATATTCTGATTCTCACTGACCAATCTAGTACAAGACACAAATCCTATAGCATTTCCATACAGCCTATAAGAATCACTACATTACCATACTGTGTTACATTCTAAACCCTAAAAACTCCTCTTTGGGCCCCTTCTGCCAAGCTGTAGGGTCTGCTCTGGCCCTTGGGCCTGTCTGCAAGCAGAGGGTGTTGTTCCATCAAAAGGGAATTACCTTCAGCTGGCCCCACCATTGTTTTCCAGTTGTTCAGTAACTGAGGGATCTCAAAGCTTGCTTTCATTTCAATCTCGCTTATAGTTTCTATATTCCCAAAATCTTTTGCCAGACAATGATATTTATAAGGCTTTACTGTTTCACCTTCCCCAACACACAGGCCCTTGCCACATTTGGTGTCAGGGAGCCACAGAGCAGAGCACCCACCCCACGGGGCTGTTAGCCTTCCCAGCATCAGCAAATGTGCCCTGTGCTGTGCTGAGAGAGCCCTCAGAGCTGAGAACACCCATTTCCCCAGCCCCTGCAGCCCCACAGCTCCCCGTGGGCCTCTGCAGCTCCAGAGCTGTCATTACTGGATGTCTGACCAGCCTCCTGCTCCCACAAAACTCATTACCTCCTCTGGACAATCATTTCAGCAAAGAGCAGAAAATACTATAGGACTGGAAAAAGAAAAATGAGAGCTGGTAGGCTTACAAAGATTAGATGGGTTTGTTGGGCTGGGAACAAAATCAGGTTTCTTGTTAGGAAAGGAAGGAAGAAGAAGCACCTTTCCAACCTTAATTTAGCCCCTTTTGGAAAGGCTGTAATGGGTTTGGAGGAAAATGCTCTCCTCCTTGAGTTATCTACTGCTTCAGTTGAAATTCCACTGGGTAGTCTGGAAGCATGCCACAGAGACCTGATACAATAATTTTTATTTTATGTTATAAATAAATAATATTATGAAATAAGAGCAAAATGCAAACTTAAATATCTGTGTTTACAGTGCACAGATGAGAATTCGTGGGCAGAAAGGGAGAAGCTGTCACAGCACAGCAGCACAGATGCAATGGCCTTGCTGTGACACTTCCTGCATTTTTCAGGCACGATAGCAGGGAAGGAAAGGCAGCCCAGGGAGAGAAAACACACCAGCTATTCCAGCCACATCTCCAGTAAGAATTCAATACAACCAAAACCTAAGTATCATCCTGGAACAGTGAATCTTCTCCTTCTCCACTTGGTATGACATTAAAATGAGTACAAACTGCATCAGCATCATGTGATTGTTAACCTTGTGTCTGCTGCAAGAGACTCAAAGGGCAGCTTGCCTTCCAGCACTCTTGTTACCCAGGAATGTTTTTGTTACTGCTGACTCGAAGTCTCTACTCAGAAAAAAAATGTAATTTTACTCGTAAAAGACGGCCCATGACTGCTGTGGTTGCTGTGCTTTCTTATGCTGTGAATCCAAAGGAAGGTTCACACCTTGTAATATTTCCCTTCCTTCTTCCTTGAGTATATGGAAAGCCTACTGAAAATGCCTAAAGAGAGACAGAATGAGCCCTCACAAAAACAGCAATAAAACTCACCAGAGCTCCTAGGTAACTCTGTTGGTTTGAGAGCAGTACAGCACAGAAATATCCAGAGGCAAAGAAGCAATACAACTCCACTCTTTAAATAACCAATATGATTTCCTCCAAATCCCCATGCCCATGCTGAAACTTTTCTGTTCTAGATATTTCCTTTCAAGGTTTTAAACCTGCTGGAACAGACTTTTTCTTGGGGCTCCATGCCTAAGGCAAGACCTCCAAGGGTTCTGAGTAAGGAGATCCAGCTGAGGATGAGGATGTTGTTCGGTGAGGGCAGTCAGAACTGCAGGTTTTGTTTGCCTTTGCTGCAGGAGAATTTACATGTTACAAAATAACTGACTGGATTCTCAAAAACATCTTATTGACTTGCAAGTCAATGGTGCTTGTGATCTTAAACTCCTTAAGTGCTTTCAGAAATCCAGCACTAGTCTGTAAATCAGATTTGTTCTGTCCGGTTTGCCCAAGAGGCAGTGCTTTCAAGTTTTCCTCCAAGCCCCAGAATCAGCAGTCCCCTCAAGCAGCTCCTTTCTTAGAGACAGAAAAGTGGAAACTGTCTGAATTAAAAAACCTGCAACACCCAAAACTTCAGAGACCTCTGTTTCAGGTGGGACATATGACTACTTTAAATGATCTTGCTAAAAATAAAATATTAGAAACAACTCTATGTGAAATGGAGGAACAATTAAATTGCTGAGTTTCAGTTCAAAGCTTTCCCTTGCTAAGAGAAAAACCAAAACTGAAGAGGTGAGAGAGTAATATTCTCATTTTTGCTATGAAGCTTGATGATTTGTGATTCTGTAATGACCACTGGGCCAGGACAGCACGGTGTGACAACCCAGGCAGGAGCTGCCCCCTGCCCTGTTGGTCTGCAGGCACCTGAGGCAAAACTGCTCTAACTGATCTCAGAGCTCAGGAACCTGCCTGAGCTGTGCCAGGAGCACATCAAAGTTCAGTCTGTGTGTTAAACAATGCCAGTGTTTTCCTTGAGCTTTCAAGGAAAACAAACTATAGTCAGAACCCACTCAAAGCTTTGAACTTCTGTAGCATCAACAGTGACAGAGAAATAATACCAAGAATTGCAATTCTCACCAGCTTTTGTCAGTCACAAGTACTGGACAAGAAATGTAATTGGCAGGGGGAGAGAATTTCAGATAAATTCAGAGATTGCCAAGAATAATAAATAAATTCCAGATAAGTGCCTATTGCAGCTCTGTCTTACCCTCTGTCCCCTGTCCCTGTTTCCTGCCATCCCTTTGCACAAAGTTCTTACCACAGCATCTCTGGTTTAATCATGTGCAGCTATTGTAAAACATAAAGGGAAAATGCCTTTTTTAAAACTGAGCCAAAACACATAAAATTAAGTCTTCCATCAAAATTCCTGCTGCTTAAAAAAACCCAGGAATTACATTTACTAAGTGAATTACAGGGTTATAAACAGAAACTGATAACTGCAATTAAATATGACAGAGAACTTGAAAATTCATAGGGATATTATATGAGGCTTTCTTTGTATTTCCTTCCCTCCTTTTCCCTGTAATGAAGAAGCTGTTACTGGCAGCTGGAATTAACCACGAGCTGCTTTGAATGCTTTTAGTCTGTCACTTGGCTTTACACTCAAGGGCTGACACGGAAAGTAAGTCCCTTCTAATAACCCCACAACATATTTTCTGCCTACTCTGCTCTCTAATCACAGCCATGGGCGCTTCCCAAATGAGCCCTGACAGCCCTTAGCCTGGCACTGGCACTTGGAATTCCAGCTGAGCAAAGTCTCTCTGCTGCCTGTGAACTTTGGCGAGGGAAAAACTTTGGTTTTCTTCAGTTTCCATTTGTGAACATCTGAAATGACTGAATGATTCTCCCAGTCTCCCCTGCCCTCACAAGGCCCCATCTGCAGAGCTGGGTGCAGCTCTGGCCTCCAGCCCAGCACAGATGTGGGGCTGTGGGACAGGTCCAGAGGAGCCACCAAGGCCATTGGGGCTGTGGGGCCAGGCTGGGAGAGCTGGGCTGGTCCAGCCTGGGGAGAAGAAAGATCTCATGGCCACTGTCCAGTGCTTACAGGGTCTCAGGGTCCCTAGCTGGTCAGAGTGACCCTGAGATGTGTCACAAAGTCTCTTTTCCCAGCCCAGTGCTTGAAGAAGGAGTCAGGGCTCTTCATTTCTCAGTCTCAAGGTTGTTTATTGTTTCTTATCTATAAAATTCTTTCTCCTGCCCTGCCGAGGTCCATCCAGCAGGACAGTTCCAGGCACTCTGCCTGCCCCTGTGTGGTGTTATCTTTTTATACTAAAAACTACGTG
This sequence comes from Camarhynchus parvulus, assembly GCF_901933205.1. NCBI lineage: Eukaryota > Metazoa > Chordata > Aves > Passeriformes > Thraupidae > Camarhynchus > Camarhynchus parvulus. The sequence continues at coordinate 19,958,169 of NC_044581.1, read as the reverse complement.
TGCAATGTTTACAATTACTTCCCAATACCTATCACCTGTGTTAGACAGTGAGCTTCTACTCTAAACCAATCTGTAAGTGCCAACATCACAGCAGAAGATGGAGGCCAAGAAGAAGAAGGAGAAAGGCTGGACATGCCCAGATCCCTCCATCTTGCCTCCTGAACCCCCATTCTAAAAACCCAAAAATCTATTTTTCACCCTGGGATAAATTCACTATCATTCTACTTAAACTGTCGTGGCTTGCAATTCTTCATGCAAGGTTGGTAATTGTTTTTTCCAAGGGCTAAATCAAAGGCACAGGGGTCTGGGGCTCTGTGCAAAGGTCTCTGAGCCCCCCGGGCAGGGGCTGGAGCCCTCCAGGGCAGCCAGAGGGATTTCCTGGGTTGTGACAACAGGGGATTATGAAAAGAGGAACAGGGACTTTTTAAATGGGCACATAGTGATAGGACCAGGGGACTGTTTTTAAACTAAAACAGGGGAGATTTATATTAGATTTATATTAGATGTATGAAGGAAATTCTTTACTCTGAGGGTGGTGAGGCCCAGCACAGGCTGCCAGAGAAGCTGTGTCTGCTGCATCCCTGGAAGTGTCCAAGGCCAGGTTGGATGGGACCCTGCCTGTGTCAGGGGGGATTGTACCTAGAGGAACACCTCTGTTCTATTGCAAATTGTCTTTTCAGGAAGCTTAATTAAAGGGAACACTGTTGACTTCATTGCACAAGAAGTACCGGGAAGAAGTAGAAATAGATCTGGAAGTTCTGCCAGTCTGTCCTCCCTTTTGGTTATCTGCATTCAATTCCCATCCAATCAATGTGGTCTCAGCTAACTAAGCCATGCTGTGTTTAGAGTTACCCAGGTGTTGAGAAGGGCACGAGATGCTCTTGTGGTGGGCCTAATTCCCTACATAACCCACCCACAGCAGTCCCTGGCGCTGTACCAAGCACACCCCACAGGAATGGCTGAGCCAGGCAGGATCCTGGGCCAGCCCCAAGGCTGACACTGCCATTCTCAGCAGCTGCCACTGGCACAGATCTTTTCTCCCTTTGCTGCTTTGAAACAGGGGTCACAATTTATATCTGCAATGAGTCAACAGTGTAACTGTGCACTGTTCCACTGGAGGGACAGACTGCCTGGATGCCATCAAAATCCTGTGGTGGCACCTCCCCCTGCCCTGATAGCTTCATGCTCTGATGGAAAACTGACACCAAACTTATGTCCACCATAAATCCTCAACCAGGAGTTTATTGCTGTTATGCTAAGGAAATGCTCCCACTTACTGGGGCTATGCAAGGATGGATTCTGTGTGAGTCTTCCTGACAGCAGCCAATAAAAACCTTCCCAGCTGTGGCTGCACAGATAAATCTGCACAACAGGCACAGAGCTGCCAGTGAGAAGTGTCCTGTGCTGGCCACAAGCTGCTGGAAGAAGGGAAGGTGAGCAGGGATAGGACCATTAAAGGCACAGCAGAGATACAACCAGAACTGCACAGAGTGCTTCTAACCCAAAACTTGGCTTGCCATAACCCTGCCAGGCTCCCTTCCCACGTGTATCTGACAAGTTCCCTTTCCTAACCTGTACAAGGAAATCTCTTATCAATCAATTAAATTTAATCTTAAAATAATATTAGGAATATCATGTACTGAGCCTGCAGCAAAGAGATGGGATCACCTGAAAATACCTCAGTATAAAATGATATTTCTGGAGGTAACAAAGTGCAGTGTCACCTATTTCAAGCTTCGTGGTGCAGAATTTAAAAAATCAGAGACTGTGGTCATTGATTAAGACTGTAAAGGGTTTAGCCCTTTACAAATCTTTGAACTGTTATCCTAAGTTTTAGGATATCAGTTATTAGATTTTTTTATCCCAGGTTTTTAGATGTTTGCATTCAAAATAGATTCTATCCTTTAAAATTAAAAAAAAACGGCCAAACAAGCAAACCAAACCAACATACAAACCAAAACAAACAAACATACAGAAATTGAATAAGAAGTATTTCCCCAGGCAGCAAAACCAATGTAGGGTATGGAGTCTCTGGTGCCTGATAGGGTGCATTTGACCATTTGAAGGTTTTCTTGTGGCTTGTGGTGTTCATAACGTGTTAGAGCACTTGTGGAGCTGAAAAAAACCCATCATCCAAGGCTGGCAGCAGTGGTGGATGCACAATCCCTAGAAAAAATAGTTCATAACTTTGGATAGCAACGGGAGCTCCAAAATCCAAAACAAAATGATGCTTCCCCTCTTACATTTCTTTAGAAAGGCTCCATTTCTTTTGTTTGTTTTTACCAAAGCAAACTCGAGATCTGTCCCCAGGCAGCAGCCGCACTGCGCTCGCCTTCAGAGACCTCCACTCCCTTCTGGCACACAAGCAAACAAAGCTGGCTGCACACAGAAGGTTCCCAGAGATAATCTTGCCAAACAAGAGCTCCTAATTTCACTTATTTTTTGCATCCTGCCAGCCACAGCCTAGAAGGCAGTGCTCTTGGTGCAGCAGATACCACACTGTGGGCACTCCCATTAAATCCAGCCGGGTGCTCAGCAGAGCAGAAAGTTGTTCTGAGCTGGGGGCACTGCATCCTCATTGCTCAGGGAGAATCCAGGCTGAGCTCACAAGACACTAACTGCATGGTTTTAGTTTGTTCCACAGATCTGTGTCACTGTCATGTTTTCTGAAAAATCCCCTTGCCCAGGATTTTCTCCTGGGAAGCTGAGAAGCCTCAGAGAAAAATGAAAACAATGATTATCTGATCTGCTTCTCCTGTGTTTTGCTGCTTTGGAATGTGGTTTGGACATTGTTTACCAACAGGTGAATGTTTCATTGGTTTCATGTGAATTGTTTTTATTTAATGACCAATAACTGTCCAGCTGTGTTGGGACTCTGGAGGGTGTCCCAGGTTTTTCATTGGTGTCTTGTTTAAGTAACCTTTCTCTATTCTTTAGTATAGTTTTAGTATAGCAATATAATATAATATAATTAATATAATATAATATATACGATATAATATAATATAATATAATATAATATAATATAATATAATATAATATAATATAATATAATATAATGAAATAATAAATTAGCCTTCTAAGAAGATGGAGTCAGATTCATCAATTCCTCCTTCATCCTGGGGACCCAGCAAATACCACAGAGCTGAGGTTTCAGAAAGGCATCTGTGATGTATCTCCTTTCATCACATCTATTTTTCAGTCTGTCTGTTTGAGCACATTCATAAAAAATGTGCAACAGACACTGTCAGGTTCATCAGCATTCAGGAAAAGAAATAAAATTCACTAATGTGTTTCGGTTTATTTTGACTATTTCACACACCTTTCACCTTGTATATTCATCAGCCTTTCAGCAGCTGCAGGGATCTGCAGGCTCTGGAAGTCATCCCACAGGTACCCAAGGTGCAGCTTGCACTGCAGGGGTTGTAACACTCTGACCTCCGCTTGAAGAAATGTGTGTGTGTCCACACCTTCCTAAATATTGGAGATGTCATGGTGAAAATGAGGCTGGAAGAGAATTTTTTGTTTTCACTTATAACTCTTTTATTTTCTGTGAAGTTTCACATTAACAATCCAGAGACCTTCCTGTTAATCATTCAATTTTTGAGAAGTTTTATTGCCACTGAGCAAGGCTGGAGATTTTCAGACTTGCTTGCAGACTGCATCTGAGCAAGGGAAGCCTGCCCAGGCAGCACCAGCCTGGACTGCAACACTGGGGTTTCTTTTGCTCATTTGGTGCCCAGGAATATAAATGCATGATATATCACCCCAGCTAATGAAATTTCACAACATCAAAGATCTCTTGGAATTCACAAAAAAAAAAAAGACCAGCAAGGTTGCCCGAGCTATCATCCTCAAAACTCTGAGCTGTTCTTTGCAGCATTTTTTTTCCAAAAACAAGTTTAAAAAGAGCAAAGTGATGGGTTTTTCCAGCCCTTTCCTTGCAGCAGACAGGAGTTCAGAGTCCATATTATCCCTGGCACAGAAATACCAAGGTCCCTCTCAGTGAGCAGATCAGAGCAGAGACAGCTCTGCCAGCAGCACTTCCAGGGACATTCCAGCAAAGCAGCAGAGACTGGCACAAGCTGCCACCACAGGAGCCTAATTAGTGTTTTCCACAGCTTCAGTGACATTTTTGCCAATGTAAATGCAAACATGCTGTATTAATTGTCATTTCATTAGAAATTTAATAGCTTCTGAGTGGATAATAAAGAGAAGAGAAAAATATTCATATAATGGGAAATGAGCTCCAGAAAATCTTGTAATATGGTCACAGCTAACCATGTGACCACCTTCTTTCTGTGATAGTTTTTTCAACTAAATGCAAAGCAAACACAAATGCTGCTCCTTTTTAGAGTCTTTCTAGAGTACCATAGATAACAGAATAATAACTTTTCTAGAGTACCTAAGATAACAGAATAAAATTAATTTACTAGAATTTTCGGCCACTCCAGGCTCTCCTGAAAGGAAAAGGAAAAAGTTACAGATGCAGGTGATTTTCAGACTACAATGCCCAATGCTATCCTTTTAGTTTTGGCACCTTTCAAGTCAAGCCTTTACCTTTTTTCTGAAGGTGTGATAGGCAGCCACTTTGATCCCTACCTGCTTGCAACATTCCTTTGTGCATTGGCAGCATTGTTCTCTGTTACAAATACAGGCGAAATTGTAGCTTAAAAATAAATGAACATTGTGCAGCACGAGGAGCTGATGTCAAAGTAGACTGAATAGGTTTTTATTTAATACTGAAGTCTGTGCTGCCTAAAGCTCCTAGCTCAAAGCATGGTAATTCAATGGCAAATTAACACAAAATAACCTCATGTAGTTAATTTGAAAATTAGCATTATATGCCTTCTACCATACAGGAAAAAAAATATATCTTGCTGTAATATATGAGACTTTTCCAGCTCTGATACCCTGGTGACAAATAAAAAAATCCTCAGGTGCACACCCAGCCAGTAGCACCAGAGCTCAGGCATGGCACACTGAGCCTGAATGACACAAATACCTCTGGCAGGGGTGAGCTTTGGGGGGAAAGGAACGGGACTGACTCAGGGTGGAGCTACTCAGAGCAATGTTTCAGCAAGAAGGAAATGTATTGGTAATTCAGCAATGTAAACCCACAAAGAGGAGTGTGGCACAGCAGCCTGATCAAGGTATGGGAAACCCGTTAATGGGTGCCCTGATTGAGAGAACACAGAGTCTGGAGCTCAAAAGGCTTGAAAAACTAACTTTGCAGCAGAAAAAGTCTAAGAAAAGAAAAGTTTTTCAAGGGAAAAAACATATCTTCCACCTCTACAGATGATCAGCAGTGGTTCTGCAGTATGATATTAATATAGTTTAATATAATTTAATATTATTTACCCTGCTGCAAAGACACTGCAATCGTCTCCTTTCAAACCCTTCATGTATAGCTGCACATGGAATCCAGAAACTCTAACACAGCCCTTGGTTTCTAATCTCAAAGAAAACTTCTGGAATCAGCCTATTACAGTCTTTTCCACAGCTCCATTTTGAAACTGCTTTTTCTGCCCAGCCCCTTTTGGGAGCCATCCCAGCTGATCCAGCCCAGCCCTGCTGTGTGGCTGGCACAGCATCCCCTGCCCACCACACCTGCTGCTCCTCCAGCGCTCCCAAAACACTTCCAGTCATAGCATAAAGTCCTGTTTGACCCCAAAAGTGCAGAAATAGCCAGGTTGTGCAATCATTTCTATACGTGGCTGTGCAGCCTCCAGTGTTTCAGCACCTCACACCAGGCTCAAGCTCCAGCACACTCTGCTCCTTCCACACACATCATAAATCCCCAGGATGTGCAGGGTTAAACCAGGACTGATCTCTGAAGAGCATCATTAGTAATTGCTGATATTATCCCTTTTACAGGATCTGTGGCAACCTTCTCTTTAGTTAGTTCTCCACAATCCTTGCATTGATTGCTTTGTATCTTCAAAAAGGAGAAACTACATGTGCAGCTATCACACTATCAGCAAGTGGCTGCTTATCTCTCCTTCTGTTTCTTTTAACTGATTGGCAGTCTTGTTAACTGACCATAAAATTACAGGAGACAGAATTAAAAACATAATCTTACTCCTTACTTGTTTGTAAAATCTGCAAAACCATTTTGCTGCTCATAATTTGGAAGATGGCAGCTCTTGACAATGCTGCCACTGACTTGACCAGATTTATTTCTGATTTAAAGTCATTCTGGAATCTCTAATCCCTTATTTGAAATTTCCATTACTCCAATCACAATTGCCTTGGCAAGAGGTATTTTCACACAGCTCCTGTCTGTTAGTGCCAACCTAGTCAGACACTCCATCAGGAATATCTGCTGTCAGGACAGGAGGTGCTTTTCACAGACAGAGGTGTGCACTCACCCACAGTCAAACATTATTATTATAGGGTCCCTTGAACCAGAGGCTTTTTCCTGACAGCATTAAAAAAATCAGGATTTTTGGGGAGTTGTAAGACATTAATGGTAAAGTCACAATATTTTGTTGTTCTTCCTTCTTTTTTACCTGGCACGTTCTTTTTGATAAGTAAAAGAACAAATAGCTCTCTATGATGCCATATGAATCAAACAGCTTGAACTCCAGCCTTTCAAGCAGAAACACCAGTTTGTAACTCATTTAATGAATACTTGGGTACTTTGTGCAGGTTTGGACACCACAATATAAAAAGGGCACTTAGTTATTAGACATTAAGTTCTTATTAAGTTCTCCAAAGGAGGCCATGAGGATGGGGAAGGTTTTATGAGGAGCAGCTGAGGGCACTTGGTGTGTTCAGCCTGGAGGAGAATGAGGCCAGACCCCTCTGAGCTCTTCACATCCTCCCCAGGGGCAGGTGCCAACCTCTGCTCTGTGCCCAGGGACAGGACCAGGGAGTAGCTGGAGCTGTGCCAGGGCAGGGTTAGGTTGGATATCAGGAAAAAGTTCTTCCCCAGAGGGTGCTGGCTCTGCCCAGGCTCCCCAGGGAATGGGCACAGCCCCGAGGCTGCCAGAGGTCCAGGAGCACCAACCCCAGGGATGGACAGGGGGTTGTTGGGGTGTCTGGGGAGGTTCAGGGGCTGCGCTGGGTCACTTCCAACTCAGCATGTTCTGTGATTCTGTGTGCTTTGGTGTGATTTAGCCACTTCTAAAACTATCTCCTGTAGATATCTCACTTTTTTTGCTGTCTTCACACCCCCAGGACTTCCACTCAGGCCGTTCATCCATTCATTGCCACCTTCTCTCCAGGATCACAGACTCAGCTTAATAAAAAAATAAAATACATTACATCCTTTCCAAACTGCTCCATGCACTTATTTTTAAAACTGTTGATTAATTCCAACTCTTATGCTGGAAATAATAGAAAACATCCTTCTTAAACAAGGTGGCAATTATATAAGTTATAATAAATTAATTACCTGTAATTTCATCCTTGCTCTTTCCATGAAGTTCATTAAGCCACTCTACAGAATCACAAGTTTTTTTGGATTAAGTGATCACTGCTCCAGGTAAAGGTAATTTTACAGGATTGTGTCAGTCTTTGTTTAAAGGAGCTTTTGCTCACCACTGCTTCATCTTACTCTTAAACCCCCAAATGCACAGCCTTGATTTTTCTTTGACTTATTTCCCTCTTTGGCATAATTTTCAAAGCATTTTACTGCAGAATTTCTGGTCAGAATTACTTTTAGCATCTACAGGGGCTCTGCAGGGGCAAGAGTAGGGTCAAGTCTGTAAATCCTCACACTGATACCCTCACCATCAGACATCCAAGATATAAAATATTCACGCCCAGAGGTAATGCTGTTAAAATGTTTATTGTAAATATTACATCTATCTCCAGCCTGCCCCCTCTCCTCCAGGGACACAGCATTGACGGTTGGTTTCATAAGTGATGTTCCAGCTCTGTTCCACTCATTGGTTCTGTTTGCCAGGACACTCAGCCCAGCAAAACCTGTAGAGTGCACACTGACAATTCTCCTTCAGCCTGTGTCACATTTAACAAACACCTTAAAGCAGAGTCTTGGGAATAACCCAGCCATTAATAAATACATGGCTTGCATGAAAAACACTACCCCGATTTTTAAAAATACTCCCTAGAAAGAGCTAAATATTTACTGTTGGTGCTCCGTGAGATCTTTGTAAGGTGCTGGTGTCATTTTCATCCTGAAGATGAGAACCAATACTTTCAGCATGTGGTTTTATTCAGCTGGCAAAGTTACCAGAAAATGTTGGAGCACAACCAGGGTGGAAGAGAGTGAGCTTTAGATTGTAGCCCATGCTCAGAGACATTTCAAGGGAGAGTTTCTGTCACCTCCTGAAGGGCTTTTATTGCATTGCTGAAGGTTGGAGTGGGGAGGATCAACACCAAACAGACACACCTCAGCACAAGAACCCATTTCCTAGTGAGTAGCCAGAGAAGTGGAAGGTGCAGGGCAGAGTACCTACACTTGAACAGAATGCAAACTGACTCATTTGGCTCCAAATCAAATGAGGTTCTTTAGTAAAGTATACTTTCAAATAATTGATCTGCTACATGGTGTGCTTTGAACCTTCATGGTGCACACACTGGCTGAATGTTATGGTAACCACGCTGAAGGAACTAAATCTGTGCATTAAAAAGGGGGAAAGAGAGATCCTAGAGAATTTGTTTTCCTGTTCAAACAAAACATTTCTTCATGCTGAAAGGGAGATGCATCATATGGCAAACATACATAAGCAATTAATTTGCTGAGAAGATTTATACTTCCCATTTAAATATATTAGTAAATGGGGAGAAGAGAGAAAGGTCAACATTCATTAGGCAAAATGAGGGGGGGGAGAATTCATCTGATTAAAACATTAGCATATCTATATATGACAGGGATCTTGAACCTCAATGCATTCCCAGCCACAGGTTCTCAGGGGTACAAGTCATCCCTGTCAGACATAAAACTGCAGCAACCAAAATGGCAGAAAGTCATTGGTAGGAAGGAAATAACAGCAGCTTTGAGAAAAAGGATGGCTTTAGCATAAGTCTTTTCTAAAACTTTGTGATACACTATTGGAATGCATCATAAATTCCAGAGGCTGTTAAATATATTGCCTGGGAAGAAGATTGTAAAAAACCACAACTGGAGTACAATTACGAAAGCTTTATAAGTTACTGCCCTTCATCTCAGTCACTGCAACTGGTGCAGGCTTTTAAACTCAATAAGGACTCCTGCAGTAAATAAATTTCAATTCACCATTGCCATGACACAGAGTGTGTCCAAAGGCAGAGGCAGCAGCTCAGCTGAAAATGGCACCAGAGGAAAGCACCTGGTCACATGGAGCTGCCAGCTCACTTCCTGAGGGGGAGTTTTGTTCTGAGGCAAAGGCAAAAATATTTCAAATCCTCCTGATATTAGACAGAACTTTATAAAAAATATCCTCCCTTACCCAAATCCATCTTCTACTTTATATCTAGTAGGTATCAGCAGAGTGAGCTGAAAACACAGTACATAATGGGTATATACAAACTCTGATCATAAAATCTTGGTGTTATATTATCTCAATATTCCTTTGTTTCACAGTGGTAAATTTACTGTTGCTAAAGGAAGCTGGATGTAGATCATAATACTTCCAAAAAGTGTTCAGAAACATATTCAGCCTCAACCTTTATTATCTTACTGCTCTGCAGTGAACAAACTCACCCACAGACTTGTGAATTCTGCTTCTCCATAAGAGACCAGGCATCCCAACCATCCTCACATGCAGAAAAAAATTGCATTAATTTCTTTATCCACAGTTCTCCAGCTCTCAGAACCAACCAACAAAACAAACAAAAATTTCCGAACTAAATCTCTCCATAAATCCAACCACACAATTGCCTTAATTTAGAGATAAAAATATAACTGCATTGCAGTTTATGATCACAGATCCAGAGATTAAAATGAACCCAATAAATAAACAAGCTGTGCTTTGCTGCATCCTGCAAACCAGATTCCTCTTCTGCTTAAGGTGTTACCAGGGATATTGCCTATCATAAATGATCAGCAAAGGGGAAGTTATCCATCTTGCAACTTACAGAAGGAGAAACCAGTAACAGAAATGCACTTCCTTGGCTGACACTGGTCAAGAACACTGCCATGATAATAAACTGAATTGGATAAACTGGGCTGATGGTATTGGAAATAAATCAGAGGGGTGGGAGGGCAATGGGCAGGAGCACTGACTCACAGATTCAGTGTGACCACTCAGACAGCAATGCTAAAACTCAGAATGAAATCCAGGGAACTGAACTCTCAATGCTGAATTAATGTATTTGCCACTGACAAAGGAAGGAATGATCAAACTCAATCCATGTTTTCAGAAGGCATGTTATGTTATGTTATGTTATGTTATGTTATGTTATGTTATGTTATGTTATATGTTACGTTATGTTATATAGAAAGAATACTTACAGAATGCTAAAAAGACAATAATGAAACTCGTGAGTCTTTCCAGAGCCCTGACACAGCTTGGCCCTGATTGGCCAAAGAGTGAAAACAACTCTCAGCAGAATCCAATGGAACAATCACCTGTGGGTAAACAATCTCCAAACACATTGCACATGAGCACAACACAGGAGAAGCAAATGAGATAAGAATTGTTTTCCTTTTTCTCTGAGGCTTCTCATCTTCCTAGGAGAAAAATCCTGGGCAAAGGGAGTTTTCAGAAAATGTGAATGCCACATTGAATTATTTTCATTGGGAGATTTACTTGCCTTGTTCCTGGTCCTCACTCAGAGCTCAGCCTGCAGAGCCCCCAGACAGGCACAAGGGCACCTGCAGAGCCTTGCACAGGACTGTGGGCAGAGGCTGGGCAGGCTCTGCAAAAATCCAGGCTGGTTTTAAGGACATGGCAGCAGCAGAAACCCAACTCAGGATTCCCTGGATTCTCCAGGAACAAAAAGGTGAAACAGCCCAAAGGCAGCTGTACCTGCAGCCTAACCATCCAACTGTGGGGCTCTGCCAGCCACAGGGCTTTACCTCTCACTCAGCCTCTGAATGTGAGACACTTTCTGTGCTGTTCGGTTTTTGAGGTGTGCACAGAGCTTGAGCAAACAGAAAAATCACCAGAGCAAGAAGTGGGGTGCCTGCAGGGACAGGAACCTTCTCTGAGAGCAGGGTGCAGCTTCCTCAGCACCTTGGCCAGCTCAGATCCGTGCCTGGATCCAGCTCCAGCTTCATCTCCACTGGGTCCTGTGCTGCTTCAAACCAGCTCTTACAGATTAAATTATTGCAAAATATCAGAGTAATTTTCCTTCCTGCATAAAAAATAAGTCCTATTTAATTTACCTCTCATTTACATAATTGGTAACATTTTTCTTCAGCAATTAAGTTTGTATTTAAATTAATTTCTTCAGACATTAAAAGCTGGACATCCTCTGCAAGCTAGAGATATTTTTTTAAGTATTTGATAGAACTGGGACAAAGCCAGAAAAAACATTTCCTCTAACTTTCAAGATTCAACTCAAAGGTCTTCAAAAACCTTCTCTATTTTTTTTTTCATTTGTCATTTATGAAGCATCTTTCAAACACACAGTCATATGGACACTTCAAATTTCTGATAATTACACTTCAATTATCACTACAGCTATGCACAGGTATAATCATGGATCCAAATTTTACCTTTAGTTTGGAAAGAGCCTTGGTTCTCACCAGCATTAGTCTAGAAAGCAGCAATCTCAAGTGACCTCAGTTCCATAGTGAATTCCCATCTTATTTGGTGGGATTTTAGACATATAAATGGGGAGTTTGCCCCGTTACAGAAAGTTATTCTCTTCAAGTAAATCTCTATCTCCATAATTTACAAATTATGTCAGGGCACAAAGAATAGTGGACAATTGGGAATTACAGCAAGCCATCATCACTAAAGGTGTTTAATATCCTAAATGCAAAAAAATTGAATGCTTTTACTCAGCCCCAGTGTTAATAAAACGCTCTCAGTCAAAATGGGGGTTGCAACAATTATGAAAAAATAAATCATGCTTTAAAATATTTATTTCAGCATTTGTTGGCATGGAACTACTCGGTGAAATAATAACTGCAAGAGCAGGAACCTGCTATCATGGCTGGAAATTTAATCATTGAAGTACTGCAAACTTCATCACTTATTGATGGTGTAGAACATCTCCACAGCCCACAGGACACAGAGCTTCCCACTGAGTTTTGGGAGCAGAAAAACCTGAGACAGAAAACAAGAACATTCCCCCACTGAACCTGAGCAAAAATGCACTTTTGGGGGCTTCCTTTCTGCCCCACAGCTCCAGGGCAGTGGCCAGAAGGGAACCATGTGCTCATGGATCTTGCCAAACCGAGACACTCATAAGATTCTTGCTGAAATCACCTGTGGTATTTGCAGGGTCCCCTGTGGCAGGAAGGAAAGATGAATCTGACTCCATGTTCTTAGAAGGCTAATTTATTATTTTGTGATATTATATTATATTATATTATATTATATTATATTATATTATATTATATTATATTATATTATATTATATTATATTATATTATATTATATTATATTATATTATATTATATTATATTATATTATATTATATTATATTATATTATATTATAACTATACTAAAGAATAGAGAAAGGATGCAGACAGAAGGCTTAACAATATACTAATGAATCTCATGACTCTCTCCAGAGTCCAACACAGCCTGACCATGCTTGGTCATTAAGTTAAAACAATTCACATGTTGCATAAACAATCTCCAACCACATTCCAAAGCAGCAAGACACAGGAGAAGCAATCAGATAATTATTGTTTTCATTTTTCTCTGAGGCTTCTCAGCTCCACAGGAGAAGAAATTCTGGCAAAGAGATTTTTCAGGATGATGATGACAATCACCCACAGGGCACCCTGAAGATCTGGAGAGAGAAGAGAAATTTCTCCTTTGGGCTTCCAGGCAGAGCCCATCAGAGCTGCAGATCCAAACAGGGAGTTCCAAGGAAGTTACCAAGAACACTAAAAGCTTTGGGGAAAATGGAGGAAAAGCCAGAGATTCAGCTTTTTTTTCCTTTTAATGTAGAAAAGAGAACAGGAGAGGACAGAAAATGAATTGTCTTAATGTAAAACACTTACTGAGAGGGAGCTTGATGAATGATTTTCTGTGTCTGCTGGGGAGACGACAAGACAAAATTGGCCTAATTTTCAGTGAAAAGGACTGAGATTGGGATAAATTCCATACATCAAAAGGCAATTAGAACAGAGCAGGCAGCTTGCAGAGGTTATGCAAACCCTGTCATTCTTTACAGGCACAGGTTAGTGAGACATTTGTCAGGCAGAGTGCAGGTACAAGCTCCTTCTCTCAGGAGCTGCTCTTCCTAAACGTTTTAAGCCTGGAATAACTTCATACACACTGGATTTCAGCTTGCCTCAAGGCCTGCCATGTGATCCTTTATAAAGTGGGAGGAAATAAAGACACTGTCAGAGGGGTGAGCTCGTGGAGTGGCTGCCTGGGGGGAAAGGAAAGGAAAGGGGAAAAGAAAAGGGGAAAAAGGAAAAGGGGGGAAAAGGGGAAAAGGAAAAGGGGGAAAAGGAGAAAAAGGAAAAGGGGGAAAAGGGGAAAGGGGGGAAAGGGGAAAAGGGGGAAAAAGGAAAAAGGGACAAAGGAGAAAAAGGGAAAGGGGAAAAGGGGAAAAATGAAAGGGGGGAAAAGGGGGAAAAGGGAGAAAAAGGAAAAGGGGGAAAAGGGAGAAAAAGGAAAAGGGGGAAAAGGGGAACAAGGGGAAAAAGGAAAAGAAGGAAAAGGAAAAGGAACAGTCTGGGCGGTTCTGGCTGCAGCTGTGGGCACAGCACAGCCTCCCCCAGCCCTGGCACTCTGGAGCAGTGACTGTGGAAGGGCTCCAGGCTCTCCAGCCTCTCACTCTCCACACCTCCAGGAGAGCGGAGGAATTGTGTAAGACAGGAACCTGTACTTTGTCCACGTCATGCAAAGCCTCAGGTCCTCTGATCATCTCACTAATATACCCCAAATTACTTCTAAATGTGCATCTGCTTCCCTGACCCTGAATTTCCCTTTGGAGCAGGCAGGAGCTCCGCTCAGGGACGGCCAACATTTGCTCCATGTCCCCCTTTGTGTCCTGCACAGCCACATCAAGGTAAGGTAGTGAGCTCTGTCAGGGGAAAGAAATGCTGCAGGGAAAAGGAATCTGCAGGATTTCCTCCCTCTTAATGAGTGGATGAGCATTTAATCGTTCTAAGGCAATTTAAACTGCCTGCTTGTTCTTCAAAAGCTTAACTCCTAATATTCCTTTTAACTGAATATCACAGAAAGGACATTGCCCTGGCACACCTCTGGCTGTCCCAGTGTCAGCCTGCATAGGGCCATTGATGGTTCCAGCACAACAGGAATTCCTTCATTTGCCTGTAACTGCTGGAATTTTAAAAGTACCTTCAGGAACTGGATTAAGAGAAATGTGAAATGTGGTGCTAAACAACCTGGCATTATACGGGAGCCTTGGAGGTACCCAAGTCAGTCCAAACTGAAAGGAGCAGTTTAATTTTCCTTGGCATCCACAGATTTAAAAAGCAAAACTAAAAAACAAACAAACAAAAAAAAACCAAACCAAAACCAAACCAAAAAAACAACCAAAAACCCAAACAAACCCCAAAAAAACCAAAACAAAAACAAATTTTAAAAACCCCAAACACCACAACCCAAAGCTTCCATCCAAGTAGGAATTCAAAGTTAACTGGACAAGCAACAGTCCATCTTGGTATTCAAGGGTAGATATTTTTTAAAAAGCATTTAAGTAGCAGCCCTGTGGGTAGTCACATACAGGGGGATGCAAAGTGATGTCATGCAGTGACAGTAAATTTTTCAAAGTCATAATTTTTAATTTAGTTGCTATGCTCTACATATACTGCTGGAACTGTATAAAAAGGGATTGCAGTTTTTCATTCATAGATAAAAATGACTAAAATTTACTTTTCTCATTATCCATTGTCTGAAGAAGGCCATGCTTATGAGGCACAGATAAGAAAGCTCATTTGGAGCTGTTTGTAAGAACTGGGATTTGCACTTGTGTGTTTGGTAATAATTATAGCCACATACTTACCCTGCCACACATAATCTATCATCTGATTATTGCTGTCCACCCACTGAATTTCAGTGATGCCAAATGCCTCTCATTACCAGGGACACTGGCACTGGGAGGCACAGGAAAAGCAGGAGACAGCACTATCATAAATAGTATCAACAACAGGAGGTTATTTGATAGGCCTTGCTCCCAACCCCAGTATCTCTTATGAATTGCTTTCATTAAGTATCTCAGAAGCCTGAGGTTATTTAGGAATTTGTAGCTGTCAAATTAGACTTTGTGACAGAGCAGCCTTGTGATGCCAGCAGAGCAGAGCAGGGAGGGGACATGTCAGTGCCCCTCTGTGGGGGCAGAGCACTGGGACATCAGCTCTTTGCTCTCCTTGTGCTCTCTGCTGCTCCAGGTGCAGCCCTCCAGGCCAGCCCTGGCCCCAGCCCACATTCCTGAGAGGTGCAGGAGGCAGGACAACTTTGTACAGATCACCCAGAGTGGGGGGGGAACGTGGGAGGGAATGACTACTGTGCCCAGAGCAGCTAAAGCCACCAGCAGGGATCAGCAGTGCAGGGATTCTGCTCACCCAGCCTTCTGTTCATCCCAGCAGTGCAGGGATTCTGCTCACCCAGCTCTGAGCAGCTCCTTTGCCTCTCACTGCTGGCCCTGCCTCCCCTCACTGGCCATGGGGTTTGGCCACCAGGGTCTCAGCAATGGCTGAGGTTTGTGGCCCAAATAGGGACTCTGAGCCCAGCTCTTCTGACAGTGAACAGCTGTCCTGGTTTAGGGCAAATGTGGGAGAAAACCTCCAAAGGAGGCCCCTCCAGAAAGCAAAGCCACACAGCCCCTCCCCACAACCAGGTCAGGAAGGATTCCTTGGAGAGAAGTGGAAAGAACCTGTTTATTTAACAGGCACAGCACCCCCAGCACACAGAATGAACAATACCAGGTGACACCACTCTGTCACCGCTCTGGAAAAATGACAAATTCAGAAAGCCTCTCTCTGTTCTCAGTCCCTCCGGTGCTGGGGTAGCTGCTGCAGCCACAAGGTGCAAACTCTCGGTGTTCCCAGGTCCCAGCCCGGAGCAGGTTCAAGTTGGCCAAAAAAAGGGAAAGGAGAAACAGTCCAGGGAAAATTTGGACTGCTTAGCTAAACTGACTAATGAGCAGAAGCAAAAAGCACGAGCAAAAGAGGAGCAAAGCAGAAGCAAGAGCAAAGTGAAAAACAAAAGCAGCACCATGTACTGCCCTGTCTGTGTGTCCCGCCAGCCACGGGGGAGCGGCTGATAAGAAACCCAAAACAAAACCAAACAAAACATTCGCTGTTCAGAGCCAGTCTTGAAGGCACAGAACATAATATCCAGTGTTGGGGAAGATGAAACAGGAAAGCCTTATCAATATGATTGTCTGGCAAAAGATTTTGAGAATATAGAAACTATAAGCAAGATTGAAATGAAAGCAAGCTTTGAGATACCTCAGTTACTCAACAACTGGAAAACAATGGTGTGGCTGGCTGAAGGTGATCCCCTTTTGATGGAACAACACCCTCTGCTTGCAGACATCTCCAAGGGGCAGAGCAGACCCTACAGCTTGGCAGAAGGGGCCCAAAGAGGAGTTTTTAGGGTTTAAAATGTAACACAGTGTGGTGAATGTAATGATTCTTATAGGCTGTATGGAAATGCTGTAGGATTTGTATCTTGTACTAGATTGGTTAGTGAGAATTGGAATATTCAACGCAGAAGAAGATTTATTGTATTGTAAGTGGAACCTCGCTCTCACATTTTTTACTCTCTTACTCTCTTACTCTCTCACCCTCTCATCCTCTCTCCCCCTCTCTTCTCTCAGCCTGCTCTGAGCTGTGGCTGGCAGCTCCCAGCAGGGCCCTGCACCCAGGCCCTCTGCAATAAACCCCAAATTCCATGATCTGGCTGCAGAGATCTCTGCTCTCCGTCCATCCCCACCATCCCACCCCCCGATGCTCCTACAACCCAGCATAAACAGGACACACAAATGGGGACACAAGCATCACAACGTCACCCTGGGACAACAGCTCACGTCCATGCCAAGGCCTCCTGGAGCTGCAGCTGTCACAAACACCCTGGGCTGCCCACCAGCCAGTTTGGAACAAGGCTTCCAGGCTCTACTACCAAAAGCAGCTTTCTAAATGCTCTTCATTTATAGTATAAAGCAGAAAAGGTAGAAATAGATCAGAAACCAAGTAGAAAACACAAACTAGGGCCATAATGAATTCTGGTGATCAGCACTTCTCTTCCCTTGGTTTATCAGACTGCTCCCTCACCTTGGACCAGACCCCCTGGCTTCCCTCCAGTGCTCTGATTGCAGCCTGCCTCCCTCTGCCTTGGGAGTTCTCTGATCTGACCCAACAGGCAATCACTGACCCCCAGTTCTCTCCCTGATGCTCAGCTCCCATTAAAAAATTAACAAATATAAATATAAATAGAATAGAATTTATAAATTTTATATATTATATATAATATATAACATAATATATGTATACAATATATATATAGATATATAAAATATAAGAGATAAATATTTATTTGATATATAATTTCTATATATAAATATATATAATTTATATATAAATATAAATACATAAATATATATAAATTATATAAAATATATTATTTATATATAAATATATATATAAAATAAATAGAATATAAAATTAACAAATACACTGAGAACAGTTCTTCAAAACTTATTTCTTCTAAGCCGAGTCTATTTTAAGTTTCTCCAGCATTGCCATAACAAGTAGCACACACAGATGCAGAACTGAAATTCTGCTGTCCTTGTGCAAGCAGTACTTTTACAGCTGTAACCACACACAGGCAGAGCACAAACACAGAGGATGGCCTTTACCTCTCCTCTAAGCCAGAGAGATCCTAGAAAATAGAAGATGCAGCCCAGACACCCTTTCTCAACACAAAGGAGGAAGATGGTGGTTCTTTCTCACCAATTTTACTGAATTACAATTAGATTAATTGTGCCATTTAAGCCATTTCTGAGATCAGCAGGTGTCAGGAGAGGCCAACACCTTCTGAGCAGCAGAGCAAGGGGGAAATGCTTGGGACAGAGCTGCTGCCAAGGGGGTTGGATGAGGAGCTATCTGCATATTTCTGTGTCATTATTAAAGCTCCATTTTGTTGCTATTTTATATATATCCACAAGTCAGTCTAGGGAAACAACTGAAGTCCTAGGAATCTTTCATTCTGTTTGTTTCTAAATACCTGAAAAACCCAGGGGATAGGAGAAAACCCTGCCAGTCTTTGCCTTCTCTAGGTGGCTCTGTCTTCACACCTCCAGCATCTGAATCTGTATTTTCCTGAATCAGAAACCTGCTTTTGGATTAATCTTTCTTAGCTTTATCTGGGTTACTTCTTAGTAAAATCACTATTTCACCTACAATCTACCCAAGCCAGTGGAATAATTGCTCCTTTTTCTGTTGCAGTGGGGTTCTGTTGCTTTTGTCAAGGATTCAGGTTATGGTTCAGCATTTAACTCACTCCTAGAGAATTCTTTCTGTCATCTGCAGTGACAAGTGGGAGCAGTTCTCATAATCACAACTAAAAACTGTAGCTCAGAAAATAGATGTGCGACTTCAAGCCTTCACAAGGAACATCTTGACATTTAAATCCAATTACCCTTTCTCCTTCCTGATGAAAATATGATACCAACTAGAGGAAAATTCTCCTAGACAAAAATATCATGTTCTCCAGCTCCTATAAACTTTTTGGCACCACTTCTGGTATTACACATTGCATTCTTTATCAGTCATTTTACAAAAATTAAGGGTTAGAAAGTGTGTGGTAATTGATAGGTGATGCCAACAAGTCTATAAAAAAATTATTTGGAAAGTCTTCGTAGAATGATGATCTTCTCCCCAGCTGAAATCATTAATTGCAAAACTGGAATGAACTCCAAGTTAAGACAGACTACTGCTCTTTGTAATAAATTAAACTGTCAATCACTCAAAGCACCTTTAATAGCACCCTGGTTCCCCAAGCTCTTAAATTACAGGCTGAATTTCATTTATCAGTCTGCTCTATGTGAAAAAGGATTAATTAAACTCATTCCAGTATTACAGTAAGGCTCTATTTCTCTTAGTACTACAGAATAATTGACTGCAAATGAATTGAAAAGTAAGTAATTGTAGTTATTATTCTGATGTAAATATTAGTTCTCTTTTGACATTTCAAAAGATTTAGTAGAGGCACTTTAGTGATAAGACAGATCATTACCCTGGCTAGGAAGAAGAGATAGCATAGAGAAAGTGAAATTACAATCATTAGTTTAGACACCTAAAAATACTCCTATTATTTGCTTTTTCAGATAGTTATTCTGCACCTTAAAGTACATTTTCATTAACTGTTGATCCTGATTTATTGTGTTAGGTACCCTGCAGTAAAGGCAGTGCATTATGTCCTGGTGCTTTGGAAAGAACTCAGAGGTAATGTGAGTTCTGGCAGAGGAATGAGTGAGGAGTTTGTCTCAGAGTCAGTCATGACACTGCCAGTGCTATAAAATTCCAATCCACAGATTGCCACTGTGAATTTTATTTTTTATTTAAAAATTATACCAACAGGCACGCTGAACAGCAAGAAATCACCTTTTAATTGGACAATCAGACTAGCTCAGACAAGACACTGCAGCATCTCCAGAATGAACAAAAGATTTGCTGTTCAGAATTGTGGGTAACAGGAGACACTGAAGCCATGTTCTAAATACAGCATCTCCTGACATCTGTCTGGAGAGCAGGGCCACACACTGAAAATCAGCAGCCCAAAATTTACCTTCTAAGTCTGCATTTTCATTTTGGGGGCAGCTAGACTGATTTCAGCAATTGTTTAAGAACTGGTTTTTTTTCGAATATACAACAAAAGATTGGGGTTTTTATAACATTCTCATAAAGAAAAACCTGGGGAAACAGCCAAACCTGAAGCCTCTGAATCTGGGGGTTTTTCCCCAGGTTTTGCTTCTTTTCTCTTTTAGCTCCTTTCCTTCTCTGCAGTTTTGATTCTCAATCTCTCAATAGAAGATCACAGGAGAACTTCAAAGCAGCCCAGCCTCCTGAGCAGGGAGTGAATGGAGCATTCCAGTGCCCAGCAGGACCCAGGCTGCCTGCTCTGACAGCACAACTCCTGCACATTTCACTCATTAACATCAAGCCACAGCTTGGACAGACTTTGCTTGTTATTGTTTCTTTTCTGCTCCTCTTTTTTTCAGGCTAAAACAGGCTGCTTACCTCACAGAACTTTAAATAAATATTTCTTCCTCAAGTGCACAACACACAAACCTGCCAAGGAATGCAGATGGTATCTAATTTCTCTGAGAATTTATCTGTTCTTTAGAGATATCCTTTTTCTTTCCTTTTTTTGCTCCTTTAATTGAAGAAAACTCTTCAGCAGATTGGATGAATGTTTAATTTTACACATCTTTGAAAGCAGAGCATCATAACCCAGATATTTAGCACATATTTAGGCTTTCTTGTGGGTTGTGTGTAATAGAAACAGGTGGATAAATGCAAGTTAGTTTTGAATTCTCATGAGGATACCTGAGGGTAAGTGGAACCAAAAAACCATTTAAATCAGTTAATTCAGGGAGTCAAGTAGCACATTGAGAGGTGCAACCATTGGTAAAGGGACTTCACCAAAAGAACATTCTTCATCACTGAAATGGAAATGTAAACACAATGTTTATCAATAGCTCAAAACAGACAGCACATTATTGAGAATAAACATCTACACAACAATTAATATATTCAAGTGGATCATTAATTTTTTTTCCAGCAACACTTTGAAGACCTTCAATGTCAGAGAGTTTTGTGTTTCCTCCTTACAGGTTTATTATGAAGCACTGCATTTTATAGATAACAAAAAGACATTCTGCAACTAGATAATTAAGTTTGCTCATAAATTGTTGTACATTAAGGTAGCAAATCAATGTGGCCACTGAAGCAAAGTGATTCTTTAAATTAAAAACAAATGTGTCTGCAATTTGGGGTTTGGCCCTGCCCTCCCTGCCTGGCTTCTCACCAATTCTTTGTTTCAAACAAACACTCAGATACAGCAGGCATCAGACCATTTAAAAGCCAGGCTGAGGAAAATTAAAACAACTCTATTTTCATTACTTAGTTCCCCCAAAATATGGAAGTAGGCAAAAAGAGAAATAAAAATAGATTGCAAGGAAAAGGGATCAGGTTATTGATAAAAATGCTGTAAGACAAATAAGCCATAACATTAAGGGGTGACTGTTTGCACTCCATGGAACATTCAATACTTTAGGTAAACCTTTCAAAGGGGCATCAAAACCTGTAAAAATCCTCTTATTTGACGAAAGATAAATATCTACTTGCAAGTACCAACTAGAGGATCAGGTTAATTTCACAAACTTGTGTATAAGATCATGAGTTTTATAGAAATCTGCAGCACTCTCTTGGAAATCAGGCACATTTCTTGTGAAGAACAAGGGGGCAGGGGAGAAGTGAATGCATGGCAATCCCAGAGAAAAATATATCAAAGATGGGCTGAAAAACAACATGAGCCAAATAAAGTTACACTCATCCTGCAGAAAAACAAAGATCAGTGGAAGGGCAACACTTCAGATAAATGAGACATCACTCCATCAAAACCTCTGGGAAAGATGGGGAAGGAAACTTTCAAATTAGCTTAAGTTCTAGGTGACAAAGTTTGTCTGATAAAATAAAATAAATAAATACAAAAATAAATGATAAAAAAATAAATAAAAATAAAATAAAATAAAATAAATAAAGTTCAGTATTTTGCCTGAATCTTTCCAGGCAGTTGGAAAGACAGTAAGAAATAAGGGTCCAACTCTTTGATCTATTTGCCTTGGAATATTCACCTGTTTTGCAAAGGGAAAACTTCTGCATCCCAAGCTCTGCAAAACTTTCCCAGCACCGTGTCTGCCTTTTTCCAACACTTTAATTGGTAATATCATGCAGCTCCACAAAGTCATAATGCCCACTGCAGAAACCATTCAAAATAAAAATCACAGCCTTCAGCCAAATCCTGAGTTTTGTTTTTATTGAAATCACCCAATCCAGTAAGAACTGGCATACCTCATAGGATATCCAGGATTTAAGACCCAGGTTTCTCAAACATCTGAGCAGTGTTGGATAACAAATGGAATTAGAGCATTAAAATGGTGAAAGAGGATGGGAATGCAGCTGCCTAGGAGGGCTCTGGCAGCAGCAGGATACAGGACTGGCAGATCCTCCACCTGGCTAAACCCAGCTGTAAATTGGTGGTTTCAGGTAAAACCTGTGTCTTTATGCCTCAGCTTTCCAGCTGTGAAGCTTGAGGAAAATCCTCCCCTTTAAGGCACTGAGATGTCTCAAACAGTGGTGTGTAATTCCGGAGTGTTTGCATCTTCCCAGGCTCCCTGCACCAGCTGAGCAGGCACAAGCAGAAACACAAGGAAAGGATCACTGTGCAAACCCAGGGCACACAGGGAATATTTCTGTGTCTGCTCTGGGGTGCCCTGACCCCCAGGGCAGCACTGACTCTGACCCTCACTCATGGAGAAAGTTTCCCAGACTTCAAGATAGACTGGAACCCACAAAAGTGTGCAATAGATTATAGAGAGCAGTGTAGGTGTATCACTTGGTGAGAAATTGAGGTTTGGGATTTTTAGTGTGTTGTGGATGGAAGCAAGATGGAGGGCACAGGGTGTTGTCCTGGGTTTCTTCTTCATGCTGCTTCTTCCTCCTTCTCCATGGGTTTGGGTGGCATTTTGTAATTGGGCAGAGAAAGTCCCCATTGCGGCTCTGTGGGATCAGTTATTGGGTTAAAAGGGAAAATAATCCAGGTGTCAGTTCTTAATTGGATAGTTTAGTCTGAAAAGCCCTTGTAACAAGAGATTGTTGGCCATTTTGTGCCTTCTAATGAAAAGCTGCCGAACTCACAGTAGTGAGACTGTTTTACTGATAAGAAATGATAAACACCTGAGTGTGAACATGAACTACCTCAAGTGCCTTCAATCCAGACGCAGAGAAACCCACAACTGTTACTGCCACAGATTCCATTTGAAAACTGCAGCTTTGAGGTACTCCCAGTGTGGTGACTTCAGGGAAATATCCAGCATGAAATGATGAGGAAATATGTGGGTGAGGTTCTTGCTGACCCAGAAAGGCTCAGGCATTCACTCAAAGAGAGCAGGTATAAGAGCATTCTGGTTTTTAAAATAAGTTATCATCAAATTAAAGCAGTGTGGTATTCACATGCCCTGAACAGAGAGAAGCTGTGAGAGAAGCAGAGAAGAAGGAAAAACAATTCTTATCTCTGCTTGCTGCTCCTGTTGTTTTGAACATGTGGAATGTGTTGGAAGATTATTTACCTGAAGGGATTGCTTGGTTGGATTCTGGGGATGGTGTTTTGATTCATTGACCAACTGGATCCATGCATGTGTGTCAGGACTGTTGGCAGACAGGGTTTTTGAGTAGTTAATTAGAAATAAGTATGATGTAGTAGAGCTATAGGATAGTATAATGTCATATAATATAGTTTTAATAAAGCAAACATTCAGCATTCCAAAGCCTTGGAGTCAGATGTCAATCATTCCCAGATGTTGGGGTTGCCTGACTTTACTATAAAGCAATATTTGCATCCAATGCTGATTCAAATTGAATCAGCAGAAAAGCACTCATTAACTTTAGTGGAATTAATATCCAGCCAATTTGATTAAAGCTCTATGGACAATTACAATCCTGGTTATGTGTAACACAGTAGTAATACTGATGCTCAAATTATCCATAAAGTCCAAACTGTGAACTATCCCAAACTTCCAAATTTTAATGAGTTTGAATTTTAGCCTAACCAGCAGCAGCAACTGGAATCTGTGTGCGCTCACTCCTCTGCTCTGTGTGTCTGGAGGGGTCAGTGCCCCTCTGCAGGACCCCCTTTTGCTGGGTGTGTGTGTGTGTGCAGGTGGCCCTGGCTGCCCAGGGGCTTCCCTCTGCCCACTGCTGCACACCCAGATCAGCTCCAAACTCCACACAAACCGAGTCTCTGGGCTGAGACTGCACAGAGCATTTCACTCCAGGGCTGCATTAATGGCACAGTTAAGGTCGATCACATTGTTTAAAATTTTCATTGCATAAAGGATTCAGGAGAATCTTTAGACTGCAGTCAAAAGCAGGGGTTTAACAATGCCTGGCAGGCTTCTCTCTTTTGTAGTTCCATTTTGTGATCTCCATTCTCATAGTGACACCTCGTTACCCAAACAGGCAGCACTGCCTACTTTAAATTTCACCAAGCTCCTGCTTATGAGGATTTCTCACCCAGCTGCTGTGTACATGCACAGGAGAGGGGAGAGCTCTTTTGTATCCAGCTTTCAGTTCTTTCTGTCATGCCCCTTCTTGTGGCACAGCTGACTGACACTCTCCTGCTCTGTCCCCAGAGCAGCCCATCACACCCTTCTCATTTCATGGCATACCCTTCCCCTACTGTCTCTAATAACACAGCAATATTGTTAACTGCTTCATTCAAACCAAAAAGAAAGCCCCCTTTTTCCTTTAGCCTTCAGAAAAATGTGACTCAAACACATTTCTAGGACAATGACTCATTTCGATTCTGCCTTCAAAGTTCAATTTTGTATGTGCCTTTTGAAAATTGAATGCCAGGATCCTGCCAGGAAGTAAAGGGCATCATTTCCTGGGGTTCAGGAAGGCCAATCCCCCTTTGCAGAAATCATTTTGTTATTCCCTAGCACAGATCTGGACTGTTCAAGTCAGGATTAAATGAGTTTCTAGCTCAGCATGTCCAGGCAAAGGAATCTAATCCCAAATCCTCTGTGGTCACAGGCACTGTGGAAAACACTCCCGGGACAAAACACCCTGCTTGTGTGCTCAATCTACTGCTCTGCAAACCAAGAAACCCAGACTGAGTTCATTCAAATCACCTTCCCTTTTTCCTGTTCCCTTTTTAAACTTTCCCAACATTTTAATGTTGCTTCCAATTCCGGGGAACATCAATACCTGACCCTGTGTCAGGCAGGGGCAAACACACAAACCCTGCACGGGAGCTGCTTTGCTATCCCACCAACCAAGGAGGAATATTCATGACTGCTCTCTTCCATTCTCCTGCATCCTAGAATATTTCTTCCTGTTTCCAAATGTGCAACAGTCCAATGTTGAACTAATATTCTTTAATTATGGTCCTGTTGCTGGATACTACATCAAATTATGAGCACATTAAAATCCTGCTGTTCTGCCTACTGTGACACACAAAACCAAGTTTATTTTCTCAGAACTTCAGGCATCATGGTGCACTCAAGTCATTCACAAACACAACAGATGTCTTGATTGAATTGCTTTCTAGTTATTCTTAGAAAAAAATTTTAAATTATAATGATGCATGCCTAATTGCCGTGAAAAAAATTCTTTCAACAACTTCCAGAAGAGAACACATAAAGTTTTTGTCTGTGCTCAAGAACTGACTTGAAAATAGAAAATAAATAAACACAAAATGAATCTTAAAATTGTATTTCACAGTCATGCTTAGAAGCTCTGGAATTCTGCTACTGATGAAAATGGGCTCCAAAACTTGTTAGCAGATAGAATTAAAAATTCTAATTGGAATGGAGCATCACATTATTTGATTAATTTCAATCTCCAAGGGGTCTCTAGGAAGGGCTATTTTAAGAAGCTGTAGCCAGCCCTCAGGCCCTGCAGAGCTGCAGCTCAGAGTGGGCACACAATTCCAATGTCA
This sequence comes from Camarhynchus parvulus, assembly GCF_901933205.1. NCBI lineage: Eukaryota > Metazoa > Chordata > Aves > Passeriformes > Thraupidae > Camarhynchus > Camarhynchus parvulus. Next base: position 19,932,390 of record NC_044581.1, on the reverse strand, counting down.
CCTGCTGTCTGCTGCTCCACAGTGACACCACAAAGCTGATTTGTTTTAACTCAAACCACCTTTGCTGAGAAGCAACTGGCAAAATGGGTATCAAATGGAGTGCAAAGCTCAGCTGTACACCTAATTATTTATAGATAGGAGTAAATCTGTTAGCAGGACATCTAAATCTGCTTTCCTTCCTCCTCACAATACATGGCACACGTGAGGCAGATGTGCAGTGACTGCTCCCACAAAATCACACCCTACAAACCCACTGGCATTTTTTAAAACTCAAAAGCTAAATCCTGCTCCTTGGAAACCAAGATGTCACAGAGTTTAGTTTGCCCATTATTATTGGCCAAGTATTTCCTCCTCCCAGCAGGGCTGAGATACACCCAGAGAGTTCTGAGGGCTCTGCACACCGAGGAGAGAATCTGTGCAGCTGCTGTTCAGCTCTGGGGAGATGAAGGCATGTTTCACTGTGTTGTTACAGCACTGCTGAACATTTAATTTAACATTTTGGCTGCTAATACACATGTGTGAAACCTGATCATCCAGATGGCAGAAGAACTTCGTGAAATACAGGCTCACAAGGAGGGGCTGGGGTTTGAGGGTTTTTTGACTCCACATGAAAGGGAAACACAACCTTCCTTCATGGGTTTAACATTAATTAAATAGAGATAGATCTCTGTGCTGACTGCAGTATGCTACATGGTCATTTTTTTTCAGCATGGAACTCTCTAATTTCCTTTGAGTCCATTTAGAAGTCTACTGCATTAAGGGAGGGAAATGCATCACTTTGGTAATTATTCTGTTTACACTCCCACTAAACCACAACGCCTTAACCACAAGAGGAATAAAGATTATTTCCCAGGTTAATAATGGTTACATTCATGGCAAAAAACTCGTGCAGTGGGGCACAGAACACCTTCAGATCAATCCTGTGCATGGCTGCTGCTGTAGCCAGGACTTGCACTGCTGGCCATGCCCCAGGGTAACACTGACCAGTGCTGCATCCCACCTTCCCCTGTCTGCCTTACTCGAGTTTTTGTCATCCTCTGCTGGTTTAAAGCAGCCTAAGAGGAAAAATTGGGTCCTGTGACTTATTTGGAGTTTTAATGAACATCCTTTAAAAGGTTTGTTCTCATCTACACAATATAGGTTTTAAACTGTGAGAGCAATACAAAGTGAAGGGACTAATCTCAGTTTTAAACAATCCTGTTTTCTTTAAGGGACATTAAGGATTTTGCTGTACAGGATATTAAAGGACCACCAGATCTCTTTTTCCAGGATCTCTCTGGTTTATGATTTCTTTGTAGTTAATTACTGGGGAGATTGTCTGTCCTCTCCAGGCTGATGTGCAAAGCTGCAGAAGGTGCTGAAATGCTGTCAGCAGCCATCTGAATCCTCAGAGATGCCCTCAATGGTAAAAGCCAAGTTGAAATAATTTCTGATTCAAGGCATTAAAATCAAAACTAAACTACTAGAGGGATTTTACAGAGTTTTTTGTGTGACTGGGACTCCTCTGCTTAGGGATAAAAACAATTATGACTTCAACTTTTTTCTTCCATTAATTCACAGGAATTTTTCATAGTTCTCTCGCAGAAATCCTCCTGAATAAGTATTTTTAAATATTGACATTTGCAGCTCCTTATGCTATTTCTAAAAGTCATTGTCTGAATTACTGGGGGGAGTGTGGGAGCCCAGAGCATCCCTCTGGCTGCCCAGGATGGCCAGGACCCTGCCAGGGGGCTCAGAGACCCTGGCACAGAGCCCAGAACACCTGTGGGGTTGGTTATGACCCATGGAGCAAATTACCAACCTTATGTGAAGATCAGCAAGCCACAACAGTTTAGGTAGAATAATAGTGAAGTTATCACAGGGTGAAAAAGTAGATTTTAGGGATTTTGGTATGGAGGTTCAGAGGGCAAGGTGGAGGGATCTGGGCGTGTCCAGCCTTTCTCCTTCTTCTTCTTGGCCTCCATCTTCTGCTGTGATGTTGGCACTCACAGATTGGTTTAGAGTAGAAGCTCACTGTCTAACACAGGTGATAGGTATTGGGAAGTAATTGTAAATATTGCACATGTAGTTTTTAGTATAAAGACATAACACTGCCCTGGGGGCAGGCAGAGTGCCTGGAACTGTCCTGCTGGATGGACCTCGGCAGGGCAGGAGAAAGAATTTTATAGATAAGAAACAATAAACAACCTTGAGACCGAGAAATGAAGAGCCCTGACTGCTTCTTCAAGCACTGGGCTGGGAAAAGAGACTTTCTAACAATCTCAGGGGTCACAGAGACCCAAAAGACCCCGAGAAGGGAGGAACTGGAGAATCCAAAACTGAAGGATGAGATCTGTGTTAGAGAGATATCACACAGCAAAGTTCAGAGCCACATGCTGAACTTGCCAAAGCCAGTGGGAAAGCAGAGGGCTGTGGGAGGCTCCAGGGACCCATCAGAGAAGGGGGATTCTCCCAGAGGGTCCCTGCCCAGGTGCCCTGCTCTGAGCACTGGGCACAGTCCTGCTCCAGGCACAGCTGCTGTGCCAGCAGAACTGCAGGGACAGCCAGGCTGCTGTGCCTAAATCCTGCACTCCAACCTGGAACTGCTCTTTTCCTTTCTTAGGGCCAAATCCCTCACACACCAAGCCTTCCACAAATAAAGCAAAGGCTCTTTAAAGGAAGGTTCTGATCAATATATTGTAATTTCCATGGTCACTTTGTTGGTACTGTTGGTGCTTGGAGCGTTCCCAGAGGGGCAGCAAGGCTGCTCCCTGCTCAGGAGATAACAAAGCTCCTTATCACTCCAGAGAGCCTGTGTGACACCAGCACTGCTGTCCCTGTCCCTGTCCCTGGTGTGGCACTGCTGCCAGCCAAGCTCTGCTGCTGATTCCTGGGGTGCCCAGGCCTGGGTGCTGCTGCAGCACCAGGAAAGGGAATTCTTTTATGGGAACTATTCCATCACTGGGGCTTCTCCAAATGGCAGAGGAAATAGAACAAAGTTAATTATGAGAGAAGAGCATCCAGCCTGAAATATGCACAGCACAGAGAGATGAAAGAGGACAGAATAATGTAAAAATTAAATTGTGAACAAAGGAAGGGAGGCACGCTGAAAAAGGGGTCAGGAACCATGTGAGGGAGGGCTTGAAGGCCAGAGGGTAAAAAGCTGATTAGCTGTTAATACACAAGCAGATCTGAAATGGTGAGGTAATTTCTTAGGAAGCAAGGGAAACTTAAAACAGAAACACAATAATGACACCGAGTACAAAAACCCTTTGAATTTTTTTTCTTAAGAGAGATTTATGCAATAAAAAGAACTAAAAGGGGAATGAGGCTGTGATGGGAAAAATCATTCAGAAATTGCAAAAGGCATACAAGCAAGGGGGAGGACACAGGAAAAGATCTAAACGTGCAGTGCATGTAACATCAGCTGCCCAGCAGCTGCAATGTCACAGTATTGATGTTTGGTGTCCCGCAGCTTTCCCTTTGAACTGAAAGGGAAATCAATTCAACCTCAAATAGCAAAATTTGGGCTCTGTGAAACATGGTTCTAGGCACCACCTTTTGGTAAAATTCTTGTCGAAAATGAACAGCAGACAGGTTATTTAAATAATGATCACACTGAAATGAGCAAGGAAAGGCAGTTTCAGAACAATCCCCTCCTAAATACTAGGATTCAACTTACATTTTTCTTTAGAATGCTCTCCTGTATTCACCTGTTCCTGAAGCCTAGCTGGGTCTTATAGTTCTGCTTAAAAGTACTGTTGAATGTGATTCATAAAATCCCTTTTAATTCTTTGGGGAATCATTGAAAGTGCTGCAGATTCATTCCTTCATGTTTCCAAAGGCAGGTAAAGTGTTTTACTGTGGAGCTGTGAAAGGCAGCATTAAGCAGTACAAAACATGAACACAATAGAGATGTGATGACCTGCTAAACTCGAGGGTGTCATAGAATCACAATAAAAATCAGGTTGCAGGGCACTTCTGGAGGTCTCCAGTGCAACCTCCTGCTCAAAGCAGAGCAGGCTTTCAAGTTAAATCAGGTTGCCATGGTCTATCACACCTTTATGAGAAATTACCACAGAGATTAAGAATAAGCAGATATTTCTAGGAGCCAGTTTTCTTCTGTTGTCTCTCAATCAGAAGGAACAGCCTCTGAATTCTGCAAAGCAGCCTCACACATCAGAGAACAATCAGACTCCCCTGTTAGTGGGGCAGGTGCTTTCATCCTGAGCAGATGATGCTTCAGTGGACACAGCAATAGCCCTGCTCTGGTCAGTGCCCTTGGAAGCAATCCAGAGTGGGCTGCAGGCACAGTGAGCACAGGCTGCTGCAGCTCTCCCTGCCATGAACCCACCCAAAGCCATGCCCTAGTACAAGGGAACTGAAAATTGCCTTCTGCTGACATTTCTCTTTGGAAGGAGAGAGTGAAGTGCTTCTGACCCCAACAGTCAGATTTTTGGAAACTCATTCTCCCACAGATAATGGATTCATTTCTGCTGCATAAAGCAATACCCTCCTAACTAACAGGATTTCAGAGGAAGAAAAAGCTGCTTCACCCCCAGCACCATCAAAATCCCAGTGACATTAACAGGCTCCTTAAACCGCAACCAAAGCTGAAGGCACCAGTGAGCTGTACAGGCACTCTGAACCAACATCTCAGCCCAGCACAGACTCCAGGAACACAGAAACAGCACAGGGTGCAGCTAGCACACCTGGAGGTGGGGCAGGAAGGAGAAATCTGGTAAATACTCCTGCTCCCCATACCAAATACAGTGTGGGCTACACTGGAGAAAAGCACACAAAAAGTAGAACTTTTGCCAAACAGTCACTGGTTCCTTGGTTAAAAACAAGTTTTATTGAACACAGTACAAGCTGTTAGAGCACCCTTTGGACTGCAGTTTTATCAAAACTTCCATTAAATGATGCTGACATGCAATTACTCTGCTGTTAAATACCAGGCCACTGCTGAGCTTCGACTAACGGCCACTAATGCATGTGCTGGCAAACAGGCACTGGATCATTGTCTGGGCTGGGGAAGGCAAAGAGAGGCTCAGTCAAAACTGCATTAAACTTCTATTTACCACTGGTTTTGTGAGCAATAAAAGTCTGAAACAGAAGTGCAGTGGCTTCCACCTTATAGTCAGAACACTTGGCAATCCAAAGTGGGGTTTTATGTATGAGTTTGAAGAACCAGGGTTCAATGGTTGCAAGAAGAGCCTGAGCATTTCTCTGAATTTGCTTCACATCAAGTAACTGACATTGTTTAAGAAAGTTACAAGTTACAACCTGATCTCAAAGTCTCAATAGGAACTATACATAGCTCTCTCACAGAAATCCTCTTGAATAAGTATTTTAAAATATTGACATTTGCAGCTCCTTATGCTATTTCTGAAAGTCATGTCTGACTTGCTAGGGGCAGAAACTGCAGAATCCAAAACTGAAGGATGACATCTGTGTTAGAGAGATATCACACAGCAAAGTTCAGAGCCACATGCTGAACTTGCCAAAGCCAGTGGGAAAGCAAAGGGCTGTGGGAGGCTCCAGGGATCCCTCAGAGAAGGGGGATTCTCCCAGAGGGTCCCTGCCCAGGTGCCCTGGTCATTGTGACACAGTGCCATGGTTGTTTTGACACAGGTGCCATGGTCATTGTCACACAGTGTCCTGGTCATTGTGACACAGTGTCCTGGTCATTGTCACACAGTGTCCTGGTCATTGTGACACAGTGCCATGGTCATTCTGACACAGTGCCACGGTCATTGTGACACAGTGTCCTGGTCATTGTCACACAGTGCCATGGTCATTGTGACACAGGTGCCATGGTCATTGTGACCAAGGTGCCCTGGTCATTGTGACCAAGGTGCCATGGTCATTGTCACACAGGTGCCATGGTCATTGTGACCAAGGTGCCCTGGTCATTGTGACACAGTGTCCTGGTCATTGTGACCAAGGTGCCATGGTCATTGTCACACAGGTGCCATGGTCATTGTGACACAGGTGCCCTGGTCATTGTGACACAGTGTCCTGGTCATTGTGACCAAGGTGCCCTGGTCATTGTCACACAGTGCCATGGTCATTGTGACACAGGTGCCATGGTCATTGTGACCAAGGTGCCCTGGTCATTGTGACCAAGGTGCCCTGGTCATTGTCACACAGTGCCATGGTCATTGTGACCAAGGTGCCACGGTCATTGTGACACAGTGTCCTGGTCATTGTGACACAGGTGCCCTGGTCATTGTGACCAAGGTGCCATGGTCATTGTCACACAGGTGCCCTGGTCATTGTGACCAAGGTGCCATGGTCATTCTGACACAGGTGCCATGGTCATTGTGACACAGTGCCATGGTCATTGTGACCAAGGTGCCATGGTCATTGTCACACAGGTGCCCTGGTCATTGTGACCAAGGTGCCATGGTCATTCTGACACAGGTGCCATGGTCATTGTGACACAGTGCCATGGTCATTGTGACCAAGGTGCCACGGTCATTGTGACCAAGGTGCCATGGTCATTGTCACACAGGTGCCCTGGTCATTGTGACCAAGGTGCCACGGTCATTGTGACACAGGTGCCCTGGTCATTGTGACCAAGGTGCCATGGTCATTGTGACACAGGTGCCATGGTCATTGTGACACAGTGTCCTGGTCATTGTGACCAAGGTGCCATGGTCATTGTGACCAAGGTGCCATGGTCATTGTCACACAGGTGCCCTGGTCATTGTGACCAAGGTGCCATGGTCATTCTGACACAGGTGCCATGGTCATTGTCACACAGGTGCCATGGTCATTGTGACCAGGGTGCCATGGTCATTGTCACACAGTGTCCTGGTCATTGTGACACAGGTGCCATGGTCATTGTGACCAAGGTGCCATGGTCATTGTGACACAGTGCCCTGGTCATTGTGACACAGGTGCCATGGTCATTGTGACACAGGTGCCCTGGTCATTGTGACAGTGTCCTGGTCATTCTGCCCCAGGTGTCCCTTCCCCACCAGGCTCCTTGCTGCAGGCTCAGTGCTGTGCCTTCAGCCCCGGTGTTGACCCAGGTTTTCTGCAGGTCCAGCAGTGTGGATCACAGCTTGGGCCCAGCTGATCCAGAAGGGCTGTCACAGCACACCCTGGGTTAGGAAAGGAGCTGGCAGCTGGGCTTGGGCACACAGGAATTGACCACACAGGTTGTGACACCCTCACACAGGGCTCCCCTCGTCCCTGAAAGACCCCTATGAAGAACTGGTGAGGGGAAAAGCAAAGGGAGCCTGAGGGAAGTGAGGAGCTCAGGAAAGAGGGTTCAAGCAGAGACAGAGAGCAGAGCTGGGCTGTCAGAGGCTCTGCCTGCAGATCCATGCGGTACCTGGCTGCAGATGTTCACCAGGACACCCCCAGGGCCACCTGCACAGCTCATCCTGCAGCTCCAGGGGTGGGGCAGACACCAAGGACCAGCAGCAGGGAGCATCCTGCACCCATGGGGGAGGCACCTACCGAGATTTTACTTCCCAGGCTACCGTGCTGTATTAGTTCTCTTAAAATTCAAATGGTTGTGATCAGATAAAGCAGCACTACAAGGAACTGTTGCTCAATCACTGATGCCTCTGAAAGAGGACATCACAAATAAGTACAATTTAGGCTGTTAGAACTTCACTTTCCTACATTTTATTTAATGCAGGTTTATTAATCCACATTTACATCAAAGTAGAAACCTTTTGTTGTAGTGAAGACAAGAAAGGAAGGGATACTTAGAACTTTCAAGCTCTTAGAAGACTACTAAACATAGGAGAGTATTATGAAAATCCTTATTTCATAACCCTTAGAAAGAAGTAAGCTGTTTCTAATGTGAAAAACTTTAAAATTAATTGTGGGAAAAAAAAACTGCCTAGGGTCAAATTTATAAACAGAGACACCTAAAAATATTTTAACATGAATCTCAGCAACCTCAGACCTGCTGGGGCACAGCAGGGACCTGCCCCCACCCTGGCCCCACAGAGCTGCTCCAGCCCCACACACTGCAGAGCCCCATCAGTGGGGTGGTGTGAGGCCCCCAGGATGAGTGAGAGATGAGAATTTGACTCCATGTTCTCAGAAGGCTGGTATTATATATTATATTATATTATATTATATTATATTATATTATATTATATTATATTATATTATATTATATTATATTATATTATATTATATTATATTATATTATATTATATTATATTATATTATATTATATTATATTATATTATATTATATTATATTATATTATATTATATTATATTATATTATATTATATTATTATATTAAAACCCCCTACAGGCTGGGCACAGAGAGGCTGGGCAGTGCCCAGGCACAAAGGGACCTGGGGGGTTTTGGTCAACAGCAGCTGACCATGAGCCAGCAGTGTGCCCTGGGGGCCAAGAAGGCCAATGGCTCCTGGCCTGGATCAGGAATGGTGTGGCCAGCAGGAGCAGGGAGATCATCCTTCCCCTGTTCTTGGCATTGGTGAGGGCACACCTGAGTGCTGTGTCCAGTTCTGGCCCCTCAGGTTGGGAAGGACATTGAGACACTCGAGCGTGTCCAGAGGGGACAGTGAGGCTGGAGAGGGGCTGGGAACACAAACCCTGTGAGGAACCCCTGAGGGAGCTGGGGGTGCTCAGCCTGGAGAAAAGGAGGCTCAGGGCTGCCCCCATCACTCTGCACAGCTCCTGAAAGGTGCCTGTGCTCACCTGGGGCTGGGCTCTTTCTGCAGCAGCACTGACACAACCAGAGCACACAGCCTCCAGCTGCACCAAGGGAAATACAGGGTGGATATTAGGAAAAAGCTTTTTACAGAATGAATGATAAAGTTCTGGAATGGCTGCCTGGGGAGGTGGTGGAGTCCCCATCCCTGGGTGTGTTTAACAAAGCCTGGATGTGGCACTGGGTGCCAGGGTTTAGTTGAGGTGTTGGGGCTGGGTTGGACTCGATCATCTTGAAGGTCTCTTCCAACCTGGTCATTCTGTGAATTCTGTGGTGTTACTTGTCCTTGGGAAGCCTCATTGTCAAAGCTTCTTTCTTGACTTAGATTTAAGGCTTAGACTACTTTAACTGGAGCAAAATGACCCTGGTAAGTTACCTGGTATAACAGAACAGCACAAATTGCTTTGTTAGGCTCCCAAACATTGGCAAACACTAAACTTCACTCAAGTCTGTCATGATCCCTAAGAGCCATTGAACTCTTCCCAAACACACCACTGCTTTCAATCACACCCATGCAGTGAGACACTTCAGCTTTTTTATGGCCCTCCTGGTGACTGACAGAGGCTTCCCTCCCACTGAATTAATTCCCTGTGTTGTTGGAGCTACAAAATAAGCCCCTCACCGCAGCCCAGCCTTGTGAGAACCTGACCTTCCTCATCTTCCTCTCAAACACCCACTCTCAATGCCCTGAAATGCTGGGGATCCATGGATCAAAGCTTGCTCTGACAGCACCCTGGGTCTCTGCACAGCCACAATCTGCAAAAGAGACAGAGGGAATCAGGCCCAGAAATCTGCTGCTGGAGTTGTCCTTTGACAGAGGACTTGGCAAATGCCAGGAACACTTCTTGGAGGAAACCAAGACCTTTAGCTGTGCAGAAGTCTAGGAAGGTGCAGAGTTTTCTGTGTGAGCTGTTGAAGGTTTAGTTTTGTGCTGCCCTGCATCTCCTGCTCCCAGTGAACCTGCCCTGCTGAACCAGCACACAAAGCAGACAGGAGGTTTGCCAAAGCTGGGTCAAGAGCCCTTCAGTACAGACAGGAATAAAATCCCAGCCATGGATGAGCCTCCTGTCTTAAGTTCACTCTTGGAAGTCGAAGCCTTGATGTACTTCTGAACTTCAGTCCCATGAACTCCAACCCATTGTGCTTTTTGTGATCAGCCTACATAGCTTGGAAAAAAATTGAATTTTTTAGTACTTTTTCTCCAAAAAAATACACTGCAAGTCTGAATTTTTTAACCCTCTTGATGTGGCACAGAAATCAAAATAATTCAGTTACAGGAATTGGGTTTAATTTGCAGCGGCTGCAAGGTGCAGCTATATTGTAAAATACATTCTTTTATTTGTTTTTGGAGTCTAATAATGACCTACCATTCCCCATTTCAGTGGTATTTGGATATTACTATGTTTCTGTAATATTAATAACAACATAATCTTCATTAGTATGCAAATCTATACCATCTGAGAAGCTCCTGTTCTCCTCCATGCCCTCCTTTGTTGTTGCAGCCTCATGAATTTCATTATGACACAAGATTATTATCAGACACTGGGAAGTGGGGATGGGGAATAGAATGATGTGGAAATTATAATCTCTTGGTTTAATAATGAATCCAGCTTCATATTCCAGTTTGGTTTTGCACAAGCTGCTTCTGAGAGAAAAAGGAGCAAAAGGCAGGAAATTCTTCCAAAACTGCATCTGCCCAATGACCTTTTAGGCAGATGCCACTGGAGGGGAGCACTGGAGGGAGATGTTCCTCAGCCCTGTGTCTCATTTACATCTCAAAAAACAACAATGATTCTATCCACATGTTTTTCCTATTCATAGCTTTACAGATGGCAAAAGAAAACAAGAGAATTCGTGCCGTTCAAAAACTCCTGGCCATTTCCTCTCCACTTAAACTGATACCAATTACCAGTCTTTGTCTGCAATCACAATAATTATTAAACAACTGTAATTATTCTTGGAGCAGCCTGTGGTTGTAAAAATAATCACCATTTGACAGAAAAGAATGCTGTAGGAGTGCAAATATTCCTTCCAGTGTGGAAACTCAGGGCCCACACCCTGGGCAGGCTCCAGAGCAGCCAAAGCTGCTCAAGTCCAGCATTCCCAGCTCCACTGTGGGGCCTCTCTGCCCTCACCCAACTCTCCCGTGTTTTCAGGCTGCAGGGACTTTAGGGCAAAGCTAAAGCAACAGAAATGATGGGATTAAGCAGGGAAAGTCCATTGGGCCTCCCTGTCCAGCCCTGGCAATTGTGCAGCTGCCCCCAGAGCTGTGGGAGACACTGCAGCAGGGTCGTTGAACTGCTGCTCTCACACCAGGACAGCATCCAGAATTTTCTCAGCAAAATAAAAAACCACTCCTTCTAAGTCATAAACAATCCAGCAATTTCTAGAAACAAACATGAAAATAGAAAATAAAGTCACCAATGTTGTGTTGAGATCCCATATTAAAAGCAGATTTTGATCCCTCCTGTAAAATGTTGTACTTTACCTGAATTTCTGCTTAGGTGTTATTAATACCTTAATTAAAACCTACAGTGCTCTCTACAAATGCCCACACCCAAGACCTGGTTGGGATGTTTAGTCAATTGTAGAAAATCTGATCGGCATTAATATGGGATTATCTCCTCCTTTGCTGATAAGGATGGCTGCACACCAGCTCACATGACCATGGGAATTCAGGTGACATTAACTGCTGGTGTTTATTAACCAATTTGTCAGAGGTCTCCCCTTCTCAAAGGAGATTTTAGTACTAGAACAAGACTTATCTCCAAAAGCTCCATGAATGGTGTAATTATTCTAACCTAGTTATCACAGGAAAGATTAGTAAACTCAACAACAATGCCAATTTCAAAAGCTATTTCAGATTAGTTATCACAAAGAGGTGTGAATTATTACATTATGTGATCTCCAGTGTAGGATTTCAAAGAAATCCTTTTTGCTTTTTTTGCTATTTAAAACTCACATTCAAATGCTAATATAAATATGTTCATATTTTAAAATGCAGACTAGCAATTCAAAATCCCTCATTAATTAATCCACTGCCAGTTTTTCTGTTTTCCTGGTGGGTGCTGTCAAAAATCAGCACTTTTGTCATGCTGAAGTTGCACTGACAAGCTCAGAGTTGTTCACTTTATTCTCCTCCTCATTAAGGAAAAACCTGTCATTAAAAGAAACTATTTGAAGCAAGAAAAGAAATGTGTGAGTCTATTTAAAGCAAGCAGGGAAATGTGTTTGGACTTCGATTATGGCAATTAAAAAGCCCTGCTATTCAAAGATGGTGATGTCTTAGTATTTAAATAACACTTCACATTCTTCTAAGACATTTTACTAAAAAGATTGTTAAATTAGGTGATAAAAGGTTACTTTTGTCTTTGAAGCTGAAATATGTAACTATTATTTCTTATCTGTTTAGAATTAGAAAATCTTCAATATCATCTATTTTACAGGACTCATTATCAAAATTCACCAGGCTTCATAAAACAAACAAATGCTTCACTTCCTGCCCTTGTTTAATCTCAGTAAGACAATTTCTTCCATGGTTTGAAAAGGAAGATTTCTTTCAACCTTTGATGGAGCAATATCTTTTTATTTTCAAATTGCACAGGCTGTGCTTGGGAAGCCACAACCACCCTCCTTTCAAAGCATAATGTGAGAGACACAGCTCACTATTTAGAATTTTTATAAAAGTTTAATAAGGGATAAAAGGGACAAACTCTAGCACTGGGGTGTTTTGGTGATCAGCAAAAAAACCACACCATTAGCTCAAAACAATGTTCTTTATACACTGTTACATTACAGGGGGCACATGCATATTCACAAGAGTTTATACATATTTTAAACATTCTGTGAGTTTAGGTGTTCTATGAATTCTTTTGAGTTTAATCTTTGACTTGCCTGCATGTCCTCCTTCAGATTAGATTAATATATTTTATTTTTTCTCATGGTTTCATCTGGTTGTTTTTATACTCTCTGACAACGAGGCGTTAATAAATTGGGTTTTGCTTTTTGTCACTGTTATCATTCAGATAAGATAATCTACAAAATGTGAGGAACTACTTGATTATCTTACACTGTTCTCAGAGTTAGTTACATGAATAAAAGCATTTTAACATTACATAATCTCTGTTTTAATATTATGCCACAGCTAAGGTATATTTATCACACTACTATTTATATAAGCAATACTGTGCATACATAAACTGACAGATTATACCATACTGAAAGGCAGTTAAAAGGAAATATAAATTGTACCATATCGAAATCTTTGTGGTTAATAATAATATGTAAAAGGTAACACATAAATGTGAAATCCAATAGTATATTGTCACAGAATTCACATTGTCACTGTCATTTATAACAATAAGAAATGGGGTGCTTGTCAGGAATGTATTTTAAGAGGAAGACTCAGATCAGGGTTGGCAAAGAAAAACAATGTTTTTTTTAAGGCCAGAACAAGATTAAAATACAACTTAAAACGTCCAAGGAGGTCAGATCACAATGCAAAATGAAGTACCATGACACAAAATCATAATTATTTCAACAATAAGTATTAAATTAATCTTTATCTCCTACTGATTTGAATGTTGGAAAATATTCATGCCATTTATACACACAAAAATTTTACTGGCAAAATACTCAGAGCTGAAAAATCCTATGATGAATTACATTTTCATATACTTTCTAAGTTTTGACTACTAATCCACCCGGCTGAAATTACATAATTTCACATCTCTAAGCAGACTTGCAAAGTAGTGTCAGTTTTTAGATAATCCATCATTAGCATTCCCATCACTAACCTTCAAATTTATACTCCCCACTAAAATGCAAATTGTGTTGGTCTAATGATGCTTGTTCACTCTGGGACAGAGGAGTAGGTAGAGTTATTTATAACAGAGTTTTGATCAGATGGGAAAGTACATCATCCATTTCCTTCAGTGCCCTACAGCCACCGCTGAAATCACTGAGGCACAGAATCACCCAGGCTGGGAAAGACCTTGGAGAGCAGCGAGTCCAGCCTGTGACCAAGCCCACCCTGTCACCAGACTGAGGCAGGGTGGAAACTTTCCAGGGTAGAAATCCATTTTGATTTGGGTGGAATGTACATCTTTAAGTGTGTAGCTTGCTGTGTAGCCTGACTGCAAAGCCTAGGCTCAGAGAAACTGCTTCAGTGAAGGACAGAGATAAGGGCAGGGAGACAGAGGGTGATGGAAAGAGGCAGAGAGACTGCTGTGAGAGCAGGTCAGCCTGACCCAGGAATTCTTTCTGATAAAGAAGAACTCGCGGCAAATGTCGCTCGAAATTCGTAAAAATTAATCTGTATGAACCTATTGTGAAATTGCATGCATATGTATTTGAGAGGGGGATAAAAAGGGACCCGAAGTTCCCAGAAGTGCACACGTCATTTTAGGGGAACGATTCCCACATGCGCCCAGCGCTGTAATAAACATACCGGCTTTACAACTTTCACAAAGTTGTGGAGTTTTGATTATCTCCACAAAACAAGACCATGGCACTCAGTGCCACATCCAGGCTCTCCTTAAACACCCCCAGGGACAGTGACTCACCCACCTCCCTGGGCAGCCCATTCCAGTGCCCAATAATCTCCCTTTGTGTGAAGAATATTTCCTAATGTCCAGCCCAAACCTCCCCTGGTGCAGCTGAAGGCTGTGTCCTCTTGTCCTGTCACTGCTCCCTGGGAGAAGAGCCTGACCCCCCCTTGTGACCGTGTTCACAGGGGTTCCAGGACAAGGGAAGAGACGAGGATCTGACTCCATGTTTCAGAAGGCTTGAGTTATTATTTTATTATATATATTATATTAAAACTATACTAAAAGAATAGAAGAAAGGATTTCATCAGAAGGCTAGCTAAGAATAGAAAAAGAAAGAAAGAAAGATAACAAAAGCTTGTGTGTCAGACAGAGAGTTTGAGCCAGCTGACTGTGATTGGCCATTAATTACAAACAACCACATGAGACCAATCACAGATGCACCTGTTGCATTCCACAGCAGCAGATAATCATTGTTGACATTTTGTTCCTGAGGCCTCTCAGCTTCTCAGGAGGAAAAACCCTAAGGAAAGGATTTTTCATAAAAGATGTCTGGGACACCCCCTGGCTGCACCCTCCTGCCAGGGAGTTGTAGAGAGTGATGAGGCCTCCTCTGAGCCTCCTCTTCTCCAGGATAAACACCCCCAGCTCCCTCAGCTTCTTCTCACTGGATTTGTGTTCCAGACCCCTCCCCAGCCTTGGTTCCCTTCTCTGGACTCACTCCAGCCCCTCAGCATCCCTCCTGCACGGGGGCCCAGCACTGACGCAGCCGCACAGGTGGGTCCTGCTGCTGTCCCACAGGGGCAAGGCAAGGACAGACAGCTGCTGTTGGTGCCTCTGTGGGGATGTGCTGCCTTCCACTGGCACAGGATTAGCACATCCAGCAGCACCTGGCAAACAGCAATTCCAGTGGCACCACCCAGGTAAAAGCACTCAGCAATAGCTCTCTGACTGGCTAACAGTCATGCCTTCATCAACAGGCTTCATTTCAAAATAAATCACTTTGAGGATTCTGCTCCCTTCATCTTTTACCTTTCCAAGATGATCCATGCTCTACTTCCAGACTTAACCAACCCCAATCAAACCCATTGGTAAGTCAGTGCTAACTTTTTCACCTGTGTTATTTTAAGGTGTCAACAGATTCAGCCATGAAATCATAGAAATCAAGAGATATAAACACAGAACAGAGTCTCCTCTTGGGGCCTCTGGCTGGTCAGTGACCCTGAGATGTGTTAGAAAGTCTCTTTTCCCAGCCCAGTGCTTAAGAAGGAGTCAGAGCTCTTCATTTCTCAGTCTCAAGGTTGTTTATTGTTCCTTATCTATAAAATTCTTTCTCCTGCCCTGCCGAGGTCCATCCAGCAGGACAGTTCCAGGCACTCTGCCTGCCCCCAGGGCAGTGTTATGTCTTTATACTAAAAACTACATGTGCAATGTTTACAATTACTTCCCAATACCTATCACCTGTGTTAGACAGTGAGCTTCTACTCTAAACCAATCTGTGAGTGCCAACATCACAGCAGAAGATGGAGGCCAGGAAGAAGAAGGAGAAAGGCTGGACATGCCCAGATCCCTCCACCTTGCCCCCTGAACCTCCATTCTAAAAACCCAAAATTGACTTTTCCACCCTGTGATAACTTCACAATTATTCTACCTAAACTGTTGTGGCTTGCTGATCTTCACATAAGGTTGGTAATTTGCTCCAAGGGTCATAATCAAACGCACAGGGGCATCCTGGGCTCTGTGTCAGGGTCTCTGAGCCCCCTGGCAGGGTCTGGGCTGCTCAGCACAGCCTGAGGGATGTCCTGGGTACCAACACTCTCCCAACCCAACTGTTTTCTAAGAGTTTTACTCTGCTCTGAAACTTTTGTGAGCCATGGCACATTAAAATTCCCAACTCTGCTGCAAGGGCCTGAGTGTCAGAAAAGCAAGAACCAGCACAAAGTCTGAAGAGAGGCTCACCCAGGAACTGCAAACCCCATCAGACAATCCAGCCTCTCCAAGTTCATGCATTTAAACAGCACAGACAGTTTGGCCCCACACCTCAGAAACCAGCCCTTTTTAACATGCTCTCTTCTGCAACCTTGAGTTAAGCAGGATTCTTTTCATTTCTTATTGACTCCAAATCTGGAGCATGTCAGCCTGTTATGAACATTTTCCTAAATACTAGCAAATTATTTATTTCGTGAACATTTTCCCAAATACTAGCAAATTATTTCTTTCCTCTATGCTTCAATTAGGGTTGTATCTACACTTGTGATAGATATTTCATATTTGGCAATTTTTTCTGAGGTCTTACACAAGGTAGTCTTGCACTGACTACATGTTACAAGATATTAAAGATCACAGTGCCTTGGTAGATAGAATTATAAATAATATCAAAGAATATGGAAAAATCCTTGAAAGAAATTATTTACTAAGAGAGAGTGAAGAAATGCTGTTTGACAGATATCAAAACGAAAGAGTTCCTAAATTTAAAAGAAGTCTTAAAAATTAAAAACTCTTCCTTCAAGATCTGTCTCAACATACAAATCCCAACACTCAGTACTCACAATGATGAGCTCAATGCATGGCAATTGCACAGCAAGTCCAACCTTTATTTGACTTTTAACCACTTAAATATTTCTGCAGCCCAGCCTGCTTGCTGGTAATTGGAATTGACACCACCCCACATAAACAAAAACCTAAAAGAGACAAGAAGAACCATAGAAAACTAAAGCCAATGGGAATCCAACCACTTAAATGTCTGCTGAACCTGTCCCTCATATTTATACAGTGGATTTGTTTGGGTAGAGCCCTATCCAAGGGGTGTTAAATATCTGTGAACTAAAGCTCTTACCAAGTGCAATGGAAGGCAACCACTGAGCTCTCTATCTAAGCTGCTGCCCCTAAAAAACTGCAGAAGGCAAAGAGGGGAGCAGCAGCCAGCCTGGAGCCCTGATCCTGGGCACTGCCACTGGCAGGGACCAGGGCAAGGGAAGGGGGAAGAAACCTCACCCAAAGCTGTTTTGCACAGCCTATAACAGAAGATAATGAGAAGCACATACACACGTCTGCCACAAGGTTAAGAAAATCTCTTTGCTCTGAAATCTCTTGAGTAGACTCTGAATTTATAGGTAAAACACCACCATTGAGTCAAAAATGACACAGGATAAGATCAAAGAGTAAAAGGCAGCCCTTTTATTCAATCCTCTCCTTTTTATACCTTGGTTCACTACAGATGGACCTGATTGGTCATTTAATCAACAAATTTCACATGGTTGGCTAATTAAGAAGACACCCCATCTGTAAACAACTTGATGAGAAAAACAGCTTGTTAAAAACACCACCTGCAGATCATTTAATATTTGACTCTCATTGTTTCTCTCCAGCTCCCTAAAGCTTCCCAGACAGATCCATGGGAAAACTTATCCAGCTTTCTCTGTCACATCCACAGTAAAACATGCAGTGTTCTACCTATGGAAATGCATCAAGATTTAGCAGTTAGAAATTGTAACTATAATATTTTGGCTGGCTTTTGCCAGCAAAATGCAGGGGCTGGAAGCCAGAGGGTCACAGGGGCGTGGCTGGGAAATCCCAGTGGATTTTGGGTCCTTGGCCAAGCCAAGGTCATGAGGAATGGCACAGTTAGTGCTGGCATTTCAGTGCGCTGGTAACTTGGTTATTTTCACTTTTAACCTAATAATTAATCTCTCAAAGTCCACACTGTGGACTTTTCTAGCCAATTAAGAAATATCATCCAAACCTCTAAAGAAGGAAAAAAAAAAGAAAGTAACAAAAAACGACCAAGAAAAAAAAGTAAAAAACCCAACCTACTTCCCCCCTAAAACCTCCATCTTACTTCATATTTATTACTATATTCTAAAACCCCAAACTCTAAGTTTTTCACCCTATAATATTTCACACTTCTAACCAAATACACACCCATAATCCCAATATTATTAACCAATTTTAAAAACCTCTACCACAACCTCAAATTAAATGTAATACTCTCCTAAGAATCAAAATCTATTTATACAAAAAATTAAAATTCTTAACATCCAAAACTCCAACAGTTAGTCACTGAGGTATAGATTGCAGTTCAATTCCTTAAAAAGAAAAAAACCAAACCAAAATCACTTTGCATCTATCAATTTAATTAAGTTGAACATGGTGCCTACAGCACAATGTATTTGCAACCAGCAGAAGCAGAGGAAGGAAAAATAAATTATATTTTATTATTCAGACACAACTACCACCATGTCTGTCCATACAAGCTTTTTATAGCCCATCTTATCCCATCTATTTCAATATCAATTGTTCAGCAAACAATTGGAAAAATAATGTCTAGTGAAGAGTGAAATTCTTTGAATTGTGTCTGTCTTGCTAGAAAAAATTTCAGGCAAAAACATCAAAATATCCTTCTCAGTCTTAACAAACTGTTTCAATTTTCCCTGATAAAAGTATTTCTTAATTTTAAAAGCCTGAAATTATGAATTGTGAAAAAAATTGGGAAAAAATTTAACATTTTGAATGCATAAAAATATCTCACGTATAGCAAGACAATATTTCTTGTACAATTACAATTTCTCTGAGAAGAAAAGTCTTTCCTCAGCCCTAATTATTTCAAATATGCAAAAGCATCCACACTTGGCACTTGATTCTGTGACTGCAACCCTTGTTCTTGTAATTGTTCCTGAACCAGGAAAGTGCAGTATTTGTTTAAAATAATAACAAGGCATAACAGCAATCATACTTTGTTTAGTAAAAACAACTTTCATTATGCAAATCATTAGAAAGAATACTATCTAATCCCTGGGAAAATCTTGTGTTAAATTGGATAAATTAAAATTAATAACATTACATTTACTGAAGGCCTTTTATCCCATTTTTATACCCAGCACATTTCAATTCATAATTAGAGGAGAGGCAATGAATGTTTCAAGTTAAAACAATTCAATAAAACCTGAGAAATTTTTAATTATTCCTATCACTAAATGGAGGCAGCGAGGGTGTAGCTGGTCAGTAACACATGGCCTTTGCAACACCCACAGTAAATTATGGTATTTTAATTCTCCAACCAGAACCATTTTAGTCTTGTCATCTCTGCTTTCTGAGAATGGACTGTGTGAGTCTGACAGCTCAGGATGTGTTTTGCTCCCAAGGAAAGAGGAAAGCAGCTTGGGATTGTCTGTTTGCCCCCAGGTGTGACCTCCCAGCATCCCCTCAGCTCTCCATGGCACTGGGCTGGCTGCTCCTGTTTCACAGGGTATTTCTGGAGCTCTCATGGTGCAAAATAATGAAAAATATCAGCCTCCAACAGAATAGCCCACACTCTACAAACACTGTCAAGCTTTATCATTCATTAATTTCTCTTTCAGTTTGGGAATAAAACGTGATGCAGTGAATGTTTCCCAGCCCTTCATTGTTTCCATTGTCTCCAAGTTTTCTCTTAGGCAGCAAAGTTTGTAGGGAAGGGCCCCATATTTGATTGTGTCTGAAAACTCCAGTAGTCCAGAAATAACATCCACAGCATTTAAAGGAGTTGCTTGTATTAAAACAGATATAACAAAGGGCCATACAAAAGTTTGCCTCTTCAGAAGCCAGAAACAGTGAAGTGCACCTGGAGCCATTTCCAGCAGGTCTTTAAACTGACCACCTAAAAACCACCATGGACTTTGGGAATGAAAGGGCTCCAGAAAGATTGCTGGAAATTCATTACATCTGCTCCAAGTTGAACATCAGCACGTCTGAAGGACAGAGCCAGCTGGTTTGGGAAAGTACATTCTTTCCACTCAAACAAGGAACAGTTTACTCAGAGAATTTAAATCTAAAATTTGGCTTGGGATTTTTCACTTAATTTTCATACATTTCTAATTTTAAAATAATCTCTCAGCAATATTTAGGGTGTCTTAATAAACCAACTCTTAAAATATTTTTAAGCATTTCTTCTATTCAAAAGAGCATTCTGCTAATAAGTAAGACATCACTGGGAAATTGCATTTTAAGTCCAAGGTGATGTATGCTTTAAAGAGAAAATCCTTAGACTTGTTTATAATTAACACCATTATCCAACAGCTCTCCTTTAAACACTCATCCTACTGCTGTACATGTTTGCTTTCAGAATTTTGTCTTATGTTGGCTTTGTTCCCTTTTCTCTCCTACTTCTATAAAACACAACACAAGACTCATAATTCCATATCAAAAAAGTAATTCCAAATTAGGGCTAAGTGGCTAATTACACTCATTCCAAATCTTCAGGTACCTTTTATTCTGTTTCAGGCAGACATAAATCTGTTCTTTTTTTCAAACAATGACCCACTTCATCAAGAGCATGCAAAACTTGGAGAGAACTGTTGTTAGCAGAAATCACCTGAAATGTCCAAAACACCAACTTCATCAACAATTCAAAAACATTGTTGCTTCTTCATTCATCACAAATAACAGAAAATTAAAATGTTTTCAGTTGTGAAATATTAACTCTTCTACATAGAACTAATTAAAAACTTTTAATGCCCATTTATTTTTCTGTGTTTCTTGGAAAGGTAGAACTATTCTATGTCAGATATGGCCATTATGGCCATCTCTAAAGCAAATAAAGAAGGTATATGTGAAAAAAACCAAAGTAATGTCCCCTTTCCAAACTCTGTTTCTGTCCCCTTCTCTGAGGCAGCAACTTCCTCTGTTTGTTCATTGCAACACCAGGGATTTCTTTCTTCTTTTTTTTTTCTACTTGTGTGCCTCAGGAGAAATAATCTGGCAATTAGTGAGAGCTAATGGGTACTTCAGGACTTTTCCTCCTATTGCAAAAGCTGCACACAGTGTATTCTGTAAAATTATGGACCTTCAAAATTTCATTGTTGTTGATTGCTCCCCACTTTGCAGTGCATAGGGCATCCTACTGCCTCACAATCATTCCTATTCTGAGTCAGGGAAATTGGTTGTTAATGTCTTCCTTTGCCCTCATATCTGTTTCATGGGCAATGAAAAAAAGGCTTAAATAAAAAAAGAATAGAAATAAGTGGGGTTTGTCAGGCTGAACTATCAAGACTTCCTTTATACAACATAAAAACCTGAAATGCATGTTATTCTTGCTGGGTTTTATGACTATAATTCATTCCATCAGGCTTTCTTACATGTACCCATAAAGTGATGCAGACAACAGAAATTGTCTCAGTGAATACAGGGTTGGTTTTCATTCTGTGCCTGGAACAGCCAGGTTTGCTCGTAGGAAATTCCAGATATTACATTTAACATGGAACACCACAGTCCTTCACAGGGGTGAAGTTACAATCATCTCCACCAAATGGGGCTTTAGCACTCACTCAGGGTAACCCTTATGCTACCTCCATGACAAGTTTAATTAAATCTGATGAGTTTCTGGCCAGGCTGGGGAGCACAGGAGTATTGTATCTGCAGGGTGCCCTGGGGCAGGGAGGAATGATGATCTGACTCTGTCACTATAAGACATGAAAGAACACAAGCACACCACCATTCTCAAGGTGAAGGAAGAAAGAGGAAGTTTATTTTCTGACTCCAACATTTATAGTTTTCCAAAAGTGACAGTGGATTGGAGGGTGACAGTGACACCTCTCCAATGACACTGGTCAAACCAACAGTCCATCAACTTTCTCCTCCTCCATAAAAGAAGACAAAACAATTAGTTATTTACAGAAAGTGTCTGAGAAAGTTCACCACAAGAATGTCAACATCAGAAGGCCTAGAAAATCTTTAAAAACCAGGGGGACATGACTCCATGTTCTCAGAAGGCTAATTTATTATTTTATAATACCATATTATATTAAAGAATACTATACTAGAGAATATAGAAAGGATACTTACAGAAGGCTAAAAAGATAATAATGAAAATTCATGACTCTTCCCAGAGTCCTGACACAGCTTGGTCCTGATTGGCCAAAGAGTGAAAACAACTCCCAGCAGAATCCAATGGAACAATCACCTGTGGGTAAACAATCTCCAAACACATTCCACATGAGCACAACACAGGAGAAGCAAATGAGATAAGAATTGTTTTCCTTTTCTCTGAGGCCTCTCAGCTTCCCAGGAGAAAAATCCTGGGCAAGGGGATTTTCCAGAGGATGTGAATGCCACACAGGAGGGCACAGCTGGCTGAGCCTTGGGCTGGGAGGGCTCCTGGGCACAGCCCTGCAGGGGCAGTGCCAGCCTGGGCACAGAATCACAGCCAAGGTGCCTCCTGTGTTTGTATCTGGCCAACTGAAAAGGGCATTTTGTTGGCACTCCATGGAACAAACAGCAGCACTGGGCTGCTCTGCTGAGCATACAAAACACTTTTTGTCTTAAAATGTGGCCAACAGACCTACAGGGATCAGGGCTGGTACCTTGGGGGTTTTCCACTGGGGGCTTGTCTTTGCAGACATTTCCATATAATCAGATTTTCAAACTGGACATTTCTCCACTCATAAACAAGCCAATTTGCACAGGCTCAGGTGCAGTTATGGCTCAGATGGAAATTAAAATGGTGACAATGAACCAGATTTGATTCAGCTCCCCCAACAGCCTTTCCCTGCTGGAATATATTTCAGGTCTCAATTAGTAGGAGTGGGTTAAAAAGCTCAAAAAAATACATCTAGCCCAAAGATTTTCTGCCTGAGGCAGAAACAGAGCCAAACAGCAAAGCAATCATTATTCCCATTTGCAGGAAAGAATGACTTGCCTAACACCCCACAGGGAATCTGGAGTAGAACTAAACCTCAAAGCTGGTGAGCCCAGCTTGCTCCATCATCTGCCTGAAAAACATGGAGCAGACATGACACTGCTGTTTAAGGCTCTTTGAAATGAAAAGGATTCTGACCCCTATGGACTCATAGGCATTCAGCATCCATGAAAAATAAAAAGCTACATAAGAAGGTTAAAAAAGACAGAAAGAAAATGCGTCTGTGTTTTATGGAGGTTGCTGAAATGGATTTCCCTTTTTTACCTATGCTGTGAGCTCAGTAGGAAAGCTGATTTATCCTGTGAGTGCACAGCAGTTGCTCCCTGCTAGAGCTGCTGCTGAAGTTTAATTGGAATACACAGCATTTGTGTAATGTTCATATCATGGAGAACATTTAGGAAAAGCAGAAAGGCCCTTTGAGCTCAGCACACTCATTTCTGTTGTGATCCTGAGCGCTGGACCCAAGTGGAAATATGAACCACCAAGTTATTTCTTTGGTGCCTGTTTTAGTCAGAGACTCCAGGGGCAGAAATGGCTGCTTGCAGAGGAGAAGGAAAATGGGCCAGGCCTGGCTAATTCAGGGACTGGCAATGGGATATGGAGCCTTTCATCTACAGGGTGCTGAATCCAATAGAGGGCTGTAGCCACCAAAAAATTATTCCCATCAAATGGAAGTTCAGTGGCCTAAGAGAAATCATTTAAATGGTTTCTGCTTCATACAGGCACTCACAGCAGAGAAATTATTGCTACAATTAGCAGTACTGCATAGTCATCAGCGGGGTGGAAGTTTTTGGTGGTTTTTTACATTGCCAGAAAAAGAATGTTGTCCCTAAAAAAATCCTAAAGTGATTATTTTGACTAAGAACATTTTTCAGTAACCTAAAGATGTGGTTGGTTTGGGGTGGTTTTTTTGCATTTTTATCATTATTTTAGTTTTATTTAGGCCCCTTTGGTAGTTTTCTTTGCCTTTCTTATGCTGTAGATCAGAAGATAAAAGTCTTCTCCAAACGACTTTTCCTAAAAAGTACTTTACACAAATACTGAGAGGTGAAAAACTGCATCCTGTCCAAAACAGAGCCTTCCACTGCTAATCTATTTGCATTTGGCTCAAACATTAAACACAAAGTATTTTTAACTGAAAACTTCCCATTTTCCAGGGAACTGGGTGGCATTTTTAGTTTAGGGTATCTATAATGTATAATCTATAAAATCCAGAGCATTTCAAGAGAAATTTTAGCGAGACCAAGGCCAGTATTCAATCATCAGGACTGTGGGGATTGGTTCAGTACCTGCAAGGACCCTGAAAGGGATTTCCCCAGGAGCTGGGAGCTGAGCCAGGGTGGCTGTCAGGACACAGGACCATAGAGGGGCTTGACTCAAAAAGGACATTTAAAGGTCAGAGTCCAACACCCCTGCAGTGGTCAGGGACATCTCCAGTGGGATCAGCTTTCTCAGAGCCCTGCCCAGCCTGACCTTGAATGTTTCAGGGATGGGGCATGCACCCCACCCCCATGCAACCTGTTCTGCTGTTCCACCCCCTTCACCCTGAAATATTTCTTCCCTGCACCTAGCTTCAATCTCCCTGCTTTTATCTCAGCGGTCCTATTGCCACAGGCCCTACAGAATGTCTGTCCCTTTCTCATTTCTGTTTTCCTTCCTGTGACTGACAATGCTGTGGTTTGTCCATGGGGCAGCAGCTCCTGCAGGAGCCCCAAGCAGCTCAAACTCACCCTCCAAAAGTGGGAACCACACCCTGACCCCAGGCATTGGGAATGCTAAAGCCAGGACTGGATCAGGCAGATACATTCCTGTTGCATTTAGTGTTCCAGTTAACATTTCCCATTTTATCAATCTCATTATGCAGGTGCAAGGCAGGGGTCACACACTTACTCACAGTTTAACAGTTAAAGACAGGCTTGTGCTAAATAAATTTGTGCTGTTGCATTGTGAAAATTCCATGTTCAATAGGTCTCATCAAATAATGTTGCCCAAATTGGTTTAATAACACATTCAGCTGTAGAACAAAACAGGCAAGGGCAACAGTGCAAGAGCTTTTTCTACTCTGGTGGTACATGTCATGTTTCTGCAATTAGAAAACTCATATATACACACACACTGGGTGTATATATGCTCACTGAGTTTCTTTACTGACTAAAAAAAGGTCTCTACATATTTATGGTAGCAGTTCTGCAAAGAATTCTGAACATTATGCAATTTAAAGCCTTATGACTACCTAAATGTAAAATTATTTTTTGAAACAAAATTACAGCACACACTCAGAAGAAGCAAAGGGATTGTTGAAAAGCTAGCAGCATATGACAATAAAAATGCAGTTACATCTGTGAAACTTCATAAGCTTCACACTGCAGAGTGTTGCACAACACCACTAAAGATATGTTATACAGATAGTTAGAATTTAATTTGGGGGTATAACAGATTCCTGAGTCCATAACAGTCACTCCAGCATTCCATTTAGGTATATCCACAATAATACATTTCCTATTTTGAAATAAGATAGTGATCACAAAAGAGACAAGCTCAAGTGCAGCATATCAATGGAAACCCAAGGTTTCTTCCTAGAAGATGTAGGACTATTAAAGCAACCTGGGATTTTGTAAAGGTTAGGCTTCACAATTGTGCCTATGGATTATCTTGAATAAATGGCCCATTTATTTGAACTTTTTGGGGGGTGGTTTGACATATTAGTTGGGTGCACAATGTAGTTTGACCTATAATTCTCAGCTCAGCAGCCAGGCATATCTCATACAGCCAGAGTAGCTCTCACTGGGCTCTGGCTGCAGAGCAGCCAGCTCTGGTGTGGGAGCCAGGTGAAGCTCTGTGGATAAAAACCTGGCCCCAAAGCAGCAAGCATCAGAAAAACAGACATTATACCATATATCATCTAATTGTATTCCTGTACTGAGGAACAAACCAAAGTATCTCAATGAACTATCGAGGCAATTAATTTAATTGCTATCCTATAATGTTTTAAGAGAGCACTATCCTTTCCCAAACCAGCAGAGCAATGATTCTTTTTCTGTTCTAAGCTTTGTGGGATGACTGTAAAACTCTACAGGAAATCACTGACTTTGCTACAGAAGACAGATTGAGGGCCATGAGAGAAGCAGAGATTTTTCTTTGTTAAACTGATATCTGCACCAATTTACACAACTATCCAACACATCCCTTCAGTTCAGCTTTTGCTTTCTTGGTGTGAGGGGCTACCACAAAGAAAGGATGGGGAAAGATCAACCTCAGCAATGACAAAAAAGCCCCAGCAACCCCTCACATCCCAGTTCTGTCAGTCCTAAGAGCCAGGCTGAAAGCCCTTCAGCCTGGTGACCCCCATCCTACAAGGCAAAGGCCCAGCTTTGGGGCTGTGTGAGCATCCCAGCACAGGGGAGCAGGGCCTGAGCTCCTCCTGCTCACCTGCAGACGCTGCCCTGCTGGGGCCAAACCAGCCCAACCACAGAGCAAAGCCCAGAGCAGGAACTGAGCATTCCCACCTCTGCCGGGGTCACCCCGTTCAGAGCTGCAGGAGTGAAGCTCAGCCTGGACTCTGCTGCTTCCAGAGGTTTATGGACAGGTGTTGAGAGTTTTTTGCAGGACAATGGACATATGCAACATATGCACAATCCAGCCTTCACAGAGACTGAGTAAGGTCACCATGTCCTTGAAGGACACAGAAGGAGAAGAACATGCTCGAAAGCAGACAGTTCAGGATGCAAAGGCAGACAAGAAAACCACAGTGAGACGCATGAAGAAGGAAGACTAACCAAAATTAACTGAACTATTAAAATGCGTGTGTAAAAAGGATTTAACCTATCATGTAATAACTTGAGGCAGGAACAATAGAGAATAGTATAAAAATGGCTTGCTTTTTGTAATAAAGTGGCTTCACTTGATCCTATTGATCGTGGCGTGATGTCCTGTTACTGATCCTCCGCATGTTTTGGCGCCCGAACAGGGACAGACAGGGATGGTGGGATAGTGATGAACACCAGCAGCTTTTTTTCCAATTTAAATTTATTTGGAATTTAAATTTATTGGAATTTAAATAACTTGGGGCATAAAGGAAAATTTGGGGGAGAAAAAAAAATTGGTTGGAGTGATTCCTTTGCTGTGTTTCTAACAATTTCAGCAAGGAAGCAGCAGAGGAAAAGCAGAGGAAGGTAATCTCCTGGGGTAATTATGAGTAGCCAACCCCACACACACTCTTCTGCTCCCAGAATTGTACCTAGCTAAAAATTCTCCACAGCCACAACGACTGTGACATGCCCTGAAGCTCCTCAGACCTCAGCCAGCCTAATCAGAGAATTTCCACTGCTGACACACTCTGTGTCTCTCTATACCCCATTTTCCTCATCCTTGCACCACAAGACACATCTCAGCATGTATTGTAAAAGCAAGGGGAGAAAGAATGTATCTGACTCTATTGATATTAGAAGGCTAATTAATTACTTTATTATACCATATTGTTCTATGTTATATTACATTATATTACACTGAATCTGCACAAGCACTCAATTCCACTGACCAGAATCTCATGACTTCTGCTGACTGACAGTCTGCACACACACGTGGATTCAATTGGTCAGTGCATGAAAACACTCACACCAGAATTCAGTTACCAATTCCCTTCAGGTAAACAATCTTTCACAATGCATTCCACTTGTGGACAACACAGGAGTATTGCAACACTGAGAAGGCCCCAACAATGGAGGAATGATGAGGAGGACTCCAGTGATATCAAAAGGCTAATTAATTACTTTATTATACTATATTATTCTATACATCTAAAACTGAACCTGCCAAGCACTCAACCCTGGACACAACTGCACTGAATCTTGTGACTGTCTCCTGACAGTCCTGACACACACACACACACACACCTGGCCCTGGTAGACCAAGGAAACAAAACACCATCACTGTGGGTAAACAATCTCCATATTGCATTCTACTTTGGCACAACACAGGCACAGCAAATGATAAGAATTGTGTTTTCTTTCTCTGAGGTTCAGAGAATGTGAATCCCAGAAAATCCTTGGGAAGTTGTGCCTTGCTTTTCTCTGTGAAGAGAAATGCAGCCACAAGCCTGTCCTGCTGAAAGGTGCCCAGGCACCTGCAGGCAGCTGACACCATTGCAGCATCTGTCAGAGAGGCCCCATGAGCTCCTTCCTTGGGAAGTGGCTGCTCACTGTCAAGAGCAGCTCTGCTCCTGCTGCTGCAAGGCTTTCAGGAGCCTGTGCAGGGGCTGCAGAAGTTCAGAGTTCAGTGGGTACAGCTGGAAGAGAAGGGAATGCAGTGATCCAGTCTCCAGCTGGATCAGATGTATTACAGACAACTGCATTTGTCTGTACTGATGGTACACCACAAGCTTTTGGGAAAAGGAAAGGTGATGCTGCAGCCTTTCTCTGAGTCTCATCCTGCTGAGCTTGGTCCCTCCCAGTTTCTTTAATCACATGAAACCCAGATGTCTCACACAAAACCCTTTCTGTTTCTCTCCCATTCTGTTGAGTCTGTTTGTACCAAGAACCCTTTCCTTCTTTTTCTCGATGTTCATTTTCCACTAAATGTTATTTTTCTGTGTATCTGGAGTACCTAGTGAATTAATTAATTTACATTAAAATGGATACACAGGGTGTTTGCTGCAAGAAACAGTCCCCAGACCAACACATGGCAGACAACTCCCCCACTGCCAGAGGGTTGCAAGGCAATGATTTAGTAGGCATTGCTCTAGAACAGGCTGCCTGTTGGCTCACACAGGTGTGTTCTTCTATTAATTATGGTAGCACAGCCAAACGAGTACGTGACCACTCCGTTCCTCAGTGATCCTGCCCAAGGAATGCAGCCGGAGCAGGATGTCAGCCATGGGGTACAAAATTGGTCATAACGCCCATCACTTCTGGAGGGGTAAGAGAAATGGGACTGAAAATCCTTAATTTATTAATGAATTAATATATAAATATATCAATTTATTAATATAAACATATTAATTCAAAAATATAAGATAAATTAATCCTTAATTTATTTTAATTTATTGATATCAATTTAATAGTTTTTTAAATAACTATAAAATAAAATAGTCCTTAATTTATTTTATAGGACTGAAAATCCATACTTTATTTTATATCCTTATTTTATTTTATATATTTATATATATATAATTTATTTAAATATATATTTTTTTATACTGAAAGGAACAGTATCAAGAGATGAGATAAAACACCAAGGTGTTAAGGAATTAATGATACATGAAACTATCTTTTTGCTCTCTAAGTGATCCTGTAAAGGGCATCAAACAAAGGTTGGGAGAGAAACAACTGGAAAGCTGCAAAAATAGAGCAGTTAGGGAGAGGGGGAAAAGCCCCCCAGAATGTCACTAGCTATCTTTGCTAAATCCCCACACCCAAGTGTCTAATGGCCAGGGTCACAGTGCCAGTCTCCTTTGAGCCACACTTTGCTGTCTGCAGCTGAGCAAGCCAACATTTACTGGGATTCTTTTCTTGCCAGTGGAAAATACCTGGAAACAGGGAAGTTGTGCGTATTGCCTAGAGAATCCTCTGGTGTTTCAGCATTTCCCACTTTGTGCCCACCAGGCACACGTTTCACATGCAGCAGGACTGTCAGAGCAGTGTATGTGCATCTAAAAATTCTTCATGTATTCCACCTTTGGGGGAGCAGCCACCATTTCTTGATGCATGTAAACCTGATTTAATAGAGCAAATGTGTTATTAATGCTGCCCATGTGTGTGGTGTGGTCCAACCCTGGCATCCCAGGACTGCAGGCATGGTCCTGAATTCAGGACTTCCCTGTCTGACACAGGGGGAATACTTGGCAGGCTGCTGCAGTCAGCCAAATAAGCCTCACAGTAATTCTGTTACAGAATTCTATTTTATAGTAACGGGAAGAAAAATAATAGGCCCACAGGTCAGGTGAAGTACAGTCAGACACCCCAAATTTTCCCCTGATATGTACTTAACACAAGAAATAGCAGATATATAGCAGCTGTAAGAGTCACTTGCTAATAATTAAGTATTTATGATTTCATCTCCTTGCCAATTTTAAAATGCAGACTGAAGGAGGCAAAACATATTAATCTGATGCACAGAGGTTTTGTTTGGAAAAATAAAATCTCTCTTTACAAAACCTGCACAGCCATCTAAAATACTGTTTACTTCCCTCTACAGTTCTGTTTAATATGTATTTGGGACTAGAACATACCATTTAAATGCTGACTCTCAAGTGGAATATTCTTCTCCCTGTTCCGTGTGGAAAACAGAAAATTTTGCACAGAATCAAAAAATGAAAGAAGGTCATGACATTCTAGAGGGCTTTTTTATGGTTTATGAAACCCTTCATTAAACTTTTAGAAGCCAAAACCCTGAATGGCTTTGGGAGAAAGCAAAAACCTCAGAGTGCTTCTGGGGAACATCACCTGTAATTTATTCACTTTGAATGCTTTTTATGGAGCAGCTCAAGACAGATGCATGACATGATTCCAACATCCACAAACCCAAGGCATTAAGTAATTGAATCCATAACCAGGAGCTGGTAAATGGGGAGTCTTATGAGTTATTCTGTAAGTGTGACATGGAGAACAGCTTGCTTCACAATCATTATTTTACTGTAGTGCAGAAATCACATAATGAGGGCTTCATGCTGTTAGGATCCTAAGCCTTGATTGTTAGAACATTTCAGTCATATTAAAAAAATGATATATTGGAAGCAGATAGGAAGAAAAACAGTAATTGGAGGCTCAGCAGTGGGTTAAAGCCACAATTTATTTACCATTTCCCTTGCATTAGATGAAACATTAACAGGATTATTAATAAAGATTCTGTATTGGGTTTGTCACATAGCAGCAATGTGTCATCCCATTCTGCTGCCAGAAGCATGTCAGTATAGTTTTCTTAAGGCTGCAGAGAAATCTTCTCTAGTCTAAAATTAATGAAATATGTTAATTTTTATAGCTGCTTGAATTAGTACATGACCTTTAAAACAGAGAGGCAAAAACCATACATCCATCTGATGATATTGATTTCTTGGTTACACAAGGTGCATGCATTAAGGAAATTGAATTACAAATTAAAATTCAGCACTACTTTATTAAAAATCAGGTGTTGATGAAAAGTGATTCTCTTTACAAGATGCTCTTCTAATTTCCATTGCAGTTGCTGTCACCAACTGTAGACATTAATCCCCAGAAAGGCTGGGTTTAATTTTGGTCATGCAGTTATAATTCAGAATTTTTCCATGGTTTTTTGCATTACTTTGCCATTTATTTGGGAGTACCTGATTCTCTGATCTATGACATTAAAAAAAAAAAAACCAAAAAAAACAACAACAACAAAAAAAACTGTCCTCCAGCTGTTGCTCAGGTGCCCAGAACAATCTCAGAAATTTGAAGGGGGAAAGTGCACCAAGGGGTAGCTTTGACCTCTGCAAATGAGAGCAAGTTATGGTAGCAGAACACTTCTCATCAATTCTCTTTGCCAACTGAGCTTCAAAGAGAGTTCACTATTTCAGGATAAAGGAAAATAAAAATATTCCTCTTAAGAATATCTCAAGTGGAATCACTCAGATTTTGCTGTGGCAATTTCTCGAGGTTGGTACTTCATGGTTTTTATTTTTAAATTCCTGACATGAAATAATTATAGGAAGTATTCATTTTAGTAGTTCATAGAGCAACTGGAAGACAATTTCATAAATAAATAATGTGTATATGACAATTAAGTATATAAAATCTCCTATAATTTTAAGATATTCCTAGTTCATTTGGCTCAAATGAAAAATGTACTATGAACAGCTTTTTATTTGTTACTTTTATGTATTTTTGAATATATAAACACCTTTTTTTAAAATAAGTAATATACATTAGGTCAGTCTCAGAACACTAACTTTAAACACAAACCCAGCTGCTGCTGATTAGATGAAAAGTGAGAAAAAAATAAACAGGAGAACTTTGATCTCAGGTTAGGGAGGAGATGGGAGCAGCTTGCTTTGAAATTATTATTTTACTGCAGAGTAGAAATGGCATAATGAGAACTCCACACTGCCAGGAGCTGTAACCCTTGATGGCTGGAATACAGCTGTCACATTAAAAGTGACACACTGCCAGCAGAGTGGCACTGCTGCAGCAATCACAGACCTCACATCTGCGCTGCACTTGCCCAAATCAGGAGCTTCTTACTGCAAGTCTACGCCGAGGTTAATGAAATTATTTAATATGCTTTATTGCAGCAGGGTTGCTCAAGTCAGTCAATGGAAAGGTACATTAAAACTTATTATTGTGATTGACAATAGAAAAAAATTGAAAAGCCAGAACTTATTGTTCTAACAAACTGTCCTGCAGAACCCATTGCATGGAACAACAGGTAGCTTAGCCAATTGTTCAGCTGTATCTATGTACTTTAAAGAGAAATGCTTAAATTAAACCAAAGAAAACACTTTTCATCAGGACACTGATTAGGAAAATCAAGCTTCTGTACATCTTCAATGCAGATCATATATCTACATGAGCTCCACATTTCTTTATGAAATCCTGTTCCTGTGAGGGTGAGCCAGGTGATCTTCACTGTGTTTCAGTTTTATTTCTTTATTATCCCCCTCCAAATAACAGCCAGCAGAAGTGGTACCTGCAAGCCTGGAACTACAAACAGGACTGTAGCTACCAACAGAAAGAACAACTGGCTGCAGACTGAGCTGTTCTGGTTCAAAACAAAATAAGAGCAAATCCTTTAAAAAAATAAGAGTAACATTCTTTCACTGCTGGTAGTATCTACTCAACAAAACCCTGCCTTATGTAGGAACTTCCACATTTCAGAAAGAGAAATAATGTGCTGAAATTCTACCAACAACTATTTCCTTACTGTGAATATCTTCATTATCATGAGTGTAACAACTTTCAGCACTTGGATATGCTTGTGTGTCTTGAAGGTGGTACAATCTTGAGCTTTGGGAATAAATACCCTATAGTGAAAACCCAGTCAGAACTCATTTGAAGTCTTTCTTGTCACTCCCAAAACTTCAAGACACCAAGCAAAATCCTCATTACACAATTTAAAATTATCGAAGAAGTTT
This sequence comes from Camarhynchus parvulus, assembly GCF_901933205.1. Taxonomy (NCBI): domain Eukaryota; kingdom Metazoa; phylum Chordata; class Aves; order Passeriformes; family Thraupidae; genus Camarhynchus; species Camarhynchus parvulus. Next base: position 19,899,395 of record NC_044581.1, on the reverse strand, counting down.
CTTGACACTTCAAATATTACAGAAAATCCTAGAGCAAGTCAGATTACATTGGATTAAACAGAGAAACCTTTGAAGAGTCTCACTGGGTAGAGAGCACCTTCACATCAGTAATTCCTTCCATTTGATTGTTTGGTGATTTGGGTTGGGTTTTTGTTTTGCTTTGGTGTTTTTCCTTTGGGAGGTGAGGAGGTGGTCCCCTCTTTCCCAAGGAAAGGAAGAATTTCACTGCTGGGATTTAACCCCAGCCAGCAGCAAAGCTCCACACAAGGGGCACCACTTCCCCCCCCCAGGGTGGGACCAGGGGGACAATTGGAAAATAAAAGAGAAAATCCACAATAGAGATAAAGAGAGTTTAACAGGTGAAGCAAAAGCTGCCCAGACAGGCAAAGCAAAGCAAGAATTCATTCCCTGCTTTCCATGGGCTGGTGCTGAGCACCCCCATCACACACAGGGGGATTGGGAAGGCAAAACTCATCACAGCCATTTTTCCCCACCTTTCCCCTGCCCCTCAGATTTACCTGACCCTTGGTCACTGGGGGTCAGCTGTGTTCCCTCCTAAATGCTGGTGCAGAACTTGGGAACAGAAAAGGCTTTGACTTTGTGTAAGCCCTGCCCAGCAGTAACAAAATCATCCCTGTATTTCAACATTGATTGCAGCACAAATGCCAAACACACCCTCACACTGGCTACTGTGAAGAACATGGTCTGAATGCCACCAAAAGTCCTAATATTCACTAATTAGCACTTGGTGACAGGAGAAAAGGATGAGTTATTAGGAAGGTTCTGAAGGAGCTCAACAGAGGCAAGTTAGAAGCAAACAGCGATAAGGAGAATAAGGAATGTCACAGGTCAAGGAGAGGTCTGTGTTGTTGGGGACTCCTGGTTTTGGGACTGGACAGGAGCACAAGGAAAGGAAAACAAACTGGGCACTGCCACGGGCAGAACGTTACCTGAGCTCTGGGTCACCTGCTGCTTTGTGTTTGTGGTTTGGTTCATTGGTTTGGGGACTTTTTGCTCATTTGTTTAGCTTTGCTTTTTTAAACCTTTTTTTAAAACCTTTGTATAAACTATTTAAAATATGAGAAGGACATGGAAGCCTGTCTAGAGTGAGTATTCTGGTTTTACCACGAGCCCTGGCTAGAGGCAGTGGATGATGTGATGCACCCTCACACCTGCCAGACGCTGTCTGGAGGGGGGATAGAGAAACAGGGAAAAAAATTTTAAAAGAGAAATGCTCCCTGTATCACATTGACAACCTTGAGCAATCACAAACCATGAGTCAGACTCAAAAGTACCATAATTTTAGTCTAATAAATCTGCGAGTTGAAGTAACAAAATGACAAATCTGATTAATTTTTTAATGTTTTGAGAGGGCCTTTAGATCCTATTTTGCTGGCAACTCATTTCATTCCCCAAGTGACACTAGCATAAGAAGAGGCAGAGGAAAATCACCTCATAAAAGCATGAATAGAAATGCTGCCTTTGCCAGTGACCTGCAATATTTTGAGTTCCCCTATTGAGGAATACAGCAGATTATGACTTGGCTTTACAGCTTTATTAAACTCCACGAGCACTGATTGGCATGAAATCATTTACAGGAGCAGCAGCATTAGGGATTTAAGTGTTAAAACCCCACAGATGTTCTCCAGTTGAAGCTCTGCTGCCCTGTTCCCCACACACCAAGGGAGAGTGCAGATACCTCTGGTACCAATTCCTCTCCTCCTGCCAGCAAAAAAACCACCAGGCTTCATGGAAGGAAAAGGAGAAATGCAGCTGACCTTGCAGCTACACACCTCTGTGGCTGGCAAGAGGGATAGGAAGAGCTAACACTGAAAATATCACAAACCTGGTGAGGCAAAAGGTCATTTACTGAATGTAAGTGGGGAGTTTGAATAGGTCTCTATGACAGAGCTCAAAGCCCAGGGGAGTTCAGGGGATTCACTAAAAAGAAGATTGGACTGGTGCACCTGGGCAAACAGTTCAGAAGGAGATGCCCTAGAACTGCTTTAAGAAATACAGAGCTGATTTCTGCCCTGTGCCATTTTTTTCCCCAAATTGAACAGTTAATTGAACCAAAAGCTAATAGTTATCATTTGCATAGGTAGAACCAGATATGGAAGACAGCTTTCCCACTCTTTGGAATGGTAGCAGGCAACAGCAAGCTTCTTAGTGTACAGTTCAGTACAATTGAAAAATTCCCTTTTACAACAGTGTCCTGATTTTCTAGACAAATATATTTATTTCAAATATATATTTAATATTTGAATTATATTTATTTCTATTTCTAGACAAATATATTTATTTCTTTGCACATACTTATCTAGGATAGTACTTACTATGTGCAAAGCATCTCAAGCCTCATGTCATTTCTCTGTCTGTCTCACTACAGTTTGGCACTAGCTCAGAGAACCACTGAATAATTTAAACCACCAACACCTATTAAGATGAAGGAAGAATTTCTGTAGTTCTTGTGCTGTCATAACATGAACATACCAACACACAGTGGAAAAAATATACATCCTTGGGTGTAACTACATTAATTTTCAAATAATTTGAGCTTTAAACTTTAGCAGGTACAGAAAAAAGAGAAAGCTTCATGAAATGAGGAAGTTCACCTCAACTGTGAATCCAGCCATTGTGATTTTAATGGATATGAAGTGATTTCTATAAGTACAGGCTTAGCTCACTGAGCAGTTTCATATTTGCAAGCTTCATTAAATACATACACTTACAATTTCCAATTGCAGTGAAAACAGAGATAATTTCAACACCACCCTTTTTGAAATAGCTCATCTTATAGCATCAAATTGTGTCATGCATTGCCAAACAAAAATAGTGCTATCCGTCTTTATTTGACAATGCTGGCAGAACAAAGCTCAGAGCACAAAGCTGCTGAGAGGCCTGCAGCTATTTATGGGGAAGGATGGCAGTCATGGAAGTTTTTCAGAGATTCTTTGAAATCTGACAAAGGGAATTAAGGTTAAACTCCATGTAAGAGAGAGTATTTTTTATAGTTTCTGTTCCTATTGCTTTATTTTTCCTATATTGAAGGTAGAGGTTATCTGGGCAACAAGATTTAACAAAGATAGAAAAAAAATAGATGTATTTCCAATGTTCTGTTATTAGGCTTTACCAAAGAATTTAATAAGTTGAATTTTTCTATTAAAGCAATTGAAAATTTAATTAGTTTCTTAATTTATTACTTCACAAGACTTGAATTATAAAACAATAACGTAAGCTGCACTCTAATTGCCTGAGTATGTCTGAAGATGACAGCGTGTTTAGGCTTTCACTTGAGCATCTAATCTAAATATTTTAACAAATAGCACAAAAAACACTGCAGTTGTTCAAAGAGACATTGCAGAACTACTCATTTTTTGGTGACAAATAAAACCATTCTATTACAGCATTATGTTTACTGGTATATTCCACATTGTGATGGGGAATTTCTTTGCTTAATATTAACACTGTTCTGTGGCCCCCTTGAGAGCTTGTTAAGAAAGATTATTCCCACTAAACCAATAACCTGAAACAAGGCTGAGCTGCTGGTACCATGGAAGTTTAGGGGCTGAGGCAGGTCTGGAGGGCAAGGGGTGAGCTCAGCCCTCCCTGTCTCTATGTGAAAAACGCCAATCGCTTGTTTTTAAAATTTTAAAAGTTTAATAGTAATAAAATGGTTATAAAAATAGCAATATAATATATTATATATAATATATATTATATTATATCATTTATATAATATTAGAGTTATAATAATTTGGACAATTTGGATTAGGACAGTATGAGACAATAAGAACAAAGAGTTAGGGACAGTCCAGGGCAGCACAAGCCCAAAAAAGGACCCACATTAACAGAGGATTAACCCTTAAAAACAATAACCTGTTGCATATTCATACACCTCATACATGATGCATAAATTCCATTCAAACACAGGATTCTGTCTGGTCAGTGTCAGCTTCTTCCTCTGAATCCTAAGGGTGTCTTCAGAGCTGAGCAAGGCAGGAAGAAGTTCGTTTCTCCTGATAATGGAGCAATAAATTCTCTTTCTCTGAAAGATTTAGGTGTCCTGTGACTGCTATCTCAGTGTGAGTCCTTTCTTTTAAAAAAAAAGTATCACATAAGTATCAATACTTTTTTTAAAAAGTATTTACATAGCATAGTTTCTACTTTAACATTTTGTCATAACCTAAAACTGTATTTAACACACTACTTAAGAGAATTAATACAGCATAACTTTCTAACACAACACATATAATATTCATTTTAATATTTGCAAAAAGCCAATCATAAAATACACATTTATCACATATGGGAATGTGCCCCTTGTTGACAGTGTGACAAAACTATCCTTTGTCCCCTCAAAAAGGAAAGAAGCCCAGAAGTTTCTCTCTTTGATTTAGTGAAAAGATATCTCATAGGCCTGGGGGACTTCACCTCAAATTTAAGGATAGCTAATTGGACAGAAGCCAAAAAGTCCCCCCTGAGCAGTTTACTAGAAAAAGAAGAGAACAAAGAAACCAATCACTTTGTGTTTTACCAGGAGCAAGGACCTCCTGCACCTAGCTCGGCTTTTCTCTGTTTGTTATTTTGCCTTTTATTAAACCTTTTTGTTTCCAACACTGCCACAGAAGCCATCCTGCTGATTTTATGCCTCCAAAGGTAGCTGAGCTATCTTGGGTGTGTTATAGACCTCCAAGAGCTTATGAGACCTGGCTGGAGAAGGCAACTATTACTCCTGTCCTCAGCCCCCAGCTCCTTTTTGGGTTTGTTGTTGTTGAAATGGCTCCCCAGGAATTAAAAAGTCTTTTTTTCTCAGCACCATGCTCGAAGAAGTCGGGGTTACTCGGCTTTGGTTTTTAAGGTTTTTGTTTGTTTGTTTGTTTTAATCGAATACATTTTATTTTGGACTTGCTGAGGTCTGTTTAGCAGGTCAGGTTGAGGCACATTGACACCCTCAGGGTGGTCTTAGCTTTTTATACTAAAAATTACATGTACTTTATTTACAATAATTTTCCAATACCTATCACCTATGTTAGACAGTCTGTCTCTACTCTAAACCAATCCAGAAGTGCCACCATCACAGCAGAAGATGGAGGGCAAGAACAAGAAGGAGAAGAAGGACAGGACACACCCAGATTCCTCCATCTTGCCTCTTGAACCTCCATTCTAAATCCCCAAAATTCTACATTTTCACCCTGTGATAAATTCACCATCATTCTATTCAAACCCTTGTGGCTTGTAGATCTTCACACAAAGCTGGTAATTGTTTCCAAGGGCTAAATCAAAGGCACAGGTGTTTGTGACTCCATGCCAAGGTCTCTGAGCCCCTTGCCAGGGTCTCGAGTCCTCCAGGGCAGCCAGAGGAATGTCCTGGGTTCCAACACCCCCTGTCCTCAGCCCTCCCTGTCCTCAGCCCTCCCTGGGCTCAGCTGGCTCAGATCTCATCCAGCTCCTCCCCAGCACAGAAGGCACAAAGGATATTTTTTACATGAAACTCAGCACTTTAAATGTATCTCCCACTATCCCAAACTAAAGTTTTCCAATCAGGTAACATTCAAAAAATATTTATATCTAACAGTTTTATGGTCTTGCTTGATGGTTTAGTAATATTATTAGCTGCAAAACTTTTACAGTCATAGGAGTTGACATGTTAGCTTATTTTTTTAATTGCCCGTACTGCTTTATTCACACAAGGAAAATTAAAACACTTCATATTGCAGTAATAGACTGAGTGGGTGGATTGCTTGATTTGGGGTTTTTTAAACATATTGATACTTCTGAAAGTCATAAAAAAATATATTACAGAAAATACCATTATAAGAGAAACTGAATATTCATAAAATGAGAACAGCTTAAATTAATCTGGTGTTTTCATTTAATGAAAACTGCCAGCTTGAATCAAAATCCTGTTTTCACCTGGACCCACACTGAAATTAAAGTAGTACAGTTTTTTTTTTTATTTTGTCCTTTGGAAGAGAGCTTTGTAGTTTAATTACCTGTACATCTGCACTTGTCACCTGGAATAACATCATCCATAAATTTGGATTGTTATTATGCCTGTCTGCCAGTCTTCCCATCAGGTGGTGGTAAGTTGGGGCAGACCCAAAGTAAGAGTTCAAGTAAATTCCAGTCCAGTTTCAGGTACTTACAAAACATCTGTTAACTCTCACAATGAGATGTTCTCTCTCCAATAGGACAATTGGAGAGCTTTTTTAAAGGTCCCAGCCCCATGTGGCAAAGAGGAGCAGATTCCTGGAATTTCTGGTTGCTGTGAGGTGCACATCACTTTTTCACTGTCCTGGCTGTGTTATCACACCACTTATTGCAAGAATACAAAAATCTCCCTGCAAGGGAGCTCAGTGACACGTGGCAGCTCCTCCCTGAGGAAACAATCCACTATTCCAGAACTTTACAGGCTGTGTTGGTGGAGCTAAGTGATCTGGAAGGCTCTGAGGGACTGAAATGTCCCAGCCAATGGCACAAACCACTGCCACTGGCAAAAGCAGCAGGGCTTTGGTGGCCATGGGGGCTTTGGTGGCCACAGGGGCCTTCATGGCCACGGGGATTTGGTGGCCTCGGGGGATTTGGTGGCCATGGGAGCTTTGGTGGCCTCAGGGGCTTTGGTGGCCACAGGGGCTTTGTTGGCCACGGGCCCAGGGCAGGGGGTGAACACCCAGCCCTGGAGGGGCCAGGCTGGGAGCCAGGGAGGGCAAGAGGCTGATCAAAAGCAGATGCTGCCAGGTGGCTCAGGCTTTGCAGCAGGGCAATGCCCTCCCTTGCACCAGTGGCTCAGCTTGGAAACTCCCCTGGGGAAGGCCTGGGATGCTCACACAGAGGGCTTGAGGTTTTCATCCCTCCACATGGGCCACACCTGGCTCAGCTGCTGGGAGAGGCAGGGCCTTGTCCTACAAGGGGCTAAAAACCATCAGAGCCCCCCAAAGTGCCCCAGGATCCACAGTGTGACACAGACAGTGTAAAACTCCCCCCCAGGGAGGTGCCTGGGCATTCACCCCAACCTGACCCTGTATTAACCCGGGAAATTTGTGTTTTAAAGATTTGGCCACTTTCAGCACCACTTCAATGACTGCACGTTGAAATTACAACAGTCAAACTTTGTCACTGGATCCACAGATGGTGACTTTTCTACTCTTCTCCTTTCTGTCTCTTTCTTTCTCTGTCTCTTTTCCTAACTTCTTCTTCTTCTCTGAATATATTGCAAACCAGACTAGAAATTCCAGTCAATGCCTTAGTGAGTGCCTTGCTGTGCCTGGATACGTTCAAGTTGGCTAAGTTTGAGTTGACTAAGTTTGATTTTGCTAAGTTTGAGTTTGAAAAGTACCTTATTTATTCTACCTTAATGTCCTAAACTTGGCAAGCAGAAGTTTGTTAGTGTACCTCCTGGGAATTTTGTAAAAGTTTCAAAGTAAATCAGACAACCTTCCCATTTACCCATTGAGAAGATCAGAGCTGTGAATGAGTAATTGATATCTAACATGGCTTAACTTACTACTGAGACAAGAAAAGGGTTTCTATCATTCAACATGCTGCTTTTTTTTTTTAACAGGGCAACTTCTGTTTTTTGCAGTCAGGCTCAGAGTTTGAGGAAGGTGAGGAAAAGAAGGAAGGATGCCATTTATGAGCATCAGTATTCAAACTGTCTTCCCTGGCATGCTCCTTTCTCCTCCCTCTAAAGACATAGAGGAAGAACATGAATAGCAGTAGTTGCAGGGTCTAACAGTGCCATTTGTCACTGCCAAGATTCATCAGTGATACAGGATTACAACAGGGAGCAACTGAAAGGTTAAGGATTTATCTAGAACATCTGAAATGGATATTAAACAGAGATTAACAGCAAAGTGATTAATGAAAATTAATGTTTTCTGTCTTAGCTACTGTAATACTGAAAGCAAGAAAACTTGTTTCCTTTCCAGGAGCCATCACTGACCTCTTCACTTGCTAGCAACACTTAGAGTAGGTACATAGGTTAAACATTTTGTATTTTGACTTTACTGTGCAGAAATTTAGACAAGACAATAAATGTGTTCTCAGGACTGGAGTGCTGTAAGCACAGAGGCAATGACTTCTGGAGATGAGTGTGAGAAACAAGTTTTAGTGTCTAAATGTCGTTCACTGCCTGCTGACACTGAGACCCTCTGAGCAATAAAAAATTTCATAAAAGCTCATAAAGGCAGTTTTATTGGTTCTGTAGAGCCACGATCAGGATTTTCCTTTCAATACCTATCTGGTGCCATGCTTTTTAAAAGAGTTACAGGCTTGCAAAGTTACAGGAGGTATTTAAAAGGCATGGAGTCAAGGAGGTGCTGGGCAGTGCTGGGTTAATGGCCGGGCTCAGTGATTGCAGAGTATTTCCAGGTGGGGTCTATGGACAAATCACAAACAGGACAGGACTGCTGGGGAACGTGCCTTGAGCTGTTTTATTTTCCAGCATCAGCCTCATTACATGGTCATGACAATGGGAAGATGCCAGCAGCTCACATCCCTGGTAGCAGACCAAGAACTCAGTGTTACAACTCACTTTATAAGTTTTTTGACCAATCACACAAAGCAAAACCACATTGACAGTAGTTCCATCCAACCACTATAAGCACAGGTACCTTTGGCTAAAACAATGCTTGCTTACTTAGAATACAATACCTGCTTGTAAGCCTTAAAACACAATGCACAGAGCTCCATTATTAAGCTTAGAACTTCCCAATATCTCACTAGATGAACTTTTCTGTAGCTTAGGGAGTTATTCTAGACAAGTGTTAATACACAGACCATTGTTCTATCTGTCCTTACTTTTCTACTCCTTATATAATTTTTCTGCTGGCCAATCTCATGGCTACTGCTTAGCTCTAATCACAGTTCTGCTGTCTCTGAGGCCTGCCTTTTGCAGCTTTCCCAAAACCCTCTGATTTTAGGGATTCCCACAGCAGAGGATGTTTCCAATAAAAATGATTCTTGTAAAGATCACTGGAAAGCTGATGGGCCATGAGCAGAAGGGCTGTGAGCCAGGCACAGCCTGACAGACCCTGGCACAGCCTGACACACACAGCCTGACACACACACAGCCTGACACACACAGCCTGACACACACAGCCTGACACACACACAGCCTGACACACACACAGCCTGACACAGCCTGGCACAGCCTGACACACACACAACACACAGCCTGACACACACACAGCCTGACACACACACAGCCTGGCACACACACAGCCTGACACACACACAGCCTGACACAGCCTGGCACAGCCTGACACACACAGCCTGACACACACAGCCTGACACACACACAGCCTGACACACACAGCCTGGCACAGCCTGGCACAGCCTGGCACACACAGCCTGGCACACACAGCCTGGCACAGCCTGACACACACAGCCTGACACACACACAGCCTGGCACACACAGCGCGCCCCCCACACAGCCTGGCACAGCCTGGCACACACAGCCTGACAGCCTGACACACACAGCCTGACACAGCCTGGCACACACAGCCTGGCACAGCCTGACACACACAGCCTGGCACACACAGCCTGGCACAGCCTGACACAGCCTGGCACAGCCTGACATCTCCCTGCCCGTGCTGCTGGGTGGGGTCACTGCAGCTCAGTGAGACACAGGGGGGCTGCTGAGCTGGCTGAGCAGGACTGAGCCCCAGAAAATCCTCTCTGGTCCACCTTTCAGCACAGAACCCAGCCATGAACTGCATGGGGTTCTACAAGAATATTTTTTTTTTAAAAATATGAAATCTCAAACCTGAAGTTTTTAATGTATACTAAAAAGAACAGCTTCTGCTATAGAAAGGAAGAAGAAAAACATTACTATTCCCATGTTGTTTTTTGCCATAAGTGTGCTTTCTCTATTTTAACCTCTGAATGTGGACACTAAAAATCAACTAAAACATTTTTTGCTCTTATTAAATAATGTTTAGCAAGATTTGAGTTCTTAGTGCTGTAACTCGCTGTCTAAAACACTAAAGAGACTTTTAGTTAATTTAACATAACATTTACTTGGAATGAAATCAGCAGTGTTCTTATAAAAATATAGGATAAAATGAGCTCATTGCCATGTTCTCAATGTCAATAAAGGTGATGTATTTCTTACTTAATAGTTTTGAACTAGTAGTATCATTTTACATGTCATGAGTATCTGGATGTTTATTTCGTTAAAGGAGACATTAAATACAGATAAATATAAGTAAATACAGTTGAAACAAACAGCATTCTTCACCTGGCCCAGAATTTTTATATTACTTTATTTTAGTATTCAATAATTCTCTAATTCAATAACAAGTGGGTCAGGGTTCCTCAGTCCCTGTGTAGATTTAAGGCAAAAGGAGTCCCTATCTGGATTTCTAATTATTTGTAATTTTACTGCTTGAACAAAGCCACATACAGTTAAGGGAAGGCAGAAAAACACTCAAAGCATTAGAAATCCTAATAGGCACTTCTCTTAAGATGTTTGCATACATTCATTTTGGCTACTGTGATGCCTTTAGGGTGTTGACGGAGAAGAAAGAGAACGCTGAGAACAAGGGAGAATTTGTGCAAAGCAGTAAAACAGACCCATTCCTTTTGGAGGACTCAGGGAGGAGATGGTTTAAATAAAGATGCCACAGCTAGCTTTAGATCTCTGTAATCTTAACATAACAGGCACGGATTTCTTTGCATTATCTTACTGACAAAGGTGAAATCATATCTAAAAATTACTGGAACACATTTTAAAGAGTGTTGGTTATGCAGATTTTGAGATTATGACCAGAAAGTAGTGTTAAAAAAAAAAAAAAACAGTGAAACCAGTCTATATAACAGTCACATATCCTGTCCACATCCAAATTTGTCTGAAACATTCTACAGAACCAAATAAAACTTACAAGCCCTGCCCTAGAAGTCATTGAAGTGGCTCACATACACAAATCTAAGTTTCTCAAGAAACATTTCTATTCTCTATATTCTCTACATCAGTTATTCCTCTGTGGCACTCCAGGTGAAATAGAATGTGAGGCCAAACAATTGGCAAATGATATTTGAAAATCTATGCTGTCAAAGGAGCATGCACCATAAGAGCATCGGGAAAATGTTTGTGTCAACAGCATCTCCATCAACATTAGTGTATAAACACAGGCAGAATTTGGGAGAAACTCCAAGACAAGTAAGGTGACACAAAACATGACAGGAAAACCATTTGAGCAGAAGTTACCAAAAAAAAATAGTAACTTTGTTCAAAAGTACTGCTTTTAATTTCAAATTCAAAAGTAACTGCAATTTAATTCTCAGCAATTTAATAAGTTGTGAAGAGCACCCTTAGAATGTTTGCAGAGCACTAACCACGCCTGTTTTTTGGTTAATGAGCTTGCAGCACTGCACTCCCCTGGGAGGGCACATCCTGCCTGTTTTATAGCTGAGCAGAGGCACAGAGGCAGTGACGAGCCAAGGCCTCCAGACCAAGCCGAGCCTGCCAAGCTCATAACTTTATAACTTCATGTTACATGGGCTCTGAAGCCTCCCATGCTGAAAACTCTGGAAAATTAAGCCCATTTAAAATACAATCAGCAAACACACAGTGATATTGTCTGCATTAATTAACTGTCATGGCTTTAACCTCAGCCAGTAATTAAGCATCACTTGCTCACTTCCCACGAGGTGGGCGAGAATCCCGAGAGTAGAAGTGAGAGAACTCATGGTTCAGACAAAGCCAGTTTAGCAGGCTGCCCTGGGTAACCCAAAATGTCACTGTACTCCACTTCTATCTGTGCCCAAAACTGTTACTGAGTCTTCAGAGCCCGGTGCCAGGGCTGGAAATGGGATCGGGGGTGTTGGGCCCTTTCAAAAGCCGGGGATCTCTTGAGAGAGCCACCCTGGCCCCATGGACTTGGACTCAGACAGGGGCGTTTGGCTCCCCTCCCTTCTCTCCCCTTGGGGCTTTCCTGCCCCTTGGGTTGCTGACACAGAGCTGGGGCAGCCTGGGTGAACGCTTTCCTTTTGGGTTCTCCCTTGGCTTTCCAGGGGGAGCGTTCCTGGGTCCTGCCGTGCCCGGCCGGGTTCGGGCTCTGTGTGTGCCGAGCGCGGGAGCGGAGCGGGCCCAGCCCCGCGCCTCAGGGCGGCCCCACAGCCCGAGCGGCCACAGGCCCTGCTGGGCCAGCCCTGCCATCCCCTACTGTCCCCTGCCGTCCCCTGTAGTCCCTTCCCATCCCCTGCTGTCCCCTGCCATTTTCTGCCATCCCTTGCCGTCCCCAGCCATCCCCTAAAATCCCCTCCCATCCCCTGCTGTCTCTGCCGTCCCCAGCCAGCCCCTGCCATCCCCCGCTGTCCCCTCCCATCCCCTGCTGTCCCCTGCCATCTTCTGTCATCGTTTGCCGTCCACTACCATCCCCCTGCCATCCCCTGCTGTCCCCTGCCGTCCCCTGCCATCCCCTGCCGTCCCCTGCCATCCATCCCCTGCCCTCCTTGCCGTACCTTGCCATCCCCTGCTATCTCTGTCATCCCCTGCTGTGCCGTCCCATCCCCTGCCGTCCCTGCCATCCACTAAAATGCCCTGCCATCCCCTGCTGTCCCTACAGTCCCCTGCAATGCCCTGCTGTCCCTACAATCCCCTGCGATCCCCTACAATCCCCCGCCGTCCCCTGCTGTTCCTGCCGTCCCCTACCATATCCCCTGCAATCCCCTCCCATTCCGTGCCGTCCCCTGCTGTTCCTGCCGTCCCCTGCTGTTCCTGCCGTCCCCTACCATCCATCCCCTCCCATCCCCTGCCGTCCCTGCTGTCCCCGCCGCGGGCAAGGCGCAGTTCCTGGCGGATTTCCCCTCACAGGTTCGATCCTTGCCCCTGGCTGGGCTCCAGCCCTGCCGCAGCCCGCCGCTCCCAGAGCTGGCCCGAGGCGTTGGGGCAGGGCTGGGCCCTCTGCCCTCAGAGCCGCCCTCAGGGGATTCCCCGGCCCTCTGGGCTCGGCTGTGACCCCGCAGAGTCAGTGAGCCCCGGCAATTCTCTGTCTAGTGATCAATCACTGTTATTTTTGCCCGGTGCTGTTTCTCCTGTTAGTAAACTGTTATTTTTTTTCACTTACAGATATTTGTATTTCATTTCTCCTTATTGGTGGAGAGGGATCAGTTAAAGATACCAGGGAAGGCAGCTCATTGCAGTGTCTGCCTCTTAAATTGCCTTAACACGAGACACAGGCAAAGCCAGGCCAGGCACACACAGAGCAAAGCAAAGCAAAACAAAACAAACAGAGGATTTCATTCCCTGCTTCCCAAAAGTTCAGCAGGTCCCCCTCACGTGTCAGTGGTTGCTCAGCCACCATCAGTCCCTCATCCCCCTCTTCCTACCTGTTCCCAAGCTGTACACAGTGGAATGGCACACACTGTGGAATATCTGCAACACTTGGGGTCAGCTGTGTCCCCTCCCAAATTCTGGTGCAAACAATTGGCAAATGGTATTTGAAAATTTATGCTGTCAAATGAGTATGCACAGTAAGAGCATTAGGAAAACGTTTGTGCCAACAGCATCCCCATCAACATTAACACATAAACACAGGCAGAATTTGGGAGACACTCCAAGACAAGTGAGGAGCCTACTCCAGCCTACTCCATTTGAGGGCAAGGAGCAGCAAAGGCATTGACTTTGTGTAAGTCCTGCCCAGCAGTAACAAAATCAACCCTGAATTTCAACACTGATTCCAGCACAAATGCAAAATACAGCCCCATAATAGCTACCTTGGAGAAATTGATTCTCTCCCAGCCAAAATGAGCACAGTAACAACCTCTGAAATTGCCTGACCCACACATAGCCATTTACTAACAGCACATCACTTCAGAATTTTTCTTCCATTAATTCACTTCAAGACAATATCTGCTGACTTGTGCTTTGACAAAATGTTTTTTTATTAAAACACACCATTATGAAATACAAAATGAGGCACTACAGAAAAGATCTCTTGAGGATGCAGTGTTGCAAAAACATATTCAGACTTTATGCCAGAGGTTGTGTATCCAAACTTTTAGGTTATTATAGCTTCTCTGTAAAAATAAAGCACGCAATGCATCATTCAGTCTTTCAGCAAGCTCCCCCAGCTAATCCAGCAGCACTAGGCTGGGTTCAGCACACCAGCAAGAACCAGGCCTGCTAAAGACCACACTGCCCATCTTCCCCACAGTGTATTCCTTTTATTACAAATGTAGTTTGAAAGCCTGGCCTGAAGTGTCTGACAGTCACCAAGGAAATCACTCACATTGCTTCTTCCAGCACTTGCTGTCAACAGATTGGCAATTTCCACCTTCCTTCATGGGGAAAAAAAGGAAAATTATGTCAAGTAAGAGGCTGGAATCTCATTTGTTTACAAGCAAAATTTGAATCCATAGCTCTGTCTAAGAGGTACTAGATTGAGACCAGATCAAGCTTACTGTAATTTTAATTATTTCATTTTATTAGCATAACATGTTCTTCTTATAAGATTACCAGCCCTGCACCTCATACAAAACATACAAGTGAAAATGCACATTTCTCAAGTTCCTCTAGGTAAAATTGGCTTGAGAGATTCCCTGAGGAATATTCCCTGAAGAATTTCATTTTTGTGCAAGCAAATCAAATACACAAGAAGTTATGGGGAGGGATTTGAGGCCTTGCTACTATGCATTTTCTCAAAGTAGAATCTTTCTGTTCTGAATAGCCAAAAGTATAGAAAAGCAATCTGAAATTGCATGTGATGTGCCTCTGCAAGTTTTAGTTCATTTGAGCTCCACAAAGAAAGTTAAGAGCATCTTTGAAAAGAGAATCTGAGATTGCATGAAAAGCATAAACCCAATTCCTGCCAGAAGGCCTTTGTCACCTCCAGATGAAAAAGAAAATCTAAAAGGGGTAAAAAGCAGCAAAGCTGGATTTGCATGAGGAAACAGAGACAGACATTTAAATTCACTCTAAAGAATGATGCAAAACATTTTTATTTCTTTGTCCTCATGTTTTAGACAACTTCACTTTTTGGATAATTAAATCTTTTCCTACAGAGATTTATGACATTTTTGCAAATGCTGTCCCTTTTTAGACAAAGACAGAAGACTGGAAAAAAAGTGACAGTATGTGAAGTAGTGGTGTTCCTTTCCATGCCTATTCCTGATGGTTTTAGGTTTTTCTTGAGGCAGAGATACAAAGAAATTAAAAATGAGACGAAAACTTTACTCTGTGTATTTTTTAACAAATACTTATTTTCTCGTATTATAGTTCTTGCAGAAGTAAAAAAGTCACTAACAATTTTATTCTTTTTTTTTTCTTAAATAAATTTTAACAGGAAGAAACTTGCTTTTTGCAAGTCCATAGTAGTTTTCAGCTGGTTTCAGAGGAGCAGCACTAACTTCCCAATCCTTTCAGGGAAAAGTACAATGAGAAAGGGAGGATTGAGTACAGAGATTAGGAGAGCAGTTCACCACCACTTGTAAAAATCCATTTGTGTTGCTGCTTGCTCATGGATGAGCTGATCCAGTAACCACTGAGGTAAAGGCCAAATTTTCATATTTGAAAAGACAATGCTATAAAATCATAGATAACTATTGCTTAAGCAGAAGCTGTTCTAATACAGCAACAAAGGGAGTTTTAAACCCATGCTTCCAATTCCAATTCTCAGAGTAGCAAGACTTCAGACAGTGAAGTGCAAAGGTTTTAAATATTTTATTTCTGAATAATGAGTAATAAAACTTAGGGAACTCAATCATTTGAGTAACAACTTTTTCGTTTTCCTTTTTCACCCAATGGATGTACTCTAAGGCCATAAAAAGAGCACCAAATGGGATTGTCAAATGTTTACACATAGAGTGTGACCTGTAAGCAACAAAAACATGAGACAGACAGTGTCACAGACACATTTTATGAAAAATCCTTTCGTTAGGATTTTTTCTTCTGAGAAGCTGAGAAGCCTCAGAGGAAAAGAAGAACAATTATCTGCTGCTGTGGAATGCAACAGGTGCATCTTTGATTGGTCTCATGTGGTTGTTTTTAATTAATGGCCAATGACAGTCCAGCTGTCTCAGACTGAGAGTCACAAGATTTTATTACCATTCCATTCCTTTCCTTTCCTTGCTAGCCTTCTGATGAAATCCTTTCTTGCATAGTTTTAGTATATAATTTTCTTTTAATATAATATATATCATAAAATAATAAATCAGCCTTCTGAAACATGGAGTCAAGATTCTCATCTCTTCTCTCGTCCTGGGACCCCTGTGAACATCACCACACAGAAAGTATCACATCTGAAGCAGAAGGGCTGCATCTCAGGTGGAACAAACAGCCAGGTCAGCCAAGGCCTGTAGTGAGCCACCCTTCTGCAGTGCTGGGGTTTAAGCAGCACCAGGCAGAGGCAGCCAAACAAGGGATCAGCTTGAATTGCACTCTGTAACTCACACCCAGCCAGGAAAGAGCTCTACCAGGCAGGGTGCTGCCTCTGCAGACTGAAACAGAGAGGCAGATTGTGTCAGAGATCCTTCAGCCAATTCATAGCAGAGAGAATGCCAGGCACTGAGTGAGCCATGGTTATATTGAAATGCTCTGAACAATTGTCATAGAAAAGGGATCAGTGAAATCAGACACATTCACACACTTTCATCAGCTAAATAAAAGTTCCATTCCCAGCTAACCATATCCAGCAATCAGTTGGCTACTCACTGTTTGTATGCACTGACTTTAAAAATCAGATGATTCAACTGTCATAGCAACTGCATCCCAAATTTGGGCTCTCAGGGTATATGCAAACAATCCACCCCTCAAGTCATACAGCCCCTCCTTGGGCTAATGCACCATTCTACACTGGGGTACTAGAAAAATCAACAAGTGCTATTATGTGTGAATGAAAAATGCAGATGTGCCCATAAAATGGCAATGGCAGAAGGGATCTCACTTCAGGCACCACTGATAATTCAGACTGACAGAGAGGAAATTACAGCAGAACCCTCTGCCTCCTACATGTAGGGGGATAGAATATAAGAAAATAAAGATAGTGTAGAAAGTAATCTTACCCTAAGGATGTGCAGCTGGGCCAATTATCAAAGATTAGGAACAGGCCTGACTTTAACAGGCCCCAGCTGTGAGCAGTGAGAAGAAAAGCGCTATAACAGAGTGGGGTGGCTGGGTGAGAAGGGAACTGGAGTCAGTTGGCTGCTTTGTGAAGGAGAAAGAGTCAGTGCCCTGAGGAGATGCCCATGAGAAACACCAGGAAGGTGTGAAACGCCTGTGAAAAGGAGACCACAGTATGGAGCCCCTGTGATAAGATGACAACACCTGCATGCCAGGCTTCCTGGGAAAGGAGCAAGGAAGAGTGCCCAAGTGGGGAGCAGCTGTCTGTTCTCCCTGCTGGAGCAGGTGTGGCCCCTCTGGAAGAGCAGCATAGCTCATCCAGGTGTGCAGATGGACAGAGCAGTCACCAGTCCCCACAGAAGGCTGGTTTTCTCTCCCCATGTTCCTGAGGTGCCCTGCCGCACCACTGCTGCAGCAGCTCCTTTACTCCTCTGCCAGATCCCAGTTGTGAGCTGTGCAGAGGAGGGGATGAAGTGCAGTGACCTGGCAGGGAGCAGCAGAGTGAGGAGTTGGCCATGTGGGTAGGTGTAAGCTGTCCCTGCAGCAGCTCCCTGTGCTCCCTGGCTCTGGGTATGGGCAGCCAAGTGGGGCAGAATGGAGACAGGAGCAGTGCTGGGAAGTGTACAGGGAGAGAGGCACAAAAGGCTTCCCTCCAATGCCAGAACAAAGCTGCAAATGCATCAGAGTCTGGGATATCCAGTTTGTAGTGATAAGAGCTGTGGGCTGAAGTTAACAGAGCAAGTGTCCTCCAAATCCCAGTGCTGCTAAATTGTCTTTCAACATTCACATGACATAAAGCTTTAAGATCAATCCTTATGTCCTGGAAGCACCTGAACCTGTCAGGCACACACCACATGAAGCATTGTATCCTCAGTGAGGTGTGTCTATTTTAGACTTTCCAGTTGTTCCACTACCAATTTTCATTGAACTTTGCATGGCCAAGGAGAAAACATGAACATCAAACTGCCACTTTACTGATGGAGAAATTGTGAATTCCAAAAGGTTTGGAACGTCTATAAATGGCCTCCCCGTACCTTTAAAAAGTGTTGAGCTTACAAAAACTCAGTGCTAGAACTTTGATTCCTCCTTCCTGGCCTGCACCTCAGGTCAAGTCCTAGGTACCACCTAATGCCACCTGAATCCTGGAAGTAGTCAGCACTCCGTTTTTGAGCAGAACCATTTCTCCCTCAGTTCTACTGATAAGAAAGTCACTTCAGGACATTATTCTCATGCACCCATGTTGTTCTAACCATCAGTCATGAAAATCTGGCTGAAGGAGTGCAAGTGAGCTCCTTAACAAGAAACAGAAAGCCTTCCACAGAGAAGTGTAGATCCAGTGAGAAATGACAAACAGCAAAGCCCCACTGCCCTTCACCTGCTCAGGAATAAAGGGCCTGGCAGGGAGCTCAACCCCTTACACTGAGCTTCCCAAGAAGTGCTTCTTTCTCACAGGGCATGAATCCAAGTCTGTCCAATTATCACCCTGTCTGCACCAGGTTTTGTAGCTGTTGCAGGTGTTAACCCTTTTTTTTTTTAATGTTCCATATTGATCTCTTATACTAAGAAGTCTTGTCAATAACCAACCACGAGAACAGGAGAAAGGGAAACTCTCTCAGTTCCAGTTAATTGATGGTAACATAATCATATGCACCATTTGGATACACATCTGTGCTTTTTGATCTCCAGTCAATCTATCAAAGCACTGAGCTTCAGCACTCAGAGGCATGCCTGTGTAGATCTACTTTTTCAATTTTGCCTGCAGCCTTCTCTCTTTCCATTTGTGCTTTCTTTCCCAAAGAAACATCTCTGCAGAGTGACATGAAAGGAGTCCAAAATTCCACCTGTATTATTTTGTCTCCCCTCCAATAGAAAGACCAGTGAAGCTTTCATGTCTGACTTGCACAATGTCTTGAAACATTTCTGGTTTCTGGATGAGCTCTTCTAAGGAGCTACATGAAGTCAAATTACATGAAGTGCTTGCTTGAAATTCATTGAAATTCCTCTGGTTACCTGAATAGTTCTACAGGCTACTAAATATAAATGCAGTGCTAGATTTTAAACTTTAGCTTTTACTTTTTAATAAATCTGGGAAAGTGTAATGTCCTTGCCAAAGTCATGCTACGAAGGCAATATGCAAATATTAAATATGAGAATGAAGAATAACTGAAAGGTATTAAGTAGAAATTGCAAGTAACTGCTGACAGTGCCTGAAAGCTAATGATGTTAATTAACAGTATTCCCAGGGATAAGTCCAAAGAAGGAATGGGGAATGCAATAACACAGACCTGACTTTTCTGTTTCCTTTATAGAATTCTTATCGAATATAAATTAAGTCAGAAAATGGCAAGTTCCAATTAGTATGGCTAGATAGCAAAGCAGACAAAGTAAACAAGTAGTTGTACCTTCCTCATAATGAATTCTCAAACAGCTCCTCCTATTCTTTCAATTAAGCCTCCAATATAAATGTGCCATGCCCCTTCCTTTATTGGGTAGCATGGAAACAGGGCAAGCCTAAGTTCCATCATTATTTAGTCAAGAAGATGGATTCAGTTTATATTAGACTATAAGACCATTCTGAAAAAGCACAATATTAGGTGTTTTTCTCAAGGAGTTCATATATCTGTTCTCTTAGTATGTTGCAAGTCAAAGTATCAGGGTTTCCAATCCCAGTTAATAAAATAATCTTTTCCTCAGTCAGCTTCCAATCTCACCAACAGAGCAGAGGATGGTTCACAGCCCCATTGCAAACTCTGGGTGCAAATGTATCATTTTCTGGACAAAAGTAACACCACAGATTCAGACAATACTCAGCTACCAATGTCAGCTGTGTAGGCAGTGAGACTTACCAGAATGACACAGCAACAATTTATTTGGGTTTTGATTCAAAAGGAATTTATTCCTTTAAAATTCTACTGTTTCTCTTTCTGCTTCTCTCCTGCTTTCACTTTGACAAATAAAAAATTTGAGAGGCAACCCATATCAAAACAATTATTTCTCACATGAGGCTGTTTTTAGAATAATAAAATAATAAACAGCAGCTTCAAGAGATGGTATTTCTGACTAGTACACAACACAAAAATATGTACAGCAAAGAGGCAGGAGGTACAAAGCCTTTATGAGGGGCTGTGCTGGTTTTGCATGGCCTGGCTCTTGGTAACAGGGGGACCATGGAGGTGAGTTTTATGAGAAGCTGCTGGAAGCTCCCATCATGTCCAGCAGAGCCAGTCCCTGAGGGCTCTGAACATGGCCCTGCTGCTGGCCAAGGCCAGTGAGAGATGATGGGAATGCCTCTGGGAAAACATGTTTTAAAAGAAAATCAAAATAAAGGAGGGCACTGTTAATTCCAGCTAGAGAAGAGCAGGGTGGGAACATGTGAGGGAAACAACCTGGAGACACCAGGGGCAGGGGGGAAGGAGGGGCAGGAGGTGCTCCAGGGGCCAGAGCTGGGGTTCCTCTGCAGCCAGGGTGAGACCACGGGGAGACAGCTGTGCCCTGCAGCCCTGGGGATCCAGGGGGATGCAGAGATCCACCCCGGGGGCGGAGGGGGTCAGGGGATGCAGAGATTCACCCCAGGGATGGGGATCCAGGGGGGATGCAGAGATCCACCCCCAGGTGGGGTCCAGGGGGATGAGAGTCCCCCCCAGGAATGGGGATCCAGGGGGATGCAGAGATCCACCCCAGCCCCTGGGGATCCAGGGGGATGCAGAGATCCACCCCCAGGGAATGGGGATCCAGGGGGATGCAGAGATCCACCCCCAGGGGATCCAGGGGGATGCAGAGATCCACCCACAGGGAATGGGGATCCAGGGGGATGCAGAGATCCATCCCCAGCCCTGGGGAGGTGCCCACATCAGAGCAGGGCATCCCTGGCTGAGGCTGTGACCCTGTGGCAGACCCAGGGGACAGAGGGGCCCTGTTCCCAGGCTGGGGCAGCCTGTCCTTGGGCACTGCACCCCTGCACAGACAGACAGACCCATCCCAGCAGGTCTGGGAGGGCTGTGTGCCCTGGGAGGCACTCAGGCTGCAGCAGGGCACTGAGAGCTGCTGCTCCTGAGATGGAGCCAAGCTGGAGAAGTTCTCAGAGAAAGTCTCCCATGGGTGGGACCCCACAGCCTCACAGGGGAAGGACTCCTCTCCCTGCGCAGTGAAAATCTCAGGTGATGAACTGGCCAAACCCCCTGCCCTGTGTCCCTGAGCTGTTTGTGGGAAGTAGGGAGGGTTGGGGGGAGAAAAGGTGTTTTTAAGGGCTTATTTTAATTCTCATAACCCTTCTCTGACTTTATTGGTGATAAAATTCACTTTGCATCTCTAAATTTAGCCTGTTTTGCCCTTGGAGTGTTTTCTCCCCTCCTAATATCAACTCATGAACCTTTCAGTCATTTTTTCCCCTCTCCTCTCCCCCAGGTGTGGCAGGGGAGCCTCAGTGAGTGACTTTTGTGGGTGCCTGGAATTTGATCAGAGTCAAACAAAGGAGAAACAAGAGCAGGAAGATAATCTGGGTGTTTTGTCTGAGAAAAGCTGTGTAGGCACAAACCCCATCCTCAGGTGGGAGCTGTATCTCCAAGCAATGAGCTGCACACCTGAGATTCCCCTCCTGGAAAAGGAAGGCCAGCCATGTGGGAAGGGTGGCCTGAATTAAGCTGCCAAGGGGGACACAGCACCTTGGCTATGAGGGAGTTAATGGGGGATCAGGGGGGAAGCAGTGACCCCATGGCAGGACTGTGCTTCAGAACAGCTCTGTGCAGGTTTGCTGGTTCCAGCATAGGGATCAGCTACTGGTGCATAAATCAACTGGGAATGCCAATTTCTTTGGCAGGATGAAAGTCCTCAAGAGGCAAATATTAAAAGTCACTTAATGTGTGTACTGATCTCTGCTTTGGCTCCCCGATTTGTAATTTTTTCTTGTTCAAACTGATGGATGAACTGAATGTTTTTAATTATTTCCAGGCTATGCCCTTCAGAATTGCATTGCTTTCCCTGCATACAGTACTTCTGTCCAGAGACTCCCTTGCTTCATTAAGATGGAAAGTCATTTCAGTTCCAAAAAGCCAGAGTAATGGTGTTTTAATCAAGGGAAGTGCACACAAGCTGCTGCCATCCTGAGCATCCCCGGCACAAATGCAGCAGCACAGGGGTGCATTGCATGCTGCCCGTGGGATGCAGGAACCCCAGATCCCCTGCTTTGGAAATGACACCAGAGTTTCACCTAGAAATGCCACAGTTTCACCTAGAAATGCCACAGTTTCACCTAGATCCAATGTCTGCATCTCTGAAGCTGGCTTGGACAGAAAAAAAAGCTCAAGAACAATGGGAAGTAATGGTGTGTTGGCACAGGAGAGGGGAAAATGAGCCTCTCTTTTTGGGAAGTGTTCTACTTCATCACAACAACTGCTTAAGAATAAGCCATCAGACAGAGTTCAAAATTCCTCAAATATTTGAACTATTAGAACTTGTATGCTTTACAATGGTAGGATTTAAACAAAAAGCTCAGAATTCAGGACAAATGTGTTACCTGAGTTACAAAGGAACTCACACATGAAAGAAAGCTCGAAGAGACTAAAAAACCCCAAACCTCAGCAGCTTGGAAAACTTCTGATGTCTTCCAAAAATAGGGGGGAAAAAAGAAGCTCTTTACTCAAAGAGCCAAGATTAACTACTGAGAGCTGCAAAGGCCGGGTTTGGAGACTGCCCCAGAAACATCCCACCATTTCCCCCAGTGCAGAGGAAATCAGCACCAAACCTGTCTGCCAAGGGCTGGACATGGTCATTCACCCCAGCACCCACAGGCAGAGTTTGCCATCACACACTTGCAGCCATGCTGGGGCTCAGAGGGATCAGATTATTTAGATATTTCGATTATTTATGTTTATATTTAGATATCAGATTATTAATTTCACTGCACAAGTTGGCTTCTTTCCTGGTGTACAATTCAAGATGTGCTGCTGCTTTGCTAAGCCTTCTTTACTTGGCCTCATTCATTCCATCTGTATTAAAATGAGATGTTGTGTGTAGCTTAGATGGAACTTTTGAAGGCATTTTTCCAAATGAAATTGTAAGTTTATGTTAGAAGAAGGATTTATAGCACACAGTTAAAACAGACACACATATAAAGTCTGTTCTAATTAGGCCTTAATTTTTGCAGAAAATGCTTTTATTTTAGAGGTCTACATATTTCAACAGTATTCCAGATGTGTATACTACATCTATATTTTTAATAGATGTAAAACCAAATAATTTATTATGGTAGCAATCTTTAACTAAATTTCTTTACTGAGTAATTTAATTCAAAGAGGCAAACAACTGGACACCAGAGTAAGTTGGGATCAGATATGGGCAGGTCTTTTATACTGTACAAGCTGAGTTAAGTTGAAATTATAAAAAAGAAAAAAAAAGAAAAAAACTGTCATGATTTTCTGACCAGCATTTTTGGGAAAATCTTCTTCCAGCTAAATTGTTTTCAGGTTTATCAGAATTCTGAGTACTACTCTATTAATCATTCTGCAATTAAGTACTCATTGCTGTCTCTGAGAAAAGACCTAAGACCGGGGCATATGTGGATAGGACACTTGACACAGATGTTCCTGAAATGCCATAACATCCATCCCAGAGTAAATGTCACAAATCTGTTTGGGTGAAGCAAACAAGAGCACTCTGTGCACAGAAGCCCTGTAAGGGATGAGTTGCAGATGCAGACTTGAAGTGATCATTTTTATTAAAAAATACTTCAGTTGTAGTGGAGTCTCAAACCAGAGCAAAACACCAGAGGCAAACCAAAATTAGGTCTTGAAGCAGAGACAGAGGAGAAGGCAGAATGGTAAAACTATACAGTATTACACAAGGAAGATGAAAGCCATTTTATTGTGTTGCTAGTAGCCTTTGGAAAAGAAAATAAAGAATAGCCTCACAGTGGATTTCACTGTGTGGATAAAACACAGGCCAGGCTCAAGCCTGGAAAATCATGGTCCCACAAGTGGAAGGGAAAAGAACACCATGAAAACCAACACAAACAATCTGTAATTAGAGAATGACTCTGTCCCTGCTGTTCCTTCTGTGTTTGGGCACAGTGAGGTGTTTGCCATCATCCCATCTCTGGCACCTGAAAGTTATTGATCACTGCCTTCAGCTGCCTGTACCAGACACCAGGGCTTTATTTATGACCAAAAATATTACCTTCTTGGCAATAATGTCAAAGACCTGGTAAAAAATATGGATTGTAAAGGTGTAGCATAACAATAAATTTAGATTTTGATTAGTGTAATAGATTTGTGCAATATAACTTCCCTGACTTCACTGCACTTAAGAGGTTTTTATCATGTAGATTTAAATCTGAAGTGGCAGACTGTATCATGAGAAAGGCAACTAAAAGAAGCCAAATTTAGATGTCACAAATTCAGAAAACATCAAAGAGATTGGCAAGTGCTTCACCAAACATTTATATTAAGCAGGAATTATTGTTCTGATTACATCTTAAAGCCAGTAAATGAATAACCATTTTTTAAATGGTTACTCATCTCCTTCTAGCATTTTTTTTCATTTTTCAAAGCAAAGCACATGAGTACAAATTATTAATCTCTCAAATAAGTTATCTTTATTAAACACCACTATGAAAACACAATCATAATTAACCACAAAATAGTTAGGTCTCATACCTGCTCTTTGCACTACTGTGGGATTTTATTAATAATTATTAGTCATGGCACCAAATTTAAGAGGTAATTACACAAAGTGAGTGGGTTTGCTGCAAGGTACCAGAGCTTGCTTTAAGTCAGAATAAACAATCACAACTGAGGGAAACTAACCCTAAGTTAAATTATAACTTGGACCCAACAAAAGCTCAGTATTTGTAACTGATTCCATCTGAAGCACTTCCCCAGTTTTTTGATAAGTGACCAAAAGTCTTTCCTCACCTATTTAAGTTTTCAACTGTAAAAAGCTCAAAATACATTTGGAAAGGGAACACATCTTCCTCATCTCATAAGTAACTACTCCAAGTAGCTGTATCAATGATGCCTTAGAGCAAAGGCCAAGCAGCTCAAACAGCTTCAAATTAGGCCCTTAGGGTTAGCAAAAAAGCAGCAGTTACATTTTCTGACCAATACAACATTTTCATGGTATAAAGAGATCACCATGCTTCAGTATCAGTTGTTTCAAAGTGCTGCTGCTCAGGTTTTGCTGGGGTTTTGGACAGCAGGTTCCTGCCCTGCCTTGCTCTGTGGCACATTACACAGCAGTAGAATAAATGTGGTTTTTTACTGATCACAACAGGAACTGGAGAACAGCTCAGGAGCATCTCCTAAAGCCTGGTACAGCAGAATCAGCCTCAGGTCTCCAGAACCCACACAGGAATGCTGCAGACAAGCCCTCTTTCTCTTTAATAGACACCTCCTGACTTTAATTTGCAGCTAAACGTTTTTGAGAAGCAGCTGGGGGAAGCCTTAAGACTCCTTCTGTAAGGTGTCTAGAACTTATTTCTGATGAAGTAAAAACAATATGCTCTTTACTTGTAAGAGGCACAGAATCACAATATCCCACACAACCTTGAGTTCATTGCTGACAAATTGCAGAAGTGGAGTTAAAGCTCCAGCAAAAGCCAAAAGCACCACGAACACTCTTAGAGGAGCTCTTGGAGCACAGAAATAATCAGAGCAATTTTATTTAGACTCTACCACAAATATCAGTTTTAGATCTGATTTCAAAAATAAAGCATGACTGGTCATCTAGGCTGGACTTGTTTCTTTCACTGCAGCAGGTCACAATGTGAATTATCATGCAAGGAGTTCCTGAGAGCTTTCCTGGCACTATGAAAATCAGCCTGATGGGGCTGACAGAGCTTTCACTGAATGCTGTGCAAGACCTTTTAGCTGTAATTGTCCTTGTCCAAAAGGCTGTGGATTCATCATGCAGACTTATTGAACTGAAGTCTTCAAGCAGCATTGATAGTGATGACAATATTTCTACCATTTGAAAAGCCCCAGACAAATGTCATAATTCAGCAGTGTTTCCACTATCCATTTCTGCATTATTAAATTATACCTAACAAAGGTTATGGTCATGAGAGAAACCCTACGCATCAGCTAAAGCTGCCAACTTGGATTTTCACATCTTTATTATTCTATTATCAGGTAAATATCACTGTAGAAGTCAGAAGATTAGAGAAAATATGATTGTGTTGTTTGCCTCTCCGAAAGTGTCCAAATATTACCTCACTTACACATGACTCCACTGCTTGCTGCCTTTCCAGCAGAGTACTCATGCAAGCTGTGATTAGGCTTAATTCTGCCCTATCAAAGGTTCCAGGGTACAAGCCATACAGGTTTGGGTAAATACACAAAGGACAGGGGTTTTTTGTTTTTGTTTTAGATCTTTAACCTGGAATCACAACCTTCATCTGATTCTTATTCTGCTACTGGCCTTTTAACTGAGGTTAAGCAATCACTTCTGTTCCACTTTTGCTCATCTCAGTTTCCCCATCTGTAAAAGGGTGAAAGTCATAGAGTCTTTCACTCCATTTCATAATTTTTATGACATTTATACATAAAGAGGCCTTTCAAGGATTATTGTTGCTATGAAATATACATTAATTATGACTCACCATTTGTCTATTTGTCATTGCATTAACAGCACTGGCTGTATCAGTCTAGAAGAGAAGAAACGAATGCTTTTTATTTCTAAATAATTACTTTACTCTCTTTCTTTGTTTAGGGATAAAATATAACATGGGATTCCAGCAACCAAAAAAAGTAAGTTTTCAGAAGTACCTAAAGAAAATTGTACCCATATTCTGAGTATGGAGTACAGATAGAGATGGCTCAGATAAGGCCACTACACGAAGATGAAGCACTGAAAAGGAAAGATGCATCAAAAACTTAGCCATGAAAATGCAAATTTCCCTCTTAAAATAGGAATTGGATAAGCTATGCAACTTCAGTTTTATGAGGTTTTTTCCTAGACTGGATATTGCTAAAAGATACTGTAAACTTTGCATATATTAATATTCTGTATGAAATCGCACTGATCAAATGAATGCCTTGAGAGGTGCTTAAAAACAGGCTCAGGAAAATTCTGGTGAAATTCCCCCATCTAGTGGCAGTCGGGCTGCGTGGGGCTGCCTCCAGCAGGGATGAGAGCAAACTGTGCCAAGGAGCAGCCCTGCCCAGATGTGCCCAGCCGTGCCCAGGTGTGCCCAGATGTGCCCAGGTGTGCCCAGGTGTGCCCAGATGTGCCCAGGCGCCATTGCCTGCTCGGGCAGGTGACAGGGATTGACAGCTGTTGGGAAGGATGAAAGTTTGACAAGAAAGTCTCACAGATATGTGTGCTTAGCAGAAAGATTTTTGAATGTAGAGTCTGAAGAAAGAATAGAAATGAAAGCAAGTTTTGATATAGAAGAAAGGAATTGCTGAGCCAGTCTTACTGGCTAACCAAGGAGGCAAAGGGTGTGTTAGTTAGAAGGGGTTTTTATGACTTAGAGCAAAGGATAAACCCACCCCAAACAAGAAGATGTTTTTACCAAGCAGAAAGAGAGCACAGGCAAACAAGCCTGCTGATGCTGCAAGTAGAAAAAAGGTCTCAGAATTTTCCACTGCAAGAAAACTGAATAACAACTTCTAGCTTAAACTGTAATGTACTAACTTTTAGTGATTGGAGAACAGTAACATGAATATGGTAATTACAGTAATTATGATAGGCTGTAGATAATAGTTAAGGTATAGATTGGTTCTGCTGTATTAAGATGCTCAGCAAAGAAAAGTCTATAATGCAATGTAACCAAAAGAAAAGTCTAGAATGCATTGTAACCAAAACCAAGGGGTCTCCAGGCCTGCCTGCAGCTGGAGCTGACAGCTGTGGGCACAGCTCTGTCACCCATGACCCTGGCCTGCTGTAACCTCTTGGATACAATAAACTGCATTTTGGAGAGTCCCTGGGGTCCCACATCCCTCATTTCAGCTCTCCCTGACAGCTCCCCTGCAGCTCCAGCCCAGCCCTCTGCATCCAGGCTTGCACTGACAGGAGGCATTCAGGTTGCCCAAAAGCTCCAGGGTCATCATCAGCATCATTAAAGGTCCAGAATTTCAGGAAGCCTGAATTTGATAACCTTTAAATATCAGCCATGTCATGAGTAAATAGGATTGAATTACAGCCAGTCTTGTAAAGGGTAATGTTTAGAAATACATCTGGTATTTACAAAGACAAACACATTTCTGACAACAGAAACAACCTCTGAAGGTGAGGAACAATCACTCCCAACAACTGAATAGTGTTTTGCATAACAAATTATCAGTTGGTTTCCCAGGCTGCACATCACCTTCACTACCAGAGCATCCAACCTGCATTCTGCAAGTGTCCTAAAACTTGTGTTTAATACTGATCTGTTGTGTTCAAGTTTTGTATGGTAATTATCAACATAAGCAAGTCACCTCCAAAACACAATTTGATTTTTTTTTTTGTTTTTGTCACCAATGTTTTTTGTAATGAATCCTGAATCTCTTTTCTGAGACTTTTTTATTCTCTGACCTTTAACAAGAATGTGACAAGATAAAACCTCCCCGACAGAGCAAGTATGTCACCTATTGCATTGCTTTTTTCAGACAACAGACTTGTGAAATTGATTAAGATTTAATCTTAAAGAGCACCCTGAAAGAGCACCACCCTTCTAATCCCCAATTGAACACCTTAAAATTCACACAGGATCTTATTTTTAAGCCAGTTTTAAATACTATTGGGGAAACATTGAAAATCAAAAATTTAAATTTAAAATTGTAAGCCCTCTAACTAAGCATGTTGGGTCAGCAATAAATATTCTGCAACTACATATGCTCCTCTGTTGAAATTCTCCATGGTAGTTCATATGCTACTCTGATCCAGGTGACCTCAAAATGGGGATGACACACAGCTAAACAGTGACCAGAACATAATTTTAATCTTAGAGACACAGACAGGATTTAATTCAGCTACCTGGAAAAGCAGGAAGTGATGGAGCACACCTGGGCTGTATGCAGGATGTATTAACAGAGATTCCCCAATGAAAAAGTCCCACAAGTCTCACCCACCGACCTGCTATGCTCACTCAGGTTTTGCTGACCTAATCCCAGCCCCAGCTGCATTCCCACCTCTCACTGCTCTCATTGTCTCCCTTGCTCTGCCCCAGGCTCAGCTCACTCCAGCCTCCCTTTGGGGTCCCCTCCATGCTGCCCTCCCCAAACCCACTTCTTGTGTGCAAACCTCTGCATTTTCACTGGCACCTTCCTGTTTCCCTCTGCCCACATTTACATCTCACTCCACCCTGCAAACCCTACAAACCCCCCCTCCCTTCCCCTCTGTGCCAATCTGCCCTCATGCAAAGATAAATTACTGATGTGGGGGTGGTGGTGGGAAACACACAACCCAAACAAACAAACAAACAAACAAACAAACAAACTCTTCCATTTGGGTGACAGCAGGGGCAGTCTGGAATAATTAAGCAAGTCCTCAAAATACTCAGATACCTTTTTGTAGAAATTTCAACATCTAAGACAAAAGTATCTGTCAAGGTCTGGGTCAACCACCTAAAATACAATAATGCAGGTAAATCCAAATAGGAACTAGAATTTACTGGAAATTTGGATCAGAGTCATCTCTGCCTATGAATTTCATGTAAGCACAGAACAAGGGGACAAGAGAAGAGCCACAGTGCAGTGCTGAGGGCTCATGACAATGAGTTTTGTTTTACAGTTCTAAAAGTTACCAAAGATCCACGTGAAGTGGTGCAAGCTCTTAAGTAGTGACAATCTCTCATTTACTAATATCTTTAATCTGATTTTCCTCAGCAGGACTGTGTTTCCAGCAATAACCAGGATAGAAGATTAAGAAAAAATACTGCAGACAGAGCAGCAACAGTTAAGCAGAGCAATTCATTAGAACCATCTGAAAGTGTGCCCACCAAGCTTCAAAGCACCGACAGAAGGCAAAGCAGCATCATGTTTGCTATGAAAGATCAACAGAAAGGTGAAGAAATTAATTCCATCAAGCTCCATAAACGCAGGAGGAGGTTTATAATTAAAAAGAGCCCAATTCTGATTTCCATGAACAGCTCCATTCTCAACCTGCCCACACTTAGATATGAGGATAGAAACAACAGCAAGTGGAAAAGTCTCTATCAGATCCAAGGAGAAAGGAAGCGGATTATGAGGGAAACTTGTTCAAAATACAAGAGTAACAGCAGAAGAATAATCACTCCTTATCACGTGTCTAGGATATTTGTAGAGGATAAATACAGGGTGCTGTACTGTGAAGTGCCAAAAGCTGGCTGCTCTAACTGGAAGCGGGTGCTGATGGTGCTCAACGGGCTGGCCTCCTCCACCAAGGACATCCAGCACAACACCGTGCACTACGGGAACTACCTGAAAAGGCTGGATGGCTTCGACCACAAGGGAATCTACCACAGGCTCAGCACTTACACAAAAATGCTGTTTATTCGTGAGCCCTTTGAAAAGCTGGTGTCTGCATTTCGGGACAAGTTTGAACATCCAAACAACTACTACCACCCAGTCTTTGGGAAAGCCATCATTGCCAGGTACCGTGTCAATGCCACCAAAGAAGCTCTAAGGACAGGCTCTGGAGTCAAGTTTAAGGAGTTCATTCAGTATCTGCTGGATGTACACAGGCCAGTGGGGATGGATATACACTGGGATCATGTCAATAGGCTTTGCAGCCCGTGTTTAATAGACTACGACTTCGTTGGGAAATTTGAAAGTATGGAAGAAGATGCAAACTTTTTCTTGCACTTAATTGGTGCTCCACAAAATTTAACTTTCCCCAAGTTTAAAGATCGCCACTCCAATGAAGAAAGAACTACCACTAAAATTACACAACAGTATTTTGCACAGCTGTCTCCTTCTCAACGACAACAAAGCTATGACTTTTACTATATGGATTACTTGATGTTCAACTACTCCAAGCCTTTTGAAGATTTATATTAATTTGAGGGCCTGGATATTTCCACAGTCGCATCAGTTGAATTGTGTGACAAATCCAGGTGGCATCTGTTTATATATACTTACCTGTTAGCAAACAATTGGTTGAAGAGCAGGGAAAAACACAAACCAGAATATAAACAGATGTTTACACCTTCACCTTAATTGCCTCCTTTTTCAAATCATATTTTTTTCTATAATTTCTCCACATGAAATGTATGTACATACGTGTATAATATGTCAGGGCCCCCAAATAAAGCACAGAATTTTCCAGGCTGGCGTGGCCTGTGTTTGCACTTGGGGGACAGGGTGTTTGAAATGAGGGGAGCACAGCTGGCAATTCTGAAGAGCAGCCAGTACTTCAAGCTCTTTGCTGTTCAGAAAATAAGTCTTTAAGTGATGGAGTAGCAAGAAGGAAAATACACTGAGCAATATTTACAGTTTGTTGAAATGTGCAAGGCATGAAGCCATTGACAGGTCCCATGTGTTTGAAGGTGGATGTTGTTCCCTGATTCTTGATATTCTTAAGTTAGTCAGGGAGAAAAAGTCCAATCAAGGTTACACTGTTCATAAACACACTGGTGAAAACAACTAATACTTAATGACCATGTGAGAGCAGTATTAAACCAGATGTTGCAATTCAGAGTGAGGATGTGTTCTCCCCTTCAATATTTCCCTTATGGCACGTTCATCTGCAAAAAGATAAAATGCAGGAGAACATTTGCATCTTTATAAGTGTTATTAAAATTCTTTTAATCCTTTGCATTAACATAAATCTCTGGTTTAATCTTCATAGTCACCAGGAATATCAAATCTTTCCATCATAATAACAAGCAAGAATAAATGCCACTTCCTGCCCAACAGGGTAGTTCTTTTCATTGCTGCGAACAATTTGCACTTGCTTATTTTAGTAACAATTATATCTGACTTAACATGCAAAAAATATTCCAGGTGTTTTAGTTCAATTTCTGTGCATGAGAGGACTTTCTCATGTCTACCACAGTGTCTTGTGAGAATAAAATACTTGGATTTCCACTAGTTATTGTCTCTAACCACAGAATATTCTGATTTGGAAGTGACCCAAAAGAATTCTTAAACCAAACTCTCAAGTGAATGGCTCATACAGGAATCAAACCCCCAACCCTGGCATTATCAGCACCATGCTCTGACCAACTGAGCCAGTCTCAGCTCTGTACATTTTCACTCAAATTCTGTATACAGAACCCTTGCTTACATGTCATTTATCCACTTGACATGATATTTAAACTGGCCATATTGGATCAAGGCTCAAACTCCATCACAATGGCAAACCTGGACTCCCCAGTGACTTCTGGAGTTTGTATTTCACAGCCACATTCCACCCCAGCTGGCACTGTACCAAATGTGAACACCTAAGGAACAATGCTTGTTCTGATCTGTTTCCAGGTTCAGATCCTCATGTGGATGGTTTCATGCATCACAGAACTGGCATCAGAGTTTCCCCAGAAACACCCAGTCTATTTTTTAGATTTTAAAAATTTTAATAGGGAAAAAATTGTTTCAAAAGACCTTGTAGTAAAAGCTTCACTGACAAATACTTTACATATCAAGGCTGACATCACATTTTCCATTTTTGTTTCGAGAAAGATTGGTTGCATTGGAGTAGTAATGTGGAACTTACACTGTTCCATGAAACCAGCTACCCTTCCCTGCCTGCCCATGCTCCTGCCTTTCTATCACTGCCTTCCTGCTGCAGCAGCCCCCCATCCATCTCACTTTTCCACCCACTCAAAGGCCTGTTGGTGTGCCCACATGTCTGCAGAACAGCCTCTGCATTCAGAGCAGTGTTTCTGCCAGTCCAGCTGGGATCAGGCTGGGTCTGAGCTCAGAGTGCCAGCCCAGGCAGGCACAGCCTCACCCAGAGGGCACAGGGATCATCCCCAGGGCAGCTGGAGCAGATCCTGAGCGTGCTGGGAAGCCTTGGAGGGTGGATTGGGGTGTGAGGAGTCACAGCCAAGACCACCACTGGGGAATTAAGTGAAGCCACCCTGTGACCGTGTTCACAGGGGTCCGAGGACGAGAGAAGAGACGAGGATCTGACTCCATGTTTCAGAAGACTGGTTTATTATTTTATAATACATATTATATTAAAAGTATACTAAAAGAATAGAAGAAAGGATTTCATTAGAAGGCTGGCTAAGAATAGAAAAAGAAGGAATGATAACAAAAGCTTCTGTCTCGGACAGAGAGTCCGAGCCAGCTGACTGTGATTGGCCGTTAATTAGAAACATTTGCACAAGAACAATCACAGATGCACCTGTTGCATTCCACAGCAGCAGATAACCATTGTTTACATTTTGTTCCTGAGGCCTCAGCTTCTCAGGAGGAAAAATCCTAAGGAAAGGATTTTTCAGAAAATATCGTGGCTACACCACCCTTAGAATTTAATGGTACTTAGTGCTCTGAGAGGTGATGGTGCTCTGACTAATGGACCTCATGGTCTGTACTGCAGTCACCAACACCAGGAGAGGACTGCTGGATATTGCAGCCCCCTGGGCTTTTTCAGGCTCTGGCCCTGCCAGCAGCAAAGGGAACCAGAGCTCAGTGTGCTGAGCTTCCACCGAGAGAAGAATCTCAGGAGAATCTCAGCTCATCTTACTGCAGCAAAGGGAGCAGGCAGTCAGGGCTCAGCTCTGCGAGGCTACCAGGACAAAGCTGGGCAGCATTTGGATTCACACCTCTGCTAGTTTAGAGTGCTTTAAGGTAAGATTGGGGGACTTAACCCTTCAGCTGGATTCACAACAAAACCTGACTCTCCTTCTTCCTCCTGCCTCCTCCCAGTTCCTTTTCAGCTTAATCTACACACCCACATAAATTGATACGCTCACATTTACATCCGAAGGGCTTGCTGCATTCCCAGATCAGCAAGTGCTCACTGTATGAGTGGAAATACCCCAGCAATACCAGTGCAAAATTGCACTTCTGATTGTATCAAACCTGTGCTTTGCCTACCACTACTCCCTCCGTATCTATTTTAATTAATTTACAGTAAAAGGTAACAGGAAAGTTACATTTTTGATTCCAAATGAAGGTGAAGACTTTGACAGGTTTTATTTTGTCCGGGATAACAAACACTCTTTAAACAAAACCTGAGCAATGATTTGCATGTTTATAACAAGCTGTATATGGCACAGCAGTATCTGGTTTACAGTTCCTCAAGGAAGACAGAAGCACCCTTCTAATACAGGTCATTAGTACTGGCCAGGTGCATTAATTTGGCTCTGTAACTTCAGCTCCTATTCCCTGCTGAGGAGTGTAAACAAGGTAACAAGTGGTTTTAAAGGAATGTTTGTGAAGATGCCTTTTAAAGCCAGAAGAAAAGCAATATCTTGAACAAAAAAAAAATCCAAGGCAGCAGACAAGTAAACTAATATTTTCATGTCAAGGAAAATTTTTAAGTAAAAAGCAATAATTTTGACTAGATTGTGGTAAGTTTTCAGATTGCTTATTTCCCTTTGGATTATCTTGTCTTTTTTCCCCCACATACGAAATCTTGGCATTTTCATTTCAATGTAATTTAATTTTTTCAGAGGTGTTCATTCTGAATTCATGCCCATATTTTATCCTTCTCCTCATAGAGAAATATTTCATTTCTTATGGAAAGTGGAAATCAAAGACTGTACAAAAAAAAATCCTGCTTTCAAACAAACAGCTTAGCTCAGAGGCCAGCCAAGGTAAATATTAGACAAAATAATTTTGTCAATCCAATTCATTTTTAAATTCAGAGGTAGGGACCCAGCTACAGCTACCACAGAAGGTGAGGTGTGAAGGCACAAAAAAACAGAACAGAATCTCCCTCATCCCCCTCAAAGTGCTCTAAAGCCTATAGCAGCAAAAGAGATTAACACAGACACAAAAACAAATTGTGTAAACTAAGTGTGCACTTTATTGTCTGAAACTGAAGACAGCAACAATATTTTAATTAGGGGATAATTTAAGAATTTTATATTGGGGTGCTCTGTAAGTAAAATTCATAGAGATCTAAGCAAAGTCATGTTCTTGAGCCCTTTGTGTACCCAAAAATTCACTTTGCCATGTGCACAAACTGAGTGATGGTGATTTCCTGGGGTTTTATCCTTTAAATCCTCCCCACTGCCACATGCACCTACCATGGCTGACCTCATACCAGAAGTGTCAGTTTCTGGGGGCTTATGCCTCCAAAAATATAGGAATCAAGATATTAAAATGAGTTTTCTTAACTCCTTATGGCCATAACTTTTCAGAATTTCCATGATGGGGTTCCAGTGCTTTCTTCCATAGCAATCACTGATGTTTGAGCACATCAGACTGCACAATGTCAAGAGAGAATATGAATTGAGAACGGGAGTTCACTTTTTTTTTTGCCCTAATTTGGACTCAATGATCTCAGAGATCTTTTCCAACTTATTTCATTCTGCAATTTGGTTTGCTGGTTTACAGCTCATCTTATATAATGATTGAAGTAAAGAGGTTTTAAAGTTTTTAAATTGTAGGTACTGAATTGTGGTGATTTCCTTCCTACCCTGCCTCATTTGAGCAACTTACTGCGAAAATTCACTCCTTGGATAATTAAAGAGATCTTTTTTGAGAGAGGGACACACAGAGTGAGGGAGAGGTGCAGACATGGACTGCATGCCCTGCACTGTGCATGAACTTAATCCCATTGCTTTGCACTGCTTTTCCTGTTTGGGCACTCACTGACAGCAAGAGCACACCTTTGACAAATCCATGTACAATTATCTGCCTATGTACACCCAGATAAAGTACCTAGGAGAAAATCCTATGAAAATAGCATTATACATACTAAGGCACCTACAAACTTGTAAATGCATGGAGGGAGATATAATGTCCAAAAAAATCAATTAGAAAATGAGTTCAATGTATATAGAATATCTTCTTTTTTTTTTTTTACATAGCTCTTTCTAGTGTCTCTAGTACAACAGCACAAATTAATTTGTCAGGCCAATTGAACTGGTACCACATTACCAGGAATGAACAGATAAAAAGGGAACTTTCTTTTCTGGTGTTGTTTCTCTCAACCATGGCTGCATTCTTGGTACAAGTTGCAGACATGGAGATGAAGGATGTTCTTTTCCTACCCCCAACAAGAAATCACAGAGGTGCCTGGGCATATTTGGAATACACTGGATAAATCCCAGCCTCAGCATTTCCATTTCACTGGCTCTGGAACACATCTGCATGCAGCACCAGTTTGTTTTCAGAGCTCAACACGAGAGGCAAGGCTGAGCACAGCCTGTTTGAGGTGATGACTGTCAGCTTGGCATTGTTATGTTGGGATTTCAGAGCCTCAGCATGTACCTGCACGCTCCTGAATAATGACTTGGGAAGTGTCCCATGGCAGGATGCATGTAATCTTTGTCCAAAGACAACAGCTACTTCAGAAGGACCAGCAATTTTCTCAGCTTCTCTCTCTGGAATCTCACAGGCAAGGCTGTAAACAGCATCTCTAATGTCTGCCGCGTGCTCCTGCCGTAAAAACTGCACCAGAGTCAAGAACAGGGCACTTTTTTCCATTAGCTACACTAGTGACCACTGATACTTACCAGTGGTAAGTCACTTGGGCCAGAATTTCTCAGAATCATCCATTCAAACAGAAGGGCCCTGTAGCCATGATATTGTCTGAAAAATCCTTTCCTTAGGATTTTTTCTCCTGAGAAGCTGAGAGGCCTCAGGAACAAAATGTAACCAATGATTATCTGCTGCTGTGGAATGCAACAGGTGCATCTGTGATTGGTCTCGTGTGGTTGTTTCTAATTAATGGCCAATCACAGCCCAGCTGTCTCGGACTGTCTCGGTCAGTCACAAGCCTTTGTTATCATTCCTTTTCTATTCTTAGCCAGCCTTCTCATGAAATCCTTTCTTCTATTCTTTTAGTATAGTTTTAATATAATATATATCATAAAATAATAAATCAGCCTTCTGAAACATGGAGTCAGATCCTCATCTCTTCCCTCATCCTGGGACCCTGTGAACACCATCCCAGGGCCCAGAATTAAACATGCAGTAAAGATTCACAAGGGATTTGAGTTTTGAGGATGGCAGGCACCCACCCCTTCCACATTCAATTTAATCCTGGAATATGCTGAAGCATTATCCACAGAGCAGCAAAGGGCAAGAGAGCCCAGAAGTGACACAGAGGAGGAAGACAGACATGAGTAAGCCTTGCTCACTGCCATCAAACTATTTCAGTAATATTTTATGAAGCAATTGACACTGTGAGTTGTGATTCATGCTAGAGAATAAGAATGATTGCTTTACCACAAGTCTAAGAGAAACATTCAACCTTGTAAAAATATTTTCTGGTGTGGTTTAAGGAAGAACTGCAAATATTCAGTTTAAAATGACACTTTGGGAAGTCCTGTGCGTACACACACCTTAGTGCACAGCTAACTTGGGAAGGAGCATGTGTACATAACACCTTCTGTGTGGATAAATCTTTCAAGAGTCATTTTCCAGGCAGTTTGTGCCACAGTGACTTTTACACAATTAGACCAATAAGCTTGTTCAAATTCTGCCATCTGTTGCCCTTTTTGCCACCAACATTTATATTTTTTTAACTGAAGACACAGCAGAGGGCAAGTTTGCCATTATGTACCTACTTTGCATGAGACCCAAATTCTCTTTAAATTCAACAATTACAGCTGTGCTGGCCCTGTGTTTCACATTCAGCTTTATGGGATCTCTATGGGTGATCATTTCTAATAGTGTCCTCTTTTCTTCATGGAGCTCAAAATTAAACTGTCAAGTTAGGGGAAATGAAGGAGGCTTTCACAATCCAACTTTTCCACAGTTATTCTCCAATCTGGGAATTCTGTCCAGAATTATTTTCACTTAATACAGGAAATTTCCTCTCAAACAGAAGCCTGTCATGAGCTGCAGAAGGTGTCAGGATTATGTTCAGGCAGGGAGAGCAGCAGCAGTGCCCAAGGGAATGCACTGAGAGCTTGTCCCAACCCATTAAACACCAGTGGAGGTGGCTCCTTTCTCAGGAAAGGAAAGCTCCAGGCTACAGTTCACCTTCAAATTCATAGATACAGAGTAAAACACATTATGATCAAGAGAAAAAGTTCTTTTATCTTTGTTTTGAGTGTGCATCCAGTCAGTATAACCCTTCCTATGTGCCATGATGGAGCCACGGAGAAGCCACGTGGAGGTGCCCAGCCCACACCCAGACCCTCCCTGAACTGCACAGGACAGAGTTTTACTGTCTGCTCTGTACAATGTCACCCAGCTGCCCTGCTTCCACAGCATCCATCCACAGCAACACTCCTACACCTCCAGAGCCAGGTGTGCAAACACTCAGGGCAGCTCACTGGGAGCTTTGGCCTGGGGTTTCCCTCTTGTCTGACTGGTTTGGGTCTCATCTACAATTGTCCCACTTATCTTCCCCATCTCTGGTGAGGAGGAAAATGCAGGAATGGTATCATATTTAGTGTATTACACTGCATTTTATTTACAGATCTCAAATTCATTTAGTTCACCTATTGCAAAATATAATGGAAAGGAGTTTTCCTCATCAATGTTACCAGAATAATGTTTTCTTATTAATAGAGGGGGTGGGAAAAAAAACACATAAAACCAACCAACCAAAAAAAAAAAGCAACAACAAAACAAAACAACAAAAAACCCAAAACAAAACCAAAACAAGACAAAAAAACCAAAAAAAAACAAAAACAAAACAAAACAAAAAAAAAGGCCCCCAACATCACTACAGCACAGGTAACCTGCCCAATAAAACAGACAATGTGATAGAGCAAGCAGCTGCAATATTTATATTGTCTCACATTATATTTCTCCACTGAAATCCATAAAGACATGAATCCTGCTCAAGTGACACACTGTGTACTCATCAAGGTGATTCTGTCTGTATAAATCAGGCACACAGTGACCATTTCAGGCACTGTGGAAAACACAGCAGACATCATATGAGAGGGGCTATGAATCTGACAATTTATCCATGTTTATCCTTGGAAAAAGGGGGTTCATTTTTATTAACTGAAATAAATCTCAGAACTTCATTAGATCATCCCACCAAAATTGAATGTCAGGTTTATATTGCAGTCTACAAAGCACTCAGCAGCTGGTAATGATCAAAACCATTTTACCTTGGAGCTCTTTCACAGTGAGTTTCAAAATTGACAGCTCAGAATCAAAAGCTAAGCCTGCCATACTTGACCAAAACATACAGCTTATGAACACTCCAGAATGAACATGTGCAGAAATAAAATCAATTTTAGAAAAATTCAGAAGATAAAAGGGTTGGTAGTTGATTTATCCCTTGCCTCCCCTGTTACAAGGAGCTACTTCTCCCCCACAATTCGCTGTTTTAAACTGTGAGAAATAAGTAATACCCAGAATTACAATAAAGACTGGCTTCAAACACATTTTCCCACTCTCTACCTTCAGCTCAGAAACCTCTTTCCTTGCAGCCATACCTGCCAAGCAAAGTAACACCTTCCTCTGTGGTAACACCTTCCAAAATCCTGAGTTTCCCACTCCCACTGGATTTGAGGGCATTGCCTTGCCTGATTCTGCAATAAAAGGAATTCTGACACAGATATTAAAGGAGCAATGTCCACTCACTGACTTTGTACCAACCTGGGAGTGTCCAAACCTCAAAAATATCTGGCTCCTCTTTTCTTGCCTTCAGATTTGATGTTGTAGCCTTGCAGAATGGTTTCGAACCAAATGGGTTTGTTTCTCACATATCAAAATCTCCTTTTCCTCCTGAAACCTCAAGAGTGAGAGATGGGGCTGGGGAGAAATGGCACTGTCTGGTTTAAAATGGCCTGAATCTTCTCAGAACTCTCAAATGCTCCTGCATTTAACACTACCTGCACTAACACCTACCTTTTGCAGGTTTAGCACATGGCATAAGTGTCAAATGATGCAAAACAGGTCTGCTAGGTTTGCAAATCTCAGTGTGGATTCACATTCTGCCTGACAGCCACCAAAACCTGCAGATACACTCAGCCTCACTAATCCAAATCTGTGGAAGAAATGCTAATGCAAATCCAAGTAGATGCATCCAAACTTCAGTTCTGCCTTCATTGACTGTTTGATTGGTAATTAAGGCATATATTTGGTTCCAGAGATGTAGAAAAAACCCCAAATCCCAAAGGATGCAGTCGAATCTGAGCCCAAGGTTATTAATCATACTGCCTCTAATTGTATATAAAGTATCTTTACTCCCTCAAAAATGTTTTTTTAAATATTATGGGATTTAAATATGTCACAATATTCTGGATATCTTGATTAGATCTCCTTTAATATACTGCCTCCGAATAATTCGTAATTTATTTAACAGAAATGAAGAACTCTTACTAATCATTAAGATTAAGCAGAATTTTTAGCCTGACTAGACTAGCAACAAAAGTTGATAAGGGGATTTTTTTTTTCTTAAACAGGGCTTTTTACTGTCTTCTTGTAATTAAAGTTCCAACCAAGGTCCCATTAGGCTGATAGTGATCCCCCTTGTGAATCAGACAGACCCTCAAGTCTTCAAGTTGCCAGAGTAAAGTCTCACTGGTGGCTAGCATCTGGGAAGGGCTTGACTAAATCAAGTGAAAACTCACTAAGATT
The DNA here is from genome assembly GCF_901933205.1 of Camarhynchus parvulus. Taxonomy (NCBI): domain Eukaryota; kingdom Metazoa; phylum Chordata; class Aves; order Passeriformes; family Thraupidae; genus Camarhynchus; species Camarhynchus parvulus. Next base: position 19,858,760 of record NC_044581.1, on the reverse strand, counting down.
AAAAGCCTACAGAATTTTGCTCCTCATTGGCATTTAAAATACTTTCTACATCATTCCCCTGACCTAGCAGACCACAGAGCACCACACAGGTTCCTTCAGCTCACCTTCCCCTGCAGTCAGCCCTGTGCAGGGGCCACTTCCATGGCAGGCAGCCAAAGAACACTAAAGATCACTATGAATGAACACTACAGCTCACTATGAATGAACACTACCCCAGAAAACACTAAAGCTCACTATAAAGGAACATTAAATATTGTTATAAATACCGTCCCTCATTCACAGGCCCCTCAGATTAGGGCACAAAAATCAATCCAGAAAATGTCAGGGAGAACAGAACCTGGCCAAGAAGAAAGCCAAGGGAGGGGAATGGGAAAAGGAGAAAGGGGAAAGGGGAAAAGGGAAGGGAAAAGGGGAAAGGAAAGGGAAAGGGAGAGGGAAAAGCTACACAGAATCCCTGAAGAGAGGAAGAACTGGCTTGAGAGAAGCACTGCAGGATCTGCCCAAGGTAGAATACACAACTACACACACAACTGCAGCTGGCCAGGACTGGTCCTGCAGTGGAAGTGCTTTGTAAGTATTCCTCACACCTACAGAAGCTGAAGCAGGGACGTTCTTCTTTCTTTTCTGGCTTCCATGTCCCTCACATCTTTGTAGTCCTTCCACAAGTGTCCCAGCCTTGGTGAAAGCCACCACATCCCTCCTCTATCAAGAGCAGTTGCAAATTTCCTTTCCAAACTATGGTAACACATGTTCTCTAGGGGGCTTCATCCATTTATCCCCTTCGGATCCTGGCTTCCACAGTTTCTCCCCTATGTTACCCTTACAGTTCCTATAAGAATCCCACCCTCAGTCTTTCCCCCTTCCCTCAATCAATGTGCCAGATTATAAGACCCAATTCAGGCTGTCAGACTCTCTATTCATGGTCAAGATATTATAGAACTGACTGAGCACAGGTCAGTTCTCTTCACTCCCTGTTTATTCAGTTTCTCCCCCTTACAGCTTCTCTGTAGCTAATGAAACAAATATTCACATATCTATAAATAAGATTACCTTTGCCCTCTTCCAAGTCAGGCTCGCACACCTTGAAGAAGTTCAAGTTGAAATCCTTCTCCCTAATACTTGTTTCTCTCCAGAAATCCAGAAGATTAACCCACAAACACTGAGTGGGCCAGAAGGGCAGATCTGCAGAAATGGATGGTCAGAGCCTCACACTTGCAGCAGAGACAAAGTCAATCTTGCCTGCCCATCAAGGTCTTCAGCAGGGTTAAAGACAGCTGTACAGCCAACCCAGAGTTATGGGTAAGAGCCAGAGGCTTTTTCTTGAAGAAAGGGATCCCCAAATGTAAGCAACGAAATTCTTTCTGTTACCTTATTTAAGCAAAAGAGCTCAGTGCATGGCTGGGGGTTTTTTTTAAGCTTTTACCAAATGCACCTCAAAACAGCCACAATCAAAGGATCAAGGACTGCTCTTAAACAAGCATTAAAATAAAAAGGACACTATACCTTTTACTATACCATAACAATAAGAGATTTTATATTTACCATAAAACAGAAACAAGGTCGTATATGGCATTTGATCAGCTGAAGAGGTCACCAATCCCAGTACTGTGTGTTAGTATTTTTAGCTCTAAAGAGCTGAAAAAAATAGTGGCATTGTAGCACAGCCAGTCAAAGCAAAGGGAAGGCAAATCAAAGCACAAAATGGAGCAGAGGCAGAAATCCATACATTCCAGCTCTGCATTCAAAGTTACCTTCCTGCTCAGAGAAAGATTTTCCCTTTCATTCCCTTCTGAAGCATTCAATATAGCTTAGTGCCAAAGACAAGATTTCATATTCACTAGGAGAAAAATTCTGATGTTCTGAGGGAAGTCTCATTCAGTTTGTCCCAATATGTGTCTGTGCACACTACTGCTTGCCTGTAGCCTTAAAGAATAAGGGTCTTCTTATTACACAGGTGATCTGGTGGCAGAAAGTATAAACTATTCATGTAAAACACCTTGCTGCAGTTTGCTAAGACTTCCATGTTCCAGTTTTGGGGAAGATAAGGTATTTCATAGGAAAAAGAAGTATTTTAAGATCTAATTAAGTTCCTTAAACAAAAGCATTTAAGTTATGATCCTTTGTGTTGTAGGTACTTATTAGAGCTATTAACCAAGAAAAGAAATTATTATGCGGTGGTGTTCACAGGAGTCCCAGGAAGAGGGAAGAGACAAGGATCTGACTCCATGTTTCAGAAGGCTGATTTATTATTTTATGATAGGTATTATATTAGAACTATACTAAAAGAATAGAAGAAAAGATTTCATCAAAAGGCTTACAAGCAAAGGAAAGGAATGGAATGATAATAAAATCTTGTGACTGACCAGAGTCTGAGCCAGCTGACTGTGATTGGCCATTAATTAGAAACAACCACATGAGACCAATCACAGATGCACCTGTTGCATTCCACAGCAGCAGATAATCATTTTTTACATTCTGTTCCTGAGGCCTCTCAGCTTCTCAGGAGGAAAAATCCTAAGGAAAGTATTTTTCATAAAATGTGCCTGTGACATTATTATTTTTAAATGCAGTCTGTTCTTTCAGAAAGAAGTGAAAGAAAGATGCTGCCATCATTTACAAGTACAATGCCAAGCACAAGAAGCTTAAGTAACTCTTGATCACAGAGTGCTGAACTGCTTCAAAAATCAAGTTACTACAGCCAGGATAATTTGAATTAGAACTGTTACTGTAGTAAAAAGGTGAACAGATCAATTAGTTCTTCAAAGATAAAAATTGTCACAATTAAGTTTATCCAAGATGAAAGGTCTCAAACATATCTGGGGGTGCCAAGGCAAGAAACCCTTGGTTGCTCTGTGGCCAGAACACTTTGCAGAAGTGTCCTGGTCCCTGCCATGCCTGGAAGAGCAGCAGGTCCTGCACACCACAGAGCATTCCACACAGTCCCAGGGAAACTCTCAGAGACACTTTGCAAAGGGTGCCACTTGAAGAATGGACTCATTGCAAATAAGAGAATGGTCGCAGAAATCAGTTATCTGAGCTATTGCTTGAGCTGTCACTAATCCTTTGCAAGACACTATAAATGGGTGCATTGGAAGTTTCTCAGAGTTTTCTTTAACTTGACAATCAACACTTCATATGAGACAGAATAAGAGTCCCTGGTAAATAACCAAAGCAGCAACACAGCCCATTGCAGCAGAAGGACTGCCAGGAGTCAGCTCTGATTGCCCTCTGTTGATTCCAAGTACCACATAAACACACTGCAGAGTGATGAGAAGAACAAAGCAAACTTTCACGTTTGCTCAGTAGAAGGCACCTCCTCAGTCCTCCAGAACATCTCTCAAAATGCATCTCCATTACCTATTGTAATTTTTTTATATTTTTTTGTCATTCAACCTTATGAAACAAAAGGACCACTTGAAATGAGAACAGGAAAATGCACCTGACAAATTAAGATGCTTTATTTATCCATTGAAAATTTCCACATTATACCATAGGAACTACCTTGGTACACTGTTATTTCACTTGCACTTAATTTTTGCCATACTCTTCAGGGTCTCCTCCTTTACCTTGTTGTTTCCCCACAGTCACAGATTATTTAAATAGCTGTCTTGGAAGAGGTGGTCTTTTCCTCTGAAAACTGGAAACATCAGTTTGCATCCTAAGCAATAGTGAGCTCAAGTTTATAAAGAAGGTGGGGGCAGGGAAAGGAACTTAACCTTTCATAAGCGTTCCCATTGGTTTTGAAAAATCTGGCAGCTGCCCAAAGGAAAAGATTGTCCCAATAATAGAGGCTGTGCTGCTGAAAAATGTCATTTCTAAAACTGTTGATCATTAGCGAAATACCATAGATCAGGATCTTTTTAACCAGAAGCACTAGAATAACTTGAGAGGGTGACTAAAGCCAGTGAACAGTATTCCCCATAATTACTGAAAAATGAAACTAATTTCTTTTCACCCAGAACAGCTTTCACCTCTTGCCAGAGGCATTAATGTAGAATAGGGATGTTAATAATGAGGATAGTAGCAACGAGAAGTGTTTTAAGATTTAAAGGCTGACTTTTTAATGGTGTTCGTGTTGTAGCGTGGCATGCCATATAATTAATGCAATTCCTTCTTACCAATTCAAAAATGTGTCCTTCCCTTCACAGAGCTGCAGTTCTGACATTGTTTAGAGCAACTCTTGGCCCTTTTGAATCCTCTCTTATCTCAGATCACTAACTGGCTTAGGTGACACCACAATAATGCAACTCACTCTCATTTTGTAAAGTCTTTCATTTTCAAATATAATACAGCTAGAGCTGTAGGATGGTTGATGCTCTCAGCACCCCATCTGATAAATAAGAACACTGACAAAGTATTCAGTAGAAGTGGGCACAGCAAATCTTTCTCCAAGCACTGCCTACATTTCCTGTGCTGCTCTCACAATTGCAATCACCCTCATTCCAACTTTAGGAAAACTAGCTGGGAATTTGAGCAACAAAACTGGAGCAGAACAAGGCCCCATCACAGAATGACAAATTGTGGGACATTCTTGGGCTGCTCACACAGAAAACCAGGCAGCTTCATGCTCAGAGGTACCTGCAACCTGCAGTAGCTGCATGGAAGTTCTCAAGGAATCCCCATCCCTGTCACACCTTTCCTACAGTTCACATACATTCACAGATGCATAAAGACTGACAGGTTTGCTGCCACTCTGCTGAAATTCAATTGATTTCAATACAGTAAACTGAACACCCTCCCATATTCTCTCTGGGGGAGAACAAACAAAAAAACAAAACAAACAAAGCAAACAAACAAACAAAGAAATCACCAGCACATACCCCACCTGGAAGACCCAATTTTCAAAATTTCCTATTTTTCCTCAATTACTTTAAAACCAGGGTTTTTTTGTTTAGGGTGAGCAGGTGAGCAGGAAAAGCATACTAACAACTTCTTCCCAGCTATATTCCACAGGCAAATTTAGATTAATGACCAGCCAGGCTGTCTTCACCCTTTGACCCTCAGTTATTCCCTTTACTCCAGTTCCCAGAAAGCTCAGGGGAGCCCACATAGTAACTGAAGGTTTTAATCTTTTGTGGCTTTTAATCAAAGAACTAATACTGTTGCACAGCTTTAAAATTCACACATCTATGACTATGTTATTTCAAAAAACAAAAGTATTCTTTGTTAATTATTACAGTCTTACCACTATCTGCTGCCCTGATCTCACATATTCACTGTAGACTTCAGTCTCAAAACATTTTAAAAATACAGGAATGTTTTTATGCACTGTTTAAATGTTGTCCTGTCTATAGAAATAACCTGAACTTGACTTCATAACGTTTGATGATAGGAGAGGGAAAAAAACCCAAAAAAATAAACCCACCACATTCTTGTAATGTTGTAAAACACCAGCACCAAACCCTAAACATCTAGTACAGGGTGAGACCAATGGGACAAGGTTTCTGTAAGTCATCTAGAAGCTTCCCCTTTGCACGCACTTTTTTCAGTCACTGAAATCAAAGGAACACACAAGTGTCTATTCTGTATTTTCTGTAAGTGATAACATTTCCATGAATAGCACAAATTGACAGGGAAGGTGCCTTCTCTAATTACCCACTGTGAAAGCAGAGAGTCCAAACTGGAATTTCTGATCAGCTTAAATAATAATCAGTCTAATGACTAGGTTGGCAACACACAGAAGCTTGAAGGAACACGATGAGTTGCTGCAGGGTTATCATGGGGGAAGCTGCTGCTTATGAGCCAGGAGCTGTTGAAAAATCTCCTCTGAGAGTTTGAAGAGACTTGCAGTGGAGGACCACAGAGATCCAGCACCACTGAAAGAGTTATAAATAATTTTGTACCAATGCACTTTCCATACACGAGCAGCCAGAGGATGCAGCATCCCCAAAGAGACCAGACAAATTCACAAAGATCACCCCCATAGAAGAGGAGACTGCAAACATTTTTAATGTACTGCAGCAGCATGGAAGATAAGGACTGTAGAATGAAAACCTACATTGTGAAGGTGTCACCTTTATGATTTGTACAAATATTAAATTGTGAAGTCTACAAATAGAGCAAAAAGAATGAGTGATTGCTTTCAAGTGGATAAACAAGCCGAGGCTTACATGGGGTAAAACCCAATTGGTTCCTGCTCCATGATGATCCATGGCCATAAAGACACACACAGAGCTGTATTCACAAACCTGACAATGCCTAGCTCTGATAATGTCCATGGTATGGAGAAGCCCTCCCCACCTTTGCTCCAAAACACATTTGCTCTTTGCCTATGACTTCTTGTAAAAGATAGAGAAGTTTTCTTTGCCATTTCTGGCAGTGGGTTTTACTGTATACACATATCAAGGTTTCCAGTTAACAAAAGATGGCACAGCTAAGAATCAGTGATGTTTATCTTCAAAAGGCTCCTGATGCAGTAGGGACTGAATTCTGTACATTTTAGGAGCACTGAAAAGGCTGTGGAAGCACTGCTGATCTTTGCATACATAAACATCCAGTGTGGAGGGAGCCTGGGGACTGTTCAGCAGTGGTCTTCCTCATCACTCACTCTAAAATGGACAAGGGATGAGGGAGAAAATAAAGAGGCAGCAGCAGCTCATTTATTTATTGTGTGGTATGCCTTTTTAATCCTTCTCTGGCTTTGCCTCTGCATTAGCAGCTAGCTAACCTGAGCAGAACCTCTCAAAAACACGGGCTTGAATCCTGCTCCATTCCATCTTACCCACTTTTCACCAGTACACACTACACTGAAAAGCCCAGGACTTCTTGTGCTGAAGTCAAACTTCATCCAGCTATTCTTCTCTGACAGCTCCAAACCACAAAGAGTAGTGATGATATATTTAGGCTGTTGTCCAAAAATACCAGAAATGTCTGCTTCTTTTCAATTGCTGTACCTCATGTTATGGTTTGAGCAAGTCCACATCGAGCCGCTGCAGAACCACTTAGCATTCTCCAACCATGAAACCAGTCCTACTGCAAAAGAAGAGGGGGAACCTTCTGTCTGCATGGCAGAACAAATGAGCACAACAGAAACCTTGTCATTTCCACCTCAGAACAGAAGTAAGATGAAGACATGGCTGACTGCAGAGCTTCAGGAAAGGTCATTTAAAAACCAGTCCTCTCCCAGGCCTAGGGCAGAGGTAGGATCTGAGCAGAGGGTGGTAGATGAGGGGTGAGGGCACAAAAGTTCTTTTTAGAGCTGTCACGTTGAGATGACTGCAAGGAATTCTCAACAGACATGGCAGAGCCCAGGCAACCATTTTGGAAAGGTCCTTTACTAAGAACACTAAAACACCACAATTTCCAAATAATTGCAAGCCCTGTGCTTTTCCTGAATTCACTTGTACAGCTAGCTCTCAACTGAGCAAAGCCCAGCAGCTCCCAGAGCCATCAGTTCCTTGGGAAGATGGGGCTTAAGGGCAGGTAGCACAGCACAGCTGGAGCTCAGCGAGGGGCTGCAGGAGACATTTATTCCTCCTGACACTGGAACTTACTGTGTCGGTCACAATGTTATCTGGGTCACCGCTGCAAGTTTCCGTGGCATCCACAGCAGCCCTGCTGGCAGGATTTTCCTCAGAGCCTACAGCCAGGCAGTGCTAACATCCAACCCTGATGTGAAAAACGCCAATCACTTGTTTTTAAAATTCTAAAAGTTTAATAGTAATAAAATGGTTATAAAAATAGTCATACAATTAGAGTAATAATAATTTGGACAATTGGAATTAGGAAAATATGACACAATAGAGACAATGAGTTACGGATGTCCAGGTACCTTTTTCTGGGCAGCACAAGCCCGAAAAAGGACCCACGTTAACAGAGGATTAACCCTTAAAAGCAACAGCCTGTTGCATATTCATACACTTCATACATGATGCATAAATTCCATTCAAACACAGGATTCTGTCTGGTCAGTGTCAACTTCTTCCTCTGAATCCTAACAGCACCTTTGAGGGTGGAAGAAGTTTGTTTCTTCTGATAAGAAGGCAATAAATTCTTTTTCTCTGAAAGATTCAGGTGTCCTGTGGCTGCTATCTCAGTGTGAGTCCTTTCTTTAAAAAATGTATCCTACATAGCACAGTTTCTATTTTAACATTTTTTATAATCCAAAACTATATTTAACACACTACTTAAGAGAATTAATACAGCATTACTTTCTAACACAACAGATATAATATTCATTTTAATATTTGCGAAAAGGCAGTCATAAAATAGGCATTTTTCACACTGATCACTGCAAATCTTAGATTATGATATCTAATCCAGAAGAGAGACAGAAATTCCAGAAGAGAGAGGGGAAATTGTCATAGGAAAGAAAAGGGAAAACTGAAACTGAAACTTCAGTTCCAGAAGAGAATTGCCAACGAGCAGTAGCATCGTTAAACCACATTCTGGCTGTCAGACATCCAGCACGAGCATTGTCTGCAGCCCATCTTTGAGAGTAAACTCACTAGGTTTCCTAGTTCATTCTCCGTTCCCTGGGTTTGCCCGCAGGCAGCAGCGAGCAGGGCGGTGCGCGGCAGCCGCGCCCGGTGCGGTTTCCATGGCAGTGCCGAGCCCGGGGCTCTGCTCCCCGCACACTCTGACCGCGCTGCTGGGGCTGCTGCTGCTCCTTCCTCCTGCTGGAGCCTCCAACACACCCCTGCCATTGTCGTTGGCCTTGCCTTTCCCCACGTTCCCGCCGTCGCTGATTAGGCTGGCTCTTAGTGAAATAAATACGGGCAGGAGACCTTTCTCCTTTTTGATGCCTTTATTAAGAGTGATCAGCTCGGGTGGGGAGAACCAACGGGTCCGCGATCACGGCGCCGCTGCTGCCAGGAGTGACTCGGAGGAGGAGGAAGAGTGCAGCTGTGTCCACTGGTCTGTGGGCAGAGCTGGGGATTCCATCCTCACGAAGGCATCGGAAGCTTCCCCGCTTTTCGGTTCAACATTCCAGCTCCTCTGTCTAGCCGACATAGGTTAGGGTGAGGGGTAAAAAGGGTCTTAGCAGGTACTAGATTCTGTTCCTCATGTCTAGACATCACTTTGATTTGTCCATTTCATGTTGGCTCGTTGTTTGTAGGGAGTTTTGGCTAGGTTTGGTGAGGGGTCCCTCCCGTTGCATGCTGGATCCGATGTCATTTGCATGCTGACTCGATGTCCCTTTCCCTTCACCGTGCGGGTGCCATCCTCCGGGAAGCAGCAGGGCGATGCCCGGCTAAGGGGGAATTCTTAACCATCAGTGACAGGTAGTTAACGAGAACAACAGGTGATTCCAACAACAAACAGTTAGAACTCCACCCTGGCAGCAACTGGCCCAACCTGTGTACTCTGCAACCTTTAAAAAAAATGGGCAGCTTTTCTACTCATAACACTTCAGAACCGACCATACTTGTGCTTACCCAATTAAGAGGGAGCACAGCGGAAGGTGGACCGCCTCCAAAGAAGCCAGCATGACATGTCGCAGATGTATTTTATGAAAAATCCTTTCATTAGGAGTCTTTATCCTGAGAAGCTGAGAGGACTCAGAAATGAAATATAAAGAATAATTATCTGCTGCTGTGGAATGCAACAGGTGCATCTTTGATTGGTCTCATGTGGTTGTTTTTAATTAATGGCCAATCACAGTCCGGCTGTCTTGGACTCTGTGGTCAGTCACAAGCTTTTCTTATCATTCCATTCCTTTCCTTTCCTTGCTAGCCTTCTGATGAAATCCTTTCTTCTATTCTTTTAGTATAGTTTTAATATAATATATAGCATAAAATAATAAATCAGCCTTCTGAAACATGGAGTCAAGATTCTCATCTCTTCCCTCTTCCTGGGATCCCTGTGAACACCACCATAATGACACTAGAAAAACCTCATCTCTCATGGCTTTTGCCAACATTTTTATTTTCTTTCCCATGGGAAAGATTAGGAATTAGGTGCACTCAGAACAGAAAACCCAAATTATCTGATCTGAAACTTACACTTCAGATGTTAGGATTTTTATATCTTTTCATTTAATTGAGTTAATTACATTTGGGGAGGTTGCTTCAGTCAGAAAAAGAGAAGAGAAGAGAAGAGAAGAGAAGAGAAGAGAAGAGAAGAGAAGAGAAGAGAAGAGAAGAGAAGAGAAGAGAAGAGAAGAGAAGAGAAGAGAAGAGAAGAGAAGAGAAGAGAGATTTACAAAAGCCCACACTGTATGACTTAGAGAAAAGTCCTAGAGTTGCTAATCAGGTGGTTACAAATGTACCTGTAAAAACAAGCAACAACCATCAAAAATTCTCCTGATGACCTTCACCCTCCCTGCTTCCCCCAGGAGGAAAAAATTGTAAAGAGTGAAAAACATTCCTTCGAAGTACAAAATGCCCAACACTTGGGAAAGGAAATAAACAGGTATTTGCAAAAGTGACCTCCTGCCCTGCTCTGTAGGATGACATTAAAACAGGGGTAAAGGCTCAGGGTCCAAATCTAGTTGTGATTAACACAGGATTCAGAGACAGAGAGAAGGAATTTAGTTACAAGGAAAATTGGCTGCTCTTTCATCTGAGCCTTTCTTCTGTTCTTCTGTTCTATCTGAAAAATATTTTACCTTAGAAGAGGAAGAAAAAAAAAAAGACAAATTTTGTGTCATTCCCTTTTCTTTCCTATGACAAGCTGTCACTTCTAGATATGGAAACCATATCACCATGTTGCTGGAGAGAATAAGTGGGGCACGATTTCTCCTTTCCTTTGATATGAACAAAGATTAAAGTAATAAAAAACTAAGAAGATGAGAGTGAAGGAAAAGCAGAATTTTTCAGCAGAGCTGATGTTATTTTAGTATGACATTCTATGAAGCAACAGTGGCATCCAGTGGTAAATTTCCATAAGCAAGTTTCATATCCTACTTTCATAAAATTTTGGCTTACATCAGATTTTTGATTTTTTTTTAATTGGCAACAGGTTCTCAAGGAACCTTCCCCCTCCTCCTCCTCCTTACACAACCAAAACAGCCACCATGCACCCAGTCCTCAATACCAGTAATAGAGACCAAGCTACCAATTTTCTCAAAGGCTGTACATCATATCTGCATAGTCAGAAATTCCAATCATTAATCAGAAGCTGCAACATGGATACAAACACATTTTTAAAACATTCTCAGAAAAATAAAGGGCATTTTTCTCCTGGTGCCCACAAGAGTGCAGCAAATATAATTCTGTACCATCCCTTCCTCAGTCCCCTTCCCATTTTGTTTTTCTGCAAGGCAATATGATCATTCTTTTCTCATTTAGTGACATTAAGATTATTTTCACTTTATGGTATCTCCTAAGTAGATGCCCTGGGCAAAAATGAAGGACTTATAATTATAAGAGTATAGTACAGAAGAAAGTCCATTCAGTGAATTTATTATGGTATTTTCAGGCAGAAATCACATTTGCAGTTAAGAAAACACCTTGTGCTAGCACAAGCTCAGTATCATTGTCCATTTTAATTTGGTGAGAAGGACAATTGTCTCATCACCAACACAGAGCTGAGAACTAAACTTGTCAGTCTGGCTCTCAGGTCAATCTAAATTTCTGGTCTGATTTTTTTTTAGTATATGTCTAGAGAGCTTTTAAAATAATTGGTCTCAACATCACTAAAAATTATGTTTTTCACTTAAATTTCCAAGACAGTTAAACTAGACTGTCTTCTCCCTTTTAATAGGACCATTTCTCTATCTGCAGACCCCAAATTTACCTTCAGAAAGCTATTGACTTATACAATGAGGTTCTCTGAAGGAAAGCCTTAGGTTTGTTTCCCTCCCAGCATGATAAAACATCTCATGAAGAAACTGAAGCTGGGCCTGCATCCAGTCTTCATATGGCAATACTGTAAGAGAGTTAAATGGGTTTTAATTGTTGTGGTTCTACAAGTATGAGAGTGCCTACTCAACCTATCCCAAGAAACACAGACAGGAAAGGACAATTACTGCCACCCTGCTGAGGAGGGGAGGTAGGTTAGGAAGAAAGTGTTTGACACTGAACTAACTGCATTAAAGTGTATCAGCAACTCTCTGCCACAGGCCTTCTACTCCAACCCATCTGGATTATCCAAACCCCTGCCACCAGAAGCAGAGCAGAGCAATTCACTCTTTGGAGTAAACAGTGTATTTTCTTCATCATGGTACCAAAATACCTGAGTCCATGAATATTTAATTCATCTGTGACTCTACAGGTTACTCACATGTGCTGCTGTTGAATGCCTGATGTGGCTGACCATGAAACCAGCCACCTGAGAGGGGCTTACCCCATTGCAGTCTAGCATTGAAATGCTGGATTTGTGGGTTTAGGTATTTGTAGCTTGTTTCCCTCCTTGAACTGGCCAATTCCCAAAGCATTCTTTTTGTGGGAGCAGGCAAAAACTTGCAGATGGAGTCTGCCCCCAAAGCAGGAAAAGGATTCAGAACTCTTATAATATATTGTTCTAGCAAGTGAGATATTAACATTAAAAATAGAAGAAAAATGCAAAAAGAACAAAAGAAGCTCAAGATTTATGGCCTTCTGATGAAGGGGGAAATCCCATATGATTGGAGCAGGCAGTTATGCACAGGAGATGAGCCTCAACTACAAAGCAGAACCACGACCGAACTTGTGCTGTGCTTGGGATAAAGCAACCTTTCAGTAGCAAAGTTGTAACGCAGAAAAATCTCAAGACTGACATGGAATGACTATGGAATGAAACCTCAGAAGAATCAGGTATTTTAAAGCAGAACTGAAAGATTAAGATGAATCTTCTGTTTTTTCTCCCAGGCCTTTGAGCTGATCTAGGAAGTTCCTGAACATTCTTAATACACAGAGCTCCCAGTGAATTGCAGGCTCTTTTTTCCACAACATACTTCAGAAATAAACACAATAAAGCAAGATCTCTGCAGCTCTGAGCCCACCCAGATTTTATGCAAGTTCTAACTGTAGCAATGTGACACCAAGCAAAAGGTAGCCCCAGTTCCCCCTCTCCTTTCTCCTGTAGAATTCCTCCCTGCTGCAACAGGAGGCTATTCCCACACTCTGCACAGGAGCCTGCCCACCACCAGCAGCTCCAAGGGAGCAGAACCCAAATTGGGTTTGGGTTGCTGGGGCTCCAGTGGTGGGCTCCAGCTGCACCCCCAGGCCAGGGTCAGACCAGAACCTCCCAGAACAGCAGCATCCAATGATCCTGATAATCTAGGATTGCACCTGGAAGCAGTATTACAGAAGACTCTAATAAAGAACTAAAGTCAAAAACCTGCTGGGATCATCATAGTTACTTAGATGACATTTTCTGAAAAAATATTTGGATACCCAAAGGTAGCTAAACCTGTACCATATAAATTTATTTTCAGTGTAGATTAATAATTTGGGGGAGGAACTTAACAAAATAAGCTTTCTTTGGTACCTTAGAAGAGATCACTATTCATTAAGAACATACTCATGTTGCCATGTATTCTGGTTTGGACAGTAAGAATTATGAGATCACAAAATATGTCACTCATCTGAATTTCATCTCCAGCAGTGGTTTCAAACATCATATAATGCATTTTTTTGCCAAATACTCCCATTTATCACTAATGGATCTCTTGCTCCTGATACCATCTTTCCACCAGATGTCACACTTCCCCTTCACCTGGTAACTCCATACCTCTCAATATAACCCCATACACAGATGCATTTGTTCTTTTGCTGACCATTTCCTCACTCTATCCTTAATTAAATTCTATTGGTTTGCAGTGGCAACACTGCATCAAACACCAAACCATATAACTTGTGCAGCTAAATTCAGCCTCATCTACGTACTGGTGCTCCTGCTGTCATAAACAGTAAAAAATCTGCACTGTTCTATTATGCTCCAAACCCCACACATTTGTATTAATCAACTGGTTATTTAAAATGACAAAAATTTCCTTTCCTAATGCCCATTTTTAAACAGTATCATTCTTCAGGGTCTCATTTTTCAGGCCTCTCAACACTCTAGGTTAACCAGAGGGAAAAAATCCATTCACATTGACCAAATGCACAAAACAGAAGCATTATTTTCAAACCCAAATGCCTAAGTGCCAGCACTAAATAAGAGTTTTATGATACAATTTAACATATGAAAAAATGGGAGGTTCAAATCAGTAATATTTTAAGCATAAGAGCAAAGTTTGGTCCAGTCCTGCTACCTTCTGAGATGGTTTGTTTTACTTTACTGTTTCTAACAGCTGTGTCAGAAGTAACCCATTAGCATTAGCTGTCTTTGAGTCTGCAGCCATCCTCCTGTTCTGATAAATGCAGTGTTAATGTATTATTCTAGAAAATAATCCATGGAAAGCTACCATTTTGAAGATAGCACTACCTCAGCCTCAGAGTATGCTATCACATGCAATGCCATGGTTTAGTTTATGGATTTATACAATTCCTTTCCTGTCCTTTGACAATGACCTATTTTTAGACACACATCACACTGAGTCGGTATGTCACTTGATAGAATACCATCCTGAAGATTCAAGTCTGTCATAAATAAATATGTAAGACAAACTGGTACATACAAGTTGCCTCTGAGACCTGCTTTCAAGTCCATTCCAGAACGCAGTGAGTGAAAATCATTTCAAATGAATGTCTGCTGGTCTCTGCCATGTTTCTTCTCTGAGAATTGCACATCACAACGTAGTCAAGCATTTCCAAACAGACAGCTCTAAGAAGGGACAGAGGAAGGCAGAAAGGAAACCTTCCACTAACCAGGTGCAACCCTTTCCCAGCTCTTTCCCTTGCTGCCTCTTAGTGGGGAAGGTCTCTGTTGAGACTCAGCTGATATATCTATTCTGCAGAAAGAAAAATTACTTTATTAGAAAAACAAATAAACAATAGCGAGACAACTTGCAATAAGTATTATTCTGAGGAGACAGCAGTTGGGTTTTGGGGGTTTTGTTGTTGATATTTTTGTTGGTTTTTAACTCCACCTAGGAAATATTGCCTAGCAACAATGGGAGAACCCTTCTAACAAAATGAATCATGCAGGTATTGGCTGTTTATTCCCATGAAGGGCTGTGTTTCCACCCTGTCAAATGACATCAAGGCCATGTTGCCAGAGGCATTGGGAGTTTTGACCTCTAAAAGGCAATTTTCTCACTGTCTGCTCAGAATTGTAACATTTTTCATATTGAAGGCTTTTATATCATATCTTGTAGGTTTCATATCTATAAATAACATACTAAAATTCTCCAACACAACAAAGCACAGCTATTATCTTTACCTATTAACACTGTAAACATTAAATATCACAAAGTTAACACGCTATTAGCATAACTATCAGACATCAACAAAAAAAAAAGGAAACAAACCACATCAAATTGCATGACCAAGTTTAATGGAAATTAACAGAGACCAGAACTTGGTTCCTAAACGTTCTGAATTTCAGAAAGAAAGTCTCTACTAGATCACCAGATACCCATGCAAGATTAACTTTTGAGTTTCCTTGGCCAAGTAAGTCGTCCCTTCATTTCTTAATGGAGCTATAAAAAAGAAGAGTTTTAAACTACAGGCTGGATTAACAGCATGTAAACAGAAAAGCTAAGACCTATTATTTGCATAGAATGCAGAAGTATAAATCTCACCTATAAATGGGCATGTACAGTGTGTGCGTCCCCTCCCAAATTAATTCTTATTAAAGGCTTCCTATATTTTAATTGCAGCAGCTCTACTAAAAGCAGAGTGGGCCAGTGAGCTTTGGTCCTGAAATTACTGCTTTCACTGTTGCTCTGAAAAGGATGAAATGCAGGTTGTGACAACTAAATTTATGCAACTAACATAGTTAACTACAGCCTTGTACACCAATATTATGTTTTTCAAGTAAGGAGACAATGAGAAGTCCCAGAACACTACAAGGCTGTTCTGCTAACTGCACTGTTCAATGCCATCAGGGGGTTTGTTTGCTTTTGCCCACATTAAAAGAGTCACCAAATCTTTAAGAGAATCAGCATCTGCAAGTCATGGAAAGGCGAGCAGGTTGTCCCTGAGAACATCAACATCTTCACAAAATTATTCTGTCTTGAGGATGATGGTTGATCAAAAACTCAGCAGGAGCCAGCAGTGAGTGCTCACAGCCCAGAAAGCCAAGGGAATCCTGAGCTGCATCCAGAGCAGGCATGGCCAGAAGGTCAAAGGAGGTGATTCTGCCCCACTACTCTGCTCTTGTGACATCCCACTGGCAGTGCTGCATCCAGTGTAACACAAGAAAGACATGGAAGTGTTGCAGCAAGTCCAGAGGGTTGGGGTTGCATCCAGCTCTGGTGTCCCAGCACAAGGACATGGAACTGTTGCAGCAAGTCCAGAGGACTGGGGCCTGTCCCTGTGAAGACAAGCTGAGAAAGCTGGGGCTGTTCAGCCCAGACAAGAGAAGGTTCTTCTGTGTGGAGACCTCACAGCATTTCCAGGGTCTGAAGGGGCTGCAGGAAGGACATTCTGTCAGGAGCTGCAGTGCTAGGACGGGATGGTTACAGACAGACTGGAAATTAGGAAGAACTTTTTCACTGAGAGGCTGATGAGACACTGGAACAGGCTGCAGACTCCTCATCCCTGGAAGTGCTCAAGGCCAGGCTGTACAAGGCCTTGAGCAACCTGGTCTAGGGGAAGGTTCCTGCCCATGGCAGGGGGCTGGGACCAAGTGATGTTTAAGGTCCCTTCCAATCCCTTAACATTGTGTCATTCGTCCAGCTTTTTCACAAAATTATTCTATACAGAAATCGAAGCTCTACATAACAAAACAAGTACTTCTGGTGCATTCTTCAGACTGAAGGTTTTAGACTACACAAGTTGATGGTCAAGAAATTAAATTCCTAGGACTTCAACTTCCACAGTCACAGGCAATCTGCAAAACAATGAGATGTGAAATGAAATATAAGCACTCTTAGTGGGCTGGGGTTTATAAGCAATCAGTAACCATTCTCAAAATAATAGAAAGTAATATTGAATTATTAAGTAATAATTTTCCTCAAAAATGCTCAAGAAAGATCATGCTTTGCTTCCAAAGAAGCTACATATTGGCAACCTTTCCCAGGCATCTGTACTCTGGACCAGATATTTTGGCTATGTTCTTCAACAACATGTTTGGTTTTTTTTATCTATTGAAGAATAAAGGCTCAAGACAAATAATTGGTTGACTTTTTTTATATAAATGCAAAATATTAAAGTGCTTATTCTCAATTTGATGAATTTGCTTGCAACATTTTCTTAGAACTGACTCCTCTACTTTCTAGACTAGAAATACACTATAACTCTTAATCAACCACCTTACTACTCTGTTATCTTCTGTAGGCCACAAAGAAACAGTAACACAATTTCTGTTTCAAGCACTTGACTTAAACACCTATTTCTGGGAAGGCAAGTGTCAGCAGTTCCGGCACCCTACTCCTTGCAGAGAAAAAAAAAGAAAAAAAATCCCCAAGAGTTGAGACAAGCTTACCATGCTTTGCAATGCAGTGTGAAACTCCAGAGCTAATGTGTAGCTCTATGGCTAGATTTATTCACCCATACTGAATCCACCTTCTGTATCATCTTATTTCAATTTGGCTTGTTGAGAGAAACATTGTTATCAGTCTCAAAAAGAAATTAACTCCAAAATAAACAGACTACTATATAGAAATCAGATATTTTTCATTAAGTTTTTGCTTGAACTTCCTTACTATAAGCAAATCACACACATCCTCACCACATGTGTTTAAGTGTATGGCAGATACTGAGTTTATAAAAGTATATAGCCAAAGAGAACATGTATTAGACACTTCCACATAGACTTGAAAAATAAAAAAAAACCAAACCCGGGGTGGGGAGGGGGAAGCTTATTATAAAATAAAACCAGAATCTCACATGTCACCCTATAATTTCTCCTGAGGACTCGTGATGTAAACAGCACAAATGTACCTAGAGGTGTAAGTGTGCTCCAAACTGCAGCCCTGGAATCAAGGGCCCGCGAAGAGCAGGCAGCCCGGGTCCGGCAGCAACACAACCCCAGGGGCCTGCAGAGCTGCCGCGCTCCCGGCACGGGGAAAGCAGGGCCGGTGCCCATCCCAGCGAGCAAGGCTAGTCCCATCCCATCGCCCTATTCCAGCGAGCAAGGCCAGTCCCATCACAGCTGCCTATCCCAGCGAGCAAGGCCAGTCCCATCCCATCGCCCCATTCCAGCGAGCAGGGCCAGTCCCATCTCAGCTCCCCATCCCAGCGAGCAGGGCCAGTCCCATCCCAGCTCCCAGCGAGGAGGGCCAGTCCCATATGAGCTTCCAGGGAGCAGGGCCGGTGCCATCCCAGCGAGCAGGGCCGGTCCCATCCGAGATCCCCATCCCAGCGAGAGCGGCTGACAGCACAGCGAGCCCTTAAACCCCGCCAGGAGCTGCAGAGAAAAGGGCTCTGCGGGAAATTAGCGAAACTACCACTGTAACTGCATAAATATTGGGTGTTTCTTCTGTGGTACAGCCACAACAGCCGAGTTAAGTACAACACAGGACCTAGGCAGATTTATAAGTAATTTTTAATTAACTGAACCCTAGAATATACCTTTGTTGCGACAATACTCCAGAGAGCCCGGTAACACAGATTAGGCTACCACACAGGCATTAATTAGAAACAACACCGCTCTCGGAGGGCCGCGGCCCCGGCAGATCCCACAGCCCGTGCCTCTCCCGCCGGCAGCTGCGGGGAGCCGGGGTGGCCCTGCGGCCCGGGCACCCGGCCGGGGGTGGGCACAGGCCCGCGGGCCCCTCTCCGCTGTCACAGGAGCGATGGTGCCCGCAAGGACCCACCCAGAGGGTCCCGCTCAGCCCCCGGGGCTGCTCGGCAGAGCCGCCCCCACAGGGACCCCGCAGCGCCGGGCGCATCCCTCAGCCCGGGGCGCCGCTCCCCTCCACCCCCTCAGCCCCCGGGCAGCCGCTCGTCTCCACGGCAACGGCGGGAGCGGGACGGGGCCGGCCGCGGGGCTGGGGCGGGAGCGGGGCTGAGGGGGAGCGGGGCTCAGGCGAGGCTGAGGCGGGAACGGGGCTGAGGGGGGAGCGGGGCTGGGGCGAGGCTCGGGGGCCAGCAGGGCTCAGGCGAGGCTGAGGTGGGAGCGGGGCTGGGGCTGGAGCGGGGCTGAGGCGAGGCTGAGGCAGGAGCGGGGCTGAGGCGAAGCTTAGGCGGGA
The DNA here is from genome assembly GCF_901933205.1 of Camarhynchus parvulus. Classification (NCBI taxonomy): domain Eukaryota; kingdom Metazoa; phylum Chordata; class Aves; order Passeriformes; family Thraupidae; genus Camarhynchus; species Camarhynchus parvulus. Next base: position 19,839,655 of record NC_044581.1, on the reverse strand, counting down.
GCGGGGCTCAGGCTGAGGCGGGAGCGGGGCTCAGGCCTGGCTCGAGGGGCAGCGAGCCTCAGGCTGAGGCGGGAGCGGGGCTGAGGCGAGGCTGAGGCAGGAGCGGGGCTCAGGCAGGGCTCAGGCGAGGCTCGGGGGGCAGCGGGGCTCAGACCAGGCTCGGGTGGCAGCGGGGCTCGGGCGGGGCTCAGGCCAGGCTCGGGTGGCAGCGGGGCTCAGGCGGGGCTCAGGCCAGGCTCGGGTTGGCAGCGGGGCTCAGGCGGGGCTCAGGCCAGGCTCGGGGGGCAGCGGGGCTCAGACGGGGCTCAGACCAGGCTCGGGGGACAGCGGGCACCCGGCGGCTGCCCCGGCCCGGAAGCGGCTCGCCGCGGCCGGGCCCCGCGGGGCTCTCCCCGCGGCCGCCCTGAGGGCAGAACGGCGACATGGGGACAGCCGGGCCCCGCTCGCCCCACGCCAGCCCCGACCTCGGCCACACAAACGGGGACCACAGCTTCTGTCCTGCATTATTCATGCTCTCACCAGTGGATATTCATGCTCTCACCCACCGAAATATATATATCTGTATGTTCATTTAAAACTATTTTTCAGATTGCTTCAAAATTCAAATTAATTAAGATTAATTAAAAATTAAATCAAAAATAAAAAGCTCCAAAAGTGATTTTTTTATTTCACTTACATCTTTAATGTAGAAGTAACTCCAGTGGGGTTGATATTTTTAGTTTCATGCAGCATAACAGGAGAGATGGGGACTTGCTATTCTACTGTGGCAGAGCTGCCGAGCAGGGAACAATCGGACGGGGGCTTCATCTGGGGAAAAAACAGGCAAAGCTCTAGGGGTGAAGAGGGGACACAGGAGGAAGACTGTGGCAGAGATTTCATCCAAGAGTGGCCTCCTCTCCCTTCCCCTAAGCCATTCCAGTTTCCTACCAGCTCCACCAAACATGAAGAGAAAAAGGAAGACGAAAGGGTCTTCCCTAAGGAGAAAGTCTTCCCTGCCTCTGCCATCAGTGACCCCAGGAAAGCCACGGCCACAGTCACCCATTCCCCAGATGCAAGAAAGAAGAACCTTAATCCTCTTGGAAGAGCTGCCCTTTTCACAGGCAAAGCGTGTGCCCTCCCATCCCTGCCATTCTGGGAATATGGATGTAGATGCTCATGAAAAGCAAGTAAATATCTGGTCCACAGAGGGAAGAGTCTGCGTTTGAATTTCAGGCTTGTGACTGAAGAGAGAAACTCTAAAAAGCACCAGATGAGAAGGAACATGGGATCATGCACAGACCCAAGTGTAATTTTTACTCACATCCTTTATCATTTAATCAGAGCTGATGACACGACTAGTGTAAGCAATTGTGTGGTCAATGTTGATGCCCAGATGAGAAATGGGCTCCAGTGTGTTGGATACACAAAAGTATCAGTGCTCCAAAAATTACCAGTGTCATCTGAAATAACAGGCAAGAATTGAACAGCAAAGCAGGAAGGGGAGGAAACTGGAGGGTCCTGGTGACGCAGATGAGATTGCTTGTCCTCCTTGGACACCTTGACGGTCCTGTTGAATGAAGATCATTTCCACCTGTTCAGTTCATTTACCCTTTTTCTATTAAATCACCAGTTCCTCAGAGGAAAGGCAGCTCCTGGCCAGGAGGTTCCTTGGTGATGTCGTAACTCAAGAATATCTTGTGAGGAACAGGAGGTGGTCTGGAAAACTAACTCCAAGAGGAGGTTTTACACAGAGACACTCCTGAGCAAGCAGCAGAGCAGCCAAGGCTGATCTCCTCTGTTAGACTTAACACAGTGTAGTCAGAAATGAGGGATTAAAGTGAAACTGTTTCATGCAAGGACCTTTCAAATGCCTTGATTCACCACAGAATAGCACATCTGAAAATATATGTGCACCTTTTTCCCAAGAGGATGTCTTGACAACAGAAAGCTTAACTGCATAGCATTCACACAAATACTAAATGTGCACAACAACCCTCTGCAGAAAGCAGGCTTAGCATAATGCTCCAAAAATTAACAAGACAGAGCCATGTAATTGCTGCTACAAACCACTTCAAGAAGGATACTATGCTGGGGCTAGTAGTATCAAATAATTTTTATTGCAAATTGTATTGAATTCGTCTGTTTACAGATTTCTTCTACAAGTTCTACATCTCAGAGTCTAATTGCAAACTAAAAGTTGGATATAAAAATACAAATTATTTCCTTCAATAACCGTTCAAAGTGAAGACTGGCAAAATCTGTGACATTGTAATAAAACACTTGAACTAAAGTTTAAACAAGGGTTTAACAAAGACTTTTATTACTCTCTTCTCTGTGCATCATTCAACATGCACTTCAAGATGAGAAATATGCCTCATATTTAAGGAGTTTATTCCAACAAGCATTCTGTTCTTTTTTTTTCTGAGAAGAAATCCATGACAGAATGTGGAATAATACAATGTTTACAAAGTCAAGAGTGCAAATCCATGGAAAATGGACATACGTATGCATCCTCAAAGACACAGGTTAAACAGATAAGTATAATTTCTACTACTTGGCAATGCTGTTTCTGTATCAGTTGCTTTAGGGATGCTTGTTTTATTAACTTTACATACTTGCATGACATCTGCTGTGACACCACGAATATAAAATATCTTACAGAGTCAGGATGCTGAAATTTTACTCTCACAGAATACCTGGCTCTGCTTTTCCAGCCAATCCCACTGTCAAAGCAAAGAAGGATATCCCTCAGCGTCTGTCTGAAAGGATGTCAGACAGGGAAAATGGCAAGCTCTGACTAGCTGCAGATCTGAAATCAGTGAAGCAAAGGAGGAGAGGCCATCAGGGAGACTGCAAGGTCCCTGATTCTCAGGCCCGGTGTAAATGAGAGCCCAGCTGGCAGCGGTACTCGGGAGACCATACGCTAGCCGAGGATGGCTGGAGCACAGCATGTTTCAACCATATGTCTGACATACTGCCTCCCTTCCAAGGGTCTCTGGCATAGCAGGATTTGGATGGGCTCTGGCTCAGCTGGCCAGGTTCAGAGCTCTCCTCTCCTTTGTGCTGAAACAATGGCAGCGCGGCGGCAGCTCGGCTCAGCCCTGTGGCAGGGGCACGTTCTGGGCTGGAAACGCTCCAGCTGAGCCCGCCTGCGTCACAGGTGGGCAGGGAGAACCACCGCGGCTTAGCACGCAGAAATCATCGGCCACAACACCCTCACTGCTCCCTTTTCATGCTGTTAGCAGGAACGAGTTTTGTTCTGTACTGGGTCTCACTCCGCAAGTTGACCGCAGTCCCACAAATTCCAATTCACTGATCATTTTATCCAACAGATGAACATCAGTACCTCAAAATATTCTTTTAGTTTTCTCCTTTCAATTCTGCTATTTGTTTCTATTATTTGGATATTTTTTCAAAATAAAGGTGTGCTTAATTCTATTTCTGTGTGCTGTTAAATTCTGGTTCTGGAAGAATTTATTCCATTTGCTTTTTCTTCCATTTTCATGTCATTGTCATGATACTTTACTGAGCTGCTGCTCTCTCAGGTTCTGTCCCTGCCATGCATGATCCAAACCCCTTTGCTCTGGTATTTGCCAAAGAAAAAGCAGGCTGAAATGCTGCTACATAAATAAGCAATGCACCTATGATTCTAGAGGTGCCTGTGCCCAAAGATCCTAAAAAGTGTAAATTGTTCATTACAAAAGGGCCATTATATCTCTATTCTTCGTTCTCTATATTTTATTAAGTGATTTTTTTGCAGTTTAACATATTCCAGACCTTTGCTGGCAGAAGCAGTGCATATAACCTCCCTCAGAAGTGTGTTCAGTGGGGAGCTGCCTGGCTACACAGGATTTATACATCGTTCAGCTAAGTCAGCGATCCATATGCAAAAATCAAGTGTTCAGGGACACCATGTGGATTTGTGGCATTCTTCAGAGTACATTGTGTCTCTAATAAACCAGTGAATGGATTAAACTCAGCCATAAAAATATTTTCTCCTCTCTGTGACATATACAATATGGATAAGCTTTATTTAATAAATAGCTAAAAGCGAACACCACACATGTTACTTAAACAGGTTAAAAACACTCCTCAGTTTTATAACCTGTTTAAGAAGAGGAGGCAGAGCACTTAACAAAATGTGCGAAACTTGAAACACCATGCTGAACATTAACACGGGACATCTTGATTATGTAAATTTCATTTTGGAAGTGATCTTTGGTTTATAACATCTGGAAGTGGAAGAGACAAACAAACCTTTCCTATACTGTATTTCCTGACAAGCTATTTCATCTTGGCATTCCAGGACAGATTATCTCTTTGTATCATGCTGCTGTCATGAGTTAGGCACTGGATAATGGATAGTTTTAAAAACAGTCCATCTGTATTTAGTCAATAAAGTAATGGTTTGTAAACTTACTCAGCAGCAAGCTGTTTCTTGAAAAGAATAGAAGAGCATTTAAGGGAAAAGACTGACAAGACTTGGTTATTTCCTAATGATCAGATTTTGTTCTTTGCGTGGTCACGCTTACTGCTCTCAGGAAACCTCTCATCTGTCTACAAATGACAAACAATTATTTGACTTAATTAGCAAACCCTGGGCCAAGTTCCTGTTCCAGAATGACTGGCACTGCAACTGGCTTGAAAACTTGCTTCAACTGAGAGATGTCCTTTCTTTTTATTATTCCTCATGTGTCAACTGACTGCAGCAAGTACTGGGATTTCAAGATGCTTAATATTTTCAGGTTCCTCACAAGAACAAACCTTTTTGGAGGCTCAACAGATATCTAACATCAGCTTTCCACAGCTTCTGCTTGTCCCTCATTTCCAGTGATGGGAGCGATGGTGGCAGTCACAGCACACATAGTCACCAACCTCTGCATTCAGATGTGTTTGTCCCTGGTGCCTCCATGGCCCAGGAGACAGAGCCAAACCCAGCTGTGAAAACCCACCAAAAGCAACAGCCATGGAGCCTTTGCTGACTGAGTGGGCACCTGGTGTCCAGCAACCACTTTTGAAATCCCAATCATTTACTCAAATCTTCTCTTCCAATATAAAAGTTCATCTAAGCTACGAGGATGTCTTAACTGTGACTGGGAGGAGTATTAATCTACATATAGACATTGTTTCCTTTGTTTTAAAGGAACAGCCCCTTAATTCTTATTTACCTGCTTTAAACATTTAATGAAATGATCATTTTTCTCCCTTCTTCCTGCTTTATCTTCAAATGGCTGGTAGAACATGGTGAGTTTCAGTGAGGACCAGGCACTCCACACTTTTCTCCCTGCAATCACTGTAGTTGGTAGAAATGTTGGTATCATCACCAGAATGCCTCAAGTTATGTTACATAAGTGCTGAAGTGAGGTTTAAACCTCAGGATAAAACCCACAAAGTAAGGAAAAGAGCAAGGACTAAGAGAGGGTGAGGTCTACCACCACGAAGTCATACAGGGCCCTCAAGAACAACACCAACTGGAGTTATCCTGCTCTAATTCAGAGAGCACAGTGCAGAAAAGGTTGATGTTGTTTGTCAATTTGTGATACTTTCTTTCACACATCTTAAAATATATTTGGATAATCTTTTTGATAGGAAACTTATATTCCTTCAAATCAGCATATTTTCACAATCTAGTAATATTCGGTCCTGTAATATACACACAATTTATTATTTTTGGGGAAAAAAAAGAAAATGAGCCGGAGTTCCTTAGGAGTTCCTTATGGGCTTCTCTTTCACACTGTCTTAGGTGTCAATTTTACCCATTTATTTTAAAAAATGAAAGTAAACTATAGAATAAGTAGGTATAAAAACAGATCACAAAATAGTTCTGTCCAATTCCATTTTTAAGCATCTGCAGAGAATAAAAAGAACTGTTGGTAAGGAAAAAAAATCCAAAGTATGTATTTGGAAGTTCTTATGATTGTAATAAACACATGCTGGGTATTTGGTTAAGAACTTTTAATCACCTACGATAAATTACAACTTATAATTTTTAATTCTAATATCTTGCAACCAAGCTCAGAAATCTTCTGCCACGAATTTTGTATTGCTTTATATGGAGGATAATAGAATTGTTGAGAAAATAAGTTATATTCAGTTCTAACAGCATTTCTTCTTTTTTGTTCACTACACACTATTCAATATTTTCCTTTGTACACTTCTTGATAGTTGAGCTTTAAGTGAAACTCTGAAAAACAACATTAGGATTCAAAATAGAGTGGAAGATTTTATTTTCAGGGTCACAAGTAGCATAGCGAGATTTCTCTCTTAAACAATGACACTTAGTATCTCTGTAGTTCTATGAATACTTTTGAAGTGTCATATTAAAACCAATCTCTTGGCCTTCAGGCAAAGAGAAGCAATTAGTCTTGGAGTTGTGAATAAATAAAAATCCATTTATATACCCGTCCTTGACACGTACCTTGCAAATCTTAGAAACTTCATCTAGTGGGAAAAGAAATGTTAAATCATGAACACCAATACTAATCATACTGCAATGTTGCTTCCTAAAACGGTTTCGTTTATATCAATCTTTTAAGTATTGATTCATATGTATATATTCTTACATATTGAAACAAAACAACAGAAAGGCACTCACACACTTGGGCGAGAAGAAAGAAATGAGAGCGTGCATATAGAGCTGTACCTTTATTACCTTCAACATTAATAGAGGCAAGAAAAAACACAAAGCTCCCAAGTCCATTGTCCTTTTCTCAGACACAGTAAAAACAATCCCGCACAAGTTCCGTACCACGCGCAGGCTTTTTCATCCCAAGTGCTACTGTGTCTGCTTTGATCTACAAGCAAACAAACAAACGGAATCTTTATTATCCGTGCATCCCATTTCCATGCAGCACAATTAAACAGTGCCTGTCACAGATGTGTTGGGATGAGTCAGATCACAATTTCTACTTTTCATACAACTGCAGTATTTTTAGGTCTTCTCTTTCCTCTTTAGTGTGCCTCAGTGCAGAAGTATCCTATTTTTATGCTGCTCTGATTGCTGTTCGAGAGTCTCATATTTATTTTTCACTTAGCAGTCAGTAATTCAAGAAGGAAGTAAAAATTATAACGCCAAGTCATTCCAAGTAGTCCGCCCGCACCCCTACAGAAAGGCTGGGTGAAATTCGGGCTGTGCGCAGGTCACCGGCTCAGCGGAGCTGCTCCTCCTCGCATCCACTTGTTGACCAGAGTGCTGAGGAAATGAGAGCACTCGGGCTGCAGCCTCGTGCCGCCATCAGGTGAGGCAGCTGCTGGGGACACGCCGGTGTTCGGAGGGTATTTCAGAACAAAACCTACCCCTCTGTGCCCTGCTCACGGAGTCCCAGCCCGGAGGGCACAGGGGGGACAGTGACCCCCACACAGGATCACACCTGGGCTGATGGGATGGTCAAGGAAAACAAATTTTAGTCTGTTCTGGATGCAAATCTCTCTGCTGACCTAGTTCTCATTCTCCTTTTCATTTCAGAAGCTCAGCTAAAAATCCATAAATTAAGGAAATTAACTGATGGAGCCTCCGGCATCTTTGTAAGCTATTTAAATCTTTAAATTTACAACATCTTCTGCATATATCAAGTAATTGAACTAACTGCAGGGATGTAACTTTAATGAGAAAATTTCCCTCTTCTCCTGTAGTTTGTACTCTAGAAGGGGAAAAAAAAAAAAAAAAGCTCCCCTTAGGAGAAAAGTTTCTGTTTATTCCTGCCACGGCAGAAAACTTTAACCCCCCCAGTTTCGGCGTGTCCTGCCCGCATCGCGCCCCGGCCGCTCTGGGCCGGCCCAGGCCCGGGGGCAGCGCGGGCGCGGGGGCGCGCGGGGCCCTCCCCGCGCTGACCTCTCGGGGCCGCGCAGCGTTGCGTAACGGCCGCGCGGCGGCGCGCTAGTGGGCGCTGCAGCCCCGCCGGGCCGCGCGCGGCGCCGTTCCGCGGGCGCGGAGGCGGCGGCCCCCGCCCCCACACCGCCGGGAGCGCCGGCAGAGCCGCGGGTGCGCCCGCCGGCAGCGGCGCGCTGGGGCGCGGAGCGGCCCCGCTCCCTCCGCCCAACTTCCGTGGGGAACAGCGCGGAGCGGGGGCGCATCCCCCGCGGCGGCGCGCAGAAACACGCGGGCACCGGCAGAGCCGCGCCTCTGGCTGGAAGTTGAGGGAGGGATTTGCCTGTGTTTTTATTTTCCCCCTCATTCACGGGGGTGCTCCCTGGCGGTCCCCCCCCGGTACGTGGGCCGGGCGCGCTGCGCGCCCGCGGAGCCGCCCGCGGAGCCCCGCGCCATCGCGCCCCGCGCTCTAATTGAAATGGCGCTTTTGGCCGGGGGCGGGCTGCCAGGGCGCTCCGCAATAGCACAATGCATGTCGATAGACGTCATTTGGTTTTAATGGCCTACAGGAAATTTGGCGTTTACAATGCGAGACATTAGCAAAGGGTGAAAGGGAGGGGGAGGCAGGCAGGATGGATGGCTGGGAATAATTGCAGCCCCCCCCTCGCCCCCGAGGCCCCCCGTCCGCACCTCGGCGGCGCTGGGTGCTGCAGGGAAGGGGGGGTCGGGGCTATTTTTTTATTATTTATTTTTTAACTTCATCTAGTTTATCAACAAGTGCAGAGTGGGTGCTACCCTAATTGTAACAGAGGAGTCAAGAGATGTGAGAAACGTGCCCTGTGTTACTTATTTGGGAGCTGAAAATTTATGCCTAGTTGAAAATGCCTGGGGAAATATTACATCAGACCAAATGACAATGATTAAAATCAGCTTTTTTCCCCCCTTCCCCCCCCCCTTTTCCTCCTTCTTCTTTTCAGTAAGTCTGTTGAAGGACGTGACAGTGGCCTGATCCTCCCCAACACCGAACCGTTATCCCCCGGCAGGGCCGGGCCGGGCCGGGCTGCGCGGAACTCCGCGGGGCAGCGCAGCTCCCGCCCCGGCCGCGCCGCGCGGAGGGGCTCTGCGGGCGGCGGCGCCGGGGGCGCGGGCTGGGGAGCCGGCCGCCTTCCCAGCCTTATTTCATTTTCAAGGGCTGTATTTTATTTTATTCTGGGGGGGGTGGGGGATGGGGGAGTAAATCTGCAGACCTTCACCAAAAGGAGGGAAAAATATCCAATTTTCATCGCAAAATTAGCTAGGGCGAGAGCAAAGGGCTGAGCTAATTGTAGCCTAATCCTCTGCCCTGCAGGCGTTTGCAAAGCCCTGAGCAAGAATTCGCTTTTTTTCCTCCTCTTCTCCCTTCCCTCTGTTATTTAGAGACGGGATTATTGCCTTTCTTCTCATAACAGCCTCGGCAGTTTCATTTAAAGGCTTTTTTCCCCCTCTCACACACACACACATACACACACACGCACAAAATAAATAGAAAAAGAAGCAGCAAAAACAGGGGAAGAGAGAGGAGACAGAGAAGCTTGAAAAATAATAATAATCACAGCAGGATCTGCGGAGCAAAGATAGTAATAAAAGCAAAAAGCTGAGCCCATCCACACACAGCCCCGGCAGAGCCCAAAGCCAAAGGGGGGCTCGCAGATCTCTTCTGTGCTCAAGGTAAGGACCTCGGCAGCAGCAGCGGCTCCCGCAGCCGCCCGGGCGCCCGCCCGAGCGGGGCCGGAGCGCGCCGTGCGCGCCGCCCGTCCTCGCATCGCGCCGCACCGCGCGGTCCGCACCTGCTCGCGCTCCTTTTTTTTTTTCCCCTTCACCCCCTTTTTTTTTTTTTTTTTTTTGGAAAGTGCCTCTTCAAACTCACTCGGCTGCCGGCTCCGGGGAGCAGCGGCGGAGGGGTGTTTTTTTAAAGCTACAGGACCCGTTTGCAGCCGCCCCGCTTTGGTAGCGCCGCGCGTGTGTGTGTCTGTGTGTGTGTGTGTCTGTGCGTGTGTGTGTGCGTGCGTGTGTATGTTTCGTTTTGCTCCGCTCCAGCATGGGCAGCGCTGGCGGAGCCCCGCGGCCCGGGGTGCCCGCGCTCCCCCTGCCCCCCCGGCCCCGGCTCTGAAGACGGCCAAGCCCCAGCGCGGCGGAGGCAGCGCGGCTCGCTCTGCGCTTTCGCATGGTACACGCGGAGCCGCGGGCCCGGGCGGGCGGGAGGGAGCGCGGGGGAGCGCGGGCCGGGGCGCGGGGGCTGGCGGCGGGGCGGCTCGGCACAAAGGGAAGGCGGGCGACAATGGGGAGCGCCGCGTATGGAAAACACGGGCGGGCTGTGAATGAAACTCTGGCGCCAGTGAGAGTGGAAGGCTTGGTTTGGGGTAGACTTCAAACCACTCTAGGCTATAGTTTGCATTCCTGCTCCTGCATGCGATGTGGCACACTTCTGCAAAATTAATACATTAGCCTGGCTAATGCTCACCACCATTGGCTGCGCGGAAAATGTGCAGGATCGGGGATTCGGGCTTGACTTTTTTTTTTCTTGCATTCATCTAAGACATCTCCTTTCTTGTTATGTGGGAATAAGTAAAGGACGCCATGTTGTGCCTTCTTTTTTTTTTTTTTTTGGTTGAATTTTTCCTTCGGGCATGCAGTGTGTTCAGAAGAAAAAGGCAGAAGTTGAGTGACCGGGTGCGTTGCTCGCTGGTGATTTCCCTGACCATCAGTAGGGAAAAGCATTTGGGTGACGTGAAACTTGCACTAAATAGACTGGAGTCTGCCAGAGAGAGGCGGGTTGCGGGGGGGGAAGAGGGGGAGGAAGGAGAAAGCCTTTCCTTTCCCCCCCCTTTTTTTCCTTCTTTTTTTGGCGGGGGGAGGAAGCAGAGCTCCAGCGGGAGTTCCCCCTTTGCCTCCCCCCCCCCCCCGCGCCCCAAAAGTTTTGGGCACGATCTCCTTCGTGTCTCGGTGCAGTGCTCAGTAAAGCAGCGCGGAGGTGTGTGCAAATGTTTATGGACTTTTAATTTTGGAGCCACCGAGCCCAAGGTTTGTAGCCCCCCCGCCCCGCTTTGTCTTAGGGCTGGGAGCACGGCAAGTTGTCTGGGGGTGGCTGTGAGGCAGAGCCGAGCTGTCCCCGTCCCCGTGTGGGCAGACAAAGGTAATTCCCGCTCTGGCCGTGCCCCTCCGGCAGCCCGGGCGCGCAGACGCTGCCCCGGAGCCACTGTGGCCCGCAGGGCCGGCCGGGGGGAAGCCGGGGGTGGGTTCGCCCCTGCTGGCGCTGCCGGTACAGAGATGAAGGGCCCCGGGGAGAGGAGCAGCCTCCCCCCGGCTCCCGCAGCCCGGGGGTGCGGCCGGGCCCGGCCCGGCTCCCCGGGAGAGCCGCTCCATGGCAGGTCCTAAACCTGCCTGCCGCTTTCATTGCACGTCTTAAATGTGCATGAAGGAATTAAACTGCACGAGTGAATAACAGCATTAGTTTCAATTAATTTTTATCCTGGCAACAATAAACTTTAGAAACAAAGCGCTTTTACATCCTTAATTAGTCTTGCTTCCCATCTGTAGTCTTTTAAGTGCCTGCTCCTTGATTTAACTTTGTCCCTCCTTCAGAGCCGCCTCCTTTTTTATTATTTTCCTTTTTTTTTCGTTCCCCCTTCCAGACTGCTGCCTGTTTCTTTCCTGTAACCTTTCACCTCCCTTGTCCCTATCTGTCTGCTCTGCTCTGTGCAGTTTATTTCTCCTGTATTTTCCCAACATCAACAGCAGTATTGGTTACCATGGCCCCAAGCTATGTGCAGAGGTGGGAAAGCTTCATCCGCCCAAAACTTCTTACACTTTTGAAGTCTTTCTTTTAGTAGGATCTGAAATGTATCATCTAGAGTGTGTATTAAATGAACAGTATTCCTGAAGGCTTTAGAGCAAGAAAGGCAACACCCTGGAAAATTCTGCAGTCTTTCAGCATTCTCTGCCCTAGGGTTATAGCCCTGGGCACGGAGCTGAATGGAGCTCTTACAACTGCCTTCTGTTTACCTTTTATGGTTAAAATAACAGCTTAGCAAAGAAGCAACTTCATGGAGAAACGATTCAGTGAAATCATCTCAAGCTGTAGCAGCATAGCTAGTTTAATCACCCCTAGAGAGCTGAACAACTGTGAGCACAATGGGACACAAAATCATTTTGTGTGTAAATGAGCATGGCGTTGTGATTATTTCACTTTGCATGGGCAAATAGTTTTTACAAGCAGTTAGCTTAGGAAGGCAGAAAAAGATAAGCTGGCTCTGAAAGATCTTGGTGTGTAATGTTTGAAAAACTAAATATTCACATAATTTGGGAATCAGGCTCTATTGATTTTGCCTTCAGCAGGTTCCTGTGTTACTTATTAGAGCAGGGTTATTGCCTGTGCCACTAGTTGGGATGCTGTATCCTGTTGTAGGCAACTAAAGAGCAAGGATTATTTTACATGGTTTAATAAATGAAGTTTGTTAGTGTTTCTGCGATATTTACCCTTAAGGTTTTAATTTTCTCATCCATATTAGAAAATATGTGCATAAAGACTTCCACTGGATAAATACATTTAGGATTTTGCTTTGTGCATAAAATAAGTACATTACTCAGTGTGATGAATTTTTGCTGTGTGTTACATTAAGAAGAGGAAGGAGTCATTAGAAATAGGGTTACGGTACCTTAAGAAACAGGGGGTATTTTTTTTGGAGCAGTAGTCCTTAGCTGTCATGCTCCTTGATAATTAGCTCATACAAAAAGGATTGAATTCCACAATTTCAATATAAATCTGGGATTCATTTTTTAATATGAATCCTCTCCAGCCAGTGTTTTAATTCCCCTTCTCCTCCTCTCCCTCCAAAAGCCAGTGGCACCCTCAAGAAGTATGAAAAGCCATAAAAGTTTGAGAACTATTTTAGCTTTCCAGTGATTTTCTATAATTAAGTGTTTTTTCAACACATGCTCTAGCTGAGAAATGCCAAAAGCAGAGGATTGTTCAAAAGGTCCCTCCAGTGAATAGTATAAATTAAATATCTACTGTGTGAGTATGGCCTCACTGAGAATCTCAGTCTTTACAGATCAAGGAATTTACTGGTATACTAACATTAAACAAAATCCTAAGATAGCAGCAGTGTTTAAATATGCACAAATAGATTCATATCACTTGATCTTTAGCTATCTGTGCATATTTTAAAATTGATGTCTGTATTTCAAGACAAATGGTTAAATGTAAGACACGTTTACAGAAGACTGGAAGTCCTTTGATTTCATTTGGAAATTGTAACAAGGGGTGCAGATGAGCCCTAATTAGACTCCTGTTTTGTGAAATTGCGTGAGATTTATTTCTAAGGCAGCCCTGTGCCGTGCAAGGTCTGTACCTTTATCATTAGTGAACGTGGTTGGGGTCTGAACAAAGACAGGGTTGACATTCAGCCTGGATCTTCTGACCCTTTCATTTAAGTGGAGTGGAGACTGAACATGAGTTTACAGTGCTCTTTGGTAAGGAAAAAAACCAGCAACCTTTGTCTGTGTTGGCAGACAGATTAGTAAACACGTTGCTAAAATACTGCAGGTACTTACATACTAAGTTGTTTTTTTAAATTAGTTGTTTTATTTATGCTATATGACATATTTACTGAAGGTTGGCCACAACAAGCTCTTGTGGGAAACAAGAAAGCAACATCTTGAGTCATGAAAGGATTCAGTCACTTTCCTTGAAGGTGGTGCTGTAGTGAAAATGTTAATGCCCAATTTTGCATCGGCTGACACAGGAGTCCTAGGACAGAGCTGGCATTTGCTTGGTGCTCAGTGCCGCTGTCCATCCAGCCTCTGAAGAGACAAGGATGTGGATCCACAATGGGGTGATGTATTCCTGGGCTGTAGATGCAGGAAATTCTTAGGAGCTAACCAAGATGAATTACAGTGAATGGAGATCTTGTGATGACTTTGTGAAGCTGTTCAGATTTGTTACGATTTTTCAGTCCTGCTCTATAGCTTGGAAATTATTTTATGAGGAATATTGCTGATTTACGTTCATCAAGTGGTGTAGTCGGGCATCTTGTGCAAAATACTGCTAAGAGAATGGCAAGACCAGCTTTAGATTTGTAAGAAACATTGTCAGAGTAATGTGTGAGAAATAGAAATTCACTTTGCAATGCTGCATGTAAAGTGCTTGTCAGATGCTAGGAAGAGCCTGGGTGCTTGGTAGCATGCTTGAATTACAGAATACCAGGAAAATTAGATTATATTCAGAAATGTCTTCAGCTATAATGTTTTGCATATGTTGCTTTTCCCATAAGGGGGAGAATGGATGTACATTTTCTTAAACTTTTCTAGAAGGGTTTTTTTTCTGTTTGACCTGTGTGCCGTCTGCACCGATTAAACTGCAATCAGCCTTGAGACACACGCTTTGTGCAGAATAAACTGTGCTTTTCTTAAGAAGAGAATTGAGGAATTTTCTTTTGCTTGGTTGTCCTGTTAATTTTTAAGGCATTTCAGTATTTTTAGCTTTGATTGTGCTGAAAATTTTTTTGATTCAGTTCAGTAATTTCACTAATTTTCCAATATTTTTAGGGCAGGAGACATTAGGTGGATTGTGGAATTTATGATTTCATGTGCTAGATTATCCAGTACTTTCTTGTCCTAAAAGCATGGGTCAGTTTATTATCTTTCTGTTTTCACTGCTTCCAGGTATTAAGTGCTTTCAGTTTGAAATCTTATTAGTTGTTTAGGTCTAATATTAAGGCTTAACTGAAAATTATCCATTTATTTCACAATTATTGAAAATAAGCCAGAAAATTGATCTTAGTTTGAAGTGAAATTTACTACATGTATAAACTAAATGCCTTAGGTACTGAGGAAGTCACTAATTTAGAGGTGTCTTGTTACTGAGACAAACTTGCAAAAACCCCCTGAATCCCAATTCACAAATTGGTTATTCATTTGTCAGGGGATATTTCACATCTAACACATAAGCCCACGACCTTTAATTAGAATTTTGCAGTTTGTTTTATGCCCCTTGAGGCTGACACCTTGAAAATTTTTTCTTGATTTCTTATTGCTAATAAGCATCTTTCTCTTCCCCTCTGGTACTTAGAAGAAAATGATGCAAATACACTTAATTACAGTGGTGGCAATAATTTGTTAGCCGAATATGTGATCAGGCAGATGCAAAAACGATCTGATTAGATCTGTGATCACACTGAGAAAAGCAAGGTAACACACTGCTACATTTAAGAGAAACTGTTCTTTTTGCCTCCCCGCTCAGGAGGGAAGAAGCATGTCCCGTCTGTCTCTGACACGCTCCCCGGTTTCTCCTCTGGCTGCTCAAGGAATTCCTCTCCCAGCTCAACTCACCAAGTCCAACGCTCCCGTGCACATCGATGTAGGAGGACACATGTACACCAGCAGCCTGGCCACCCTCACCAAGTACCCAGACTCCAGGTAAGAAGCACCTTGGTGCTGGCAGCTCTCTGCCTGCTGCTGCTGCTGCTCCCTGTGCACCTGTGAGGAATATCTCAGTGCGAAGTACATTTGTTATATATTCACCGCTTATGAATTATTCAGTTTCTGATTTATACAGGAACTTCATTGGGGTTCTGCAGAAAAAAAGGCCTGTACAATTTATATATTATTTAGAGAGTCTATTCATTTTCTCTCTCAACATCTTCTGCGCTCTGCTGATACGTTTGAAGCACCTGTTGGTGTGCTGCCCTAGATTATTTCCAGCTGTATCAGGAAACTTGTTTCTTTCAGGTTTGAGGGGAAAAATTGGCTTTTTCTTCGTCAGGGAGAGAGAATGGTTCTACTACTGTGGGACGAATGGATGCTTGTGTTGGCCAGCCAGAGTGCTGAGCTCACTGGTAGCTGTGTGCCTCAGCAGTCAGCTCCTCTGGGCTGACCCACTCTGGCATTAAATTCCTGTGAGTTTCAATGTAGTGCCTTGTGCTGGACAGGTTGGTGACATGTCTGGCAAGATTTATGCAGATCTGGCCAGCATTATCTCAGGATAAACTCCAGATATGCCTAATTAGGAGTAGATGTGGCATGAGATTGTGTTTGTGTATGACATGGAGCGTCTGTTTTCTGCCCGGCTGCCAGTCCTGCAGGGTTCTGGACACCACAGAGGGTGGGGGACCCTGGGCAGTGTGCAAGGCACTGCTCTGTGAGGGGTGAAAGCCCAGACACTGAGAGGTGCCTGATTTTGATTTACAGTTACGGCCACTAAATCAGTTCAGGTTTTTATCACTGAGGCTGCTCAGGGTGCAGAGTTCCTGAGTGTGAGTGTGAGTGCAGGGCAGGTGTGCTGTGCTGGGCCAGGGTGCCCCGTGCACTCTTGGCTCCAAAGCAAGCCAAAGCCCAGATTTCATTGCCCGATTTTGCTACCTGCATGGCCAGTAATCCAAAAGAGAGATTTGTTTTTCTTTTTTGGTATGACAACCACTGTAAAGAGCTAGTTTCGTCTGAAGATTTTTCTTTTAAAAGAACTAAGGGGTTTTGCAGATTTGGCAGGTTCCCAAGCAATAAATGACATTTATGGAGACACCTTGAAATGCCTCTAATATCATAAAGCATATGGCTGTGATTTCATTCCAAGGAAAGGGAGCTGCTGAAATTCTCTATGGAAAAAAGCCCAATTATTAAAATACCTATATTTTATGGTCAGACCAAAGCAATATGATTTTTTTTGGACAGTATCTGTTTAATAATGTCTTTGTGGTACTACTTTAATCATAGAGAAGAAATCTGTTTAGTGAAGAGAGATTTATAATGCAGAAGCATACCAATGCTTCATATTATTAAAAAATACAGTAAAGATTCAGCAGTTGTAATAGAGTGACACATCTGTTTCCACATTTTAAAATATTGCTGCTATTTTTAAAATATGCCACACATCAAACTTACTTAATAAAAGCTTCAGCTATAGAAGCTTTGGGAGAATATACATAAATTCACAGGTTTTATTTCAGGAGAATACTGTACTGAACCAAAATTTTCTTTTTTCTGCTCGATAAGTAGCAAAAGCATATTTCTTCAGATTTTGAAAGTACAAAACTGACCAGAGCTTACATGCTGCCTGATGTTTTTCTGTGTAATGTCTTTTGTTTATATTGCTATCTTATCTCATAAGGTTTGAATGCTTTTTCAGCTGCTCAAACTTCAGTTCTCACTGAAGTGAGAGCTTCCAGCATGAAACCTATAGATGACATTATTTTTGTAGCAAAAGATAAAGCTTCACCAGAAGCCCAAGTAGGACAGATTGCTCGATACATTCTGAAACTGGGTGAAGGCTGTATCTTAACTTATTATCTTGTTTTTATTTTTTTTTTAAATATAGTTGGTTTTTTCTCCAGTGCTGCATTGTAGACTTAGTTGTAAGCCCCTCACTGAGTCTGGCCTGCTGGCATTCCTGGTTGAGGCAAAATACTTGAGTTATTCCCGTGGGGATGGTTGGAGCTCCTGGTGCTGCTTCCCTGCCCTGGTGTGGATTTTCCATATGGCACAGGCTGGCTTTGCAGAGCTGGGAGAGGAATCCCAGGTTTCTCACAGGGCAGGAGGAGGGAGAAGGCTTTTCTGTGCAAAATATCTGGAAATAATGCCAGGGCAGTGCTGGCTTCTGGCAGAGGTGTGACACGTGTGGCCACAGAGAGGAACAGCCACATTGACCCACAGCAGAGCTGTCTGGGTTATTCTGGACAGGGTGTTAAACTCTTGAGTTTAAAAGCTTCAAATCCAAGAAATCACACAAATCTGTAGATTGTATTTCAGCAAAAGATATAAGCATATGCTGAAATGCTTTGCTAAATCTTAGCTGCAGTCACATAAAATAGTTTGTGCTCACTGAAATTGAAAACTGTGAGAATCAACTTCCTTTTCATTTGTTTTGCAATTTCTCTTGCTTTCTCTGTGCTCCCAGATTGAAAAGAGCTTTTAGCTTGTAGGCTGTTTAGCATATACTGTACTTGGAATTTTAAGGACACATGGATTGTGAGCATGTGTATAAATGGGTGTGCATACACATACTGATGGAAAAATAAATCACCAGGTCATGTTTGAACTTCCTCAATATTCTGGGGAGGTCCTGAGCAAACTCAGTTCGTGCTGGCTTCAGTGAGAGGGAGGAGCTCCCACAGCTGCCCAGGTCAGGAGCAGTGCAGGTGTGAGCAGGCCCTGGCACAGCTGTGCTGCCGTCCCCTCTGGGGTGGCACGAGTGACACAGGTGACACAAGTGACACCTGGCAGCAGCTGCTGCATTTCCTGTGTGCTCTGAGAGCAGGGACTGGCTCTGCCCACCCCTGTGTGCCTGGCTCTGCCACGGGGAGGAAGAGGACCATACTGGGGAAATCTCGCAGCCTGTAACTGGCTGTTAGTGTGAAGCCAGAGGCCAAATCTTGCATTTCAGAGATCCCAGAGTTGTTTCAGAGCAACTTTGAGCAAGTCTTTGATGTTGTTTGTGTTAGTGCAGCTGCTGTGATCAGGGCATTTGTCCATTGATGAAATTTGCATAAGTAAAGAGTGCCAGATTAGGCATTAAAGGGGCTAGATGTTCTCTTTCCCGGAAATTTTTATGGCCCACATAAATTCTCTAAAGAGGAGAAGGCTTGAGCAGGCACAAGTGGTGTGACAAAGGGTTACAGAGGGTTAAACAGCCACTGTCAAAGGTGGTTTCTGAACCACTCACACTCACTCACTATTATTGCACACCTTTCCAGTTGGCTTTTTGAATTAAACCACACACAAGGAAAAAAAGAGAGTGAAAGGCAAGGAAAATGAGAAACATAAAAGAAATTGTGATCAACAACAGCATCATGATGGTGGTCTCAGAAATTACCTCACAAATAATATTGTTATTATTCCCACATCCTCTACCTACTTGAGGCCACTTTCCATGCATACCCAAAACTGTCATTAAAGCTGACAAGCTTTGAAGGTGCAAGGAGGTTCATGTTGTCTTACCTGGCTCTGAGGCTCAATTTCAGTAGTTTGTTTTCAGCAAATTCTTCTACTTAAGCCCCCAATTCTTGTAGTTCTGAATTGCAGGTAAAAAAAAAAACCAAACCAAGCAAACCAAAAAACTCTGTTGAATTCTAGTGACTCTTACCATCAGCATCTTTTTTCTGCAATAATTGGCTGAGTAGAGAAATTATTCATCTTTTTAGCATTTGCTCTGGAAATTTCATTCCTGTTTTCACCCAGAGGACCTCTAAAGCAGCCCCTTCACACATTGACACTTGAATGTGGATTTATATGACAGATTGTAAAGGCTGCAAAACCTCTAGCACATCTACAGAGTGAGTTGCAAATTGTATTTATCCAACGCAGTGAGACAATTTTTACATTTAGAAAACAAACCTGGCCCAAAAGTCCAACTCCTTAGGAGCAGTCAGGAATCCCCAAGGGCATTGCCAGATCCCCCAGTGTTATTCCCTCTGACCTCTGGCAGACATCTCACTGACTGCAAGCAGAAAAGAGATAGAAGCTCCAAATCCCTGTAGAGCACAGCAGGCCCCACCTTCTTGATTTCACTGGAAATTTTGATACCCCTTTGAATTTTTTTTAGAAAGCAGAAAAAGATTATATTTTTTGTCCAAAGCCTGTCCTTTTCACAGTCCTGAACAGAGTTTTTATCTCAGGGAATTGCTGTGAGCTCTCCCTGAGCTGTGCTGCTGTACAAGGTAAATATATTTACCTTCCATTGTTGGATAGTTTGTGTATAACCCTCTGTTTAGGAAACTTCCATGTGCTATAAAGCTGATGTTTTCTGTGGCATTACTGATGGCAAAGGGGAGCAGCAATGATTTCCATGGCAGTGGGAGCAGTGAGGGTGCAGAGAGCCCAGAGAGCCTCCAAAGCTCTGCTCCCAGCCTTTCCCCCTGGCAGGATGGAGCTCCTAAAACCATAATACACTTTTTATACCCTTTTTAATTTCTCCAGCAAATTTATCATTTATTTATTTATTTATTTTATGGACCACATAATTTATTTAAATTTAAACTTTCTTTAAATTGAACTTAGATAAGCATATTTAAACATCAAGGATATACTTGTTAAAGTACATGTACACATATAGAGTGTATATTATATATATATGTTATCAAAATATGCTCAAGAAAACTTAAAGGTAACATTACTGACACTGAGTAAAATAATTGATCTTAATAAAAATAGAATAAATCATGCAATCTTAAAATGAATAAGAATTAGACCTGACCCTGCATAAACTTAAGAACAATCAACCTTAACAGAAATCAATCTTAATAGAAAAATGCTCTTAATTAAATCAATGGAATAGGAAAACATAACATTACAATGAAAATAACAACATGAGAAATTTAAATCTTTAGGTTTGCAGGGCAGGAGTCTTTAGGCCAGGGCAGCTGAGCAGTGCAGCCCAGTGCCCCTCCTGATCCAGCTCCTGGGCACTGGGCTCTGCCTCCCACATCTGGAGCTGTGCCCTCCAAGGAGAGCCAGCACAGGTTTTATTACTTGGTTCAGGAACTAATGACCTCTCTACAAGGCAGCAGTTTTCCAGCATATCCCTTCCTCTAAACCCATGGACTTTTTTGGTGATTTCCAAGGAGTCCCCTAAAGCAGGTGTCTGCTCTGAATGTTTCTTGTCAAACACATTGTTGTTCTTCTGACCCCCCCGAGACAAGCTCTCCTACCCAGTGACCTGACTCCAGCTCCTCTCCAGGTGTCTTTGGGGTTTAATTCAGCTGCCTTTTCCCCCAGCACCTCCATCTCTCTGATTATTGGAGCTCAGCACTGACACCTGAGAGCTGCTTCTCCCCCCTCCTCTGCAGCCTGGGCTGAGGTCAGGGGAATTCCCTGCTCCAGGTTTGAGGACCCCTCTGTTTTCCCTGCTGGAACAGGATTCCTGACCCTGTACAGCTGGATGCAGTGCTTGCACAGCTCAGACACACCTCCTGACATCTACAGGACAGGTTTCCCACATCATCCTTTACATGAAGGGCTCTGTACTGAGCCCCACTCTGCACTTCTTGAGAGGGAGCAGGGAAATTCTTAATCTGGATATATAACTCTCTGGATTTAGCAGAGCTGAGAACATCTCATACATCTTTCTCATGTATTCACTGTCAGTCTTATAATAATTTATTTGCTAATTTTCCATCAAATCTGTGTATTATTGAGGTTATTGCCTGAAGACAACGTCCAATTAGCAAATTTTGTCACTTACCCCATGCTGGCAGTTAGGGTGTAAACCAGTGATTAAACAAGGCCTCAGCTCGAGACAGGTTAAGTGGGGTGAGGGCCAGATGTGTTCTGGGCAGGCAGTGTTGGTGGCTGGGGGAGCTCAGCACAGCTCAGGGAAGGATCCCCACTGGAGCAGTGCTGGCTCTGTGGGACAGCCCAGGCTCCTGCCATGTTGGGGAAGATGAAACAGGAAAGCCTTATCAATATGATTGTCTGGCAAAAGATTTTGAGAATATAGAAACTATAAGCGAGATTGAAATGAAAGCAAGCTTTGAGATACCTTAGTTACTGAACAGCTGGAAAACAATGGTGTGGCCAGCTGAAGGTAATTCCCTTTTTATGGAACAACACCCTCTGCTTGCAGGCAGCTCCAAGGGTCAGAGCAGACCCTACAGCTTGTCAGAAGGGGCCCAAAGAGGAGGGTTTAGGGTTTAAAATGTAACACAGTGTGGTAATGTAATGATTCTTATAGGCTGTATGTAAATGCTGTAGGATTTGTATCTTGTACTAGATTGGTCAGTGAGAATTAGAATATTCAGCACAGAAGAAGATTTATTGTATTGTAACAAAAACCTCGCCTCTCTTACCTTTTTTACTCCCTTATGCTCTTACTCTCTCACTCTCTCATCCTCTCTACCCCTCTCTTCTCTCAGTTCTGCTCTGAGCTGTGGCTGGCAGCTCCCAGCAGGGCCCTGCACCCAGGCCCTTTGCAATAAACCCCAAGTTCCACAACCTTGCTGCAGAGATCTCTCCTCTCTGTCTGTCCCAACCGTCCTACCCCTGACACTCCTACACTGCCAGCCCTGTGCTGCAGCCCTGCAGTCCCATCCATCCCCCCTCAGGTGTCCCCAGGTGTCTCTGTGTCACTGTCACTCTGTGCTGCTCACACCCCACAGCTGTGCAGTGCCCAGTCCCTCTCCAGTCCCTCCTCACCCCACAGGTTTTTCAGGCACAGGGAAGGGCACAGGGGCACATTTCAGCCTTTGTGAGGCACTTCTGTCCCCCCAGGCCAGCTGTGCAGTGCCCTGCTTGGGGGTGACCCCCAGAGCCAGCTCCAGCATCCCACATTCCAGCACGTGCCTGCATGTCAGCTGCAGCACAAAGCTCGTTCATTTTAATGGCTATTGTCACCTTAACCCACACACAGACTTTCAGGCACAGCCCCTGAAGAGGCAGGAGAGGTATTTGCCCTGCGCTTCAGGAGTGCTCTGAGGGGCAGGTTCTGCCGTGCCAGCCCAGCGTGGCAGCTCTGCAGGGAGGGCTGAGCCTGCCAGGCTCCCCAGGGCTCTGCCCTCTGCCAGGCAGCTGCCTGGGTGCTGCAGAGGAGAGCAAGTAAAGCTGCCAGAACCCAGAGGTTTTGGTTATGTGCAGTGCTTCTTCTGAATTAACATAGGAATTCTTACAGAGATTAACATAGTTTTTGGATTCATATCATGCATTTGAGATTCAGAGATACATCTTTGGAGTTTTTCTTATATGGTCATTGAGCAGAAAACCAGCATCTCTGATTTCTTAGGGAGCTTTGCCCAGCAGAACCCATAAGATAAAATCCCAGAGGAGGGCCTTTCACCTTCTTATCCTCTGTTTCCCCCCAGTCTGCCTCTGGATGTTGTATTTATTAAAGCAGGAGAAGCAAAGGGTCTCCCTTTGCCAGTCTGCTTTATCAGGGGTGGAAGCTGAACCTGTCTGTCCCCATCTGCAGAGCCAGCTCCTTACAGGTGCTGCATGGCCAAGGTCACACAAGTCCTTGCAGCACTTTGATAAGCTCTGGGAAAAGTGGGAAGTGTTTGTTCCTACAGGCTTTGTGTCCTACAGCACTGTGTGTTGCTGCTGGACACATCCAGCTCAGCCCCTGGGCACATCCAGCACAGCCCCTGGGCACATCCAGCTCAGCCCCTGGGCACATCCAGCACAGCCCTGGACACATCCAGCTCAGCCCCTGGGCACATCCAGCACAGCTCCACCCAGGGCACATCCAGCTCAGCCCTGGGCACATCCAGCACAGCTCCACCCAGGGCACATCCAGCTCAGCCCTTGGGCACATCCAGCTCAGCCCCTGAGCACATCCAGCTCAGCCCCTGGGCACATCCAGCTCAGCCCCTGGGCACACCCAGGACAGCCCCTGGGCACACCCAGGACAGCCCCAGGGCACATCCAGCACAGCCCCTGGGCACATCCAGCTCAGCCCCATGGCACACCCAGGACAGCCCCTGGGCACATCCAGCACAGCCCCTGGGCACATCCAGCACAGCTCCACCCAGGGCACATCCAGCACAGCTCCACCCAGGGCACATCCAGCACAGCCCCTGGGCACATCCAGCACAGCTCCTGGGCACATCCAGCTCAGCCCCTGGGCACATCCAGCACAGCCCCTGGGCACATCCAGCACAGCTCCACCCAGAGCACATCCAGCACAGCCCCAGGGCACATCCAGCACAGCTTCACCCAGGGCACATCCAGCACAGCTCCAGGGCACATCCAGCACAGCTTCACCCAGGGCACATCCAGCTCAGCTCCAGGGCACATCCAGCACAGCTTCACCCAGGGCACATCCAGCACAGCTCCAGGGCACATCCAGCACAGCTCCAGGGCACATCCAGCACAGCCTCTGGGCACATCCAGTACAGCCCCTGGGCACACCCAGCACAGCTCCTGAGCAGGGAGAGTACTGACCAGAGCAGCTACAGCTTGAGCTGCACTGGTCCCAAGTGCCAGAGGAGGAGTACATGGCTTGGTCTCTATGGAAAATAAAAATTTCTGATAGGGATGTATTTACAGCTGGGAATGGTGTTAGGGACCCTCTGTGTGTCTGTCACTGGCTGGACAAAGCTAGCTAGGCCCTGGATGCAGTGTCTGTTACAGCCATGGAGATTTCCACATGTTCCCTCTGTTGTTGCACAGCTGGAGCAGTAGCTTTGTTGGTGAAGGAGAATAATCCCTGTAACCCTAACCCTGCATCCCATTGATTCAGGGAGGTGGGAAGGAAGGAATTAAATGAAAACTGATTCTTCAGTGCTGTTTGTGTGCACCTCTCCAGGATCTCCTATGAACTGGCATGTGGGGAGCCCCAGCAGAGCTGAGCTCTGTGCTCTCACAGAGGTGTTCGCTCCTTCCTGGCCTTGCCAAACACTGCCCTGCCCAGCACAGGGACAGCTGGGAGCTGCCCACAGGCTCGGGAGAGGACAGCAGAGTTTAGCCTTTGGGAGTGAAATCTCACTGCAGTTGGGTGCTGAGATTGGGTCCTGTCGATGAATGAATTATTTGTGTTTTTACTTGGAAAAGTTGAAATGTTCAAGAAGACACTGCCTGGCTGGTCTCTGATGAACATTTTTTCAGGAATTATTTTTTCTCTCTACATTTGCAGCCTGGGTTGTGTGGAGGCATAAGTGGGTGTTACGGTGACTAGGAAAGGGCAGACTGAGCTCCTGTGGAGGAGCAGATAGCAAATCAGCACTCAGATGACTTAGAGAAGTACCATGGTTGTGGTCAAAACCCCTGAATTTGAGAAAATGGCACAGTCCTACCCAGAGAGCAGCTTCCCTGGCTCAGCTGGTCAAAAGGAAGACAGGCCTGCCGTGCAGCTGGTGCAGGCAGGCTGGGGGCAGCAGGGATGGCACTTGTGCCCACTGAGGGCCGTCCAGAAGATGAACATGGAATGTTCATGTCCAGCACCTTTGGTGCAAACCCCAGCTGACCTTGCCTTGTTTTCTGCTCTTCCCTCTCACGTTCTTGTCATGATCCCTCCTTACGAATGGGTTTCATGATGGTTCGTGGATTGATCTCGGGGTGCAAAAAGAACCGACACGGTACAAGGGGATTTGCAGTGATAATCAAAACAAATGCACCTTTATTGAATGACCACAGCAAAATGCGATAGAGGGATTAAAGGAGAGAAAAAGATAGAGAAAGAGAGAGAAAAGAGGGGGATATAGCTACCAAACGTAGAGACTTTGGTCCAGTTCAGCTGAGGATCTGCCTGTTACATCAGGGAGATCTCAAAATCTCTCACTAATGCAGAGGTTTTTATTATGATAATTCTATTGAAAATTGTGAGGGGGGGGAACAGATACAATAAGGAATAGATGTAACAGGTAGTCCATGTTCTCAGCAGTAAATGAGAGCCATTGTTTTCGTGGCCCAGCGGTCACAGCCTGCAGGCAAACATCTCGCTTTGGTCAGCTTGCCTTCCCCACACACCTGCCCCGGGCTGGGGGTTTCAGTCCCAGCCCTTGGAAGGAGCAGAGGGGCCTTTTCACATGGGGGTTTCATGTCTCAGTCCTTGATGGAGAGGCTCCTTACATCTCAGTCTGTCTGTCACAGTGGTTGTAAAACAGGTGAAGGTCTTCTGTGGGGGGACCACCCAGAACTCAGGAGAAGTCCAGCCAGGCCGAGAGGTGGGACAGCTCCCAAGGCTGTTGTTGCAAAAAGGACACGGTGCCCCCTTCTTCTTCTTCTCATTGGGCTCAGTGCAGCAAACAGCAAACAACACCTGTGAAAACAATGGCTTAGCACTGTGCTCAGGTCTCGGGCCTGTGGTGTGTGTAACTTTCTCCTACAGAGAAAACAGGGGAGTCTTCTCCTCAGTGGTCCCCAAATGATGATCGATTGTGAGGCAGATGAGGGAAAATTCGGACAGACTCTCACAGTTCTGCAATGATAACATGGCTGTAGCTGAGTTACACTTACCACATCAGTAATTCCCACTCTTCCTGCTTACAACAGGTTGAAAGCTAGTCTGGTTTACTAAAAAATCAAAGAGAAGCCAGCAGACAAGGATACCAAAATTTCAACTTTTTTTTCTTTTCATTTAGCACTCTGTATTTATCTCAGTTTCTTGTTGGTCAAGTTTGGTTTGTCATTTCCTTTGTTGCTACTTCTGCTCACCACTCACCTGGCAGGGCACTTTGGTACCAGCAGCATAATTGAAGTATTTTCCAGCAGTCAGTTTCAGGATGGTAGGAGGGAAAGCACTAGCACAGCAGTGGATTTAGAGAGACCATTTCCACAGGATGCTGGGCTGGAAAGTAACTGACTCTTCCTTTTAGCTGCTGCAAGTGGAGGCTCTTTCCTGCTCAACAGTGTGGTGTGAAGTACTGTAAAGGTGCTGTGTGTGAAATGCAGCATCTTTACACTTAAAACAAAGGGGGATCTCCTTTATTGATTGCTGCTTGTTGTGCTGTGCAGGCAGCTCCCCCTTGGCAGAGGAGCTGTGTGAAGAGGCAGGTTCAGCAAAGTGGTGTCCCCAGGTCAGAGCTCACCACAGCACCACTGGAGCTGCTGAGGCTTTACCCCTCCCCAGCTGGCTTCTGAGCACACAGCGCTGCTCTTTGTCTTTTGATTCATAAACTTTTGATTTATAGAGACCCTGCAATGGCAAGCAGACCTAGTCTGCTTAGGGGGATATTTCATGAACTACTTAGGAAGTTTATAAAACAGACTCTCTAGATTATGGAGCAAGGGGGTATCTGTTTTGTAAGGAACATGTTATGAAATGAATTTGTCTCTAGGCCTAACTTAATTATTTTAATGATCCCACTGGTGGTTGTTGTAGGTGTCTTTCCGTGCGCATATTGTGACCTACATGCTTGTGATCATTTGTGAAATCTAAAGATTTAAAAATACATTGGACCTTTCTACTTCCTTGCCTCCTTCCACTAAAATAAATGGGGGTGGTTTGGATATTGGTGTGTTGGGCCAGGTCTCTGTTCCAGTGAAGTCAATGAGAGTTTTACTGTAATAAGCTTAAAGGAAAACAAGCTCTATTGTTTTAGAAAATGAGCCTAAGGATAGACCTGGCCAAAATAATCCTTGTCCTCTGTGGGGTTACACCAGGGCTGGAGGTGGTGTGCTGTGTGGTGAGGAGTTCCAGAACCTGGGCACTGCAGTCAGGAGCTGCTGCTGGGTGCCCACAGTGCTCTGAGGGTGTAAAACCAGCAGCCAGGTGAGCACAAGGTGTCCTGCCCTTCCAGGTGCGTGCACAAACCCCTCCTGCCCTTCCTAAAGATGTGACTCTGCTGGTTTTGAAGGAGTTCCATTAAATTTGTGTCTGTATAACTGAAATCCAAATTAATCTATTCAGGGGTTAATGAAATCCTGAAGAACAAAGTGCATTTTTAAACAGAAGAAGTATGCAGGCATGCAAACACAGATTCAGATGCGAGAGCAGAGGGGAGCTGGATCTCTGGAGCACAGAGTTACAAGCTGGTGTGGAGGATGCCAGGCAGGAGCTGATGCAGGCTGTGCCCTGTGCTGCTGTTACCCCCATGAACTCTGCTAAGTTCTTGTTGTGTGAGATGTAATAAATTGATGAGCACAGCAAGGCCTGGCAGTACCTCAGCTTGTTCCCTTGTGCTGTCCTGATACTGAATGCATGATCTGGTGGCAGGGGCAGGCATTGTCAGTCACTGTCATGGCTGCTGTCACTGCACTGGTACAGAATTACACCAGCCTGGTGCCTTTCCTAATCTGAATTTACAGATTAAATTCTGCAGCCTCTGGGAGAGGCTGCAGAGCTGGAATAAAATTCCAGAGTTACAAACTCACTTCTCCATGCTCTGTCCACCAGACTGCCTAGTCCTTCATCTCAGCTGCTGATTAGCATGCACTTCATTCTTTTGATGCTTAAAAATGAAATGACATCTGTAAAAACTTTACAGGGGTTTGTTTTGACCTGACTTGCTCTCACTTGAAACTCAGGCAGGCAGGACAGCTCTGAGCTTCACAGTTGTGCTTGGTTGTGCTCCTTCCTGATGCAGGCAGGACAGCTGTGCCAGGGCTGGGCAGAGGCAGAGAGAGGAGTGTGCTGCTCACCTGTGCTGTGCTAAATCGTGTTCAAAGGCCAAAATTGCTGCTTTTTACCTGCTGAGGGTCGCATAAAGCAAAACCTGGGCGAGTCCTGCAGGTGGCTGCTGGGGAGTTACTGTGCAGTGACATCCTTGTGGAATTTTGCCCCTTCCTTTGCACCATTCCTCGTGGCCAGAGGCAGAAGGGATCAGCTGGTGAGCTCTGGTGGAAGCTGAGCTTTGCACCATGAGGCACTGAGGGAAGGGCACGGGGCAGGCTCCTGTCTCTGCTCCCTCCTGATGGAGAGCAGCTGCTGCTGCTGCTGCAGGTAACTCATTGAGGTCTGGAGACACTTTGGCAGCAGCAAATCTCTCTTGAGAAAGTGGACAATGAAAACCAGGGACTCTCTTTAACCTCTTTGGTGTCCTACTGTGTTAGACCAAGGATTTGTACCAGTGCAATTCACACCAAGGGCTGCAGCTTTGGCATTTGGGGAATGCAGACTGAGCTCTGCCCCTGCCAAACCCACCATGGGCAGATTGGGGTAGGGGAGCTCCATGGGAACCAGCACAGGACAGTGGAGAAACTGGGTCCTCTGCTTGTGCCAGGGCTGTCTTGGAGGGAATGAGGGCTGGATTTTGGCCAGTAATACATAAGATTGGTGCTGAATGAGGAAAAAATTCAGTGACTGCTCTTTAGTCTTATGGAGGGGGGATGATAAAGCTTGGAGTTAATACCAGTTTCAAACATATTTCTCCTTTGTTTCACATCCAATTGTATTCTGTTTGCAGGCATGAGGGTTAAATTGGGGGCCTGCTTCTGCTTCCAGTTAAATCAGAGGATGGTTTGGCCTTGACTTCACTGGAACCAGAATCAAACCCATGACCAGAGTATTTGTATTTAAGAATGAACCTCTCACCGTCACATAAGAAAGTCAGGTTCAGCTTCCAGTAGCTCATCAGAACTCAACAGTGAAGAGTTTACTTATTATTTTAAAGTTTTTGATGAGCTTAATTTTGCAGGGCAGGTGTCCTCTGTGCAGCAGGTGCATGGCTGTCTCCTGCCTGGGTGGGGGTTCCTGTAGCGCCTAGATGGGGGCTCCTTTTTTTGGGAATGTGGCTGTGGGGTGGGCTCCTCCCAGCAGACATGGTGGTGTGTTGCTTCCTGTCTGTCCCTGCTCTCCAGCTGCAGGAGTGAAAAACCTGCTGGAAATTCCTCTTTGTTTCTGCTCATCTGCCAATGCTCAGGCTCAGCAGCAAAAAACGTACACAAATCTTCCTGCTTGGTGTGGCTCCATGGGCCTTGGGGATTGTTTTCCCTTCAAAATAGCTTTTTAACCAGTTGTTCTTGATGTCTTGAGCTTCTTTAAATGGACTCTAGGAAAAATACATTGGTTACAGCTTAATCAAAAGCTGGAATAAACATTATTCATTCATCATTTGAAGTGTGATAACAAAGTATGGATAGAGGGAGCTGGATGCAGCTTCCCAAGCACACACATGCCTGGAGAGAAGAAGGAGCAGTGCCTGGGAGCCCTGCAGTGCCTGCTCCAGAGCAGGGGCTGCTGTCAGCTGGGCTGGGGTGGGCAGCACTCTACTGCAGCAGCTTTACACCCTGGCACTGGGCAAAATCAGTGTCACTTTTGTCCTCAGCTCAGGGGAGCTCACAAGGATGGGCTGCAGGAAAAGCAAATGGAGCAAGAATGTCAGACAGGCTGGGTTCTTTCCAAATTATTGTCAACAGCAGGAGAGCTGCACCAATTTAGTGGAACAAGCAAATGTCCAAGCACAGGGGCAGCTGCTTGTCAGCAGAAAGCTGATTTATCAGAGCCCAGAGAGACTGGAATCATTCCTGTTCACAGCACTGGGAGTGTCCCAGCAGCACAGGCCAGCGTGGGCACCAGGGTCACCCCTGGCTGTCCCTGCTCTGCCCAGGTGATGCAGAGTCCTGTGAATCTGGAAATAAAGGAGATAATCAGAGGAAAACCCTGCTCAGCTTTGTGCCTGGGATCAGGAGTGAAGGTCTGTGACCCCAGCAGGCTGGACACTGCAGCTGTGTGTGTGAGCAGTGTGTACCAGAGGCAGTGCTGGTGCTGGGTGTCACCATTTGTGCTCTGTAAAAGGTTCTGAAGCCCTGGAGTCAATAGATCCCTCTTTCCCCAGCTGGAATGCCCTGGTTTCACAGCACCCACACATGCAAAAGATGTGGAGGGCCAGACTCACACCCTGAAAGGGAAATGAGCTCCGTTTGAAATTTTCCCTGCCTTCACTGAGTCTCAGTGGGAGTTTCACTGTTGACTATAACAAGCAGGATTGAGCCCATTTATATTATAATAAAACCAGTGTCTGCATGTCCTCAGCCTCCCAGCATGCCCAGCTCTACTGGGCTGCTGGTCATGGAAGCAATGTCCAGATTTAGTCAGATTGAAAATCTCAGTGAAATACTGAATTATCCTCCACTGGAAGCTACAGAAAGGAGAGCAGCAAGAGAGAGCTGGT
The DNA here is from genome assembly GCF_901933205.1 of Camarhynchus parvulus. Taxonomy (NCBI): domain Eukaryota; kingdom Metazoa; phylum Chordata; class Aves; order Passeriformes; family Thraupidae; genus Camarhynchus; species Camarhynchus parvulus. Next base: position 19,809,361 of record NC_044581.1, on the reverse strand, counting down.
GTTTGGTGAGCCCTGCCCTCACCAGGGCTCCGTGATTAGGGGAGAGGGATGGTTAAAGGAATAGCAAGAAAAGACTTGTACAGGCAGGAATGTTTTATTTGAAATTTGTATCTTCTCATGTATTAACAACTTCATTTTCTTGAGTGCCTGCAACTCCCACAGAGTTTGAGCTGCAATGCGGTTCTTGCAGGATTGGGACCTTTGGAAAACCTTTGCAAGACTAAGATGCTAGTTTTGAGTTTTGGTTTAAATTAAAGAATTTTTGTTCTGAGTTTATTTTCCTGACCAATATTTAGTGTAAATTATGTGTTGAGAAAACATGAGAGGCCCAGAATCCTCACAGGCCTCAAATCAGAGCTGCAGGAGCAATGGCATAATAGAGGATACAATATAAATTTATATTAATGTTTTTAATCTTCCCCAACTATTTAGGCAGAAGTTCAATTAGAATGAAGTAAAAGGCACAAGGAGGGAAAAAATAGCCTATATATAGCATATAACAGAATGTTGTACTGGAAAAAATCAGTAACACCAGAAATCCAGCTAGCATTCTTCTTTAGTTTGAAGTGTAAGCCCACAATTTAAAATAAAGAGAGGTAGATGGATATTACCTGCAGTGTAGTTGCTGGATCTCAGAGTATTTCATTGAAAGAACAATACTCAGCTCCTACCCTGAACACATCCTGTGTTTCGAAGGCTCACATTATTTGGTGATTTTATTAAAAACATGCAAGTCAGGCAGGCTGCTGTCACTGTCCCCAGCCAGCTGGTGCTTGTTGGGAGCAGGGTGGCAGAGCTGGCCTGTCCTGCAGTCACAGCAGCCTCTGTGGGGCTGGGCTGCCCTGGCTGCTCACACCTGATGTGCTCAGAGCCCTGCTCTGGCCACGGCTGCTCCAGAGCAGCTCAAGCAGAACAAACCATGGGAATTGGAGGCTTAAGCATCATAAATCATGGGAGGCTCTTTGTCCCTGTCCCTGGTGCCAGAGATGAACAAGCCATGTCAGTGGCAGGTAGGGAACTTGTAATGAAGAAATGCCAATTGTTCCTGTATCTGAAAGTTCAGTTTTTCCCCTTGTTGAACACAGCAAATGCTTTTCATCACTGCTGAGTTAAACAGGTGTGGTGGGATGCTGATGTGTGTGTAGCAAAAGGTCTCTGTCCTGTGTGTGTATCTGCTTCCCTTACCTGTGGATTTAGGCATGCGCCAAATTAAATTAGAGGATTTGTGATACAGCAATTAATGTACTAGAAATGTTCGTTTAGTGAAGTATTTTCATGGCTGTTAACACACTAAAATAGACAGACTCTTAAATAAGGCAAGCTGGAGTCATCAGCCTGAGGAAGGGCTGTGTCCTGCCCCATTGCTCATAGCTGAGCTGAACTCTGCTCCTGCTGGGCACCCACAGGCTAGGAGGGAAACTGGGGATGAGAGACCATGCTGGGGGCCTGATCCCACCAGCAGGTCAAGGGCTTAGGGTTAATGCCCCTGAAAACCTGGGGAGAATGAAGAGTTTATGGCAATCTCAATTCCCTTGTATTTGGTCTGCTCGTGGTGATTGTCTGAGCCCTCCTCCTCCTCCTCCTCCTCTTCCTCCTCCTCCTCCTCCTCCTCCTCCTCCTCTTTCCTCCTCCTCCTCCTCCTCCTCCTCCTCCCCGTTGGGATGTGGCTGAAGGGATACAGGGCCAGAGTGGCTCCTGACTACCAAGGGAATTTTTTCATTCAGGAAAAGACACAAACTTCTCTGCCTGGGATAATGTTTCCACTTCCTTGTCTCACCTGCTAATTTATGTCATTGATACTGTTTCTACAAGTTAAGTGTAGTGCATCAGACTATGAATACACACACATTTCCAGGAAGTTATATATCAAAGTCATCTGCTAAAGTGTCTTAAATGTGTAGATAGGCTGTAAATAGCAAGCAATCTCTTACCTTTACCATGAATTCTTTGTGGTATCTCAAAAATAATAGGTAATTTCCACTTCAGTGGATTTTATTACCTGTTGCTCCAGTGGACTTTAATTGACAGTAACAGTGAACAGAAAACAGAATTGTCCATGGCTTGGTTTTAACTACAAAATCCATTCTATACCTAATTTTGCTTTTTTAGTGATGGCATAGAAAGAAGAAAGAAAATCCTCCCAGAGCTTCCTAAGAATGATTCTGCATGGTAGATTATAATGTTCTTTATGGATTATTGACTTTTAAAAATACATGTTGATACTATACAGACTAGCTCTGATCTGTAACAAAAATAGATATCGTAGCCTGAACAGCAAAATATGAAGTATTAAATGTAGGCAATAGATCCTGCAGTTCCTTCAGGTGCTCAGTGGTTAATGAGTGTAATATCCTGCAGAAGCATGGCAAAGTGAGCATATGGCTCAAAAACTCCTGTGGCATTCCAGGATCAGCACTGGGAGGCAGGAGCAGGAGGTTACAGGAATTGGAGATGGATAAACTCGAACCTTGAGAGTTCCCTCCTTGTAGTGAGCTGACCCTGGCTGGACTCCAGGCACCCCCAAAGCTGCTCTCCCACCCCTCCACAGCTGGACAGGCACAGAAAACACAGTGAAGGTTCATGAGTTAAAGACCAGGAGAGATCACTCAGGAAATACCATCAAAGGCAAAACAGGCTGGAATTAGAGGCATTAATTGGATTTATTTCTAACAAACTCAGAGCAGGATAATGAGAAGTAAAATAAACCCTTCCCCCAATGGCACAGGGAGACAGGGAATGGGGCTTTTGGTCAGTCCCTCCCCCAGAGCATCTTCTCTGCAGTGCTGTGGGGTCCCTCCCACAGGGGAGTTCTGCAGGAACTTCTCCAGCTTGGCTCCATCTCAGGAGCAGCAGCTCTCAGTGCCCTGCTGCAGCCTGAGTGCCTCCCAGGGCACACAGCCCTCCCAGACCTGCTGGGATGGGTCTGTCTGTCTGTGCAGGGGTGCAGTGCCCAAGGACAGGCTGCCCCAGCCTGGGAACAGGGCCCCTCTGTCCCCTGGGTCTGCCACAGGGTCACAGCCTCAGCCAGGGATGCCCTGCTCTGGTGTGGGCACCTCCCCAGGGCTGGGGATGGATCTCTGCATCCCCCTGGATCCCCAGGGGCTGTGGGTGGATCTCTGCATCCCCCTGGATCCCCATTCCCTGTGGGTGGATCTCTGCATCCCCCTGGATCCCCATTCCCTGGGGGTGGATCTCTGCATCCCCCTGGATCCCCATTCCCTGGGGGTGGATCTCTGCATCCCCCTGGATCCCCATTCCCTGGGGGTGGATCTCTGCATCCCCCTGGATCCCCAGGGGCTGTGGGTGGATCTCTGCATCCCCATGGATCCCCATTCCCTGGGGGTGGATCTCTGCATCCCCCTGGATCCCCATTCCCTGGGGGTGGATCCTCATCCCCCTGGATCCCCATTCCCTGGGGGTGGATCTCTGCATCCCCCTGGATCCCCATTCCCTGGGGGTGGATCTCTGCATCCCCCTGGATCCCCATTCCCTGGGGGTGGATCTCTGCATCCCCATGGATCCCCATTCCCTGTGGGTGAATCTCTGCATCCCCCTGGATCCCCATTCCCTGGGGGTGGATCTCTGCATCCCCTGGCCAGGGGCTGTGGGTGGATCTCTGCATCCCCCTGGATCCCCATTCCCTGGGGGGTGGATCTCTGCATCCCCGTCCCCATTCCCTGGGGGTGGATCTCCATCCCCTGGATCCCCATTCCCTGGGGGTGGATCTCTGCATCCCCCTGGATCCCCATTCCCTGGGGGTGGATCTCTGCATCCCCCTGGATCCCCATTCCCTGGGGGTGGATCTCTGCATCCCCCTGGATCCCCAGGGCTGCAGGGCACAGCTGTCTCCCCGTGGTCTCACCCTGGCTGCAGAGGAACCCCAGCTCTGGCCCCTGGAGCACCTCCTGCCCCTCCTTCCCCCCTGCCCCTGGTGTCTCCAGGTTGTTTCCCTCACATGTTCTCACCCTGCTCTTCTCTGGCCACAATTACAGCTGTGCAATAACTTTTTAATCTTTTTCAATCTGTAATCACAGAGATGTTTCCACCATTGCTAATTGGCCCAGCATTGGCCAGAGGTCCATCAGCCTTTGAGCTGCCAGGGGTTGGCTCTGCCAGACACTGAGGAAGCTTCTGGAAGCTCCTCAGAGAAGCCACCCCTGGAGCCCCTGTGCTGCCAAAGCTGGGCCATGCCAACCCAATGCACCCCTCCCCTTGTGCTGAGGCTGGGCCATACTGCTTCATGCTCTTGTTTAAAATGGAGGTTTTGGTATCCCAGTGTTGTCCTCCCAGGTCAGTTTTGGTTTGGACATGTGTGGTAGCTCGCTGTGTCCTCAGGAGTGACACTGTGGGGCTGAGTGCAGCTGTGGGGCACTGGCACTGGGCCTGCCTTGCTGAAGGGTGGGTGAGGAGGAGGAGGAGGAGCTGGGTCAGGGTGGGGTGACCATGGAGTGGGGGGGACCTTGGTGCCTGCACTGACCTGGGGCTGGGAGCTGGTCCCTGCTCTGGAACCTGCCAGAAGCTCCTTTGGGGCACCTCTCTGTGCCCTCAGGCCCCGGGGCTGCCTGGATGCCACATTTGCAGAGCAGCAGTCCATACCCAAAGTTTAACACCCAGGCTCTCACACACACAGTTTTCCCTCATCGCTGTCCAAACAAAAGATGCTTAAAATTCTCCCCAGCCAAAACACCCTGCAGGCCAAGCACAGCCCCTGCAGCAGTCCCAGGGGTGAAGATGTCCTGGATTGAAGGGGAAGCTGCAGGGTGAAGCCTCCCAGGGCCCCTGCAGCACAGGGCAGCCAGGCTGGGTGGGCACTGACCCTGCTGCAGCCCCCGCCTCTCCTCAGTGCTGCTTCCCTCAGCTGCACAAGGGCCCAGAATCACTGCAGGGAGCAGGGAGGGGAGGTGTGGCACAACTGGCACACCAATTGTAGCTGAAGGTTTAAACTGAGGCAGATCAGAGGACCTCCTGCAGGCAGATGTAACTTCCAGCCGCGTTCCTCAGTGCTCGGGGCGTGAGGGAGATTGTGTCCTGGCAGGGCCTCCCACCCCTCTATGAACTCATGCCAGGCCAGAGGGCAAGTGATACCCATCTGCTGGGTTATCCCTGTCCTCCCCTGGCCAGCCTGGCCTGCTTTTCAGACAGCCTGGCTGGTTTAAGGCACCTCCCTGCAGGTGCTTTCCCCATTCTGCTTTGCTTTGCTGGGAACTTGTGCACAAATCCAAACAGTTCTGTGGAAATAATGGAAACAGGAGAAGCGCTGCTGGGGAGGCCTGACAGCACTGCCCACTGCCCACCCAGCCTGGGCTGCTCCAGCTGGGCTGTGGCAGTGCCAGCAGAGAGCTGGCACAGCCCTTGAGAGGCTTTCACACAGTGCTTTCCTGTCGGGCCTCTGGCTGCTCAGAGTGACCCTGAGATGTGTCGGAAAGTCTCTTTTCCCAGCCCAGTGCTCGAAGAAGCAGTCAGGGCTCTTCAGTTCTCGGTCTCAAGGTTGTTTATTGTTTCTTATCTATAAAATTCTTTCTCCTGCCCTGCCGAGGTCCGTCCAGCAGGACAGTTCCAGGCACTCTGCCTGCCCCCAGGGCAGTGTTATGTCTTTATACTAAAAACTACGTGTACAATGTTTACAATTACTTCCCAATACCTATCACCTGTGTTAGACAGTGAGCTTCTACTCTAAACCAATCTGTAAGTGCCAACATCACAGCAGAAGGAGGCCAAGAAGAAGAAGGAGAAAGGCTGGACATGCCCAGATCCCTCCATCTTGCCCCTCTGAATCCCCATTCTAAAAACCCCAAAATCTACTTTTTCACCTTGTGGTAAATTCACTATCATTCTACTTAATTTGTCATGGCTTGCAGATCTTCATCCAAGATTGGTAACTTGCTCCAAGGGTCATAATCAAACCACAGGGGCATCTTGGGCTCTGTGCCAGGGTCTCTGAGCCCCCTGGCAGGGGTCCTGGCAGTCCAGGACAGCCAGAGGGATGTGCTGGGTGCTGACACTGCCCCAGCAGTGTGTGCCTTGTGACAGGACAGGGAGCAGGCTGCTGAGAGACCCAGCTGTGTGAGCAGCAGTGCCAGACACAGAGTGAGGCCTGTCAAGCACCTCTGCTCCAATTCATGGCATTTTTTTCTCTTCCAAGCAGATAACAGTATCTATCCTACCCACCTTGAGCAAATATTTGAGAGATAAGCAGCACTGTTTGTGCTCAGCAGCAAGGACTGGACTCTGCTCAGCCCCGGGGATGCTTTGCTGCTGTGTCCTGCAGGGCAGGTTCAGGTCATGCTCAGTGTCCCACCTCTAAACAGCCCTGTTCTCCCCTTCTGTGGCATTTCCCACAGCCAGGCCCCCTCTAACCAGCCCTGTTCTCCCTCTCTGTGGCATTTCCCACAGCCACCTCCTCCTCCTGCAGCTCTTAACCCCAAAGCCAAGCACAGCTGAGAGCCCCCATAAAGCCCAGGGAGCTCTGCAGAGCTCGCTGTGTTTGCCCTGGGGGCAGGAGGGCACACACAGGGCAGGTCCAGCAGGGAGGACCCCGTGTGCAGGACAGACCCACCACGTTTGCAGGACCCACAGACAGGCATTTCTGTCTTCTCCCCCTGTCCTCCAATGGAATGAGGAAAGAGACACATTTTAGTGACAGTTTGCTGAAATGTGCGTTCCCTGCCGATTTGACATTGGGCAGAAAAAGTGTCTACAAAATCAATTTTTAATAAATGTAAACAACTGAATTATGAATGACAAGAATATCACTGAACAGTTAAATATTAATCATGTAATTACTTAAATTAATACTTTTAGTGCAATATTGTGATAGAGAGTTCTGCTTAGGCAGTGTCCCTGTGCTGGCCAGAGCAGTGACAGGGACCACAGGACACAGTGGCCCCCACAGCAGAGGTACCTGGGGTTCTTAGGGCCTCATGGTGCCACAGCCCCACTTGCTGATTGTCTCACAATAATGGGTGCTCTCCTTAAGACCTCTGGAACCAGATTTATTAGGAAAGAACTTGTATTTTCTGTTCAAAATAAAGCCATCAAGAAAACGGCTGAACTGGCCCAAACCAGAGAGCAAACTGCCCCACCCCAAAAACTTTTCTGTCCCAAAGTGCCATGAAACTCCCCAGAAGCTGTGTGTGATGCGCAGAACCACAGGTGTGCTCAGTGATGCCACAGGTGTGCTCAGTGTTGGCCTTTGGGATGACCAGAGGTGCTCTGGAGGGAGCTGGGGGTGCCAAAAGCTCTGTCTGCTTCTGAAAGGGAGCTGGGGGAGTTGCTGAAAGTGGTGATGTGTCCTGAGCTGTGTTCTGGGGCTGGACTCAGTGCCCTGCAGCCCCCTCTGTGCTCCTGCCTGCACGGGCTGGAAAATGAGTCCCCAGGATTAAGGGGGGCAGCAGCTTTCTGTAGCTACTTGCAGGCAGCACAGGGCTTCTTTCCTTGCCCAAGAAACTACAGAAAAGAATGTACTGGCACTCTTGTCCTTGTGGGTTGGCTGTCTTTGTTGTTTGTTTTTAATCTAATAAAAGAAGATCTTAATATCATGGTAAAATTGGTGCAAAGCTAGAAACTCGCCCCTCGGCGTTTTGGCGAAACATTACTGCAAATGTGAAAGCCTTTAGCAGAAACAACAAAAGCACAAAGAAACAGCAGGAATGGGAGCAACAGGTTCTGTCCTGGCTCTTGGGAGAGGCAGAGAAGTGCAGCCAGCCAGGGCTGGAGGTGCCAGGCTGGACAGCAGCCCGTGTGGCTCTGGGGCAGCAGCGGAGGGCTGGGTGGGCAGCACTGCGGAGCAGGAGCTGGGAAAAGCACCTTGCTGGAAGGGCAGGAGCGAGCCAGGAGGAGGAAGAGGGGACTGGGAGGGTCTGAGCTCTGGGCAGAGGGTGTGAGCATGGCCAGGACAGCGGAGGGACACACTTGGCATCCTTAGGCTGGCAGCTGCTGGAGCTGGGCCTGCCTCAGTCTGCTCCCTGTTTGGAAATTTCATGTTGGACACAGATGATACAAGTGCTTCTAAATTAGAAAGTGAAGCATCTCTTGCTGAAGGTGGGGGTGCTGAAGGAGTGTTCATTGCTCAGACTGGCCCTTGCTGCAGATCCCCGTGCAGCCCTTTGGCCTTGTCTCCTCTCCCTGTGCCTCCTCACGGGCAGCACTGCCAGGACCATTCCTGTGTGCCATAGGCAGGGGCCTCCTCAAAGTGCCTCCTTGTCCACCAGTGCAGTGCTGGTTGCCATGACCACCCATAAAAACAACATCTTCAGGGTGATGAGTGCCCAGTCTGAGCTGCAGCAGCTCCCCATGGGTTTAAACTCGCAGCACACAGTGGGTCCCTGGGGGGAGCAGCTTCCTGGGGCTGCCAGCCAGGCTGGGGCCTTATTTCTGATTGATCATCAGCACATCCATACAGTGCAAAGCCTTCCTGTCCCCCTGGTCTTGCTGACCTGCCAGCTCTGACAGCCTGAGTGCATTTTGCTCCTGGGTGAGGCATTTTGTTCTGGCCACCACTGACCCATCCACAGAGAGCTCTGTGTCCCTGTGCAGAGCACGGAGCTGCTCCTGGTCACTGTGCTCCTTCCCCCAGCTTCACACATGGACAGCAGTCCTGTCAGGAACTGTCCATTTGAGTTCATTTTGTGCTCTCCCAGCATTGCATTTTCCAGAGGACTTTTCCAGGTAGGGTTTGAGCTGGTGGAATGGGAGGAGAGGGAGCCCTTTCCACATGCAGCATTACAACATGCTGCACTGAAGTTGGTTCTTGGAACATAGCAGCCCCCTAAAATGTCAAATAAATCCTTAAACTATTCATCACTCTGTTTTTGGGGTGGCAGTTAAGTCTTTCAACACTCTGTGAGCTTCTTTCCCCAGCAGTAATTTTGCTGGTGAAGAAATACAGCTCAGGGCACTCCATAAAATGGAGCCTCAAAATTCATGTTTTGTTTTCATTACCAAAAAAATGCTTTACTACATTAAAGAGTGGCCCATTAAAATGTTGTACCCTGTTTTCTGTGCACCCTGTAGTTGTTGGCAAGCCCTGCCCTGTGCCTGTGCAGAGCAGCTTTGCCTCTGCAGACTCCAGAGAAAGGGCAGCAGAGGGGAGGAGGCTTCAGCCACAGCTCAGCTTGTTCTCATGTGAGATCTCAAAACTTCCAATAGCCATGCAAATTTACTCAGTAAATGTATGTACTGAACCTTAAGCTATCAGTGCTTCCTCTGCTTTCAGTGTATCCCAGCACAGCACACTGCCAAAGGAAATAAATTAACTGTCTGGTTCCTGGAATAAAGTGTAAGGCTGTACAAAGCAGCATGTTTAACTGTCTCGGGCAAATGGCCCTAAAATAACAGCAAAAAAGAGCACAGTGAATTACAGGAGTCTTACTGAACCTTGTGATTATATGAATGAAATGTTGCCAGGTGAACTGGATTGTATTCTCTGGTACTGTAGAAACGCTGGAGGTTGGAGAAAACAGTAAATGTTATAATTAGAGTTTAGGAGAGCTCTTGGTTATTCTCACAAGTAATTCAGGCTGGCTGTATGCTGGCATGGGCATGAGAGCAGGGAGCACAACCTGGAGCTTCCTCAATGAAGAGAGCAGAAAGGTTTTTTAGCAAAATTCAGTGGAGACTTACCAAGTCCAGCTTTATTTATTATTTCCACATTTTATTTAGATACAAATGGTGCATTAATAAATTTACAGCCTTATTAGCAAGTTAGAAGACCAGAGCAAGGTGCAGCTGTGGGCCAGGGCCCAGGGCAGAGCAGGAGCAGCAAACCTGCCCCTTCCCAGCCCTTGGGGGGGCACTGGGGTCACTCCTGAGCTGGGCTGGGGCTGGGAGCAGGGAGGCAGCCAGGCTGGGCTGCAGCAGGGTTTGATGGGCTTGTTTTGCAGGGAAGGGCAGAGCCCTGCCCTGGTCTCAGCTCCCAGGGGATTTCCTGGGCGATTGGGAGGGCAGGCTGATAGTGAAATGCAGCCAGCTGTGGGATGGTCTCTCTGGGAAATGGAGGAGTCCTCGTGGCAGGATTATTTAAGACTGGACTTTGAAAGATGAGCCACTGTGCAGTGGGGAACAATGCTGCACTGTCAGAGAGATGGACTCAATTACTTAATAGGTCGTTGCTGTCTGTCTCCTGCGTTTTCCCTTTCAAGAACATATATTCAGCTGGGTTATTTCTCATGGGAAGACAAAGCCTTGTGAGAGGAGGCAGTCATTGGAGGGGAGAGGCTGGAGGAGCAGCAGCCAGGCAGATGCCTGGTTTGCTGTCCGTGGAGCAAGCTCTGGAAAAACCTGGAGTGGTGTGGCTGATGTGGTCCTTTGGTCCCATAATCAGCTGATTCCCTGGTCCCACAGGTCTTGCTCCCATTTTTTCCCTCACAAAACATTTGCCATGGTGCTCTCCCCCTGCCAGGCTCACCCCCAGGACTGCTGGTGGTGACACTGTGGGGGCTGCGCAGGCCATTGGTTTCTGGTTTTGTGCATTGGATGGACACTGACAGCTCCATACAGCCCATCTCAGGGCCTGGGCAGCCTCTCCTCCAGCACAGAAAGGCTTGGAGCGCCGAGCTCATGGCCAGGAACCCATCCCTGGAGCAGCCACTTGGTAGCAGGACATGGAGCACAGGGATGGGTCACAGCCAGGGACTCGTGTTCTCCCCAGGAGCCCTGTGCCTGTGTGGGGTGAGCATTCCAGCTGTGGGGTGACCATTCCAGCTGTGGGGTGAGCATTCCAGCTGTGGGTGATTCTCCCAGGATCCCTGGGGTGAGCATTCCAGCTGTGGGGTGACCATTCCAGCTGTGGGGTGACCATTCCAGCTGTGGGGTGAGCATTCCAGCTGTGGGGTGACCATTCCAGCTGTGGGGTGATCCTCCCAGGATCCCTGGGGTGACCATTCCAGCTGTGGGGTGATCCTCCCAGGATCCCTGGGGTGAGCATTCCAGCTGTGGGGTGATCCTCCCAGGATCCCTGGGGTGAGCATTCCAGCTGTGGGGTGATCTCCCAGGTCCTGGGTGAGATTCCAGTGTGGGGTGAATAGCTGTGGGGTGATCCTCCCTTGGGTTTCAGTGGGGATCCTCCCAGGATCCCTCTGAGATGAGCATTCCAGGTGCATTCCTGGTGGGGCCCTGGCCCTGCCTGGCTGGGCAGCAGAGCCTGGCTGGTGCCAGGGCAGCCGTGGGGCTCTCAGTGCCCCCAGCCAGGGCTCCTGCCCTCCTGCACGAGTTTGTCACCAAATGAACACCCTGCATTACCTTATGCACCTTGAATTGATGCACCTAAATTGGTTGTTCTCAAGCCCCAAGGGTGTGATGAGATTTTGTCTCTTTTGCCCATTTCTTTTTCTCTTCTCTTTTTTCCAGAATAAGTCGTCTGTTTAATGGCACAGAGCCTATTGTCTTGGACAGTTTAAAGCAGCATTATTTCATTGATCGAGATGGGGAGATTTTCAGATATATATTAAGCTTCCTAAGGACATCTAAGCTACTGCTCCCAGATGACTTTAAGGTAAGGAAAGCTAGAGTCTAAAATCTGTTTTTTCCTCCCGTTCTGTCATTTGTTTTGGGGCAGGTTGGTTTGTATGCTTGACCTAAACACACTTAACTAAATGTTGCTGTTTATTTGTTAGGATTTTTAGTACTTGTGTATTACACCAGGGATGCTATTATTTAATAAATGGACCAGTGGTTGTCATGGATACCGAGAAAAGTTAAACGATGGAGCTTATATCTAAATCAGTTTTTCTAAACTAATTGTATTTTCTCACATTTTTAGCTTATTTATCAGGGTATAACAACAATTAAGAAGCAACATCAGCAACTTGCACTTAGCAGGGTTTAATGCTCAGGATCTGAAAGAAATGTTTCAAATATGATACGTAGAGGACTTGAACTGTGTAAATGTTTTTCTTGTTGGTATAAAAAAGAAACCATTAAACAAGCCCATGAGGATTTGTGTTTGACATAACCACTGCAGATGGTTTGATTTCAGGAAGTAATCAGCTCACAGTTAATGTCAAAATATTCTTGGGAGCTGGAATTGACTGAGGGCTTTTTAAGGAGCAGGACATATTTTGTGTGAAGCCATGGTGCTGTGTTTCTCTGCAGGCCCTGATTGTTTAAGGGCTCTCCTTTTGGCCTGGTTTGTTTGGCTTTGCACTTAGGAAACTTCCAACATTGCCACCCTGACGTATGAAAATTAGAAGACAAAAGTGTCCAAACTGTAGATGACAAGATTCAACAACTTATTCCAGGATGAAATGATGAATAAATTGGGATGGCAGATGGGGATCTGCTCAGTTAGGGGACGCAGAGCATTGCTGGGAAGGAAAACCCCTGCTTTCTCTGAAATGCCATTTCACTTTGTTGTACTGGCTGGGCACAGGATCCCTTGGTCAGCTGTGACTGAGTCCAGAGTGGTGGCTCTTGCTTTGGGGCAGAGCTGGTCCTGGTGCTGCCAGCTCAGCCATTCTCACCTGAGGCAGGAGGACAATCATGCCTGACCCACCGATGGAGGGTCTGCAGCTCACATCTGCAGCACATCACAACCTGCAGGGGCAGCCTCTGGCAGTCCTGGTTGGAGCTCCAGCCCAGAGGGGCTGCCCTGAGCCCTGAGGTGTTCCTGGATGGGCTGGGGGCGAGAAAACTCTGCAGAGAAATGAGGGAAAGCCTCAAACCTGTGTGTAGTGGTGGAGCTACAGACCAGAGCAGTCCTGGGGCTGTAGGATGGATGGAGGGAAGGGTGGATGGAGAGGTGGGAGAGGCACAGGAGAGCAGCTGTGATTTGGACAGTCCAGTGGGACAGTGTGAGAAGAGGCCACACCTGAGTGCTGTGTCCAGTCTGGCCCCTCAGGTTGGGAAGGATGTTGAGATGTTTGAACACCTTCAGAGGAAGCAATGGGGCTGGAGAGGGGCTGGGAACACAAACCCTGTGAGGAACCACTGAGGGAGCTGGGGGTGCTCAGCCTGGAGGAAAGGAGACTCAGGGGTGCCCCCATCACTCTGCACAGCTCCTGAAAGGTGCCTGTGCTCAGCTGGGGCTGGGCTCTTTCTCCAGCAGCACTGACAGAACCAGAGCACACAGCCTCGAGCTGTGCCAAGGGAAATACAGGTTGGATATCAGGAAAAAGTTTTTCATGGAAAGAGTGATAAAGTTTGGGAATGGCTGCCCGGGGAGGTGGTGGAGTCCCCATCCCTGGGTGTGTTTAACAAAGCCTGGATGTGGCACTGGGTGCCAGGGTTCGCTGAGCTGTTGGGGCTGGTCTGGACTCGATGATCTTGAAGGTCTCTTCCAGCCCAGTGATTCTGTGAATTCTGTGAACAGAGGGTAGGAGAGAAGAGAGAGGTGGTTTGAGCTGATCATGGCCTCCACCAGCACTCAGATTTCAGAGGGGCCCAGGCCCAGAAGCAGCAGGATTTGGCTGGAGCCTGGAGGGCAGAGGGTGCCCAGGGTTTGTGTGTGCAGGGCTGGGGGGCTGTGCCTGCTCAGCCCCTGCTCCCCCAGCCCTGGGCACAGGGGAGCTGCACCTCGCTCAGCTCCTCCCTGGGAGAGCTCAGAGCAAACCCCAGGCTAATGAGGGCTCAGGAACAAAGCAAAGCATTGCTAGGTGGGGAGTAACTAAATCAAAATGCATAGAAGAATGCTCTGTAAAGCTGTATTAAAACTGCACTGTAAACGGATTTAACTTCACAGAAATTGTGTAATTTTGCCAGCATGATTAAAGTGACAGAAGACAATAATCAAAGGCAGCAAATGGAATCACTTGGTGTTTCTAAATGCAAAACTCTATTTAAGGTATAAAACCTGACAGCTTTTCCAGTGAGACTTGCATTAAATGTTCTTTATGTCAAACAAAGCACTATCAAGTGTTTTGAATATTTATTAGTTTTTACCCCTTAATTTAATCAAGCAGTTTATTAGCCTCAAGGTTTAGCCAAGTTGCTTTTCAACTTGAATTGCTGCTCAGATGGTTATTTTGGAAAGTTTGGAATGTTAGTACCGCACCAGCATTATTGTGTTTGCTGTTTCAGTGTTGTTTTCAGACAAAGTTAACACTGAAATGCAGAGAAAGTGGGGTGTGTGTTCCAAGGCTAGTGATTCTTTATTATCAAGTCTGATGGTGTGTTTACAGTGAATATTAATTACACTTGCAGCTACTACTAAGACAGAACTTGAAATTGTCTCCCAGGTCTTCCTGCTGAAGGTAGCATTGCTATGGTTGCTGTGATTTTCCTGGGTTTGAGGGATTTTAAGCCACATGAAATGTTCTGAGGAGTGAGTGTGAGTGTGGCTGTTCTGCTCTGCAGCCAGGCTGGGGGTGGAGCCTGGCTGGAGCTGCTGCAGCTCCTCTGCCTGCTCTGGTCCAGTGCCCCGAGCTTGGGCACCGTGAGCCCCCCGAGCCTGGAGCACAGCCTGGGGCAGCTCAGCCCTGCACAGGAGCTGCTCCTCCCCTGCTGCCCACACTGCCCTCCCTGATCCCCCTGACACCACAGGGGCTCCCAGGAGCTGTCCCCTTCACTGCCCATGCCCAAGGGCACACAGAGCCAGGAGAGGCTATGAGCCTTGTGTGAGACTCACTGCTGCTCAGAGAGCATCAAACACACACAGACACAGACACAGGCAGTGTGAGTATTGTAACAGGCACTGCAATGTGAGTATTGTAACAGGCAGTGCAGTGTGAGTATTAACAGAAGTGGGATGTAAAGAGGTTGTAAGCTGTGTGAGTATTGTAACAGCACAGGCAACACTGCAATGTGAGTATTGTCTCAAGTGTGTCTGTGGTGTAAAGTGTGGTATGTAACACTGCGTGGTATTGTACACTGCAGTGTGGTATTGTAACAGACACTGCGTGTGAGTATTGTAACAGGCACTGCAATGTGAGTATTGTAACAGGTACCGCAATGTGAGTATTGTAACAGGCACTGCAATGTGATTAGTGAAATTGTAACACTATTATATTAAAACTGCAATGTGAGTATTGTAACAGGCACTGCAATGTGAGTATTGTAACAGGCACAGGCAGTGTGAGTATTGTAACAGACACTGCAGTTATGTAAAGCACTACGTAGTATTGTAAGACTGCAGTGTGAGTATTGTAACAGGTACTGCAATGTGGTATTGTACAGAACTGAATGTGGTTTGTACAGACACTGCAGTGTGAGTATTGTAACAGGCACTGCAGTGTGAGTATTGTAACAGGCACTGCAATGTGTGAATATTGTAACAGGCACAGCAGTGTGAGTATTGTAACAGGCACTGCAATGTGAATATTGTAACAGGACTGCATTGGTTTGTAACAGCACAGCGTGTGAGTATTGTAACAGGCACAGGCAGTGTGAGTATTGTAACAGACACTGCAATGTGAGTATTGTAACAGGCACTGCAATGTGAGTATTGTAACAGGTACTGCAATGTGAGTATTGTAACAGGCACTGCAGTGTGAGTATTGTAACAGGCACAGGCAGTGTGAGTATTGTAACAGGCACAGGCAGTGTGAGTATTGTAACAGGCACTGCAATGTGAGTATTGTAACAGACACTGCAATGTGAGTATTGTAACAGGCACAGGCAGTGTGAGTATTGTAACAGACACTGCAATGTGAGTATTGTAACAGGCACAGGCAGTGTGAGTATTGTAACAGGCACTGCAGTGTGAGTATTGTAACAGGCACTGCAGTGTGAGTATTGTAACAGGCACAGGCAGTGTGAGTATTGTAACAGACACTGCAGTGTGAGTATTGTAACAGACACTGCAATGTGAGTATTGTAACAGACACTGCAGTGTGAGTATTGTAACAGGCACAGGCAGTGTGAGTATTGTAACAGACACTGCAGTGTGAGTATTGTAACAGACACTGCAGTGTGAGTATTGTAACAGGCACTGCAGTGTGAGTATTGTAACAGGCACTGCAGTGTGAGTATTGTAACAGGCACTGCAATGTGAGTATTGTAACAGGCACTGCAGTGTGAGTATTGTAACAGGCACAGGCAGTGTGAGTATTGTAACAGGCACGAATATTGTAACAGGCACTGCAGTGTGAGTATTGTAACAGGCACTGCAGTGTGAGTATTGTAACAGGCACTCAGTTGATGTGAGTATTGTAACAGGCACTGCAATGTGAGTATTGTAACAGGCACTGCAATGTGAGTATTGTAACAGACACTGCAGTGTGAGTATTGTAACAGGCACAGGCAGTGTGAGTATTTTAACAGGCACAGGCAGTGTGAGTATTGTAACTCCCTCAGAGAGGGAGGAGCACAAAGACACAGGACATTTGAGTTTTATGTGGATTGCAGAAATCACCTGTAGCACCAGAATGACAGGCCCACCACTCCAGTTTATTAGTACAGTTACAAATTTGTGTGCTTGCATCTGAAGTCTCCCAAACTGACCTCAGGAAACAGTGAAGTTGTCAGTGTACAAGTGAGCAACTTCCCTTCATAGCCAGGAGTCAGATCTTCACAGCACTAAAAATACAAGAGAAACATTGAGTTAGGATGACAGTTTGTTGTTTCATGTAATAAAGAATAACAAGTGAAAAATGGACAGAAAGAGCCATTTCAGCCTGCTCAGGAGTCAACATTAGGTACCATACCAAAGGGTGTGTTTGGCACTGAGAGAGCAGCAGCAGCTCTGTGGGACACAGGGGCTCAGCCTGTGCTGGTGTCTGTGCTGGGGCACACCTGGACCATGGAGCAGCAGCACTGCTGGCCTGGAGTCACAGCCAGGAGGATGCCACCCTGTCACAGGTCACTGCCAGAATCCAGCCCACTTGAAACCCACCACAGAAAAAGCTTTTCTACTGAACAAAAAGCAGAAAATTGTTTTGTGAAAGGCAAAAGGCCTTTTGCATCTTTGAAAGGTCTGTCAGTGTTTCTCATGAGATCTCCATGCAGGCCAGGAGCTGTGGCTGCAGAAAGGCTTTGTGCATCCCTGCCTGTCTGCTCCCTCCTTCCAGTGACCTGGCAGAACTTCCCAGCAGCTCCTGCAGCAGCCACAGGGGGTTCGTGGGGGCTGAAAAGGCTTTTTGTGGTAATTTACAGAAAAATTAAAGGCTGCCCTGTCTCCCCTTTCAGTCTATCAAAGAGCACCCTGCTTGTGACTGCACTGGTGGTGGAATCACCTCCAGAGGAAAATGTGTTCCTGGGCTGAACAGAAGCAGCTCCACTGCCTGTCACAGTGCTTGGCTCTGGTGCTGCTCTTAGGGAGCTGGAACACAGGGAAACAATGCCTATAAGGAATGGGAGATGCTTTGGTCCTGCAGCACAAGGAATCCTGGTGCTGTACAGAATCTGCTGTTGGGGTGCTGCCTGCTCTCAGCAGCACTGCCCTGCCTGGCTGGAGGGAGGCTGAGGTGTCCCTGTGCTGCTGTGGCACAGAGCTGTGCCCTGGGGCTGGGTTCAGTGCCCCCCTGTGCCCTTGGCTGCTCCCTGCCTCCCCTGGATGGGGCCATGTCAGCATCTGCCTTTGGGAACTTACTGAAACCAGCAGCATGGAAATGTTCTCCTGCAGTTCCTGTGGCACCTCCCTGCTGAGGGCTCTTGTGGGTTTCATTCTTCTGCTCCACATTTCATGTTAAACTCAAGTAAATCTTCAGGTGGGGTTTGACACCTGCAGAGCAAGGGTAGCAGTACCTGTGCCAGTATTACCTGGGCATCCCAAGCATCCAGTGCAGACAGCCCAGAGCTGGGCTCTGCCAGGCTGGTCACAGACAGAATTCTGAACAATGTGTAAAACCTGAAGGAAAGGATTTTGGGCTTGGTGTGCAGAGCCCATGACCCTTCCAAGCACAGGATCCGGAGAACCTGACCCCATGCTGTGAGCCACTCACTCTGTATTCCTGGCTCTGTGAAACCCTCCTCCCTCCCTAAACACACAGTCAGATTGCCTCAGGATGCCCCAGTCCCTCCCTGCAGAAAGGCCAATGTCCCATCAGAGGAGCAGGGGCAGTGCTTGCTGCTGGTGCCTGTGGGCAGGGGGGTCACACAAGGTGTCCCTGGTGTCCCTTCCCAGCACTGACACTGAGTTTCTCTTGCTGCAGAAGACTCTTTTTTTATCCCCTCCACTTGTTCTGTGCCACAACACAACCAATTTCCCTTTCTGGCCCTGCCTGGCAGTGGTGCCCATTCCCTGCATCAGCTCCTGGCAGCAGCACCCCTCAGTCCCCAGGGGCTGTTGCAGGGCCCTTCTGCAGGTGCACAGCCCTTCCCATACCTGTGCTGAACCCGAGTGTGCAGCAGGCACAGGCAGGAGAGCCTGACTTTAGAGACCAGCCCAAACACCTCGGCTCAGCCCTGGTGTCCAGCCCAGCCCTGATCCCCACACAGCCCCTGACCTGTGGCTCTTCATTCTGGGAGCACTAGTGGAAGAGCTGTTCCATTTGAAAGCAGGTTTTCTTCTCACAAAATGGTATCAGGATGTGCAATTGATGCTGTCCATCTTAGGGCAAATGACAGCCAGCAAGAGTCCCTGCAAAGCTGCAGGGATGGGGTGGGCTGAGCTGGCTCTGGGAGGAGCAGGGCTGCTGTGCTCTGGGCTTTGCTTGGTTTATGGCATTGCTGTTCTGGCCTGAGGCTGCAGGACCATGGAAGTCCTTGATTCAGGACCCTGCCAGGCCAGGGGGGGCACTCAGAGCTCTGCAATGGGATGGGCTTTGCATGCACCTCAGGAGCCCTGTGCCACTCTGCTCTCAGCAAGGAAGGGCTGTTCTTTCTATCACTGTACATCTCCTCCAGGTTTTACTGTTGAGTTTCCTTAGCACATATTCACTTGATTGATTTTACAAATAATACCTTGTTTTATAGTGTCCATGAACCCAGACACTCTGAAACTGGTTTTTCAGGCCCTACTGAAAGCAGCAGCTGACTTTCCATTGCCTGCAGAAAGTGCTGGGTGCTCCTGTTCACTCCACACCATTACATTTTCCCTTAGCATTGCATGTTTCCTTGCTTGGAAAAGCAATCCCTGGCACCAGGAGGTGCCAAGTGAGCATTTGGCAGCCACTGCACACACCTCTCTACTGAACACAGTTTGGTGGTAAGAGTGTGCACATTCAGTGTCCTGCACAGAGATTGCAGGTTTTCTTTTTTTTTTTTTAATTTAGGCAGCTAATCCCTGTAGGTTTAAACTGGTCCCCTGCTCAGTACTGGGGGAGCATCACTGGTGGGCAGAGAAAAGCAGTGGTGGCTCAGCAGAGAGTGCTGGTTCTGGAGGGCGAGCAGGGCTCTGGGGCTGGTGCTGTCTGACCTGAGCCCAGGTGCTGCAGGCAGCCCCCACAGCTCTTTGCCTGGCCTCTTCCCAGCACTGGCTGTGGGTTGTTTGCAGCATGCTCTCTGCATGATTTCTTCTTTAATCTTCTGTGTTTTGCATCTTCAAGCTGTCCCGTGAGAGTGTTTGTTGCCCTCATTTCTTCCCACTCCCTCTTATCCCTCTTCCTCTCTGCTCCTCTTATCCTCCAGTCCTTTTTTCTGCCTTAGCTGTGTGCACATTGTCCCCACCTCAGCAGACATCAAAGCGATGTAAAGGATTGGATGTCCCTTTTGTGAGTGATCTCCTTGCCCTGTCACTGTGAATATTCATGTGTCTCCGGGCTGCAGCAGCCCTGGGGTGAAGGAGCACCTCCACCACCAGTGGGTCTGTGGTGCCAAATTTGAGCAGAGATAACTGCTTTGGTTCAGCAATACCCTGCAGCAGGAGATTTTACAGGTTAATTCCAAACCAGTATGTAGAGTTGCACCTTTTTGTGCTGCATCTTCATTGGCCTTTGATTCCCCTCCTCCCCAGTCCTGGGGCACAGCACACCCGGTACTTCTCAGGTGCTTTTGGTGCCCATTCCCCGACTGCTTCTTGTCATATCATTCTTTCCAGTCCAAATGTTTTCAGCCATTTCAGTCTTGATTTCTCTTTTAATTTTATTTTTCATGTCACTGGTGTAGAACTGGCCTTTGTCCAGGTGATGACCTCCAGCACAGCCCACAGGAGCAGCTGTGGGGCAGCATCTGAGGGTGTAAAGGGGTGCAGAGCAGGGAAAGCACAGCCAGGTCCCTGCAGGGAGGAGCTGAGCTCCTCCTGAGCTGCTCCTCTTGCCTGGGGGTGCAAGGTGCCCCCAGGGCCTGTCCCCCTCCTCCTGGTCTGGCTGGGCTGGGGGCTCACACCCTTTGCCTCCCTGTGCTCTCACAGATTTCAGCTGAGGTGGGAAAATCTGTTAGAATCTGATGAAACAATCACTGAACTGGGAATTGGATCGGATTGGGAATTGGAATTGCCCAAAGCCCAGGTGAAGTGCTGGACAAATGGCAGGGAAGAGCTGCTTCTGTTGAGCCCTTGGAGCACACAGCTGAGCTCCCAGCCGTGGTCACCTCCTCCTGTGATTTACCAGGCTCCAAAGTACATTGAAATACATGAATAGTCATCAATGGCAGGCAGCAGCTGAGCTGCTGAATTTCAGCCTCAGAAAGGCAGGTGAGAAGTGAAGCTGAGCTGACATCTCCATCACCCAGCACAGCCTGAGCTCCGCTGTGAGATCAGAAGTGTCTGAGCCACGGGTGAAGAGCAGGGCTTGGAACATCTTCTCTTACATCAGGGAGCTTTGTTTACTGCAAGAAGCTCTTTTGATTTCTTAACCCAAGAGTGAAGCCTTCTGGCATTGAGCTTGTGGGATAATAACAGAAAGGATAATTCAGTGCCAGGGGAGCCTCTCAGCCAGCCCAAGCAGTGGAGCACCAGCACGGTTTCTGTGGAGGTGGGAGTGCGTGGTACCTGTTGCCTTTGCTCTCTTGCTGACAATACATAAGCCTAAGTAGGTCAAACAGGAGCAATACTCATTTTTAAAAGAGAACTATAAGCATTTCTAGTTTCTCTCTCTCCCTCTCTCTCTTTTTTTTTTTCCCAGGACTTTAATCTTTTATATGAAGAAGCAAAGTATTACCAGCTGCAGCCAATGATTAAGGAACTTGAGCGATGGAAACAAGAGAAAGAACAAAGGAAACATTTCCAGCCTTGTGACTGCTTGGTTGTAAGAGTGACTCCAGATCTGGGGGAGAGGATTGCACTGAGCGGGGAGAAGGCTTTGATAGAAGAGATCTTCCCGGAGACGGGGGATGTCATGTGCAACTCGGTGAACGCGGGCTGGAACCAGGACCCCACGCACGTTATCAGGTTTCCCTTGAATGGATACTGCCGCCTGAACTCCGTGCAGGTAATGAGCGGCCCCTCCTGCCGCCTGCCCGGCCCGGGCTGCCTCTGCACTGCGTCCTCTTCAATTATATGCAAATTATTTGCTTCTGCCCAATTACTTTCAGTGCTTATACTGCAAGGAAACATTTTTCTGCCTGGTGAGATCACAGTCTTTCAGGTTTTTCTAAGTCTAAGCAGAAAAATACATTTAGATTTTGTGTATGTTAGTGCCATGCTGGCCTCATAATGGTGTTATACTGATAAATGCTAATTTTTTTCATCAATGTATAGCCTTTGGCAGTTTTTTTTTTCCTCCAAAGTGCCTCTAGGAAGAAAGAGAGAGTTCCAAAAACTACAAAAAAAATCTCCACACCATTTTATAGAAAATGCAACAATGTGTAAATGCATAATTTATGTCTCACTCATAATTAAATGATGGTGCCTGCGGGATGGACTTAAAAAAATTGATCTCTGCACTTTTTTTTTTTTTTCAAAAGGATGTTCTATAAAAATTGCCCAGAGTATTTTAAACAAAAATGTATTTCATTTTATACCCAGAGTTTTGACATTAGGTTTAAAATTAAACATATGAAACAAAAGAAGATAACTGGACAGATAGGTGGATGGCAGCAGGAATAAATAGGTGCTCTGTGTTGAGGCAGCAGCCTGTGGGCAGGCAGGGCCATTTCTCAGGGATCAGCAGTGCTGAGCCAGAGCTCTGGGCAGGAACCAGCTGCCCTTAACTTGGGCATGACAGAGCTCCTGGTTTCCCTGTGTGTTCCTTTGGAACACCCAAACAGCAAATGCTCGTGTTATGGGGCAGGGACATCAACCTGGAGGGGAGCACTTCCCTAATTCCCATCCTGTGCATCCTGTGCAGCTGGGCTGTGGGAAATGCCTTGAGAAACTCCCCCGTGGGCAAAAACCCAGGGAGGAGCTGCTCTGGGGGCCAGGCTGGCTGGGCAGGGGGGCAGCAGCGAGGGAGGACACGAGCCTGGAGCCCTGGGTGCTGCACATCGGGCTCTGGCTCCCTGTGTCTGCCAGGACACCTTCAGGAGAGGCCCCTGAACGTGTGAAGGTGCCTGGAGGCACCAGTGCCCCCTGCATGGGCAGCATCCCCTGTGCCCCCCTGTGAAAGCAGCCCAGAGCCCCTGGGCTCGGGGGCTTTGGCTCCAGACTCCCCAGGGGTGTATTTGGGTGAGCTTCACCAGGCTGGGGTCAGTTCTGCACAGCCCTGAGCAGTGTCACACTTGGCAGGGTTTGGGCTGGGGGTGCTCAGAGGCAGCTCCGTTTCTGGCCGTGGGACAGGGACCTGTGCCCATTGCTGTGCTGGGAGGAGAGGCAGCAGCTCAGCTCGGCTGGGAGGAGCATTTGTGTCCCTGCCATGGCACACAGGGGCTGGGAGGAGCATTTGTGTCCCTGCCATGGCACACAGGGGCTGGGGAGGTGTCACAGACATTTCTTTTGCAAAAATCTTTTCTTAGGATTTTTCCTGCTGAAGCTGAGAAGTTTCAGCAACGAGATGTAAACCATGGTTATCTGCTGCTGTGGAGTGCAACAGGTGGATCTGTGATTGGTCTCCTGTAGATGTTTAGATTTACTGACCAGTCACGGCAGAGCTGGCTCTGGCTCTCTGTCTGAGCCAGCTGCCCTTGTTATCATTCTTTTCTATTCCTAGCTTAGCTAGCTTCTGATGAAACCTTTTCTTCTATTTCTTTTTAGGATAGTTATAATGTAATATATATATATATATCATAAAATAACAAATCAAACCTTCTGAACATAGAGTCAACATTCTCATCTCTTCCCTCAATCAAGAACCCTTGTGACCAGTGTCCCAGGGAGGAGCATTTGTGTCCCTGCCATGGCACACAGTGTGAGGGGAAGGTGATTTGTGTCCCTGCCACGCTGTCCATGGGAGCCTTTAGATCCCACCAGCAATGAGAGGAGCAGAAACCATGAAGGGTCTCAGTGAGCAGCTCAGCCCTGCCTGGCAGAGCTCTGGGTGCCCACATGGTTGAGCACTCAGCTCTTTTATCCAGGGCTGTGACTCCTGGGATGCATGTGCTACCTGTGTAGTAAAAGCTGAACACTAATTGCTGTTATTATTTGAATGTGTTTTGAATTCAGTCAAAATTCAGACAGAATCAAAGGGTCTCTTTGCAAGTTCATGTTGTGGAAAAAATTTCTGTCAAAGAGTCTACAGTATAAGTAATCCTGTTAAATTACATCATTTTACTAAATTACATCATTTTACTGTGTAATTAATTGAAAGTGTTTTCAAGCACTTTCTGGAAAATGATGCATTTCTGAGACCAAAGGCTGATGCAATCAGCAGCTAATTAGCATTGGCTCTGATGAACTCTGGTCAGCACACAGGCACTGCTCTTCCCCCTCCAAGGATTTTTTGGCAAAATAATTGAAGTCAAAAGCTGGAAGTGCAGTGAGGCAAACACACAGACTTAAGGGAGATGGGGAGTGGGTGGAAGAGCAGAATTGCTTGCAAAGGGTCCCACAGAGCAACACAGGGAGCCTGTCTGCTCTTTGCTCAGGTGAATCATTACTTCTGCCTCCCTCTGCTCTGCTCAATTTGGTAGCATAGTTGCAATATTAATATATTTTTTCTATATTTGAAAAATATTTTCGTTACATGCTTTATATCAAGAACTGTGCATATAAAACAAAGAACATCAACACCTAATAGGCAAAAAAATAATACAGTGACTCTTGATTTTACACCCATTTGTAATTATATATAGGTACAGGTTTTTTCAACTCCTTGCAATAGGTTCTGGTGGGAATCACCAATTTACCTTAGAGAAAAGTCTCTGATGCTTGGGAATGTTGAACATTAAGTCTTCATAATTAAGAATGTATTTGTTAATATTCTGCACAATTTAAATGAAAGGATCAGGTTTCCATTTGGAAAACCTCCCAACAAAATCAGATGTGCTTGGAATATTGGAAGCCAGCATATATTAAATCTGAGCACAAATCCCCTGTTTAATAATGTGCATGTGTCCCTGTATATGGGAGAGTCACAGCTGATACTCAGTTCTTGGCATATTCTCTTTGGGGATTTTCAGCAGAGCAGCAGAGATGGTCACTGCTTCCCCCTGCCCATATCTTACCTTCAGAAGAAATAAAATGTATAGAATCAAATTCTCTAAATGGGATTTAAACCTGTCCATGTTCAAATGCTGTTCAGTCTCATGGAAGCACTGAAAGGAGCCTTTTCCCCAGACCTGAGCTCAGCCTCATCCCAGTGACACTCAAAACTGCAGTGTTTAAACATCCTCAGCATTGTTTACAGGATTTGGCCTGAGAAAATTGATGATCCCAGGGTTTTTAACTCCAGATTACAGCCTGCAGTCTGGTCCTTCCAGCACGTTCTGGGCAAAGAGGAATTGCTTTGTTGGCTGGTGCTGCTCTGAGGTGCAGTGTCTGCCTGGACTGGGTCTTTGCACAGAGAGGCTCCATGAAAAGGAATCTGTGCTAAATCCAGCTTTCCACAGCTTTGGTCTGAGGCAAGCCAGGGGCACCCCCTGCTTGTTTTGTCTTACAAGCAAATTGATTTTTAAAACTTTTTAGCAAGGATTTTGAAGTCCCATCTCTCTCAGAAATCTTACCTGCCAGTCCTCTGTTCCACTACCCAGTTCAGTGGGAGAAGCCTCCTTTCCCATGGCTGGATTGCCTCTCATTTTCATCCTGT
Source organism: Camarhynchus parvulus (assembly GCF_901933205.1). Lineage (NCBI taxonomy): Eukaryota > Metazoa > Chordata > Aves > Passeriformes > Thraupidae > Camarhynchus > Camarhynchus parvulus. The sequence goes on along the minus strand of NC_044581.1, from coordinate 19,784,492 downwards.
CAGGGCTAGGGGCAGTGATCACAACACAGAATATATCCCAGCCTGTGAAACAGAGCCTGCTGGTGTCTTATTCCTCCTTCTGTCCCAGACTCCTCCTGAGCAGGAACAGTGCTGGTGTCTGCACCCATTTCTGTCCTACAGACCCCATAGGGTGAATGAGAGGGATGAAAGTTTTCTTTCTTTGTCTTGGATGTATTTTATTAACCCACTCTCCTGCCTGTTCTTTTCTTCTCTCCCACTTCATTTTTCTTCCATACTCTGGTGTGCTTTTTTGATCTTTCAGTTCTGCTACTTTCTTGCAGTGTAGAGTGTGTAAAAATCAGGGCAAAAGTCAGGGATATTTGGCAGATGCGACTTTCTGAGGATGTTCAGTGCCTGTGTCCCAGGGCCAGGCAGAACTCCTCAGGCAAGCTGATTTTCAGCAGACTGGGCAGGACTTAGGCAAAGCTGTGCTGGAGCAGCCTCTTTGCCCATCCTTGGAGCCAGGGCAGCAAGAGTGAAAGGTTTTAGTCAGCCCTGGAAGCCAAAGCCTGGATTAAATGCAGATGGATAACACAGGCAGCCCCAAGGAGAGATGGGAGGGATTAAAGGCAGCAAATGCTGCTGCCATGGTTTGATTGCACCAGGACACCCCCTTGGACACAGCTGGCCCTCCAAAATCACCTCTTGGAAAAGGCAAAGGCAACACTGAGGCAAAGGAGATGGTGCACTGGGCAATGCAGGGCTCTGCTCACAGTGAACTGGACACAGAGCAAACTCCTTCTGGAACCTGAGCCCAGGCAGGTACAGCTGGCTCTGCCTGCAGGGGGATGTGTTGCTCAGACACTTCCCCAGCATGAAGAAGATTTGTAAAGGGCTTGGTCCAGGTTGCTGTGGGTGCAGAGGTGCCACAGGGGGCTGGTGCTGCTGTGAGCAGGATCCTGGCTTTAATAAACCATGGGGTCACCTCCCTGTTCCTCAGAGGGAGCCACACCTGGGGTGAGGCTCTTGGAGACCAGCACAGGCTGCTCCTTGGTGGCATTGATCAGTAGACAGAAACACAGCAAGCATTTTTCCAGGTGCTGCCCAGGACTCAGGGGAGCCTGAGAGGGTCCTGCATTGTGACCTGCCCAAGGTGGGTCTGGCATCTGCCCTCCCCTGGCTCTGGGAGAGGCCTGGTGTGTCCTGCTCTGCTGGGAAGCTGAATATCAACACGACAGCCCCGTTCCCAGAGCCAGGATCAGCATATCCTGGGGAAATGTGCTGTGTGACAGTCACAGAAATTAAAGTTGCCTCTGGGTTCCTTAAATTCGTGCATCTAAATTGCACCAACTTCTCTTCAGGAGGAGGAGGAGAAAATCCATATTTGGGCAGTACAGATTAACCTCTTTCTTGGGCCAGAACATTTCCCTGTTGCCCACGTCCTGTCCCTGCCATGCTTTGCTCCCTTCCAGCGAGGGCAAACAGCTGTGATTGCCACAAAGAGCTGGTGGATGTGTCATTTGAACTCCTAACACATTTTCATCTGCCAAGGAAGAGCTTCTCAGCCCCTCTCTCTCTCAGACTGTTCATATTACTATGCCAGTGATTAACTGGCACTTTTTATTAGAACTTAAACCTGATGTTGCTTTCTATAAGGAGTGAGAGCATCAATATCACCACAATCCAGTATTTTACTATAAAATGTACTAAGCTGCTCTGCAGAGTGCTTATTTCTTTGATTAATTTTTGTTTTCTACAGAGGTTTGCTGAGAGCGAGACTTTAATCACAGTATAGTCATTTAACAATAAGTTACAGAATTATAGCTGAATAATATTCATTCAAAGAGGACTCGAAAGACTAAATCCATCATTTAGGATCTGGTGCTTCCAGATGCTTTTATCACTAAAATTTCCTAAATATTAATCTGATTGTTTTCCCTCCACACTGCAGGTGCTCGAAAGGTTATTTCAGAAGGGATTTAACGTGGCAGCTTCCTGTGGTGGTGGGGTGGATTCCTCCCAGTTCAGCGAGTACGTGCTGTGCCGTGAAGACAGACGACCACAACCCACCCCAACAATCAGAATAAAACAGGAGCCCCTGGACTAGACCCTCCCTGTCCCCCTTTGTAACCGTAGAAGTGTTTAATAGTCCCTTATGTGAAACACTAAGGATTTGCAAAACAGTATTAGCAAACAGATTTGGACTTTCTGTTGCCCATTAGTGGTACTCTGAAACTACCTGTCACACAGCCAGCCATGGAATGCATCTGGAAATCCATTGCCTGTCCTTCAGGGTGGAGTTCCTGAGCACACCCAGCACGGCAGGGCTGGGATGGACTTGGGGCTGACCAGCAGTGCTGTGGGACAGGCAAAGCTTTGGAAACCCTGGCCCTGGCCTGGACTTCTGCAGCAAGAGCCATGGAAGCAGTGGAAGGGACCAGCAGGAGCCCAGGGACAGCCAGAGCTGCGCTGCAGGGACGGGGCATCTGCGGGAGGAAGAACCCCAAAAACTGCACTGAGAACCTTCCCTGACTGCTGCCCCTCCTCCACATCAGACACCCCAGCACCAGTCCCCTGGTGATTGTAGTCACCCACATGAGCAAATGGCTTATTTTTATACTACATTTCCAGCTGAGGTCTCTCTCTGTGAACAGGATCCAGAACCAGAACAGGACTGATTCATAGTCACTGGTGCTCAGTACTTAAACCCCCCACAAACCAAACAAAACAAGTGACAAGAAATTAGACAGGCCCACTTATGGCAATATTTGCAACAGTAGGGATCTGGAAGCACAAAATAAAATGTCATCCACCATCACACGAGGGTCACATACCCCACAAGGAGCTGTAGCTCTTTTAAAGCCAATCTTGTTTTGCCACAACAGTTGATAAGTTTTGCATCATCAAAGAAGTGTGGTTCTACCAAACAAGCCACCCCTTGTTAATCATTTACTAACCATGTTAGAAGCCCACATTTAGCAGGAAAGTTTAAGAATTTTGGACAAGCCCACTCTTTATGGGTCTGGAATTCTTGCCAAGAGTTGTTAAAACCCTGTATTGCCATTGCCAGATGAAAGCAGGACGTCGTCAGTTTAAATTGTTTTATTATTTTAAATTATTATTTAAATTTGAATTCTGTAGCTGCCCTCTATCTGTGTAGCTCTCTCTGTAACAAAGTCAGGGGTCTGTCTGCAGGAGGGTCCTGCTTCTGCCAGGACTTGGCACTGACTCACAGGGCTTTCTAACTCAGGAGACAGCACCGTGTTTGCAGGTGCAAGGCTATAAATAGCATTCTGCTAAATCCTGTTTATTGCTGTTTAGCATGATTGGGTCCTCAATCACTAATTCATGTGTTAATCACAATTTAGTTTCTCCCACAATAATTTATAGAATACTGTTGTAGATGATGATTTTTAATTAAAGTCTTTTTAGATGCATAAACATGGCCATATGTAACAAGGGACAGAGTGTTAAGTGGTCAACAGTTCTTAATGCAAATTGATTGCAATCAGGCAAAATTTAAAAGTCATGTTTAAGACTAGTATTTTCAAAAGCAATGAGCTGTACTGACTATCCAAGGTAAAATCTAGGCAGGGGTCTAATTTTTGGAAAAGGGCTGGATACCTGTCCATGGAAAATCAGACCTCTGCAGGTTTTCTCACCTTGGTCACCCAACCCAGAAATCTCTAATGGCAATCCTGGCCGGTTGGCCTGCTACCTTAGCAGAACAGTTGAGCAAATCTGTCTACTTTAAGAGTTGTAAAATTATTTTATTTTGTGGTTTTATACTTGTATGACATTCTAAAGTTGCTAGGCATTGCCATATTTGAATATATGGCACAACATTCACCTTTGTATGTAAGATATCTGTAGAATTGTATATTATACATTTAATATTGTAAAGAACTTAACGTATAATTGTCATGTATTTGTGTATGCACATTTCTTATACAGTACTTCATGCCATAAACATTTCTGTAAAGTAAATGAACAAAAACAAGCACGTAGGGTGGAACACTCACTGTATCTCCCATGTTGTTTGAAAGAGGTGAGAATTTTTGATTGCGTCTTCTCCAGCCCTTTGCTCCATTCAGCTTGATGTAGCCATGTCTTACAAAAAGATAGAAGTGTTTTATTTATTACTTTCATACCTTTAAGTCCAAAGGATCCCTCAATAGTCCATTCAGGTTCTTGTTTTTATCCTGTATCCACCCCTGCCCTGCCCTCTGGCACGGGGTGAGCTGAGCACTCCTGGCAGCACACCCTGTCCAGTTCTTACCTCTCAGCCAGGGAATAAAGGTGAAATTCCATCCCAGGGGAATCCTGCCCCTGGTGCTCTCCCCAGGCAGCTCTGGGGAGCACAGACTGGGATGGTGCTTTTACACATCTGTGGAACGTTGGAAGTATTTGTGGTTGGTTGGTTGATTGGTTGGTTGGTTTTTCCTCAGTTTGGTGTTTACTGTATTTTTTTATGGCTCAATAAAGCAGCTCCCGTAGTTGGGGCAGCTTTGCTGAGGTGGCATTGGAAAGGGTTCCAGGCTGCACCAGCCGAGTTCAATGTGAACTTGAGATGGAAAGTTTAAACCATGACATCACAGCATTGACTGCAAAACAGCACAAAGGCTAGGAAGACATGTGGAAACAATCACTTTCTTAGAAGAAATATGCCTTTAAAAAAAAAAGTTAAGCTAGGACATGTTCTTTTAGTTAGTAACTTCAGGTCACTTATTTAAAGATTATTACAGTTTCATTTATATATTTTTTACTTATTTCCCTATATTTTTAGGCATCAATATCAGCAAAAAACTGATTTGAATATCTACTTCTGGCCTTAAACCACAGCAACATAACTTAATGAAGACCACTGCTCAGCATCACTAGGATGTTTGAAAGCACCACAGAACCCTGGTGAAGCTGTGGTGTGCAGCCAGCACACATTTGCGTGGCCAAGGCCAAGCAGCAAAGCACAAAGCACAGCCTGGTTTTTCACCTGATCCCATGGAGCAAAACTGTTCTGATTTGCTGTTGCTGAGCACTGGCCCCGTGTCAGGCACGAGGCTTTGAGCACTTTGTGTCCAGGCTGTCTCACCCCAGTGGAGACAGAAAGGGAGAGAGAATGTTCTGTTGTGCTTGTCGGGCTCCTCGCTCGGGACAGCCACTGCTGAGTGCATCCATTCTCTGTACTGATGGCACCGAGGTTTGCTGACAATTTTATTGGATGTTTCACAAAGGATAAGAATCAGCACAACAAAACATTGAAGTATTTGGTTTTAATATTTGTTTGTGGGTATTCTGTTAATATTTTAATGCAACATGTTTCTGACCAGTGCTTAAGAACTACAAGACAATGTGAAATTCATGTTTGATAAATTAATACTGTATGTCACTCGATGTGTTACTTTAGTAAATTGTTTTATTTCTTTACAAAATAAGTACAAATAAGGGAGTATGTTTTCACACAAATTGGGGGTATTTACCAGTATGTACAGAAATCATCAAAATAACGTAACTCTAATAAACACAAGGCCTTTATAAACAATATGTACAAATTATCAATACATTTAAAACATAACTTTACACTTCCTGGCCTTAAATACCTTATGAATAATCTTTTGGCTAAATAGCAGCAGTATAAATTTTCTTCTGCTTTTCATAAACCTTAAAAAATAATTAAAACCTTTGTTTTTAAAACTATTGGACAAATAGTTCTATTTGTGCTTTCGCTATGGTTTCCCATCAAAAAAAATATTGCCTCAAAAAAGTGGCAAGCATAACATAGTAAAAACAGAGAAGATAAATAAGCAAATGTGTCCCTTCTGTGGTACTGTAACACTGTTAATGAGCTCTGCAGCACAGCCTTTGCCCCTGCTCTTCTGTCCCACTGATCCCCATTGCTCAGACCCACACCAACCACTTCCCTGTGGGCCCAAATTCTGCTTCAGCAAAGCATTTCCAAGGCATTCACCCCACCTTTAGATACTTACAGCTGCTCCTCATGCTCAAAGCCACGTGCCTGCTCAGGAGCCTCTCTGGCTGGAGCTGTGCTCCAGTGTCCAGGGCAGAGGTGTCCCCACTCCAGGTGCCACCGGGCTCACTGCGCTCCCCACGCCAGGAGCGGCCCCAAAAACCTTTACAGCGACTTTAAAAATCCATATAGAATACTCTAAAATCTTTACCCAACAATATTCTCTTTTAAAACCACCATTAAACCATACTATTTGCAATAAATAAATTAACATTTTTCAGAAAATAAAACCCAACTTTGAATCTCGTTACTAACCAGCTGCTACAAATGCGCAAAAGGTTGATGAGATTGAGGAAACAACTGGAAGCAAGTCAAGGGAACTCAGCTGAGAGCCTGCACACAGATTTCATACACTTAAGATTTGGTTCAGCAAATGGCTCAGGAAATGAGCTGTGCAGTAAAAGCAAAAATCCTAAATATATAAAATTTGTGGGAGTGTGCAGTGGCGAGTCTCTTGGCTGTGCAAAAAATTGCCATTACAACTAAGTTAAATAGCAACTGGTATCACCATGGTTAGTGAGACAGTGCTAGTAAACTGAAAACAAAACAAGCCCAGCACCAGGAGTGAACACTCAGGTGAACACCAAGGCTGGGACCCACTCCTGTGAACCTGTCCCAGGCCTGGCCAGGAGATGGTTTAGGTGAGCCATTGCATTTGTGTAACTCCAACACCAGCGACTTCAGCCTTACCTAAAATGGCCAGATGGAGCAAGACTTTGATGTTCTTTTTTTTTTTTTTTTTGTGGAGTTAACATTTTAAAACCTTTTGCACATTTTCTGTGGTTTATATATATATATATATATATTTTTACATAAAGGGAATTTATTGCATGTGTCTGACAATTTTACAAAACAAAATTACTGGAACATTGACTTCTGAAAAAAATAGAAGGCACATTAAAATGACAGCTTTCAAAGGAAGTTGAGCTTCTGTGGAGCACTCAGTAGGACTGTTGGCTTTATTTAAGCAGAGCTCGGTAGAGCAGGAGCGAACGGCTCATTTCCCGCTCCTGTTCCATGTAGAAGATGAAGTCCCTGAGGTTGACTCGAGTGATTTTCTGCCGGGGGTACTGCCGGGGGGAGCCCGTGCCCAGCCCCGCCTGGCTGCCCCCGCACAGCCCCACGCCCTGCAAGAGAACACGGCACAGTGAGTCCTGCAGCAGCGAGCCTTCCTCCTCCCGGGGCTGCAGGACCCTTTAAACAGCTGCACTGCATCATTACCAGCCTCCTTCTAACATTACATCAGGGGTTTTAATATTATTGTTTTTTTCTGTTCTTCTGAGTCTCAGCGAGTTAACCTGGCAAAGGCCTCAAGTGCAAACACGTGGGGCTAAACCTTGTTCACTTCCACCTCAGGACAAAGCCCTCCTGCTACAGGCATGTCCACTGGAGATGTATCTGGCCAGTCTAAATTCAGGAACAAAACGATTTTCAGCAGATAAGGCCATTAATACACCAAATGTGTGCAGGATCCTGCTGCTCATCCAAGGACAGGTGAGTGGGATACTGGGAGTCCCCACAGGGACCCCAATTCTCTCCTCTGGGTCTGCTAAAGGGAAGGGCTCAGTGTGGGGAGATAAAAAACAATCAAAAAATTAAATTGAAAAATCCCAATCTTAGACATTGTGCGGAGATACTCAGCAAACAATCAAAAAATTATATGGAAAAATCACAAAGACTGAGACAAACTTTTAAGAAAAAAATTATTTTCAGCAGATAAGGTCATTGATACATCAAATGTGTGCAGGATCCTGCTGCTTATCCAAGGACAGGTGAGTGGAATACTGGAAGTCCCCACAGCGACCCCAGTTCTCTCCTCTGGGTCTCCTAAAGAGAAGGGCTCAGTGTGGGGAGATAGCAAACAATCAAAAAATTAAATGGAAAAATCACAAATACTTAGACAACCTTTTAAGAACAAAATTATGTTCAGCAGATAAGACATTAATACATCAAATGTGTCCAGGATCCTGCTGCTCATCCAAGGATAGGAACAGGTGAGTGGGATACTGGGAGTCCCCACAGGGACCCCAATTCTCTCCTCTGGGTCTGCTAAAGGGAAGGGCTCAGTGTGGGGAGATAAAAAACAATCAAAAATTATATGGAAAAATCACAAAGACTCAGACACTGTGTGATGATAAACCCAACTAATGTTTCAACAGCTATGTTAAATAATTATTTATTTTTTACTTGTTTCATTGGTACTGAATTACTGAATACCTCATCCTGGCTTTGTATATAGAGAGAAAACTCTTAAACTGGGCCTGAGAATACTGTGATCTGAATATTTAGAAAAGGAAAGGACATAATTACAGCCCCTGCAGCCTCATGGAGTTTAAACTGAAACCTGATGCACACACATGTTCAGATGTTTTTTCATCCACAGGAGTCCCTGGTTTTTGTTAATTCCAATTGATTTGTAGCAAAATAAAGTGTTCTAGCTTAGAAAAATAGATTTTAATCTCTGAAAAGATTTAAGCTATTTTTCAAACCTCTAAGAAATCTGGTAAAATTTTCTATACTTTTAATATCCCAAATTTACTTAGTGCTGCTCAAACCTACCTTTCTTTCCCCCAGGAAATACTTATTCTAGGATCATAACCCCAGACATTAAGGATACAGTTAAGGATAATTTTACTACTGAAAGCTTGTAGGGAAAACACTCCTGGTCTGCTGAGAGCAGGGCATGGCTGGCACTGTGTCCCTCTGTCCCCCACAGTCAGTCTGTCCTTGCACAACTGCACCGTTCATGGTGTTTCTGCCATTCCTGTTTATTCAATTACAGCAGTGGGGCAAATCCCCTTCTTGTTTGTGACCACAAACACCAAAGGCTGAATGGAGTGCAGTGAATGGGCTCAGCTTGCAGGAACAGAGGGAGAAACCCACAAACCTTTGGGCACCTGGAGCATTTGAGCCAAGGGATTCTGCTCTCCAGTGTGGAGCAGTTTGTGTTAATGAATTGATTGATTGAGCACTGAACCTCACTGCTCACAGGAAATTAGCTGCAAGGGCTGCTCATCCATGCCCAGCCAGACACAGGCCCAGTGCACAATCACACCTTAACCCAAGAAACATTTCACATTCCTAACAGAAACAAAATCATTTAAACTCCTCTCTGTCTTCTACAGGCTGGAACACCTGGAGCTGCCTCTCTCTGCACTCTGCCCATGCACCCACTCTGCTGTGCCCACTGCTTCTAAATCCTTAAGAAAACACTGTGTGTGCATTTATTTTAAATCAGACTGACTCAAAAAATACTTCTCCTTCTTCTCTGTTCCCCCCATGCTGCATCTCTCCCCTGCCCACAGCACTGATTTCAGATTCATCCTGACCACAGGACCTGTGACAAATACAGGGATGTGGCCACCTCAGACTCATTGTGAACCACATCCACAGCACTCTGGTCTAGGAGCATCCCACACACAATTACCAAACAGAGAAAAGCTGCATAATTTTTTTTTAATTCTCTACATAAAACTGTTTCTTTAGTCAGTTGAGTTCCATTTACAGCAAGGAACTGCTCTCTATTTGGACAGAGTAGCTGGAATTAAGATATGCCAAGTCATATTCATTGCATTTATCACTAGAGATACTGAACTTCAACACAGCAAGAGCATCATACCCTTAACCAGCAGCAGAACAAGGCACCAAGCTGTGCACATTCACACTTGTGAGCCATCAGTTACCTGATCATGTTCTGGAGTTGTTTTACAAGGTGAAAAATAATCATAAAAATTATATTAGAAATACAGAAGTTCTGTGAGCTGACAGAACAGTAATTTATATATGTCAATATGATCACTAATTTAAATCAAAAACCAGTTTGTTTGGTACTTCATTGTACTCAAAATTATTCTGCAGATGCTATATAAAAAATAGATTCCTAAATGCCATAATTATTTAATTGCATACATTAATTCAAGTGTAGTTAAAAATAATAGTGGAATTGAAGTAATTCAAGATTTTCTCAAGAAAATTCACTTTTTTTATCATCATGACAGATTTTTCATCAACCCAAACAAGCTCCTGTGTTGTCTGTATCTATGGCAACTAATCAGAGCTACACAGATAAAAGCTCTAATAAAAGAATAAAAGGTTGTCAATTGTTTACCTCCTTTATTTCCTGGCCTGCCACACGCAAACTGTTCCCAAATCCCACACACTCAAATAGACATCAGTGCTAGTTTCTGTATCAGTGAACTTCTAGTTAGAATTTCAGAAAACTTGAGACATTCCAGAGCAGAAGAAAACCCAGGTGTGGTGGTGTGTGCAGGGGTCCCAGGATGAGGGAAGAGATGAGGAACTGACTCCGTGTTTCAGAAGGCTGATTTATTATTTTATCATATATATTATATTAAAATTAGACTAAAAGAATAGAAGAAAGGATTTCATCAGAAGGCTAGCTAAGAGTAGAAAAGGAATGATAACAAAGGCTTGTGACTGACCGAGACAGTCCGGACAGCTGGGCTGTGATTGGCCATTAATTAGAAACATCCACACAAGACCAATCACAGATGCACCTGTTGCATTCCACAGCAGCAGGTAACCATTGTTTACATTTTGTTCCTGAGGCCTCTCAGCTTCTCAGGAGAAAAAATCCTAAAGAAAGGATTTTTCATAAAACACGTCTGTGACACCCATGTAATTCATACATGAACTCTCTGCCTCTTCATTTTGAGTAACTTTCCAAACATGAGTGACAGGGATTTCCCATCCCCTTCCCTCCCAGCCCCTCCTTTCCCCAGTGCCTCTCTTCCCTCCTGAAGGTTCCTTCAGTCCTTTCCTGGCACTGCACACCCAGAACCAGCCCAGGGAGCAGACAGATCTCCTGTGCTCTCCCTGCAGGGCTCCGGGGGCTGCCGAGCACCCGGGGCTCCCCCGGCTCCTGCTCCTGGCCAGGGCTGAAGAGAAAATCATTCATGGAAAATCCCAGGCAGGATCTGTAACCCTGCCATGGTGCTGTGCTCGTGGTTAACCTGTAATCCCAGAGGTGAGGGATCACAGGCTGCCTGCCTCAACAGCCCCACTGCACTCCTGTCATTGCTGGGTGAGAGCTCCCAGCACCCCAGCTCCAGTGCTGGACTGACAGCCTGCATTCACCTGCTGCACTCACCTAGCCTGGGTCATGGCTTCAGAGAATCACAGCAGTTACTGGTTCAGTATGCACACTTTGAAACAATTCTGAATTTATGTCAGATGGGACACAAGATTTGGGCCAACTTTCTCAGCCTGTTTGCTATTTTCATGATTTTCCTCTATGAGAAAACTCATACTGATGAAAAGGGAAATACAAACAGTCCAGAATAAAATACTGACCAAAGATTTGGTAGATCAGTAGCTAAATATACCAGAGTCTGTCACAGGAATAAACCTGTCTGCTGATAGGGAGACTGCAACAAGCCCTGTGCTGGGCACAGAGAGGCCAGCAAAGGCTCACTTGTGTTCCCTGGCACTATGAGCACAGCAAAGCAGCTGCTCTGCAGTGTGAGCATCCCCTCTCCTGTCCCCAGGAACAGCCTGTGCCTTCCCCAGCCACAGGAGCAGAGTCCCTCTGCTCTCAAACTTCACCCACCTCAAAACTGCACTGGAGCTACTCCATGGGGGGGACACAGGTGGGTCCCCTGTGACCCCTGGTGTAGGAGTGATGGGGGTGGGATGGTCAGGACAGATGGACATGAGAGATCTCTGCAGCCAGGTCAGGAACATGGGGGTTATTGCAGAGGGCCTGGGTGCAGGGCCCTGCTGGGAGCTGCCAAACACAGCTCAGAGCAGAACTGAGAGAAGAGAGGGGGAGAGAGGATGAGAGGGTGAGAGAGTAAAAGGTGTAAGAGTGTGAGGTTCCCATTACAATGCAATAAATCTTCTTCTGTGCTGAATATTCTAATTCTCACTGACCAATCTAGTACAAGATACAAATCCTATAGCATTTACATACAGCCTATAAGAATCATTACATTACCACACTGTGTTACATTTTAAACCCTAAAAACTCCTCTTTGGGCCCCTTCTGCCAAGCTGTAGGGTCTGCTCTGACCCTTGGGCCTGTCTGCAAGCAGAGGGTGTTGTTCCATCAAAAGGGGATTACCTTCAGCTGGCCACACCATTGTTTTCCAGTTGTTCAGTAACTGAGGGATCTCACAGCTTGCTTTCATTTCAATCTCACTTATAGTTTCCATATTCTCAAAATCTTTTGCCAGACAATCATATTGATAAGGCTTTCCTGTTTCATCTTCCCCAGCAGCCTGGGCTGCAGGAGCTGCTGAGCCCCCAGGGCTGTGTGGCCCCGGGCAGGCACAGCCCAAGCTCAGGGTGCAGCCTGTTCCTCCGCAGAGCCCAGCCAGCCTCTCTCTGCTGTGCCCAAGCCAACAGCTCCCACAGCAGCTGTGCGACTGAAAAGCTCAAGCTCCCTCCTACCTCTGCCCTCCTTCTGCTGGGCCCCCACACCCAATTTGATCCCTAAGGATCCCCCAAAGGTTTAAGGCTGCTGGGAAAGGGGACTGAGGCAGACAGACACATCTCTTCCAAAATGATCTCACAGCTCACAAAGTGTCTTTGTGCATTCAATTACAATGGTTACAGCAGCAGGTGGATGGAAATCAAAGTGTGGAAGTCCCAAAAATGGGCTGTTCCCTGCTCGAGACAGAAGTGCTTTCACAGGAGAAATCAAATGTAATACAATGTACACTTATTTTTATAACAATGATTTCTACTGTTGAAGAATTTATTTTTGTTTTCCTTCACAAACCTGCATCCCTTCAACTTTGAATTACAGAACCATGGAAATACAGTACAATATTCCTGTCAGGGAACAGAGAGATAAGGGCAAGGAGAAGATTGCATTTAATATTTTATCCATCCTTCCTTCACCAGAAAACAATTCAGTGCTGACATCTCTGCTTTGAACAGAGTCTTGATCTGCGGCTATTGCTTCTCTGAGAGCCACAGACAAGGCAATAATGATAAAAGATCTGCTGGGTTTCTTCCCAGGCTACATGGCACATCCTTGTGGCAGACTTCACTTCAAGCCAAAGTCTGAAAGTGGGAATCATACAGCAGCAATTCAAAGCCAAGCTAGGGAGTAAAATACACCAGGAATTTTGTCTCTGCAAGCTGCATGCACTGCAGAGCAGGGGGAAGAGAAGGTGTCTATTAGTCTGCTCTCAGGAATAAGAGGTCTTGAATCACAAGAAACATTCTGGAGACATTCTGCAGCAATTATGTTTCACTTGCATAAAATGCTATTAGATCCTTGGCTGAGAGGCACATGAAAAACAGGTATAATACTGAGTATGATTAGCTGTCCCACATAAATTAGGGTTTAATTCAACACCTACTGAGGCTAATAGTAATGATTTCACTGAAACATCCTAAAATTAAGATGCCTCTAAAGTACAGAAATGTAATAACTGTTCATCAGCACCTCCAAGATTAACAATACTATATGAAATATAATTATATCTACAAAAATACTGTGCATCTTCATAAGTGCAACACGGCAGCTCTGCAAGTGTCTTTAGAAGGATTCATCACCAAAATCTATCATTGAGGCCTTCAGATGAGCAGCATTTACAGGGAGGATTAGTGCCATGCTTTCTTCAGAAGCTGGTGATTTTCATTTGCCAACATTTTTACCCTGTACTATTTTAGTGCAACTGTTCCTCTAGACAGTTTTGGCACCCGTTCACTTGCTACACCCTCCTGGATGCAAATGCATCTCCCTTCCCCTGGGCACATAAACACACACCTCACCCTGCAGACAAACATCAGAAAAACTGATTTGCACAAGTACTTACAAGTACTTCAAATACCAACACAATTGCAACATTTCAAAGACAGCATGCAGTAATTTTTAAATTAAGAAATAATGAGGGGAAGGTAAATCAAACCAAGTCATGGATACCGTGAACATTTTTTCTTCAGATGTGATCACTTCACTTTATAATTATCTGAAGTTATTTGAACCCAAAGAAATGGGCTGCCATTACAAGCAGAAGATTTTATGTGTACCTCCTCCTTGCCTTTATTACATTACACCAAGTCCCATATGCAAGTACTATTATAATAAAAAACCTGCTTGGTAAAGCAGCACCAAACCAAAACCTTCCAGCTGAGGGAACTGGGCATCTGTCCCAGTCTCACCACTTATTGCTCCCTCTGAGACAGCATTCCCCCCAGCTGAAGGAGAGCAGGGGCAAAAAGCAGGCTGTAAGGTGCTTCAGGGAAACTCTCTGGGACCAAGGAGTCTGCCCCAATGCCAACAATAATGAGATGAGGTGTAAGGCAGCTTTGGGCTGTGACATTCCCTTGCTCAGAGATGGGTGTTCAGTACCCAGCCCTCAATAGGTCACTCTAGGTAGGACCAGACTGCACCTGATTTTCACCCCTTAATCCATGTATCCATGCAGTGTCTGAATGATCCCTGCACTGATGTCAGGCAGAACTCAGGTTTTTGAGGTAAGCTCTGCATTCTGCAGAGACTTTTGACCTTTCCAAGATCTTTTGGTGCCTCCACTGCCCATTTGGTGTCTGACAAGAACCCAGTGCCTTTATCCCCCAGCCCCTGCAGCACCCTCACTGCTGGGGCAAGCTCTGGCTCTCCTCATTCCTTTGTTCAGAGCACCCATGGGTCCTGCCAACATCTTCTTCCACAACCATCTCATAGCCAACACAACCCACTGCCTTACTTGGACTTGAAAGCAATGACAATTTTACTTGATGAAGAATTCTGAAGTTTGGGCTGCATTCTTGCTGTGGTAATTATAAGTGGAATATTCTATTTATCCTGTTTCCATCATACACTTATATTTTCATTTTGCTTGGAATGTTTCTCCTCACATGCTTTCCAAATGTTTAATCAAGTGCTGCTCCCTTTGAAATACTAATCCTGCCAAAGTTTTTATTGCTATTTTTCAAGCATTGTGGTGCTTTACCCTTCTCATCTTTCAATACTAACATAGGGTGTTTTTCCCTTGTTTTCTGTTGTTTTGTTGAGGTTTTTTTAAGGATTTGCCTGTGTTACTCCAGCCTAGTCACTCTGTACATCCTTGCAGTCTCTTACATTGGGAGTCAAGAAACACCAAACCAACTGTGGGAGAAGCCCTACAGCCCAGCTTACAGGATTCTCATTTTCCTTCAGACACACTGGATTCCCATCTGAATTTTTTCTAATATCCTTGATATCAGTTTGAAACTATCTCAGTTTTACATAGTGGGTGGCCCTTTCCTTTCTAACCTGCATGACTGTGACTGTCATTAAATCAGAAACATAAAATAATTAAAATATTCTTGACATTCATCAATCTCTAGACACGTATAACTGTAAAATTTAATTGTTTAAATATTTAATTAAAAGACACATAATTACTACACAGTAAGGGCTGCTTTTTGGGCTGTCTCTGAGCAGAACACTGTAGGGGACCAGGCTGACTCACAGCAGGTTTTGGTGCATCACAACACCCAGCACACAGGGTCACACAGCTGCTTCATGTCCTGCCAGCCCCCATGGGAGGGGACCAGAAAAGTACCCAGATCTTAAACACAAAATCACTTTCTCAGCTCTTGAGAGCACGAATTGCCCTCATTCATCTCAGCTGACTTTCGGTTCTTAAGCCTAATTATGATGTATAACACCCAGACTTTATAATAATTGTGATTCCAGCTGTTGGCCATCCTGCTCACTCCCACAACTGTGCAAGTGCCAATCGAGGGGATTCATGCACCAGCTGCCAAACAAAGGACAAAAACCCCAGCAGATCTCCTGAGGATTTCATTCCTGGGTAAAATCTCTACCAGTTCCTGAGGATTTAATTCCTGGGTAAAATCTCCTGTTGGATTAGTCACTCTCTCTGAACAGTGATCTCAACCTTTCCTTGTAATTACCACAGGCTCCTCTGGGGATTCAGGGCAGTGCAGGGTCCTTACCTGTACCCAGCCCATTAAACAAACCAAAATAAAGCAGGCAATGCACTTATCTCTGGATTGAGTGGCAATAAAATGAAGCCCTAAATGCTAATGCCTTCAGCTTGCAGGATAAACACATTGCCAGAACACAGTCCAGTGTGCAGGAAAAAAGACATTAACATTTGTAAATAAAAGGTGGAAGACAGCTAACACTCTATTACTGCAAATATCATGGAATATAATTAAGGCTGGTGTATTTCAGACACTAGGACAGACAGCAGGGAGAAGTTACCAGATCATTCAGCCATTCAGTTCTTGATTTCTTCACATTTCTTACAGCTAAGTCTCACTCTTGGCTCTTTTTAAGTTAGTGGTTTGCTTGTTCGGAAAACATTTAAGAAAAACTTAGATTGGCATAAAGAACTCAGAAAAAAGGGTCCTAAAAGGAAACAAATTCCTCCAGACATCAGTAACCTTAAAGGAGCCCCAGTCCCTGCACTGCTCCCCTTCCCCAGTGTGAAGAGTCCCCAGTGCTGTTTCTCCACTGCCCTTTCTCAGGTCCTTTCCCGTCTCCCACACCAGGATCACCTCCCCAGGACCCAGAGCAGACACACCTGGTGATCTGCAGTCTCCACCCCTCCTGACTGCTCTGCATCAGGGCATTAGACTGCCTGCCTAACCCACCCCTGAATCCCAACAGCAGCCCTCTGCTTCATCCTGTCCTCTGACCTCTGAGTGTCAACCCAGGCTTTTCTTCTCCCTCCATTATCAGACAAAATAAGACAGCCAAGCCCTGAGTAACATGCAGATAATTTTAATTTATAAACACACTACTGATGATTTCAACTTTGCTCTACACTTCAGAAACCCTGTAATCTCCTCTTACTTTACAATTTCCCAAATCTTTATCATCCTCCAGCCCATTTCACCACAAAGCAAGCAACCAATCTTTCAAGGACACTTACATTCAACACAGCCAACAGAGTAAACCTTAAATTTCAAACTGAGCTATTTGAAAAAAACCCAAACATACTTGTCTTTTGTAACATTAACCCTTTCACACACTCACAATTGTCCCAGATCCACCTCACTACATAAACAGCGGGATTAAATGCATCACAAAAGGTTTCCAGAAGATTCTTTAATAAACTCCATCTTGCTGTAACAAAGTGATTGGGCACATCAATATCTATAAAGAATGAATGTCTTCAGTCTATAGATGATCATGGAGGAGACACAGTGATGCAGAAAACCATTTTCTTCAGACATTAAAGCTCTACTCTTAGTTATCTCTAGCTTTTCATTTTTACAATTCTGATAGCATTGAGCACCACTCAGACTACCTCAAGAAAAGAAGATTTAACAAGTAAATGTCATAACTATCACCACCTTTCCTTTATTAAAATCACCTCCAACACACGTAATTATTAATTATTTAGAATAAATTAAAAATCAGGTAGTCAAAATCAACTGCTCCACTACAAACACCTCTAATTAAAACTGACCCTAAAATATATTACAGAAATAATTCTAAGCCAGACACAAAATCACCTAATCAACCATCTGATACATACTGAGGAGCTCTTACAGATGGGTCCTGACAATTGACAGTAATCAATGCATAAACTGACAAGTCTATCAGATCTAGTTACTCCCAAAACAAAATAAACATGAATATTCGTCCTGGTTTATATCATATTTAAAAGAAGGTTTTAACTACAAAAGAAAACCCTTTCCCAAAGTGCTGGCTGCAGCCAGAGGCTGGTGCTGTGATGTTTGTGAGTGAGACAAAGGCAGTGGGGCTGGCACGGGAGCCGTGGCAGAACGTGAGAACAGAGCAGATGCTGGCAGAGGGCACAGGACACACACTGGGGGATTAGTGCAGCAATTCCAGAGCCAGGGAAACAGCCTGGGATTCCCAGAGTGCTCCCCAGCATGCAGGGGTGCTGCTTTTCCCATTGGCAGCGGCAGGGCAGGCACAGCAGCCCCAGCAGCAGCAGTGCATTATGATACAACACAACATGAGCATTAGAAAATGCGAGATGAATCTCAAGCCCAGAGGCTCTTTAGCACCACTCCAAATCACAACTCTCTGCCTTCATTTTTCTTCTTTGCTACTATTCCACTTCTTCTCTCAGTACTTCTGACTTTATTAACCCTTTTTTCTCTTTCTTGTCTTCTACCTTCCTGTTCTCGTGGTATCACATCAGATTCCTCAAAAAGCACCTGAGTATTACCAGCAGAGATTACAGATCAGACAGGTTTTCTGCCATACTCCAACCCAGTGAAGCTCCAGTTGTTTCCAGTGAGAAATTCATTACTTCATTAGCACCTCAATAAGACAAAATGCTGTTTTGACAATCTGGCCCCTGAATAAAAGTTACAAAAATCATAAATCAAACTGTAACCTGTTTTCAATGGTCTGAATTCAAGTGCTGTGAATTTGGTTTTTTCTTCAAATACTTTCCCCAGAAATTCAAGTCTAACAAGCCCAAAAGAGAGTTCCTGAAACACAAGGTTCATTTTTGCTTTCTGGGAATTAGAAAAGATGCAGTTATGTGTTATGCCTCATTTTTGGTATCCCTTTCTGGAATGGTGAGTTCTTGTGTTTGGTTTAACAAATTACACCTTTCTCATTAATCTGGCCTGAAATTATGAAATCAATTTTTTAAGCTCTTTTTTGGTCTTTCTACAAATCTGTGCTAAGATCCTCGATCTTTCCACACTGTACACATAATGTGCTACCTGAGTGTGTGCAGCAGCAACATATGGTACAGTAGGTTATAACTATTTTACCATCTGTTCTAGCTGAACTCTAACCTCAATAATCCCATATCAGCTTTTCCTGTTAACTGCCACAGCTCTTAGATCTTGGCTTCTACTTGCTCTCTTAAAATTAAATTGCAGCAAAAGGCAGGGCCAGATCATAGACTGCTCTTCAGGAGCCTCCCCTGCTCTCCAGGTGACTTCATTTGGTCAGGGTCTTAAACAAATTATGCCTTCAGAGCTACAGGCTGCCTTTTTTTTTCAGTGAAAAACATAAATCTGGAACATTCTTCATTCTGAAAAATATTGTTCAAGATGCTGCTGTGTCCTTTACACACTCATTTCCAAAGCACTTTTGTTTCTATTATGCTCTCATTTAGAAAAGGGCATCCCCTTCAGTGGAACTACAGGGGATTCCAAACCTTCCAGGAGCAAACTCCAGGGCTGTCCCTGTCCAGCCACCTCCCACTATGGCCCAATTCTGTTTTTGCACAAACAGCACCATCACTACAACCCCTCACTGCCTTCCTACTCTGTGTTCCCATAAAACCCAAACAGTAGCATCATGGTGAACAAAAAAATGTTAATTTTATTGCAATAAATCTAAGTTCTATCCAAAGTTCAGGAAACTGGACAGATTCTGTAAACTGAGAGAAGACATTTGAAACTTTTATTACTATTAGGGTTTGTTGGTTTTGAGTTTTGTTTGGGCTGTAGGGTTTTTGTTTTGTTTTGGTGTTTTATTGTTTTATTTTGTTTTACTTTTAAGACTTGCATCTCATGTCATCAAGTTCTATTTCATACAGATGTTGGAATTTGAAAGTAAGCTCTAATTCCAGCTAGAACAGCTCATCTGGTGGCCTGCCTTCAAATTTAAAGTCTGCTTCATCTACAAAAAACTTCAAAAATAGCAACGTGGTAATCAAAATACATGAAAGACTGTGGCTTTGGTATAATTTTGGTATAATTTAAACATATATACTTTTGGTACAATTTAAATGTACCCACGAAAAACTACTACATACACACAGACATATGGAAAACAAAAATCTATTTTTAATATATACCAATCACAGCCATAAGAATATGCCCCTCTATTTTTTACTATAGTACTTGACAATACCAGTTCTTACAGATGATGAAAATGAAGAAAGAATCAAATAGGATTGTCACCAATTACTATTTTACACTATCCATATTCAACTCAAAACAGTAAATCATAACAGCTCAGTAAACTTGTCTGACTCATTACCAACTGAACCAGACTGTAATGCCTACACAATGAAAACTACATTTGTAAAGGAATATCTTTGTAAAATTATTCAACTTTTATAATCAGTATAATGCCTTCTCATTAAAAGTATTTGTATCTTCTCCATTTTGAAATACCACATCTCGTGTACAAACACTGCTTCCTTTTGGATTCTTGTTTAGAATCTGAACAAAAGGGGAATTTGATTTTTTGGATGTGTGAAGAAATCAGTTTCATGAGATATAATTTTGCTTTTTCACACATGAGCAGTTTAAATATGTTATCCAATGTTATCTTGAGGCACAAACATAAGGCATGGAGGTTAGAGAAGTCAAACCTACATACCAGTCTGTTACCTCAAATGTCTTCCCAAACATGCAGCTGAAGAATACTATGGAATCCATGGTTTAAATGAGGAATATTGGCTTTAATTGTAACCTGGGTCCTATTACACAGATGGCATACAGTGCCCATACAAACATACAGAGTCCCTAAATATAGAATTCCACACGTGTTTTCCAACCACACCAATGGATCTATATTCTACAGCTCTGCTTGGGGGAAGGGAGTAGCACTTTGAGCCTTTTGGAGTTTATGCTAAAACAGCCTCTTGCTTCACCCCCCCCCACTATGCAGGGGAAACTAGAGCTGCAATGGTTAACAACTGGACTTCACTTTTCTCCTCCAAATACAGGAGGACACCGGGTCTGCCCTCCCCCACCAATTCTTCTTTGCATTCAAAATATTTCCACCTCTGCATAAAAATGACTTTTTTATTATGCAGTTTCACTGACTTTCCTAGGTGGCACCCCAGGAGCATAATCCTGATTCACAGAACAAAACCATCTAATTACCCCAGTTGCATAATTCATTGGGCCCTGCACAGGAGCTGGCCAGCCCATGATGTTATCTGCCACACTCTGGGGAGCCCCTGTGGGAATCTGTGCCAGGGAGAGGCACCAGGCAGGGCCCAGAGCTCCTTGGGGGCCCTGGGGTGGCCAAGGGGTCTCAGGGTCTTTCTGGGTCTCTGTGACCCCGAGATTGTTCAAAGTCTCTTTGCCCAGCCCAGTGCGTGAAGAAGCAGTCAGGGCTCTTCATTTCTCGGTCTCAAGGTTGTTCATTGTTTCTTATCTATAAAATTCTTTCTCCTGCCCTGCCGAGGTCCATCCAGCAGGACAGTTCCAGGCACTCTGCCTGCCCCCAGGGCAGTGTTATGTCTTTATACTAAAAACTACGTGTGCAATGTTTACAATTACTGCCCAATACCTATCACCTGTGTTAGACAGTGAGCTTCTACTCTAAACCAATCTGTAAGTGCCAACATCACAGCAGAAGATGGAGGCCAAGAAGAAGAAGGAGAAAGGCTGGACATGCCCAGATCCCTCCATCTTGCCTCCTGAACCCCCATACCAGAAACCCCAAAATCTATTTTCCACCCTGTGATAACTTCACTATTATTCTACCTAAACTGTTGTGGCTTGCTGATCTTCACATAAGGTTGGTAATTTGCTCCACGGGCCATAACCAACCCCACAGGTGTTCTGGGCTCTGTGCCAGGGTCTCTGAGCCCCCTGGCAGGGTCCTGCCCGTCCTGGGCAGCCAGAGGGATGCTCTGGGCTCCCACAAAGGGGAAGGAGGACAAAGGAGAGGAGCCCTCCTCCAGCCCTTGGGCTCTCCAGGCAGCCAGCCCTGCCTTTGTCTGCCCAGTCTGGCTGCAGGTGGATCAGGGAAGGAGAGGTTTCCTGCAGCAGTGTTCCTCCACAGCCACACTGCAATGAGCCAACACCTAACTCAACGGCAAGGAAAACACTTCAACTGGAAATACTCAAAGTATACACTACAGGTTTACTTCAATCTCATTCAGAGACAAGACTGTAATTTCAAAATCAGGCATTGCTCAGATGACAGAAGTGAACTACTCCTCACTTTGCATCTGTTTTTTCTATCATGCTGATGAAAAGCTCTCAGTATTCTGGCAAACTTCCCAACAGAAACTTTTTAGACACTGTCTTTAGAGAATTGCAGCAAGTCCTTTTATTATGGCTTGTTTGTTTTAATTTACCAGAGTTGCTCTCAAGTTCCATCTAACCTTTGAAAAGCAGCATCCTGTTTGTTTTCAGGATCAGGTATTTGCCACTCACTGAATTACAAATGAAGATGAGCCCTGGACCACTCTTGGTGCCAGCTAGCAAAACACCTTCTGGTCTCAGGTGAATTTCAAATGTAAATATTGATATTTAAAAGAACCGTGAGTTGGGTTCTAGTGTGTAATATTTTACCTTATAATAAAGACTAAGCTGGAAAACATTTCAATTCTCAACAACGTTTTCATCCTGCATTATAACACACATGAGTGGCAGAGAGACTTGTCAGCCCAGTGGTTAAGGCACTATTCATCTTTCATCTCCTGCATCTGGGCTGCAACCACTCAGCAATAGACTCACTTTCTCACTGGAAATGTCATCTCGGAGCTGAGAAACCTTCTTGACAAATATGTTTTTGAAACAGATGTATTTTTGCTAAACATTTTATCTTTGACAAAAATATATTTTGACAGAGGAAGTTTCATAGCAATTTTTTTTTTCCCACAAGCTCTAATAACAACTTAGACTTTTAGGACATAAATGGGGAAAGCTGCTCAGACTCTGCCTTGCTGAGGGAGGTAAGGCTGGACAATGACCACTGCTATCACCACCCCAATGGAAATTAGCTATGTGAGTGGAAATTATTATATCCCATGGAAATTATCTATCCCATGGAAATCCATGGCATTTCTATGTGATTATTCAGTGCTCTGCCCTGATTTCCCACTGTTCATCCCCAAACACGGAGCTGAGGCTGCTACTGTGGCATTCAGAGCAGGGCTAGGAATGGGACACAACTCATCTCATCCTCCTCCTCCTCCTCAGCTGCTCTTCCCAGCTCTGTCTGAGCTACTTCATACTTAGGTAGTAATTAACAACATAAATGTTTAGGATAAACAGTAAGGACAGGGCAATTGAAAAAAGAGTTAACAGATGTCCTTAGCTTTGCTGCTGGCCTAATAACGTTTCTGCAGTAATTTATTTGATGTGGAGTTTATTTAGCTGCTGCAAACATGCAGGGTTATAATAATCATAAGCAGGTTGCATTAAGCACAAAACGACTTGGGTGTGTAACAAACACAGTGTTAAAAATAATCCCAGGAACTGTATGCCTCGAAGATATTAGATGTGCAGTATCTTCTACAACCTGATTGTGAAAAGCTAGCCAGAAAGCACCTTTCAGACTTAAAAAAAATATTAAAAGAAATATAAAACCCAAGACTTTTTTTACAGATAATTTTGCCTATAGTTTGGGATAGCAAACATTAAATTCAAACATCAAATCCTGGCATACTTCAGTAAGCTATCAGCACAGCAGTGCTGCCTTTTTTTCCTTTGAAAAATGAAAGAATTAAATTCAAAACAAACAACTTCAATTTAACACCAAACTACAGGATAACCAATCTTAAAAATGTCAAATTGTAATGGATCTTAATACCCATATAAAACACAAAAATAGTGGCATTGTTCCTTGGTAATGCATAGCAACCTTACAGAATTTCAGTGAAGGAGAAAGAAGGGAAAAACACCTTATTACTTCTAACTCCTGCGAGCCATTTTGGTCTCCAAAGGTTTTAGAGCGCCCGGGGCCATGTGTCTGCAGTGTTTCGGGAAATGACTTGCCTTCGCACGAACACTGCTATGTTCTGCAGCACTGCTGCCCCCCAGCATCCCCGCTCCATTTCTAGTTAACTCTTCCTTACCTGTAGCAGCCTTTCCCCCCACTTCTCTTTTTTTTTTTTTTTGCAGAAAGGTTCTGCTAAAAAAAAAAAAATTATCCCCCAAAAAAACCCATCTGCTTTTTCTGACAAGTTTTCTCAGAAAGAAACAGGGCCAGAATTTAACGCTATAAACCTCTGAGAGAAAAAGGAAAACGATTTGAAAGTAAAATATTTAGCAGCACAACTAGTTTAGCTAACAATCGCCATGGAGCCTTGAAGTTTGACACAGCCCTCATGTTTGTGTTTTGCTTTAGTTAACAAACAACAGCTAGAAAACAAAAAAATCATCAACACCCCCCAAGAATACAAGAGCTCTACTAAAATCCTTCACTTATCAGTGTATTTAGGTTTTTAATTACACATTACAGGCTGAGATTAAGCCCCTGGATAAGGCCCCATAACTATTCACCAATTTGTCTTAGCAGCAGTGTATTAAAAGTAGCAGGAAATATCCATCCAGCATAGGGGGGAAGAGAAAGATTTAATCCTCCATATAATGGACTAAAGTCACTTAGCACAGGCATTTTGTGTTTCCCTCTATTTTCTGCAAAGATACATGGCTGCACACAAAGCTATTCTGCTTGATGGCTTTTTTTAAAATCTCCAGAAAATTCTTTGCCAAGGTCACTGCTGATTGACTCAAAATATGACAGTGTACGAGGCTACTAAAATATTCTGCTCTTCTCAGAGGTTGGGTAAGCAGCTCTAACTAAGAGGAAAATCAATATAATACTTCACAGTGAGGAAGAAAATGGAAAATAGTTTAGCAGTTAAGTGGTTAATGCAATTCCTAAGTGTTCAGCAATCATTGCAATTTAGTGCCATTTCGATTATTACACAATAAACAGACCATGTTGTCTGGAAGCAAATTTTTATGAGTATAGCTGAAGGGGTTGCAACTTATTTAGCTGCTGAAACTCTAAGGGAAAGAACATTTCTGAATGCTAACACTACAGATCAGAAATATACAGGTACACTGGAAAGGTTATTTTTAGGTCACTACTATGGTAACTAACCACACTGACCTTTAAAATTAGTATGCAGTTCAAGAAAAACGAAGTTCAGTAAAATGTTCTTTAAACAGCGTAATTTTAATAAACAATATTGTACATCCTTACAGCAGAATTCTGTCACTTTTTACAGCTATTAATTTTACTTTTATATCATAATATAATGTACAAAAATACCATGGTGCAGAACCGACTAGGAAAAAAATGTAAACAGCCAGAAAACTGATTAAACTAACATTAATTTATGTTTAAAGAATTTAAAAAAAAAGAACAGCTATATTTATTTCTGTAGAATAAAATAAAACTGCTAGCTGGAGAAGAGCCATTTTTCATATAATGTAATGTCTTTGAAATAGTCAGAATAGGCATAGTTAAAATCATCTTACTTGGTCTCATTTTGAAATACAAAATTTTAGGTGGATTTCAAAAGCAAACCCAGTTCTGTAATTTATAAATTCAAAGAAACAGGCAAGAATTATATTTGGGGCAGATGAGATAAATAGCAGGAGACTTAGGGTGTATGGTTAATGGCAGCAGGGACTCAATAAAGGAAACAGTATTTTGAACAAAAAGTGCTCTCAGAATCCAATGTACTAAGACAAAACATCAATTAGAATCATGGCTTTAATAAATAATACATAATGTGCCAGTCCTTTGGATAGGAAATGGAAATCAAACTTTGGTTGGTCATAAAGGTGTGCTGGCCGTCCAAGAAACCACCACCAGCACCACCCAGAACACACCCACAATTAGTTAATGCTGGCACTGGGAAAGAGCCCATTTACCCCAGCCACCCATAATCATCACAAAAAGAAAACAACTCTTTTGATTTTATTTTCTCAGCCATGGTGGAGACAGCTTATAATGTTATGTCAAATGGCTGATAATAAATCTGATACATAATCAAAAGTTATTTTATAAGCACACACATATATCTATTTGTGCACATGTACAGGGAGATGCACAAACATTTTAGTCTAGGCCATATTGGAGACCTTTTTCAAAATGTGGCTCTTCCAGAAGAATAAATAAAAATTAATTTTAAAGAGGGAAAATTATATCTGCATTTTTTCAAGCTTCAATATGTGAGTAACATTGCTCTTGAAGTGCCTTTTAAATTCCTGGATCACAACTGCTATGAAAAAGGAAAAAAATCTCAGCAACTAGTGGGATTCTGTACAGTGACCCTGTGTTTCCTGGATTTCATACCTACATCATACCTACACCTGTGTTAGTGTCAGGCAGGAGAGATGGATGCTGGTCACTTGGTAACTGTTCACCTCCTGGAAATGAGCCCTCCTACAATATTCACTGTACAGAGAGGCAAAAAGGGACAGGCACAACTTCCAATCCAACACCACCAGCAACAAAACAAACAGTCAAGACAACCCCAAAGCAGGGGTGATGAGCTGTGCTGTGTCCTCCTGCTCCTCCCTGGGCTGCCAGGGCAGCCATGGCATGAGCTGGTCCCATGGCAAGGGGAGGGACATGTGCTGGGGACAGTGACACAGCCAGGGACAGGGACACAGCCAGTGACAGTGACACAGCCAGGAACAGCCAGGTACCTGCTGTGTCACCCCTGTGCTGGGGACTGGTACACAGCCAGGAACCCTGCTCTGACACTGTGTTCTGGGGACAGTGACACAGCCAGGAACAGCGACACAGCCAGTGACAGTGACACAGCCAGGAACAGTCAGGAACCCTCCTCTGACACCCTGTGCTGGGGGTTCAGGGACAGAGCCAGGAGCCCTGCTGTGACACCACACCCTGTGCTGGGGACAGTGACATGCACCACCCTGCAGTGTCACCCTGTGCTGGGGGTTCAGGGCCAGTTTGCCAGGCTGCCAATTCCAGGAGCAGCTCAGAAGCAGAGCTCCAACGTGCCCATGCCTAGAACTGGGCACTGGGGCAGCACGCTGATTTCCCTCCAGTGGTGCTAAAGGAGCTGCACTGACAGCCACTCCCTTTTTATTTTCCTCCATCTCATTAACAATTAAATTCATTTTTCTGTTAAAAAAAACCAACTTAGGTGTATTTAAAAAAATGATATGGCAACAGGGTCTTGTTTCCAAAATGTAAAGCAAAATCTTGAGCTTTGCTTTTCTGACAATTTAAGACCTACTGAATTAGCCTCCCCTGCCTTCCTACGGGGTAATTTTGCTGATAGTAAATTATCAAAATTGTCATTTTTTGAAAGCTAACCAAGACTGAGCATTCTTCTTGACATCTTTTCAGCCAAGACTGCTTCCAGCTGTTGGGTAGAGAGCTCACTGAAGGAAGGGAAGGCAGGAATGTGCCAGGCAGATGAGTCCTGGGCAGGAGGGGAAGGAGCAATCACAACAGGTAGAGTGCCCGGATGGAAAAATCTCCCCGTGGTATTCTCTCATCAGCAGATGTTCATTCTGCTGTAATGAATGTTACAATCTCCTCATTTGTATTAAAACAGATACAGGTTCTGAAAGGCTATTTTTCATTTTGCTTGACTGGTGTTTACACAAACAAATCCAAATTTCAATTCAAACAAACAAACAAACATGCTCATGTAAGTACTAATTCAGAACTGAGATTCCACCCAGATTACATTTTCCAGCCTGACATAAGAGAAACATGAAGCAGAAATAATTACTGTCTGACACTAGGAAAAATGATGCTGATTAACCACACAGATTTAGTTTCAAAATACAGATTTCACTGCAATACTACGGCCACATGCAAATATCTAGCTTTAAAAAGAAACTGCTAATTCAAAGGAGAACATGGAGGGATTTTTTAGTATATAAATATATATTCTTTTCATCTATTTGGCGTGCAAATTTATTTAAAACACAATAAAATGACAGGCAGGTCTAAAAACTAAATATAAAAATATAAGAATGTGAAATGAACAAACTTTTTCACTCTGCAGATTTTATTTTATTATTAGATGCTATTCCTAACTTGTTAAAATTGATCAAATAGAAAGCTGTGAATAGAGAAAAAATTAAGCCAACTAGAAAAGTGTGACTTGGATTTAATATTTTATAATTGCCAAGGGACATACTGAGATCAATGAATTTTTGCCCGAGATGAACGTCAGAAAGAGATGTACTTCAGTCTTTTAGGGAACATTGGTCTATTTAATTCTTGTGTCTGATGCATGTGAAATATGCCTGTCTTGGCCTTCTTGGAGCCTGCAGGCCACGCTGCAGGCAGACATTACCACTTTTAATAGGCCGCCATCTGAGCAATGGCAAGGGATCCAATAACCCATCCCCTCTAATGGATTTGCCTGTTTGTTCACTTACACCTTCTTTTGCAGCTAATTTTAGTTTTGCATGCTGAGTTGTTTCACTTTAAATTAAATGAATAGAAACAAAGGGGAAAAGACTGTGCAGCTAATAAACCATGATTATTTTCCAAGTTCTTCACAACAGGATCCTCCATATACTAAGGTATATCACTTGAGAACAGATCTGCTGCTGTGTTTTTCCACTTGTTGTCACAATTAACAAAGCTTCTTTTAAATTTAGTGAGACAAAAAGTAGGTTATTATAAAGTCTTATGATGCACTAATGATTTGCAGCAGTATAAGGGAACCAGCTTCAAATCATTATGAGGGTGATGAGCATCTTCAAAGAATAATACAGGTGATGTTAATGATTGTGCAGTATTATCACAAACAGAACCAGTAAACAGTTTAATCTAGCCCTTCATGTGTACTTTGAAGATCACAGGTAGCACTTAATGTGTTACTTATAAACTTATAGTCCCTCTAGATACAGAGAAACTCTGAGTAATAAAAATTTCCACTGCATTTGATCCTTAGGAAAAATATACATTACAGGCTAAAACTTATTAGGGATATAATCTCTATATTTGGACTGCATTAATATTTTCTTTCTTTACAGAAAAGCTCTTCCTCCCTTTCCTTAGGAGATGCCTCTTACATCTCACTCTCCACAACTCGTGGGTGCTCTTTGAGGTCCCTTCCAGCCCAAACCATTCTATGATTTATTCCAGAACCTTCTGCTCACCCAGCTCTCTTTACAGACCCACAGTTCAGGTGCTTTGCTGTTCTCAGAAAGGCTGAAAGGACCTTACTGAGGGGCTGTCACTGCCAGGCACAGCTTTCAGTGAGTTCCAAAGGGCTTTTTCTCCAGGTTTGGTTGGATCCCTGTTGCCAGGGCTCCCCAGTGCCCATCAGTCAGAGAGGGCAGCCAGGGCCAGGTGTCACCTGCTGCTGACAGGTCCCTGCCTGGGGGGACACATCCCTCTGGGCACACACAGCCCCTGACACTGCCTGCCCTCAGGAAATCACTGTGCCTTTCAGGCAGCAAGTCATCACGTCTAGGCAGGAGTCATCCTCTTTTAAAGGCATCAAAAATAGAGCTCCTTCTTCCAGAAAGAAGGCTTGGTTCCTGAGGTAACCAAAGCACAGCCCCACAGGGTGAGCCCAGGAAAAACAGCTGCTGAACTGGGCAGTCCCCACAGACTCTGACTTCACTGCTGCAAAAAACTACGTTTTCCTATAATAAAATTGCATAAAATACAGCAGCATGTGGTCATTTGTCCTCTCTTCATGACAGAAACCAAAATGCATGACACATCTACAAAAGGTTGTAAAATGGGGTAAGGTTTGTTGCCCAAAGTGCAGGAATATGGATATGAAAAACTAGTATTAAGGGCCAAAAACCTGGGAGCCAAAACTGCACCACAGCTGCAGGGAGAGCAGAGATGCAGCACGAGGGGAGCATGTGTACCCTTCATTTGGAAAAATACATTTAGTTTGGTAGCTGCTTCCCCCGTAAACAGTGTCTGTAGCACTAAATAGCCATAAAATAATGTAAAAACTCTCTTTGGAGCCAAACATATTACAACAAAAGAGGGTCTGTGTCATTCAGAGGGGCCCACAGCACTAGCAGTCACTAACACAGGAGGAAAAGGAAGCAGCTACAAGTCCTTTTTTGTCTCTAGCTGGTTATGTTTTCTTTTAAGGGATCACATTATGAATCTGACATCTCCTTATTTTTGCCAAAAAGACTTCACCTCCTTTTATATCAGTTGCTGATCTCTTACAGATTCCTTAATAACATGGTGTGACACAGAATCAACTCAGAGGCTTTTGGGCTGGATTTGGGTTTTTTTGTCACAGTGGCTCACAAGACACAAAAGTATGTATTTCAAAGGATGATCCACACATTATGAAAATTGGCATCTTCACTTTGCATTCATTTTATTGCTAGTGAATGTTTCCTCTTAGAATTGAGACTGCAGTGGAAGACTTTTTCTGACACAAAACTATCAACAGTATCCCCTTAAATATATAGCATGAATTTTAAAAAGGCTCCTCAATTTCACATCAATCTGCACATCTAAAGCTTAAACCTGCTGGAGATAAATATTTTTGGATAGTTACAAATCCAGCTTCCCTTTTAAAGTGTTAGCTCAGACCTATTATTTAAATGTCACAAACACCCAAAACAAACAGGACATTTTGCAAGCACACAGACAAGTTAAAATAATCTGCCTGCTTTAGAAACCTGTAAGTGAATCTGCAAAACAGAACAAGTTACATAGCAGCAGAATAATTTTTTCCCCCCCAAATTGTATTTGTAGACCTGGATACTAACTCCCAGACACACTGTGGAAAGAAAAATGGGAACAACAGACTGAAGTTGGGATTGATTTACTTCATTAGCTGGGATTACAAGTTTAACTTACAAACCAGAGGTCAAAATTTCTCATTAACAAGGGGGCCATGAATCGCTGCAGGGCTTGGTTCAAGAGGAGACCACTCTTATTACTAACTACACATTTCAATCTGTCTTTGATGTTCTCCTTCTACCCTCCTCCCTTTTATTTTTTGGCAGAGGAGTTGATTTTAATTGTAGCTATACAACACAGCTCAGTTTGCCTGAGAGCCAGCCTCCACATCTGCAGTGAGTGCAGTTCTAGTGATATTGGGTGCAGTCCATAGCTTAGGGCTAATTTTAATGGCTCCCCTTTTCATACAAGGCTCAGATTGTTTTCCACGTGATTCCTGTTAATTTAGCTGCAGGAAAGGGCATCAGTTTTCCTTGTGAGTTTCTGATCCATACTTCTAAACTAGGTGAAATGTATTAAAGAAGAGAAATGATCATAAAATAAGAGATTGAATTTTCTACTGCCTCCTTAAGTGATTAAACAACTAATCCCACTATTTTGATGCACAAAAGAAAAATAGAACATACAAATGGTATTTTTCTTATGCCTATATTTTGGTAAACAATTTATGAAATGCTGTAAAGAAGCTCTTGAAATCTCTAACAGAGCTAAGAGTTAAAAAAGGATGGCTTAAATGTCTGGATACTGTGCATTTTCAAAATCTACAGACTTAAACAAAGATTTCACAGTACATTTCTCAAAACAAGAGTTGTGTGCATCATGGCAGCAGATGGTGGAATATACCATCAAATAATAAAATGTTTAATGAGTATTTTCTATTTTTGATGAACAGAACTAAAATATAACTGAATAGTCAAAGGTGGAGTATTTAAACAGCTTAAAAGTGTTCATTCTACAGGATCTACTCCAGTTTTTAAAGGAAAACCTGCCACTGATACTGATGCTGGGTAAACAGCTGAAATTTTCATGTATCACATGTAGTTGAAATCATAATCAAATTTGTCTCAGCAATCAAAGTTATACTCTTCTACAGCTGGAACCACCTTTGAGCATTGCCAAATTAGAAAACCCTCAAAAAAAAGAGTAGTAAATTCTTACAAGTAAAAAACACAGATAGCTTTTTAACAAAAACAAAGTATGATGGTAATTTTTTTTCATAATTTAAATGTAGAAAAACAATTGCTAGGGGTAATGGTTACCAAAATAATTTGTCATAGATATACAGTGTCTTGCCTTTGTTTACACACATCTATTCTGACTCCAAAGAGGTACCATCTCCAACTTCATACCTATTTATTACTAGTTATGAAAGACAATTCTGCACGTGGTAAATTCATGCAGGCTTATGATGCAAAACCCCAAGGTGAAAAGACAGGAATGATTAGGTGAGTAACTTTAGTTTAGGACCAAAAGAATTTTCTATTTATTCCAATAGACAAAAATCTCCTGTATATTATGCAGATCTGGTCCACGTTTCCCATTTTCTACTGGCCAGTTTCCACTTCACACCTGGGGGTTGTCACAGACATGTTTTATGAAAAATCCTTTCCTTAGGATTTTTTCTCCTGAGAAGCTGAGAGGCCTCAGGAACAAAATGTAAACAATGATTATCTGCTGCTGTGGAATGCTACAGGTGCATCTGTGATTGGTCTCATGTGGTTGTTTGTAATTAATGGCCAATCACAGTCCAGCTGGCTCAGACTGTCTCAGTCCCAAGCCTTTGTTATCATTCTTTTTCTATTCTTAGCTAGCCTTCTGATGAAATCCTTTCTTCTATTCTTTTAGTATAGTTTTAATATAATATATATGATAAAATAATAAATCAAGCCTTCTGAAACATGGAGTCACATCCTCATCTCTTCCCTCATCCTGGGACCCCTGTGAACACCACCACAGGGGTTAGCATGTGTTAAATCCCTTTCTTGTTCCTATGAGCAGTGGCTGTCAATGGTCCTTTTTCCAAGCTTTTCCAGTGGCAGAGGACTAGAAGGTATGAGCATAGAAGGCATGAGCATAGAAGGTGTTCCAGATTGCAAGGCAAGATGTATTCCATTACTATCTGTATGGCAGATTATCTTTTGTCAAGTGGGCAGTTTGCCTTATCTCTCTCTTTGAGTGACCACATTCACACCTCTCTGGGAGGAGACATTGCTGATAACAGCTATGGAATGTCACTGCATGGCTGATAAGAACTCTAACATCCCATTGGGAGATGTGAGCCCAGAGGGAGGAGCCAAGCATTGCTACCCAGATATAATCCAGAGGTTTTGAGACACCAGCACGGCTTCTCCACTGGATTCCCCAGAGGAACAGCAGCTGCCTCTTCTTCAGAGGAAGACCACGCCCTTCTACAGGATCCCCCTGCTCCAACAGAACCACCCCTGACTGGAGGGCTGCAGCCACAATTCCAATGGGATTGCCACCAACACCCTGACCCACAGGGTGTCAGGTTGTGCTCTGAGTCTGTCAGTGTTGTTCTAGTGGACTGCATTGTTTATTTTATCCTTTATTTTTTCTTCCCTATTAAGGAACTGTTATTTCCTGCTCCCATATTTTTGCCTGAGAGCCCCTTAATTTAAAATTTATAGCAATTTGGAGGGGTGGGGAAAGTTTACATTCTCCATTTCAGGGGAGGCTCCTGCCTTCCTTAGCAGACTCCTGTCTTTCCAAACCAAGACAGAAGGTATGAGCATAGAGGGTATGCTTTCAACCCACCCCAACCCAAGGATTCACTTCTGATGGCCAAGTCGGTGCCTTTTGTGCAGCCTCCTATTGCCAGTGTGTAACAAATCTGCCTCTGGAACTCCACAAAGAGCCTTTGTCTGCCTCTGGGGAGCTCTGGGGCTCCGTGGGCTCCCCCAGCTCTGCCTGCCAGGGCTGGTGGTCACACAGGTCTGGTGGCCACACAGGTCAGGGCAGTGGCCATGGCACCTTGGCGCGACGTGCGGCCGCGGCTCGGGAAGGGCTGAGCAGCACGGGGTGCAAGAGCCACCCTCAGCTTTCAACAGGGGGTTATCTTAACAACTAGACATCTTTAAAAGGTCATTATTGCAGTCTAATTTCAAACTGGCACCAAAATGAAGGGTTGTCTTTGTGCAGGATTAATTTAAAAACCTCAGGATTTGATGTCAGTGGGAAATAACCAGCGTGGGACTCATAATGCTGCCTTCTCCTGCTTCTGGCCAGCACCTAGGGCTAATTTCTTAGGAGATGAAAACTATGACAAGCCCTTCAGTTAAGCTGAAAGCAGGCAGCAGTCCAGTAACACCCACAGGCCTCAGAGGCATCCTGTGACCCCCTTAGAAAAGTCACATTCACTTTGCTCTTGAGAAAGGAAAAATAATGCTGGAGGCATTTTGTTTTAAACCATGTGAAATAAGGAAATGTGAGGATGTGAAAATGAAGTGAAAAAAGTTAGAATTCATTTCCTCCCTTTGCAATGGCTTAGAAGCAAAACTGGTTCATTTTGAAAGTGTGTGTAAAAATCTGATACATTCACCAGTAGGCAGTGACTACAAAATGCTTAAGGTAAAATATGTAAATATGTAAAATAATCTCTTGAAAACCATCTCCTTTTGTGCTTGAAAGCATTTTGTAAAAGCATCTTTATTTCTCAGTAGCATTAATAGACAGTCAGAAAGAAAACTTGTCAAAACAAAAAATAGCAACAAAATTCAAGGTACTAGAATAATATTTTGAAACAAATCTGCAGAATAGTGAAAGGGAAGAAAATTAATGCATAAGTTCCTTGGATGACTTCTGCCCTTTTAGTATTAATCTGAATAATAATAAAGGAACATGTAAATTACAGTTTCAAAATTTTAAATGGGGTTATTTTAACTATCATAGACTTAAGGCAAATCTAATCTGCCAAATCTTCAGTCTCATTTCAGTCTAAAACTGTGTCTCACTTTTTTACTCCTATTATGCCTTTTAACTTAGATGGGCTTTTTATCTCCTAGCTAAGCACATCCAACCTCATTTCCTCGTTCCCATTAAAGAGGTCTACACAAACGTGCATTCAGTCTGTTTATTACTTGCCACAGACTGCTCAGCCTGCTCCAAAATATTCTCATTAATAAAAGGTTGCACGTTGAGGACCCATTACAATGCTCAAATTAAGAGAATACTTAAAACTTTCATTGTTTGTCCAAAATTCTTGAGATGTATTACGTATTACCATATTATCAACTACATAACCAAAACCAAGCAGCAGAGAATTCATTAACATTAATACAAATTTCAAAAACTGCTCCACAAGTGAGGTCTCAAATCTGAAAAATGAACTCCAGCTCTAAAATAATTTGTCTTGGTTTAATTTTTTCTCTGTATGTAGAGAAAGCTAAGGTAAGGAACATATAAGGAAGAGGACAGGAACAAAGGCAGAGGGTGGGAATCTTGAGCCACTGCAACACACAGGTACTGAATGATCCTCATAGCAAAAAGCTACAAAACAAGGCTAAAAAAATTCATGTGGTATCAGGCTTCAAGGGGGTATGTAACTACAGAAATACCTACACTAGAAAGGAAATAATGATAAATTGGAATTATTTTGAGACATGGCAAAATTTACACAGTCCAGGAGCTTTTACAAAAAACTTATCAAAATTAAAATGACAAAATAAATTATTTGCAGCATCCCATCTGAGTCCCACAGCCAGGCTCACATTCATTTATGGGGAGTCAGATGTATTCACCATGCTGTAAAGAACTTCTTACAACCACCCCAGAATCCTGACATTGTGACAAGTTGAAAGGAAATCTGGGAAGTTGATAATGCCAAAGAATGACATAGCCAAAGCCTTCATCCTTCTCTTTTCCACAGTATTATGACTAAGTGGATGAATGTAGGAATGGCAAAAGGATGGTCTGGATCAGTTTGAAGGGGAATGAAAACACCCAGCTTGATTTTCCTGCCTGCCATGCACCCAAACTGTGATTTCTCAGTAAAGCGAAGCTGGAACGATGATGCATCTTGACATGCTTTTAATATGCAAACTGTTAATCTTAAAAGCTATGATTCTGCAAAATTTTTAAGTCTGAAGTACATGCCTGAGTTAAGTATTTAGATAAATTGGCATTTTTTTCCTACCTAAGACAGCTATAGTTAATGGGTCAAAACATAATTTGCCTGTCTTTTTTGAGCCCACAGACATTTGTACAAGTGTCACAATCATTCATGTGACACTTGTCTGCTTTATTATTCTATGCCAAAACTGAGCAAATGTTTACAAGATTTGTTTTTCTGAAGCATATAGGGAACATATAAGAAAAGGGAAAGACATGAATAGGAGTAAGCAGGGAAGCTTCACAGATACCAAGACTGCTCCTTTCCAACACAGCTTTTCTGAATGCAAGCCTCTCCTCCCTGTGTTCTTTATGTTGTCATTAAATTATTAAAAGAATGATTATAATCAACTCAGTTATGGTCAAGTGTGCATTAGCCTGTAAATTCAAATATCCTGCCCTCCCATCATCCATCCACTTCTCACAGGCACAGAGAGGAGCTTCCTGACTGAAATATCCCAGGAATACGGGCACATGGGCTCCTTCTCCCCAGCTCTGGCCCGAGGAGGGAGTTCACACACAGCTCCTCCACGGCAACCTCAGCACAGCAAAACAGCTTCTTTGTGTAATTCCTTTATTTTCATTCCACAGCTGCTCTTTACTGAGACTTACACATATAACCATTGCTGGGAAAGTATAGGAAAGTTAATAATTGTTAAAGGCTTACATGAAAGTAATTGTTCTGTTTCTTCTGAATTGCCAATACTGATTTTGCTGTGAGAGGGGATTATGGAAAGAAATGGAACACTAGAGACGGGGAAGAACTGTTACCAAAATAATCTAACAAATGCAAATACAGCCCCCAGTACTAACAGAAGTGTCGAGTCTAAGAGTACAGACAGATGTTCTCTCTGGATCCAGCTGTGCAGATGAAGGGCTCTGTGCCCCCTGCTGCAGTCATTATCCTGGATCTGCCCCGATTCACTGGGGCAGGGCCAGCCCCACCCTGCTCACACGGGCACCATGGCCCAGCTGGCTTTGCCCCCACTGAGTGCCTGGCACACACCATGGCAGGGACCTCCCCAGCCACCCACGGTGCCAACCACAGCAGTCCTGGCACTGGCACACTCCTTCTGAAGCCCCAGAAAACAGGCACTGCTAAAATATCATCCCCCTCAGAAATATAAATAAAAAGCATTTTTAAAATCACCTAAGCAAATAAAGCAATGCATAGCATCTGATTTTTATTTCTTGGATTTTTTTTCAACAAACATACCCATGGATTTTTCCTATTGTACTACAGACAGGATTCAAACAGCACTGCCATCTGAAAACAGCACAAACAGTAATGATAACCTAAACTGTGCACAGCACCAAAACCATCACCTTTGTTCAAATAACACTTGTAAGTGATCACCAAGAGTAACAACCTAAACCACAAGCCAAAACACTGGTTTGTTTGGTGATTCTTGATTTTGAGGGCACAGATTGTACTTGACGTAACTTTCACACTGAAACAATCTGAGATTTTTGTTATTAAAAACAAAACTAAATATACAAATCAGGAAACATTTTGAGCTGCAAACTCCTTATCTAGAATGACACATTCCTTTGCCAACCTGTAAAATGCATTGTAGAACAGTATTTTTTTAATTTAAAATTTGCAAGAGAATTTCCTATCATCTTTCACTTATTTTTGGAGGTGTATTTCAAACCATACAACACACATTTCCCAGCCTAACCACAAGGTGCCTACTGTTACACTACACATGTTAAAAGAGCTCTTTAAATACTAAATGTGACCATATTTTCAGTTGGATTTCAGCCTGCTCTGGTAACTTCTCTCTTCAGGTGACAAACTAGCAGTAACTGAATTCATTACAGCCTGATTAATTATGCTGCTTTCATACAAAGGAAAAAGAGACTTCAATCAGAAGTGGTAACCTTAAACAGTACCTGTGCAGCAGCATATCAGAACATCAATCCCAGATCCTTGCACTTCCATTTGCTTTGAGAATTTTTAGTAATTACTTCTCCCTTACTATCACATAGCTCAGCTCAACTCCACAGCCAGAAAAACTAAAGGGAGAGGTTTGGAACACCCCAGTTCCAGCTGACAGGATTTACACCAGTTACCAGAAAAAACCACAGTTTGTGCTCTCCACTTGCTTACCACAGCCTAACTACACAACCAGCCTCTTTTCTCCCCAGCTGAACACAGCAGGAGTTTGGGGAATAAAAGGAGAAGAGAGGAGTGGAGCCAAATGTCAGAGATCTCTTTTCTCATACAGCTGACAACTTGCCAGCTTCTACATATTTGGAGACAATTTCCTGAAATGATCCAGAAGCTGAGAAGCACCTGGCTGCTGCCTTCTCCTGAAGCAGGGCTATCACTGCACAGAGATGGTTCCTGCACAGTGATTCTGCTTTTGCTTGCTTGCCTTTTGTGCTTGTTAACATGCAAAGGCAAATTAATGTAAGACAAGAATCTGGCATATGTGTCTAAAATACACAATGCATAATTAAACTGGGAATGAAAACAAATCAAAGGTATATATGTTCAAATAGTATTTATTGTTCCTTTACATAAAGGAACAAGGAACTTGGCAAATATTTCTTAGGAATAAAGGCCCATCTTCACAAACTATGGGTTATGAATAGCAATGAACAAGATAAGAGCACATGAGATAAAGCTAGCTAGAGTGAGGCACAGATGGAAGCAGAGCCAGACTGACAATGGAAGAATTCCCACCCTAGCAGGCTCGGGAGCGCTCTCCACACAACCATTAATGCCAGCACACATCAGCATTTACACCAAAGGAGACTCTTCAGAGAAATATTTTTAAATGCAAAGTTTGGGATATCTCTTTTTTAATGTGGATAATACTCAAAGCATACATCTCTCTGCAGACTTAGGTCTCTGGTGCTCAGTCTGTAACACGCCTGTGCTCTGCTGCTAACGGCGATGTGAGGAATTTGCTGTACCTACAGAATTGTATTATGGAGATCCTAGAGGGTATGAGTAAAACTTGTTGAAATTAAGTTCTAAGGAAATATATAAATGTGGGTGACTGGTTAGGGTTTGGTTAAAGTCAAGAAGAGAAGGTGCTCCCAGGTCTCTTTCTCAGAGCCAGCTGCCTGTAATAATAAATACACAGGGTTGGCTGTGGCATCAGGGGCTTTGGAGAAAAATAATAATGCATTACAAATATTGCCAGACCAACAGGCTTCCCTGTCTCATTCAAACCCAGCACTGTCCTGCATGAACAAAAACTGCAGGAAGACAGCTTAGACTGTCACACTTTGGCAAAAGGAGCTGGCACTGCCGGCAAACAAAATGCAGCGACAAAATGTCATCCCTCTTGTTCTTCACTTAGGGATGCCCCTGCATTACACTTGTGGACCCAGGTTGTCACATCTCTCTTTTAATTAGGCAAAATTATGCTGCAGTAATACCTAGCAGGAGAATTTACTGTGGTTGTGGGGAAAGTATGAGATCAGCCTGCAAAACGTCACTTCTAAAAGAAAAAAAGGAAATGTAACTCAAAAATAGATTCTTTAATGAAGAGCGTTGTTTAAACACTTAAGGCAGTTCCTCATCTTTATCTGTAAATAAAATTCTGATTTTTGTCACAGATAAGAGATTTAAAACCACAAAATAACAAGTAATCGAAAAAATGTTTGTGAATTAATTAAAACAAGTTGTGAAACGATATTATTTGCTAAATTGCTAGCACATTCTTCTAAAGAGAATGAAATGCAAAGAAAAATTCAATTTATTTATTTTCAATTACATGACTGCCTTCTTTTCAGTATTTTTTCCCAAAATTTAACCATGACAACAAAACTTGTTGTCTGAACAGAGATGAAAATATATACATAATATTTTATCAATTACTATTAACGTTGCTATTAGCATAAATATTCAAAGGCTTAAAAATGTTCCAAGTATATAAACATGTTCCAAAGATATATATTAACAAGCCCAAAATTAATCTTAAAAAAAAAAAAAAAAAGCAGAAGAGCAGAAAGCACCCTCACAGTCTTCAGATTTGGCTGGCTCAACCAATCTGCTATGGCCACTCAACCAGTTAAATAAATTTCTATAATGATTTCCCCATTTTAGGCTGCCTATCTGCAAGTTCTTACTGTCAACACGAATTACCCTGTGTGCTGCAACTCCCCCATCAACTGAGACAAAGCATGACTGCTGCAGTGCTCTGTCACCGTGACATGCTTCTCATGGATCTGTGTCCCAAACGTCAGCATGATCCAGCACAGGCAGCCAGAAGTGTCCTGTTATCAGAGCTGGGAGAACAATTCCCACCAGAGGTACAGCCCAGGCACAAGGGGGTTCTCTGATGGGCACCTGGGGTTGGGTGTCAGCTCTGAGCCTGGGGGGGCTGTCTGATCAATGGGACAGCCATCCCAGCAGGGACAGAGCAGGGACAGGGCTCAGGGATCCATGGGACACCCATCCCAGCAGGGACAGGGCTCAGGGATTAACAGGACACCCATCCCAGCAGGGACAGGGCTCAGGGATCCATGGGACACCCATCCCAGCAGGGACAGGGCTCAGGGATTAAAGGACAGCCATCCCAGCAGGGACATGGTCAGGATTAACAGGGACAGCCATCCCAGCAGGGACAGGGCTCAGGGATCAACAGGGACACCCATCCCAGCAGGGACAGGGCTCAGGGATCAACAGGACAGCCATCCCAGCAGGGACAGGGCTCAGGGATTAACAGGACACCCATCCCAGCAGGGACAGGGCTCAGGGATCTATGGGACACCCATCCCAGCAGGGACAGGGTCAGGATTAATAGGACAGCCATCCCAGCAGGGACAGGGTCAGGATTAACAGGACACCCATCCCAGCAGGGACAGGGCAGTGCCTTTGTCTGGGCAGGGAGAGGGCACAAAAAGCTACTCATGAGCTGCTCTTGGGTCTTCTTCCAAAGAAAAGTTGTATCAGAAATTCAGCACAAATCTGAAGTTTTCATAAAGGAGCTACTTACATAAAACAATTGAATGCTGGAGTTAAAAATACCTCCCTGAAACTCTTAAAAACTACAATTATTGTTAAGGTTTATAGGATTACACATTTAATTTGAAAAACAATGAATCTCAGTATATGCACTAATTAAATAACTCAGAAGTTACAGATGATACTGCCTCATTAAAAATTATTTTTAAATTAAAAGGCTTACGTTAAACTCATCATTTAAATATGACAAACAAAAATCTAATTTTGCAGAATCTGTAGTTGGAAAAACAGTTACACAAAGAGAAACATAGCTTTGCTAACTCCCACACACACATCCAGTAAAACTTAATAAATTTACCACAGCAGTATATAATACCCAGAGAGTAAGGGCCAAAATATAGGAAATTATGTTAAAAAGTAACTGGTCTTCATCACCACCAGGATAAAAGGCAATATATAACTTTTTAGAAGTTGTATGAAGCCCACAAAATCTTGCCTCCCAGTAGAGGTAATATAAGAAATGCATTTGACTGCAGACCAAGCAGGATTTACAGCCCAACATAGGCTGCACAAGCTGAATTATGGATTGCATTACATTTTTTTATATATGGCACTGTAGAAAAGAAACCCCAATAGGTCAAACTGAAGTATTAATCACTATAGCTAAAATAAATACTAGATGTGAATAATATCTACTCATGGGCCACAAAATAGACCAAGGTAGAGAATTCTGAAGACACTTGGAACATTGGAGCCCTCAGTACCTATCAACAATATCAACTGAAAAGCATTAAAATGCTCATTAAACATTTGTAATTTCCACTAATTGCTGCAGAGTGGGCAGACATCACACTGAAATACACAATGTACACACCCAGACTTGGTAATGCAGAGACCAGAGTCAGGACAACAACTGACTCTGTCCTGTACTTTGAGACTTTACTCCAGATGCTCTTCATTAGGAATTTTCTAAAATAATGCACTATTGCTTAAGAGATTTGGACACTCAAAACTGAAAATTAATGATCTGTGCTGGAATTAAATCACCTGTTGTATTACTTCTTGTCTTCAACCAGGAGAAGCCAGAGAACATGTCCCAGTACAGTTAAGCTCCTTAAAATAAGGAACAGTTCACAATATTAAAAAACAACTAACTGAAGATTCAGGCTAATACTTCTTCTTGAAGTAAATAAAATAATTCTTCTTCTGGATTCTCAATCCAGACATAAGACATGATGTCAAATACTTCCAAATATGCAATCTTTATTTATTTCTTTAGAGAGAGAAAACCTACCTTCTAATTTTCTTCTGGAAACCCTTCCATACTGGTTCTAAGTTATTTAAGAAATATTTTGAAAAGAATACTTGAAATTTTGATGTATGTTTGCTCTTAACATCACTGGCAAATTATTATTACTTTGACTACCTGCACAGCTGACAAGAACACCAGGGACCAGCACCTGCAGTTCTTCATTGTTCTGTTACTTAGTAAGGTAAAAGCTAAGTCAGCAGCAGCATCAAATTTATCCCATCTCAATGCAGCTACACAGCTGAAGGTAAAAACTTCTGCTCAAAGAATTTTGTGGCAATGCAAGTTTTACCAAAATGCAACACACCTATGGCTGTCAGTGGTGTCCAGGCGCAGGAGGCAAGCTTGTGCAGAGTGCAATTTGTTTCCCCTTCCCTCCTTCAATTGAGTTTCAAGGTACTGAAACTGAATGCTGTTCATAAAAATTACTTACAGAGATGAGAAAAGTCAGTTTGGCTTTGCAGACAAGCACTAGGCACATTTTTCAAGCCCATTAGATGTAGCTCATTTTTTGCTTTGTAGAGGTGTTTCCTAAATTTGCTTTTTTAAAAATTGTAATAGCATAAAAATGAAAACAAAACAAAAAGAGAAAATGAAGTGATTAACAAAAGCCTGCAAAGGAGAGAAATGCAGGTGGCATCTTTTATGGATTAGGAAAAATGTACCACAGGCCACTGATATGGCCTGGGAAAAAAATGCCCTCTGCCAACACCTCCCCTACAGACAGAGCAGGCTGCAGTGCTGCTGTCCTTTTGATCAAGAGAAGAAATCCCACACCAACGACTGTTTCCCCTGACAGACTGCTTGTCCTTTTTAATGTTACATGAGAGCACCAGCCTGAACTTCCCTCCCCTCAGAGTTCATACCACTACCACTGATTAGAGATGCTGCTCTGCCTAGGGGTAATCACTTCCTTGGCCAAGGCTGTTTAACCTGTTGTGCTCCTTGTATTCCTCCTTCTCCTTTGCAGATAGGAACTCTGCTTTTTTTAATGGAACTTTTTGCTCATTCTCCTGGCAGAGCTTCCTCTAAATTGTTCAGTAATTGGTGCATCATGCAGAAGTTCAGCTGTTGTTAGACTCCTGTCTTGGCAAGAGCGTGTCATGCTCAAAAAGACTGGAGAATTATCCCCTCTCTTAATTAAACTATAGCGTGGACCAACACTATTTTCATGCTGCTACAGCACAGAAATCACTATTTATGATATCTTCTACTTTCTCAAACACAGCTGCAGAAAACCTCATCATTCTCCTCATTTGCCTTCCCATACAACACTGCTGCTCTCTGCCCTTTTGTTCGCTGAGATAATTATTAAACCAAGAATACTATAAACAAAATAACAAAAGCCAGTGAAAATAGGTCCACTGCTCTACCTCCTTCAGACACCTCATCCACAGGCCAGCTCAAAGCTCACCAGAAAAGCTGGAGGGTGAGGTAGGGTAAGAATTCCCAAAGTGGTTCAACAGTCCAGAGGTCTGACTCTTAAAGACTGGGACTCCTAAGAGGCCCATGGTTTCTACACCCAAGTTTTGTAATAATTTAACTTAGTTTTAGTTAATGCTGTGAAATGTCTGTGTGTATATTCAGTCATGCTGGGAAAAGTGATCTGTAACTTGTTAGCAAAACTACCCCATGAAACTAACTCCAGAACCCCACAAACTCACACTGGTTAAAAAGCTATAAAGACTGGAATTTTATGCAAATCATTGTAACTTCACGTGGGCCAAAAAAGCCAGATTTTTCTCCAAAGACAGGAGGAGAAGGAGGGGAAAAAACCCAAGTCTGACTTACAAGTCATGAAGACACTCATGATAATTTTATCACCACAGTCCTTATAGATGGTGAAACATTTCCTTAAGTTGTCGCTATTTTTTAACTTCTCTCTTTTTGACCATCTCTCTGGTTGCCAGCATTAAAAAAAATCCCAAACTCCAGCAGCCTCAGAAATGTTGCCAAGGTCGGGGAGCTGCAGTTCTGCCCGATGCCCTTCCCTCCCTATTGCACCTCCCCTGCAGGAACTGGCTGCCAGCCTGTAACTTGAAGGCAAGCAGTAACCAAGTAACTAATAAATAAGGAGTACACCACTAAAGTAAACAGTACCCCAGCTATAATTAGCTAGAACAGACAAGCTGCTGGTGGTAGATGTCTCTCTGAGTTCCCTCAGGCTCTCTCCAGCCCCCACAGAATCCCTTTAACCAGCATGCTCCTGTTTGACTCCAGGCAAAACAAAAACAAAAACCCCCCTTTTTTCCTAGTCATTCACTAGAACAGAGTATGTAACAAAAGGAACACCA
Source organism: Camarhynchus parvulus (assembly GCF_901933205.1). Lineage (NCBI taxonomy): Eukaryota > Metazoa > Chordata > Aves > Passeriformes > Thraupidae > Camarhynchus > Camarhynchus parvulus. Next base: position 19,740,536 of record NC_044581.1, on the reverse strand, counting down.
AGATGAAGATCCCCCTATTAGCTGTTTTTACTGAATTATTTCATTGAAAGCAAAATACTGCCTGTAATATCCAAGACACGTTGGGAAACTTCATGAACCTGCATTTAACACACACTGATTAGTCCCAAAGACTTCCATGGTCAAATAAGCACGAGACTTTCCAAAAACATGCAATATGACAATTGCTAGACAGAAACCCCTGGTTTTACTACAGAAGGAAATATAGAAAATAAAATGTTTTCCTACACCAGAACCAGTGAGGGATTAGCAAAGCCGAGCTCATGCAGAGGGAAGCACAGGGAGATTGACAGGAACACAGTGCTCCAACAAAAGCTTATTGCAGGTAATTAATGTTCTACACGAGGCACATTACTGACTTCAAACAAACTCAGCACTCTGCTAAAGTTAAGCATGTGCACATGTCCTTGCAGGTTTGGAGCTCCAACGCTCAACTTCTCATGAATGTGGCCAAACAGGACCCACTTTGCCATCACTCCTACAAAGGAAGGATGTGCAAAGCACACTGTTCCATTATCTGTGAACAGCTCTTAACAAAGCTGAAAAGCTTGTTTCAGCTCAAAATTTAAATATTTGAGCTCCACCTTTGAATTTTATTGTTGGCAAATTTCAGCCAAATTCTGGAGGAGGAGTGCAGAGAGTAGGAGACTGGTCAACATGAGAAAAAGAAGGGTGAGCATTCCTTTCCAAATGAAACAAGTATTTGCTCCAAATACTCTTACAATTTAGAACAGATCACAGGGATTAAAATGCATCATGTTCCTTGAACAGCAAAATAAATTTGCCTGCACCACAAACTGCTGATACTGTGTCATTTCATGATGACATCACTTATGAAGCCTGTAATAGGGACCTGCCTTTACATCTTTGCACAGATATACATATGATATGCACATATTAAGCACTCATAAAAACATTCTGACTTACAGCAAAATCTTGGAAGACTTGCACATGGTAAAAGGAAACCATGAAAGGCCTCTTTTCATTTCTCTTTCTTACACACTAAGCTTGTTTCAATTTCACTACTGAAAATGAAGGGACAATTTTTTGAACATATAATAAGAGAGCAAGTTCTGAATGAAATGTTTATCTGTCGGGCTTTTGTTTTGTTTTCTTTTTAATATAAGAAGTCATAGTTTTTTATCAACAGATCACACTCAGCTGTACAAAATGCACAGTGCCACTGCAGAGGGGGGCATAGCCATTGCTATAAAATAAAAAAAAATGTGCATCTTAATACATTTTAAGTTCCTAAGACTTTTTCCAAACCTAAACTTCACTAAAAAATATTTTAGAAAAAGAGGAAAAAGATTATCCCACAAAATTTACCTTTCACTGAATAGGACTGAAGCAGAAGGAAATTAATCTATTTGATGATTCATTTGACTGCTCTAGGGAAGAATGACTTCAATGGGAAACATTGCCACCTTAAGATACAGCTATTAATCTTCCCATGTACAGGTTGAAAAGTTACACCTTGAAAATTTTCTGGTCAGGTTTTAAAAATTATTTTCACTGACATCTAAAATTGTCACAGCACCTTGGGCCTCACCTTCTAAAGTCGATGGGCAAACCCTCTGCTGGACCTTCCATGCCTTCTCTTTGTCTTACCAGTTTTACTTAGCCAGAAGAAGGAAAAAATCTGTAGTTATAAGCATCAGAAAAACAGAGACTACAAAATAGATTCTATCCTTCAGTGTCTGAAAATCAGGAAGACAGAGAGAAAACAACTGAAAACACAGAAAAACTCAAGTCAAAACTAATTCCCAAAATCCCAAAATGCAAACTCATATACCCTCTGTCCCCACACATCCTCAAGGTAGCTTTTTGCAAGAAAAACACAGGAATAGCAGTAGAGCTCCATAGGGATTGACAAATAATGGATGAACTCTTAGCTACTCAGACATCTTTGTGCCAAGTTCTCATTTTCCATGCTAATAAGCTGCACACACTGTATTTACAAGGTATCCATAAATAAAACAATTGTATTTATTATTACCATATTGATACAATTTTCTCTTAAAAATGTAGTAATTTTTTTTTATAACCATGGAGGAAGATTTTTATTTCTATTAATAAAAAAGCAGAACAAAAAACTATTTAAGAAAGAATGCAGTAGAAATCTTTGAGAAGCAGAGAAAAAAATGCTCTCACGGTCTCCGCCTGCATGCTACATCAACATCATGCAGTCAGGTGGGACCAACTTCCATCTCCAAAGGAAGTAAAAATCAAATTTGTCTTGGCCAATAAGGAAAAATTATTAATATCATTGAACCTCTGTCAGAATATTTTGTGTTCCATAGATCAAAGGAATACACACAGCATGCAAACCTGTTCTGCTAGTAAAAAAGAATGTTTTACCTGGCACAGAGCCCACTTGCTATTTTCTTGCATTGCTGCCTGGCTTTTTCCTCCTGTGAACTGAGATCCATGCAAAAATGTTCTCCTGACTCACTGCCTGTATTCCTGCCTGTTTGCAACAGGCACAGAAATGTATTTCTACACATTCACTCCCAGCCACGATTATTAATCATCAATGTAAACACTGCATCATCCATCATCTTCAATGTCTTCCTAGTTTTACTGCTAAGTCTGTAAGGAGCATTAATGTTGGAAGTTTTGTTTCACAAAATAAAACCAGAAGTCTAAAAAAACCCAGTTTGTGTTATCATGGGCTAATACACAGTTTGAATTAAATTTTTAAAAATGAAAACTCATCACTGGGGCAATTGATTTTTAAATTGAAGTATCATTCATTTAAGAATAAGGAAAAGGTGCAATTACTAATTAGGATATCATCTATAGAGGGTTTCAAACTACTGCTTTTGAAATAGATATCAACATGTTTATGGTGAACTATTTTAATACTGATTTAAGTTTGAAAACAGGAAGTAAAACAAAACAGAAGTAAAAGAGAAGTTGAAGCCAAACTTGGGATTTTCAAAGATTTATAAAGTAGTATGCATGTAATTTTTAAAAATGTAAGGACAGACTCCTTTCCTCTGTCTCCTTGAAAATTCAAACCCATAAATTAAAGTGATAGTTTTGGGATACCTCAAATGAAATCATAACTGTCAGCAGCAGTGACATCCTGCACCAAAACAGGTCTGAGAGAACACTGCATTCTATCATGTCAATGAGACATGGAGCAAAGAGTGCTTGAAAAGGTAATGATACAACAAATCATAAAATTTCCTCCTGTTCTGCTCTTAGTCTACAGGCTTAAAAAGCACAAAAAGCAAACTTTAACTTCTTGATCTATAAATGCTTGCAAAAGGTGTTCTGCTCCATTGTATCTCTTCCATATAACTCAAGTTTAACAGTGTAAAGTGATTTAGATTCCAGTGCTTTCTAAACATATCTGACCACTTTAAATAAAAAGTAATTTATCAAGAGCCAACCCTACAGGATGACCAAGCTGAGACCTGAGCTGTTGAACAAGTTGTTCCAAGGACCTTTGAAAGTGGATGCCATAAAATAAAACTTTAGCTCCAGAAAGGTGATGGAATAGCCTAAAGATTTGCCCAGAGAACCTCAGTGCTGATGACTGGTGTTTTTCCCCAAAATAAAAGACAATTCCTTGGCTCTAGTTCTTTGGGTCTGTCAGGAGCAGTTATGTCTCATATATTGGCTGATTCCTGACCTTCTGAAGTGGGTGATACTCACTGAGTAGAAACTCTGGGCAGAAGCCAAGGCACAGCCCTCCTGTAACAGAGACTACTGCAGGACACACCACACATCCCTTATGGCTTAAAAGGGCAAGAAAGGAAGGAAACAAGGCCAGGTTTTCCAAGAGACAGCTCATGTCTAACTCATTCCAAGACAAAATTACCTAGTACCCTGATATCTTCTTAACATTGTTAAAATATTGACAATGGATTTGAGGAATAATTGCAGGTGTTGTTGAAATGTCCATGGATAACCCAAGCATGAGGTGAGAATGTCAGCTGAAATGGTGAAATGAATCACATTCAATACTGCATAACCAAAAAGAGACTGCAGTCAAAAGTACTTTTTTCCAACTACAGCACATACCCAAGTGCTTCCCACAAAATCCTGAATCCATCCTTACATTTCCACTTAGAAATCAGGAGTTACTGAAGTGTCAAGACCTAACACACAGTAACATTAAGTCACTTTCTCTACGTCTGCCTCTGGTACAACACAGATTTCAATGTCTTGAACCAGAATCTTAATCATGTTTTGTACAAAACCTAAACATGAAAACAGCTTTAAAATACTCAAATTATACCATCTGAAAGATTAATTTAATAAAAAAATATGGTGCCTCGGACCCAAAATCCACCTCACAATCACTTCAGTAATTAGCTTTTCTCTACACAAAACATCTCTGTTGTCACTGTTAGTTGTGGGACTTTCCATATCTGCAAGAACATTATCTTTCTTGACTATTACAATGGCTGGAATATAGTGGATGAGAAAACACCCAGGGTATCAGATCTCCCTTGAGCACTGGCCCAACATATGGTCCTGCACATTTTGAAAGATGGTGTTTGGGATAGTTTGCAGAATATTTTTAAGATGACTGCTCTGCTGCTGTGTGAAGAACAGGGCTTTTTCTTATCCCTAAAATGACTGTGTTCAATAAGCAGTGATTCACTGAACTAGCCCTGAAGCTGCCTTTGGAAGCTCAGTATTCAAAAACCATCTGTGCCAGCAAGTACCAGGAGAGGGCTTTCACTTGATATTTAAACAAATTATACCCTCGGATATTTCAAACATATACTCTGTATTTATGTATTTTGGGATACTAGCCATAGGTCTTGATGAAAAGCCAAATCATTTAATTATTATTATTAAATACAGAAAAATACTTGTATTTAACCTCCACACTTTAATTCCATAATAAGAAATGAGGGACTTGAAAGTATGAAAATTCTGCATTCATGCCACCTTAGCAGTACTCAAATATTTAGCTTGTAAAGCCACCTGACCTAGTCTTGCAATGGCTAATCCTTTTTTTAAAGCTCCAACTCTTACAATTACATGCAAATATCTACTTCATAAACAAAGCAAAATTTTAATTCTAACTCTTAGAAGCCTTATAATTCAAGAAAAAAAAACCACTGGAAGTGTTAACTGAATAGATTCAAAATCAATCAAAAAGCAACTAAGGTTAAAAAAAGCAACCCAAACCTTATATTTAATCTGACATTAAAGGTGCTTAGGGATGCTAACTGAAGAACTTCAGGGTTTACTGTCCTGAATGTTTGTGTCACCAACTGCTGAGCATCACAGGACCACAGCACAGATCAGAGCTGGGCAGCACTGCTGCTAAGCACATAACGTAGGTCAGGATCCTTAGATACCTAACTAGATAATCACACTGATATAATAATAGTAATAGGAATAGTAATAGGAATGGTAATAATACTAAATAAGGCTGAATTCCAAAAAACTGTGACTTGAGAAGATATTTTCCAATAATTTTTGTCTAGTATTACTAAAGAAATGGAAAAGCCCCTAAAAAATTCCACAAATGCAGTATTTTCAAGTCTGCCAGGCAGAGAAGCTGAATCTTTCCAAAGGTATCTCTCTTCTCTTTATCTCTTCTCCTTCCCTCTTGATCTAAAGCACATTATCATGATAAGCAGGCTGAATTTCTGATGAGCTGCTGGCTGCACAGAGGCAGCTGTGTTTCTAGCAGATCATGTAAAATACGAGCAGACACGAAAGGCACTGAAAAGGCAGCGAATGAAGCGCAGGTGATCTCACATTTGCTGTCTCTGTCTGGCTGTAAGGTCCTTTTCCAGTGTTCAATGGGCTCTAGGCCAAACTACCTCAACAAGCAAGCAGGAACTATTCAATTTTTATGCTGTTAGATCAGTTTCCTTCCTGTTTATCAAATGAGGTGGGTCAGGCCAGGGTGCCAGAGCCAAGGGAAGGGCAGGAATGCAGGGATGGGGATGGGGCAGTGCCGTGAGCCCACTCTGTGTTTGTGGTCTGAAACCACTCACTCACTTGGCAGCAGTGTTATTTGGCAACACCAAGCCCCTGCTCATCCATTGTTTTACAAAATATGGTTCCCATGTTTTGGAAAGGCATTTTTAACATGGTTGCACATAGAAGCAAATTAAAAAAAAACAAACAAAAAAAGCATGTAAAAATAACCTCACTCCAAAACTGCTGATCTTCCATGTCCCCAGGTAAAAGTAGTAAAAAAAAATTAGCCAGTCCAGCAATGATGGGCCTGGTCTTGATAATTTATAATAATCCTGTCATCCAAAAAAAAAGGTCTATTTAGCTATGGCTTGAAAACAAGCAAAGAAATCCAAATGAGCTCTGGCAATGTGAGACAGAGAAAAAAGTTTAAAGAAAATACTCTCAAACAAAGTGCTGGTAGAAAATACTTACAGTTATTAACACAAGTTTTTTCACATTTCCAAAAGCTGTAGAAGAATTGTTTCTTTCTAGCTAAAAACCAGTACTTAAATAACAGAAATACTAATCTTTTCCATCAACTTCTTGTCTTCAGTAGAATATCCGTCACTACTCCTAAATTAGCCTCCTGCTCAGATGAAAAGGGTGTGATTTAAAAGATCCAATTTCCAAAAATAAATTCTTAGTATTCCTGTTAAACCAAGAAGCTGGACTGAAATCCAGCACTGCTCACTGGAAAATGGCCAATGCAACCAAGTAAAGTGTCAAACAAGAGTTAGTTCAGAAAAGGGAAAATAAAGGAACATGCCAGGGTGGGATGATTTGTAAATGACATCTCTTTGGATCAGTAAACATGCAGGGTCTCAGCTGCAACAAAAGCAGACATGTAATTCAAAAATATTAATGAGGAGATGAGCAACTTCAACGTAAAAACTGTACTTTGACCAAAAACAGAGCCAAAAACAGTCCAAAAAAGCTCTGGCCAAATCAGACCTTGCAAGCAGAGATTATCAGTAGCAAGGGCTTTTAAGCAGCTTAGAAATTGCTGGGAGAAATCAGTGTCCTAGACCATACAGGAGGTTGGATATTTGAAGGTGGAATTGGGCTCAGGGGTTGTTGGGACCTAATGATGTTTATAACCAGAAACCCAAAGAAGAGATATTAGACAGTCTTAGACACATAATACAAAATTCCAGTACATTTTTACAGGGAAACATTTTGGAGGAGTTGAGTTTATTTCTGCATAGCAGCCCTAATAAGCTCAGAAGAATAGCAGAAAGGGAGTTTCTAGGAGCCAAGCTGTGTGACACAGCTTCTGCAGCACTTTAGGTCCTATTCCCTACAAAAGACATGGAATAATGCAGATCCAGCTTCCAAGGCCTTGAAATCAGCTTCTAGCCAGCCATCTCTATCAGCTGGCCAGGATGGTTTGAAGCTAGGAGAAGAGGGATGGGAGCAGTTCCATCTGAACTGGCACACAGCTCATGGCTCCAGGAAATCCATGGATCGGCAAAAACTTCAAGGAGAGTTTGCCAATGGAACAATGGACTTGTTCAGCAAAATTTGGGCTAGGAGAGCAGTAAAAGGAAGCAAAAATAACCAGAAGCCTTTGGAATTTGCCCCAGACCTTTATTTTTCCTTGAAGCACTGCAGCAAGAGAATAAGAAGCTTCTAGAGAGAGAGGGAAGCTGTTCATCATAATCCATTCAGATATAGAGCTCTGACTAAAATGCTTCACTCACTGAAGGTGACCACAATTTTGTTCATCAAATTATTAATACTTACAAAAGAATAATTTTTTAAAGGGACAACAGACAATTAAATCAAAATGTAACTGTCTAAATTTAAATTAAATTCTGTTCCTTAGGATAAAATATTCCTTTGGTGAAGTGTTAAAATCTGAAGGGATCCACATATTATTAGAAGGTTCAAATTATTTTTAAATGAAGGAAAGCAAAAGCTACGACCACCCAGCCAGGCTTCTAATGAAAGCTCCTTTGGGCCTGTTGCTGTGAGATTTGCTGCAGGTGCATGTGGGGGAGAACAGAATTCTTCACTGAATGTAAGATAAAGGAGGGAGACTGAAAGGAAGGGAATAATAACATGACAACACAAAACCTGAGAAACTCCCTCAGTCTGAAACAAATTTTACCAGAAACAGGGAGCACCTCCTACGTATCTGAAGTCCTAAGTCAATTTTAGAGTATAAA